>NW_015374020.1:990725-1653587 GCF_001272555.1 Dufourea novaeangliae | reverse complement strand
CCCCCCCCCCCAGAATCGGCACGTTTCCAGCCCTTTGCCGTTTGCTTTTCCACATCTGGCTGGGGAACAGCAGGGGTGGTTGGACGACGATCTTCGCCGGTGGGGATCAATTTGAGCTAACTTCGTTATCTTTTCCCATTCAGTTTTCTTGAATAGTCCTTTCATGGCCCGCGTCTATATATTCGCGACGATTCTCGACGGGTCTGGCGATACGCGACGACGAAGATGATGGCTGGCAGTCAGACACTCTGGAACCATTCGATGCTCCTCGGTCATCGGTCATATTTAATCCCTCGTGAACGTTCACGCACGAACGATGGACGTTGACAAATCTGCGTTCACGCTGCCTTTGAAAATTGATTGATTCCCGAACGACCCAGGGCCGAAGACAAAAGCGAAAGAGCACAAACGTAGGAGGGGGAGGAACGCGTTCGGTATGCAGCTCCGTCCCATTTCGTCGCTCGTTAGAAATGACATGGCGACGGCCGTGCGACTCAGGAGGGTCCTACGGGCGGCCAACGTGAGAGGAGAGAGGGCCAGGAGGCCTGGTTTGATGAAATGGTAGCCGAGTAATTGAAATCTCGTGTTCCTCATCGAGTCGATACGACGTGCAGGGGCCCTTTGCTTCTACCCCCTCCACCCATCTCGGTCACTCCACCGATGAGGCCCCGGGTGCTTCTGTTATTCTTTCGTCAGAGATATCCGGATCCGTTCACATGTCACGTTCGTGGAACGCGAGCAGCCAGGTAGGGCCCCGTCCGAAGTTACCATTCGAAGACTATAAGCCGATTATATCTTCCCAAATATTGAGACGTGCCTGCTGTACTTCGAAACCAGCTCCGGGAATCGAGCACTGATATCGCCTCTTACCGAAGTGAGCCCATCGATCCTTTCACGACGGTGATGTTTCGTTGGCGAGCAATGTCGGTTATTCTTCGAGCTTAATGATCATATATGTTGATCGGTTCAGTTCGTAGTAGAAGTCCGGAGTAGAAGATATAACAGTAAAATTCCTGGGTTAGAATATTCAAAATATTAATAGTTCCCCTATTTACAACACCAGCTTATCAAAATTTATTAACAAATTTGTAACCAACGTCACTTCAGGACCTGAAACATTCGTCAACTATTTCTCTTTAGCAAGATGATCATTATCTTGATTTAGAATTTTTGTTAGATTAGAAAATAGACGCCCTAAAGGAAATTCTTCTCCGCTTTATCAAATAATTTCAGATGCTTCATCAAAGCTCCGAGTACACTAAAAATGTAATTTACGTTAAACGAAGGTCGAATTCCACGACCTGTCCCTCCACATTCTTGACATAGATGTAAGAACAGCCGGTAAAGGGTTTCTCTTCGCCAATTGCTTGTTCGTTCTATGTTTTCGAGGATCGAAAATATATTCGCGCCAAGGAGATACTGTGATTTCGAAGGGACGCCGGGTGCTCAGGGAAATTTGCCGAAACTAAGAACAGAGAGAGGGTGTTCCGGAGTTTTGGATCTGCCGCTTAAACACTGCGGCGTTGCATAATCCTTCAGGATTAACCTTACTCCCGTTGGATTAACTCCCGGAGACGGATTCGTCGTCGTTGTAGCCGGTCGGCTCCCCGGATACCTCGCCTCGGTCAACCAAAAATATCAAACCGTGATCATCACCCCCTCGTACCTCCAATCTTCCGTGTAATCTCGCGTGTTAGGATCTCTCTCCTTTCTCCCTAGGGGGCCTTGTAATCAAACACGTCGTTACATTCTTTCGTAATAGAGATCGGAACACGATCTTCACGTTGGCTCCTGTAACGTGATCGTTACCCTGCCACTGAAAACTTTCGACTGCGCTGATCGATCTACAAGAAAATAGATGTCTAGATGGTCCGGGAATTTTATTAAAGGACAACTTGGACATATAAAACCGTGGGAAAAATCAAATGTTAAACATGATTCAATCGGTCTGTTTATCTCATTACCGACCAGATACAGGGTGATCTACATAGGCACGAATGGAAATAAACTCTTAAAATTTTTGGTGGAAATTTAAAGATAGGATACAGTGTTTTGGCGTTGGAAGCGTGAGTTGTGTAAGTTGGAGAAATATTTGACAAGGAAATTGGTTCGCTAAAAATCTTCTATATCTGTGGCTAGCAACTATATTCATGTGTTACCGATCGACAAGGTCACGGGTTCTCCGTTTCATTTTTCGTTCGGCGAATAACCGTTCCTTAATGGACGCATACATCTGCTGGAAGTTGGCCATCGCATTACGGCACACTAAAACCAAAATTAGATGCAGCGAGCGGTGAAGTGCGTCGGGCTCGTTTAAACCGAAACGCTCGTGATTAAAGGCAGATTACGCGAAGAAAGAGGAAACGAGAGGGACAGAGAGAGAGAGAGAGAGGGGGGGGGGAGAGAAGACGTTATGGCCGAATGAGACGAGGGACACGACAAAAAGGAGAAACAGAACGGGGAGAAAAGAATGCATCCGGCAGAAACGATCGTAAAGTCTTGACGCAGGGGACGTCACGCGAGACGACGTCCGGATCGAGCGAGCGAACAGGAGAAGAAGGTTCCGAGCGACAAAATCGTAATCTCGCCAACACGTCGGATAATTATTCAGATATTCCCGAGAAGAATGTCCGGAGGTATCTAGATACCTTTAATGGGGCAAGCTTTCAGCTGTTATCTGGCCAAGGCTCACTCGGGCTTTTACTCGGCTCAGTCGCCCGCGCAGATAAAATACACTCGTAGTCCCCCCAATATAATTAACCGCTATCGGGTCGCGCGGCGTTCCGCCTTTCTTTTTCTTTTTTCTTTCTCTTTTGGTCCCCCTCTTTCCATCCACCGTCTTCCTCTCTTTCTCTCGTCTTCTCGCATCGGTGTCCACCACCGTATTCCTCTCCCTCTCTCTCTGTCGCTGTCTCTTCTTTTCTTTCATTTTTACTTTCATCCGGATCGAAATTCCATTACGAGCCATTTATTTTATGCGTGCGTGATCGTCGTCCACGTTCACTGGGTCCCGTCCCCGGGAAGAGCACGATAAGAGGAGAAGAAGTCGGCTACGCTCCGTACCTAACGTCGTTATACGCGAATAAGCGGCCGCTTTCGAGAGAGGAAGCACAAGCTATAAAATGCTTGTATGCCAAAGATACCAGGGAGTGGGGGGGATTACGTGACCTGTTTATTCTTTGGTCCTCGGATAGCGGTGGATGGTTCAAAGTAGTATCGGTTGTTTGCTCCGATACGAGGAAGACAGACAATGAGAGAGAGAGAGAGAGAGAGAGGAGCGATAGAAAGGGTGGTCTATGCTACAGTTCTAAAATTTGGAACAATATTCTATCGTTAAGTAAACGGAGCTTTACGCGTGGATGTACTTGCTTTAATCTGATATTCGAGTAACTCCTCGAACATCCATGTCCATGTAAGTATATTCGAATAGAAACAATTTGGATCTTTACGGTTGTAAGGTGGGCTATCCCCGACACAACACTTTTGACGTTCTGGTCGCTAAGTCTCAACATGCAATGTGAAAAACAAAAGAGGCAGAAACAAACACTAGTTGTTAATCTCTGGCGGTGAGATAAACGATTTTCGATGTTTGTTCTTTGTTTGTTTTTGTTCTCTCAAACATAACGACTTACCTCGTCTTCCCCGATTAATAGTTCAAATGAAATATTGAAGTGTTTCCTGATCAATACTCCACCTTTCCATCTATTAAACAGACCAAATTTCTGTCTAAACAAGATTTTCGAACTGTTCCACTTAGTCTCATGCAGAAAGTCACCTATAACAAACAATTCCACCGTATAATAGCTTCTATATTACGCGAGATGTTCAAGTCTGTCAGTTGCGATGCTCGAATTCGAACGAGAGAAGCGAAGCAGAAAGCGAGAATGTTCTCTGGCGCGAAACGGTGGAGAGAAGCGAAAGCCGAGAAAGTGGCTCATAGATGGCGAAAGTCAACGAACCGATTCGTCGAAATACCGCGAGACACGGGTGGATAGCCGGGCCCGCGAACGTCCTCGGCCCCGTTATCGGTTGAATCGTGACAGTCCATAATTTCCCGCGTTGCCTGAGCGAAGACAGAGAGAGAGAGAAAGAGGGTGGGAGACCGTGCACGTAAGCGGAACGCGTGGAGAGAGAGTGGCGAGCACGGAGAGGATCGGCGGGGCGATCGCCAGGTGATAACCGCGTAGGAAGAGCACCGTGGCCATTGTGTTATCGCTCGTGGTAACGACGCGTCTTAGCAACGGTCGTAGCAGCTGTCGTTGCCCGGTAAGAAAGAATCGGGGTCCGCAGGCACCCGATACGGAGTGCACGCGAGCGAGCGGAGCGAGTGCCTGGGCCTTTATACCCCCTTCTCATATTAATGCGTCCTTCGCGCGCGGCCCTTTCCGTGATTTTTTCGCAAGAGGATCGCGACCGAACGAACGGCCCGGAGACAGCGAGGAGACGGGAAAGGAGAGGAAACGAGAGAGCCACCGACCGAGACCACGAAAGGAATATCAATTTTGAATCCGATCGGTGGATACGCTCAGTCGTTCCATCTCGAGGGGACCGTGCCGACCGAGAGGGCGTCCCTCGTTCTCTGGAGCCCGGCTGCCCGAAACTGGTTCTTCTTCTCTGTTCACTCGAAAGCTTCTCCACCCCGTTACACAGCTCGCGGCGGACATCGACGAACGATTCGTTATGATCGTCGCCCGTGGACGGTGCTATCTAGATTCGGAAAGGTGAAAAACGAGTAGAACGAGGGCAGCCTCTGCTAATTGGTGATCCGACGCGACGGCAGTACCGTCTGCCGGGTTTCTGCGTCACTTTTTTGCCCTCTTTCTATTTCTCCCACCGCGACGATGTGTCCGGGGGCCCGCGATAGTTGGTTAATTTAATTAATGCGAGAATACGCCCCCTCCTCGTCGTCGCCGCTCTCGACGGTTTCTGGGTGACCGTGATTCTCTGCCCCCGGAGGGAACGTTGAACGTGTCTTCTTGTCCGCACGGAATTGATCTATCGCCCCGTGTCGTTTCTATTATTCACCATACAAAGAACGAACACTGAAGTCTTGTCGTTGCTTCTAATACAGAATTTTGTTTTAGAATTCGAACGTCGAGTAACGTTCTGATAATAGAGGACATCGGTTAGATAAGATGGAATTTTCGCAATGCAAAATTGCCAAAAAGAATCCTAGGTCTCTCGAGTGATAGATAATAAAACAAGGTCCGAAATCAGAATCTTTTAACCATCGAACGGTATTACATTTGGCAGTTGCATTTTTCCGTATGTATTAAATCGAACCGATTCCACGAAGATTCTCTATTCGAAGGAGGAATGTCCGAGAATCGGTTTTGCGAGTCAGACGGACGAGTCCGGGGCCCTTCCGTGAAAAAGCATTTCGAGACGGAGTTGCGCAGCGAGATGCAGTCGCACGTTATTTATTTGGAGCTCGACGACTCCCGCATCAACATAGTATCTACGTCGAGCATCCGTCGCCGTTCTTCTTCGCGGGGGCTGATTAATGAGCTGCCTCGGTCCGTTCTCGTGCGCTGGAATCGGATACGCGAAAACGGCCGGCTAACATTAATAACGACATGCTAAAGTCTGTCGGACGTGCGTCGCTGATCTCGAGCTGGATACCGGGAGAAACAAGAGCAACGACGTTGGTTACATCGTAATTAAGCCTTCCGTGGAGCACTTCCTCCTTATGTCGGACCGCCCCCCCCCCCCACGGTTTCATCCCCTCTCGGGGGGTGAAGCGGTATCGAGATCAAAGGTTCGAACATTGACACGTACGAAGCGAGTGTCTTGTCGTGATTCCCTAGAGATCGTCGAAACTTTGCTGCTTTACACTGAAATGCTTACTATACTTGTCCTGCCGCTGTGACATTTTTAATTCGTTCTATTTATTGGTGATCCAGTGATCGATAATATTTTATGCCAGAACTGCTTTAGACAGTGCTATCAGACTTTAACCTGCTACAATTAGATTCTATACAAAAAAAGTATATACAGATTCAAGTGAAGAGGACAATAGTGAATAATAACCTCACATTTAAAGACAATTAAAAGGGTTATGAGTGGGAATGAGATAGTCCGTCGTTAACGGGATCGTCTGCATTATTAGTGTTTCGAGAATAACGGGAACAAAGTTGAGGCTGTGGATGGTTTTTCATCGGAAGGAAATATTCTTTTTATATTCGATATCACGATGAATGGTCTTTATGAAGAGTTAATGAAGCTTTGTATTTACGTAGAAGAGGAGCGGAACTTTCATCGAGAAGTTAACATTCTCAGGCTTTGAGCTGATGTTTCATCGTGGCGTCGTGCACTTTTTATCTCATTGGAAAGTACGTTTCAGCAGTAGATAGACGAAGGTTTCGGTTAAAGCGTCCAACAGCACGCGGTTGCAAAAATAACCGACATCGCAATTTTTCCCGGGGCTTCGTCGCGAGTACGGTAAATGAAAATGTAATGAAGTAAAGTGCTCTACACGTGTGCTGCATCGCGTGAAAGCTATCCGGGTCGATCGAGATCGACGGCTGCTACGGAAATACCCTCGATAACTGTCGTAGCTATTGCGGGTGCAAAACAGAAGTCCAAGAATAGCTTTATACCACGATAAAATAGAATTTCCAATAAGCAAATGTTTCTTCTATTTGAATTCAACCTTCCATGAATTGTACCACAAAAATTTACTCTTCAGTACCAGAAACTGCACACTAAACACCCTAAACTCGGAGAATGTCATTTAACAAATGAATTCTACAAATTTGAAACCATTATACAGAAAGTCTCTAGATTCTAGGCATGCGTATCAGAAACAAGTGCCACCTACCTAACAATCCATCAACCGAAAACCAACTGTATTTCGAATTACCAACTGTACTGGTTCAAAGCACGCTCCAAAGTTTCGTAGCACAATTTTATAATCACCCAGTAGCTTATCCCATCCACGACACGTTAACCATTCATATTACGTAGTCTGATAAACCGACGGACCCATCCGTCCAAGTGCCATTATCCGTTTCGATGGTCCACGTTCGAGACGATCTCCAGTGGCGGCGTCGAAACGGTGGAGGGGCAGAGCAAACGAGGGCTCCACCGGAATAGACAAAGCTCGCCCCGCGCTTCCTCCTCGTTGGAAGAACGCTCCTATAAGAAACGAGGAACTTAACCCGTGGTCGTCCGCGGGACGGGCCGGATGGAAGGTAAAGAGGGCAGGGTTTGGGGGGCGGATGAAACGAGAACGGACTCGGTTCTTTCTTCGACTTTTCATCAGCCGCGAGAATGGTTTTCGATTAAGGCGCCGGATTGGCGGAAGTGGAGATGGGACGGGGTCTCGAAGAGCCAGGAACGGAAGAGGAAACGAGGACCGGGGACAAGTGGTTAATTACGGTCACCGGCTATAAGCCGTCGCGACGACTAACTTCTCATTTAAGTTGCCGTGCCTTCCGCGCTTCTCAATTAGTCGAACAGCTATTTGTCTATCATCCGTCCGTTCGCCGAATAACGTTCCTCGAGATTCGTGACGATCGTGTCCGCCCTTTTCCATCAACAACTCGTGTCGTTCGGAGTCTTGTGTCACGAGTTATCGGACGAAGATCGACAGCGTCGGGGGATGAAGAGTCTGAGGAAAATAACCGATCTACGGGGAAGTTCGGTCCGCGGGTACGGTAAACTTTTCGTATGAATGAAAAAGGTAATCTGATTTCAAGGTGGGTTCCTTGGAAATTGCGGTGACTGGAGCCCCTGTCGCGCTCGGTCACCCGTGGAACCGAAAGAAGATTAAAGTCCAGATGTTTTCGAATTCGAAGCGATCCCGGCGCCGGAACTTGAAAACTGTGACGCCTTTCCTCCCCTCCTAGCTTCTCCTGCGAATCCTCTTACATCAATGTGACCCTAGTAATTACGTGTCGTCAGACGGTGGATTCGAACTCAAGGCACTCCGATCTTCGAACGAACACCATTGATACAGGTGTAAATAACACATTGGAACACAGAAAATCAGCCGTTTTCGCGGTGAAGGAGAAAGCTCACGGATTTTCTGTCGCGTATGTTCCTTGGAAGTTTTCATCTTGGCCTGGGGTGAGAAACGAGACCGACGGGTGTTCGGTCTGAGCAACAAGATAGGGAAACCTTCTTGAAATTACCTCTCGAGTTGCCTGCGAGGGCTTGACCCTTCGAGCTGTCGATTCTCGCTGCTTCGAGTGTCAGGTTACGATGGCGTGTGCACGGCTCGCCAAGTCTCGTAGCAAACGATCGTCAATTACACTTGTCCCCATTGGTGTACTTTTTCGATGAATTCTCTTCTCCCCCTTGTACCTAATTGCCGCTATCACTGCCAGGATTCACTGGTTCGTACGAAGTAATATCATTATTGGAACAAGAAGTTATGCTGTATCGTATTTTGTTTTGGATCAAGGTATTTTCCCTTACCGATCAAACAGATCTGGTTCCGTCTGCTTACGAAGATCTCCGGGTTATTCGTTGTCAACTGTCGTTCGATTCAGCAACGTTTCCCCGTCTATGTGTTCTATTTGTCAGTGAGCTTTGGCGCGGCTTTAAAACACCGCCCGTCACTGGTTCCCGGTTTGACGGCCCTTAACGACGGAACGTCGGAGGGAAAAGCAGCAAAATCTTCGTCTGCCGCGAGATCAGGTTGAAGGCCGGAACCGTCGATCGGATTCATCCGCTCGGATCATCCTACGGCCGGATTGAAAGCGAAGGACCAAGGCGGTTCACCGGCTGCGAGACGCGCTGGGGTCGTTCTGTGTTTGGACAAAGATCACGGATTGTCCCTTGGGCTAATGAGATTCCCCTTGTCACTGTGCACGATCTGACGATGCGGCGGCGAAGGATTTGGCGAGGTGAAATTCTGCCGGGAAGTCCTTGTTAGCCCCCGCGCAGGATGCTCGTGCTCTGGGAATATAACCGGCGACGGCGGCCTGGTGTCGATTTCCCGGAAGGTCAAACGTTCGTCGTGCTGAATTCCATTTATTAGCGGTGGCCAGACCGTTCTCATCCTTGAAATTCGTGATCCAGAACGGTTTCGTTCCACGGTCGTGGTAACTTTAGTGTTAAGCGTTCGCTCACCGAAAATAGGGAAAAATTAATCTGTACACCAGAAAAGCTATTGTTTTCTTAAAGTGAATAACGTTAAATGTGAGGTTCCCTAGAGTGTGCAACAATTGCCTTCGATACAGACGTAAAAGTCTACTTCTAACGACCGTGAAATACGGTGCTCGAAACACCGACCGCTTCCACCTACGCGAGCATACGATACAAGGTTGTTTAAATATGTTTCGTTCCGGGATTCACGTGGCTCCGCGAACCACCGGCGAAACGATAAAACGCTCGATTTATTATTTCATCCGAGCGTTGTCACCCCCGGACCTCGGGCAAAAATCTTCTTCGTCGAAAGGAAGAACGGAACGGGGCTTGATTTATCGCGTCGGCCGCGTGACACTCGCATTTATCACGGAGTGGATCAACCGGTCGGTCTCTTGTGTTGTTATGACATAAGGTGTGCCACTTCGGTACAACCAGAAGACCAGCGTTCCCTCCTTTGCTCGTGGTTGCCCGTGGAAAATCGAGCCACCGATTTCTCGAAAGCGGTTTCGGCTGCATGGATATAATCGAGACACCGTTTCGCTTGTTTAATACCTATATTCTCTGCAGTGAGACGACCTGTCGCGTCCGTTCGTCATCGTCTCCCCATTACCCGGCCACGCTCCCGTTTTATGTCGTTTTATTATATTTTATCCTTCTTTTTCGCTCTTCCCGATCGGCGCGCATCGGAACACCGTGTTTTACATTCTTCGGTCAAAGCACGGTGAACCGTGAAAAGCGAACGACGCGACGGTCGAGTATTTTAATTAAATAATCGAACGGTGGCTGGTTTTAAAGGGATTTAGCGTGTGTCAATATTAAAAGCGGCCCGCTTATATTTCGTTGTATTCTATTAATCTCGACGAACTGAATTATCGCGTTAAACCAGATAGATAATTAAATTTCCATAGGTGCGCGAGCTCGCGCCCCGTCAGCCCACCCGTCCCTTTCCGCCGCCGTACTCCCCGCCAGCCAAGTGTTTGCGCGTTTTTCGCGCCCGCGGTACAATGTAAACGGGGGATTTTGACAAACAACGATTTCGCTCTGTATGCAAATTCCCCTGGCGTCGATACGCCGCGTCGCCTGTTCGACGATTACGCGCGCGTCCCACGCACTTTTGCCCCCCACCTTCCCCCTCTTTCCCACTCTCCGGGAAATCGATGAACTTTCGCTCGACAGTCAGTTTTCTTCGATGTGAAGGCGGAAAGGCAAGCAAAATAACTTACATAATCATTGTATCCCTGACTGAATGTAAAAAATGGGTTCTTTTAGGCGAAGAAAAATTTAATGTAACGGTAGGAAATGAAACTGAATAGCAAGGATATTTAAATAATTACTAGGGAAACGATTTAAATCGTACATTAATCCTGAGAAAAATCAGTTTTCTAAAATGAGTGTCCAGCAGGAGCAGGACACAATCTACGATCAATCTGGTTACGAGGTAAGGAAAACAGGTAATATTCGCGTGTTTTAGGAACGTATTAAAAAAATAAAAGATGAAAATTTACAGTTTCTGGGAACGTCCAGCGAGTTGGAACTTGAGGATTTTAGAGAGCTTCCTTGGACATGTCACGTCACCACCATCTCACCTTTTTTTTTTCATTCGCATCTCCGATCCCCCTAATTTGTCCCCGTTCCATCCATATTAAAACTGTTTTGTTTAACTAACCTACACTGTCAATTAACCCAAAGTGTGCATCGTGAGAAAAAGATCGATCATCGTTCTATCCTCCGTTCAGCCTCGACGATTGTTAATTGCCGAAGGTGTTCGTGAGCGGGTGCGGAACGGCCCGTAATTTACACGTGGACGGCGAAACGGGAATGGGGGCTGGTTTTTGCTTGTTCGCAATTGCGAAATCGCTCGGCGCTCATAGATTCCACGGTCGAATCGCGTGCTCGACCTAGCGTGCGCAAAGACAACCCGCAAAAAGCTCCGTTACGCTTGTAAGCGATGTCAGCGTTGCACTTAGGCCCCCTCCGCGTTATACGATATACCGTTCCGAGCGTACGGAAGCCCGCGAGCGCTCACGAGGGGGAGGAAAGAATGATGCACGAACGGGGGGATTGTAATTGTTTCAGGAACTCTCGCGGGGGTCAGTTTGATGAGCGAAACGCGTCTCGAAAGTTTGTTACCTCGTGCACCGAACTTGGGAACTACGGGAGAGCATAGGGTTCGTCCGACGCTTATAATTATACGAGAAGTTGGTATGTTACTAGCCACGCATTGATAGCGAGTATACAATTAGGGGAATCAAAGCCTGCTGTAACTGTTGAAGTCGCCGGTGTATTCCGGAGATCCGTGTTGTTTCTTCCTTCCTCGTTGTAGACTTAAATACCATGTGTACACTATCGCTCATAAGTATTAGGACTCGTGATCTCTCTTTATAACTACATACGTTATATTCACCGTCTCGCGGTATTGGTACCCCAAGGTATACATACCAAAGAAAATAATGTTCCTCGCGAAACAGCATAATCCAATTATCAATCGAAGCAGTATTCACAAACTTATCACCTCTGATTCCCTCCGAACAATGACACGACAACCGCAGCTAGGCGCGACACACCTTCGGTTTTCCCCGTCCCGAAATCATGTACACGTTGCTTGTGTACACGCGATTAACCGATACCGACTATTATTGCCGGTACTAAACGTGCCCAACGGCCAATCCACGCCGCCACGAATCGGATCGGACTCTACGGTACGCGGCCGTATGAATTATGTACGGCATAATTAATCGAAGTGGCCGTTGATTAAAGTAGCGATAAAGCTCCTAGGTGTTTGCGCATCGGGCGCCGTCGGTATCTACGAGAACGGCGTAGCTAGAATAATTTCCATTACTAACGAACACCCCCGGAATTAATAGAACTCTCAACGCTGACTAGGAGATATATAGGGTTCGCGCGTCGAGAAGTCCGCTCTCGAGATCGATGCGATCTGTTTTAATTCAATTGGCTGACACGCGCCGGAGAAAAGGAACGGAAGGATAAACAGAGGGGTTAAAGGGGTGGGGCTGAGAAGGGGGTAGGGGTCGGCGAGGGTGAAACGGTCCACGTAATTCGTCGAGTCGCACCGGTGACAAACGTTCGGCACCTACGCCAATGGTCGCACTTATTTAGGAGGGATTAAGAAGCCCTCGTTTTCGTCGACGGTCTTACGACGCCTCTATCTTTCTTCACCCCGGGGCTCCTTTCCTCGCTCCTACGTTCCCTCTCGATCGTACCTTACGTAAAACGAGCTCTACGGAGTAGAGGGAGGGAGGGAGGGGCCGTTGCCGTCCGCCATTAGCGATCGATTGTTTTCCGAATTAAGAAAAGAACTGGCTCCTCCGGTTCGTGACCCCGTTGCCTCTCTCTTACTCTTTTTTTCTCCCTCTATTCCTTTCACCCTTTCAAACCAATGTATCCTCGCCGCGCACACCAGCTACGTGTTTATTTATTCGTTCACGTCGGAAGCGTCGCAATGATTCAATTTTATGGTGCATTACGGAATTGACAGTGTCACGCTTAATCGGCGGGCGTGTAACTTATGTTTTACTGCGCGATCGTAAATCGAACGGGAAATAACCGGATTGCAAAAACTCCCACGTGAATTACTGCATCGTAGCCCGTGCGTTTCTCGGGCGACCGGCACCTGCATATCTGTTGCAATTGTTTCACGGGGAAAGGAAACGGTCCTCTGATCGGCCCTTTTTTCGCCTGGTCGTTAACGCACGTCTTTACCTCGGGCTAATTTCTTCGAGAGAACTTGGAACGCGTGTTTGATACTTTTATTATTGAACGGTTCCCTTTACGGAAGTGTTGCTTCCGTCATAAGAACCAGGATGCGCTTTTTCATCCCTTTCTGTGAAGGGGCAAAAAGCAAGAACGGGACGAGTTCGCCTGGGAGGGAGAAAGAGGAGAGGTAGGAAGAAAGGGAAGACTGCCTCGCTCGGTGGACGAGCCCTCGGCGAGTAGTAAATTTTTGCTATTCATGGAATAGCGATTGCTTCCGTCGCCATAAGCGGACATCGACAACCGGGCTACCAGTGAAGAATACACTAATTTCACAAGGGCCCGGCGCCCTCGGTCCTGTCGATTTTACACCGTCTTTTTCTCCTCGTTTGGTGTCCCCCGCCAGTGAGTTGGGGGAGGCTCAGCAGACAAAATCTGCGAATCAGTTCCTCCCCCTTCCGAGAGAATTGCTTTATTGGGGTGTTACCGTAAAACGATTTCCGTGCAATTGCTTAACTTGCGGTTGTTGCAGGAGTTCCATTCGGAACGGTGACTGCTTATTAAATACTAGTCATTCGTTTCGGCTGTGCTTCCGCCTTTCTATATATTTCGCTTGTTCTTATAATCTCGACCTTCTAGAGACGAAGGATCTTTACGTTAAATACTTCTGCTTCATTTCCCCTACTAGTGTGTTCCTAGAGGCTTGATCCGAAATGCTGTTCACGAAGTGGCACAATTCATGAAATGCAGAAATCATATCCCTATGCCATAACTACTCCAAAGCAGTCTCGAATTTCGAGCGTTAATCGAAGATTTACTGTAATGAATATAGGCCGAGTGTAAATCGGTTCACGAGAGTCACCGTAAACTATTAAGACATTAAGAAGCTTCTATTAAAAGTTTATTTCACTCTCTGTCCATGTTTCAGACTACAAGTGGAACGTACATACGTAATTCTATCCGGACCAGAACGTTTCGATTCAACCGGTAACCGGATGCCAGATAACCGGTAAACTATATCGTACGTATTAAACTAATAAGAATCTGTAAAAGCATCGAGAAAAAAGGAAGGAAACCGGGAAATATCATCGGTGGCCGTATTAAATTTTTTCTTGTCGAAGCCTCGAGCAGCTATTATCACAGTAGTGTTCGATTTCAACGGGGGAAAAGTGCACGGGGAACTGAAGCCGCGGTAGCGATCCGGGCGAAGACCTCGGAACGAAACGCAGATTACTTTTTCCGTGTTCTATCCTCGTGATACCTGATATATTCAGGCACATCTGGCAGCGGAGGAGGAAGGTTGATGTTTTATGAAACGCGACGTGGTCTCGGCGTCGGCTTTTAATGAGGATCAGGGGAGAGGAGGAGTTTCTCGGGGCTTTCGAGGGTCCCCGGTATTATCCCGCGCGCTGGACGTCCTTCTGGCGACGTTGCCGGGCTATATATTTCTGCTCTAAACCTCCGGTAACCCTCCCCCCTTCGGACCCAACTCGCCCCTCTTACCGCCTATTCCCATCGTCACTTTCATTAAGAGGACCCCTCGCACGACATTAACTTATTAGCCATGCGAAGTGCGAGGCATTAACGTCGACTCGACCAGACGCTGCACGGTCAAGATTCCTTGGTAGTCCCCCTATTACCTGGGAGATTGTCCCATGAGTCATGCCCCAGGGACATATTCCACTAATTATATCGATTACGTGGCTTGTTTACGTGGATGACGATGTGAATTCCTTCGACGAATTCGTTTCTAAAGTGGACCCATTCGTGTGGTTATCATCGTGCACTAGAGTCAGAAACAATTTTGTATCCGCTCTGTGACAGTTGGATCATCCAAAAACCAGTGCGCGGTCGTTATTGTTTCTCATCTCGAAACTTCAGTTTTATGGGATCGAGGCTCAAAGCGAGACGAGCCGGGTTCCCTTCGACGGGAAGAAAGCGTGTACCAGTCAGCAGGGACAGAAAGGGGCAGTGCTTGATTTTCCCGGGAAATAACTTGAAAAAAAGAAAGTTCCATTACGAGTCGAGCAAGGTTTGTAAACAGCGCATCCAGGGCTGGTGCACGAGGGTGAACGTCGAAGGAGAAAGGTGTCGGAGGTGATTCGACGGAGGAAAAACGACGAGTGGGACTATTCGGTCGATGGGGCGGAGGGGTGAGCGGCGAGGAAGTACGAGGGCGGTTCCGTTGGTGGGACCAAGAAAAACAGACAAAAAGAGGGGTGCACGGGATACGGAGAGAGACTCCCTTTCGTAACTCAACTTTTGAAAACAGTGAAAGTCATTTAAAGTTTGCCCCACGTCCGCGTCACCTCTCTCATTTTCCGTAACCCTCGAACGTTGCGGCTCCTTCTTTCCCCGTTCTTCCACTTCACCCTGTCCTTTTATCCCAACCCCCCTCTGCTTCCCCCTGTCTCCTTCCACCTTCTCCGCCGGTTCAGGATCAAGCGTACGAGACCCGACCCGAGGAGGCCGATCGGTAAATCCTGGCCGCCTGAAAGCTACGCTTGAAATTTCACATTCGAGTTAGCTTTTTACTCGAGCCAACTCTCGCGCTAGATCGACTTCCTGTGGGTATGAGGCTTGCGTAATGCGATGGGGAAGGCTCTGCGAATACGTGTTAGGTGCTCGTTCTTACGTTTCGCCTCCATTTTCCTTCCCACCCCCGTCCCCGTTCGCTCCCCGCTTGCACCGTATCGCGAAGTTTAAACGAATACCGATTCGAGGCTTCGATTCGTCGACCCTCCGGTTAATGCGAGTTCCCTGGGAGGGTTATGTAAAATAGTATAAAACGCTTTCTAAATGCCTCCCTGTAATTGTTTCAGAGGGTGAAAAGTCTTTTCGGAGGATTCGCAGTGTTGGTTTTGCTTCACGGTATCTTATCGTCTTCGTTCGATATTTAGTCGCGTAGGTTGGAATAAAACAAAAAACGATCGAAAGTCTTCCAATTATCATTTATCATTTCAAATATCTCCGTCAGTCTCGATCCACCATCATTACATCCCCAACATCCAGCCCCGAATTACCCTCATCGATTCGCAACCCCTTTAGCCCGAACCGACCCGCAAATCGTTTCGGGGCCAAACACCGAGCTGCCGGTTGCGGCCCCTCCCCCGTGTCGCTCGAAGCGGAACTGGCAAAGGAAGAAAGTAAACAGACCCGGAAGACAACGGTGGGGGTCTCCCTCCCACGGAACCGTATCGGGGAGCGCCACTTCGTATCCGGCTTACGCGTTTCCAACAGGGCGGCGCGACGCGTTTCGAGCAATCGGGGGGTCTCGTACGTACGTCGCAAACCGCACGGCACTAGGCATTACCATACAGGGACCAGTTCAAACAGACGTAGGCTGATGTATGCACAGTTCGTCAGCGTATTCGAATTTCGTATTCAAATGGCACATCTCCCGGAGTCTAGATGGCTGTCGGGGTAGGGGCGGCCGCGACTGGAGAGGGATACCCGTGCGAGAGGGACCGTCCGTGGGACATCGGGGGACAATAGAACGAGACGGAGTATGGGGTTGCCCACCTAGAGGGCTCGATCAACCTTGTAGAAGGGGTGTGAGTTCAACGATCGCAATTCTCCACAGTACATCTCCACTTAGTATTTCGGCGACTCGATGTTAACGGGCGCGACGCGTAAACGCAAACACGCGAAGACCGAAGTGAATAACAGCGACGGAGGGGGCCCAGGGAACTCGAATCCTCGTCTTTCGCCCCCCTGGAATATTTAGCATAGCGATGGGGGTAAGTTGCAGACGAGAGAAACGTACTTTTGCGCAGTACACGTTAAGGTGCGTCGCTTGCTCTCGGGACAGGTGGTTAAGATTAGTGAAACCGGCGCATTAATATTTGAACGGTCCAGGTGCGACCGTGTAACTGTAAGCTTGTTTCTCGATCGATACGGAGAAGGATTCAGGTGTGTTATGAATTACGCGAGGATGACACTTACATTGCGTGTCAAGATTTCGAGAAGATATAACGGCTGAAACGCGTTGCACGGAAAGAAAGTGTTCCGCGAACAGGTTGGTATAAGATGGGAAAGTGGAGCGTTGTATTCACATGTTCGTACGTTATTGAAAGGAAACTGAAAGTCACGCCGGCAGACAGTGTTTGGTGCAATAGAGAAAAGTAAAGTGTCTGAAGTGTTCGATCCATAAATTCTTGTATTTGAAAACGTTAACAAAGGAACGGGGGTTTTAATTTGTTGTCAAAAGTGATACTTGATGTTTATTACAAAATTTCGGTGAATTTTTTCAAGCTCCTGCAATTGGGCACATACTCTTTATGGACAACAATTTTATGACGGTACAGAGAAGTACAAAGAGACCTTAACCATTCTTGGTGTAGAATTACGGACAATAGTGCTATTTGTGTTTTAGGTTTCATTAAAAACTTACACGTTTATTTATGTTGTATAGGAGTTTTTAGTAACTTCGTTTAAATCCACTTTGGTAACATCAACAATTTAATTATCGACGCTTAATTCGAGTTTTCATCCGTACAATTTCTCCGGCCTCGCGATTTATTGTCCCAAGCATATTCCGCCCCGGTTCCCGGTTATTCGCTGAAGTTCGCAAAGGGTGATATCGACGTTCCAGTTTAACGGTTGAAGTCTTCATCAACTCGCGATCGAGAAATTGTGCGGTTAGATCGTGAAACTTGAGGGAAGTCGATATTGAAAGAAGCTATTAGAGCATTAGAGGAAAGTGGGTGAACATCTATAGACGAGTTCTCCGCCGCCTAGTGTGGCTATGTCTCTGTAATACGGAGCCACTTGTTCCTTGTATCACAACTCCTTCGTCGACTAACTTGTACATCCCACATCGACACTTCTTATAAACAAAATTCTAACATATAGAAATTAACAACAATACAAAGAAGCCACGCGAATCTTAGCTGTTCCGAACTTCAACGAAACCACCTTCGGTTACAGTGTCAAAGGAGGCGGTACAGTCCAGGTTCCCTTCACCCAACACGTTTCGAATCGCGCAAAGACACGGTCCCTTTTGCAGACGCGGTGGACTATTAGCTAAATGAAAACGACACCGCCCCCGTGCACTAACCGGAAACGCGAAACGTTTGATGTTGCAACGATGCCCGTACCCAGTGGTAGAATGTTTCCGGCCAACTGGGTCAAATTGATTCCACCAACACACGCGAACGCATACGTTGCCAACTATCTCGAACGCCTAATACGTAGAATCCTCAGAGGCAGGCGAACGTTCGAAATTCAACAACTCGGAAAAAGTTGTTGGAGCAGCTCTCGAAACCTCCGGTCCTGTCATCGATAAACAGACGAACAGAAAAACAGATCGATGCCCCTGTAAGACCGTCTCGGACCGTGATTCGTATCGGTTCCCTCGATCTCTACCCGTAGATACGAGGAGGAACCGTAGAGAAACGTATTCACCCCTGGATGGCGGTGTGTCCTAGTTCGCAGGCCGTAATTTCGGGCGGAATCCCGGGCGGGGCCAAAGTGTAAAAGCGTGAACCACGGAGGAACTTCTTCGGGAGTCGTTCTGCTTCACATAACAAACATTTCGTCGCTGGGTCAGCGACGGTAACTAACAGACAACTACTGTCCTCGTCTCGCTCTCTTTTCACCGGGACAGACCGAGAGCAATTCTACTCCACGGGAGCGTTTCTCTGGCTCTCTTTAGCCGCGGTGGCTCGCGGAACTTACTCGAAAACTTGTCGGCGCACCACCACCGCTTCACAGTCTTCCCAGCCATTTCCTACGAGAGCCCCTGTGCCGGTGAGAGACGGTAGCCCGCGTTAAAGTTTATCTCCCGCGCGAGCGGGAGTCTTAAAGTTCACTTTATTAAAGACCCCCGGTGACTACTTGAACGCCCGTGCGGGGCTAGCTAGCTGGCTGACTCGCTCGCGGAAAGGAGGATCACTTCCCTGGCGGTTCCGCTGCCGTTCTCTCCCACGACGTATACGTTTCCCGTGAAATTAAAAGCTTGTAGAGTTTCGTCCCGCCTTCCCTATCCTCCCCCGGGCTTTATTAATGGGGCCGATGCTGGCTTGTAAACAGACAATAAGAACGGGCAATAAGGAAACGGCTGCTCCTCGGTTCGCCGGGAACCGAGAATCGCCTTGCAACGAGAGTTCGTGGAAGTCGAGCTGACGACTTCTTTTTCGAGAGTATATTTCGCGTTGAAAGTGGAGCAGGTACGGGGTTTTCGAGTCCGCTAACATTTGTACCAGAACATTATCGAACAAATCATGGATGTTTACGTGGATTCATGATTATACAGAATATATGTTTACGTTTCATTCAACGATCACATTACCACTCGCGTAAATTAAGTATTTACACAATCAGTATTGGTGTTTCCATATTCTCACGATCGGCAATCCTAGTAACGACACGGTCGATCGAATTGCACTTTCAGCTGTATATCCATACACCAAATTTCGTGAACCACGAAATCTTCCTGCGAAAATATTCAACCGATATTTCACCGTCGCGATCCTGTGCGCCGTTGCTTTCGCGACAAACTGGTCCCGACCACAAAAAGGGATGGGGGAGGGCAATTTATCCCAAAAATTGCGTCGTCGTTCGTACGTGTCGGCGGTGGCCTCCAGCGACGTCTAAAACGTCGACGATGCTACGCGGTATCGCGCGATCCTGTTCAAAATTGACCGGCTAGGATCGGCTGGTGCCATCCTGGAGCGACGAAAATTGAATTCCTCACGGCGGTAAAGCTTCGCCGGGTCGAATTTCTCCCGCGGGCGAAATAATTTCGTTCGCGGGATCGTCGGATCGATGACCTGGGCGCCACGTTTCCCGACGGAAAAACCACTGTTCGGGTTCGAAATTCGGTGGAAGGGGCAGGTGGAGAGGGAGAGAATAAAAAACGCACGCCGAAGAGACGATAGGGAGGATAGGGCGAGAGCAGCGGGAACATATCGCGGAGGTGAGTGGCGGTTATCCATATTTCGAGTCGTTGGACCGTGACCGAGGGGTTGCCAGAGTTCATTACGGTAATCTGCCCTTCCTGAGTAACGCACCGATGAAAATGTATAATCGTATCTGGCGCTCCCGTGCATCGATCTCCAACGATATCCCAGGTACATGCTTGCTGACGCGCGCGCGAGCGTCTATGTAAGGTGTACATAGGTAACCCCATCAACCGATCCGAGATAATTATCGTGCCCGGTGGAGAGATCCTGATCGTGTCTCGGTCCGTGCGTCCCGATAATCCCGATGCGTGGTTACGGAGACGTTGGGGATTATCCCGTCGTGAGCGCGGACATAATTTTTCAGGTAACGTTTATCGCGCCCTTTAATGTTTTCCGTGCTAATCCGCTGCGATTACCGAGGTTACAACGAACGATGGTCCGTATTACAAGGAAAATAGAGGTTTGAAAAAACATCGACGGACGTGATGCATGGATACGAGTCTAGGGATGATTTAGGTGTACATAAATTATGCTCCAAGATGTACGAAATCCTGTAGTTCGTTAAGTCTTGTTAAAATGCGAATAAATGAGGTCATTAAATTATTCTTTCCCGTTCGAATTGTTTTTTAGAAGACACTCATGCAGGTGTTACTATGCAGGCAATGTAGATTTTGCAGAATTACTGGACAGTGAGTCATACTCGCTGACCAAGGCGAGGAAAATGAAACATTAATGCCTTGCTATGAATAGAACGATTGTTACGCTAAAAATACCGCGGTGATCGAGTTTTTGCAGCCTGGAATACACCTTGGTCTTCCCGTGAGACGGATCTGCAACGTCAATGTTCGTTACACGTCTGTAACTTCAGACATAGAGTATAACGTAGGCGGCGACAATTATCTTACAGCAAACGTGGCATTTGTTACGCGCTAGTACACGAACGAATCAACCCGGAATCGACCCAGTTGGATGCCAATGTCGCGAAAGGTTGGGGACGATCGAGGTAACGCGGGCCGAGTTTTCACGGGAGTTTGGAAGCGCCTGTTGGGAAAACCCAACGGCTATGTAAACATACCTGTTTTCCGGCTGTTAGAAGCTCTTTTTATGTCAAACGAACGTAGGACTTTGCATCCACGGTTACACGAACGCCCGCTCGGGCTGTAACGGCTCCGTTCGTGTCACGTTCGATGCCATCCGGCTGTAAAACACCCTTCGAGGCAGGCCGTTGGATAACGCGATAAACGTCAAGAGACGAATCCACTGCGATATGTTTCGCGCGAGGGAGGGCTAAATAAAAACACGGGATCCAGATGAGAAACGGATGGGGGATCGAATGGAAATTTAGAAGATTGCTTTCGGCTGCTTTATACGCTTCGGACCTCGGGGATCCCCAACGTAGCTTTAGGTGCAAACGCTCGAGAAAGTACGGAATATTACGTGGCGATAACGCCCTTTTATTACAATATTTATTTATCGACAGGCGAGAAGTATTTTTTCCGAGGTGAAAAATTCAAAGGGATTTCATTGCCTCTCAGAAGCACTCAGAAGGTAAACATGAAGCGAAGACATGAATATTATAATCCCTTCGTCTTTATTACACGTACGACAGAACATTACATATACTCGATACAACCAGATAGATTATCTGAAATAGACTCGTAAAGGGTAGGGCGCAGCTGTTAGCTACATATTATAAAATTCAATCCTAAACGTCATTACTATTTGTACAATTTTTCATGGTATATACGCACGAAACCCACGCTGTAACATTTATTTATTAGTAAGGATCGACTACAGAAACGATCCACTAGGTACTGATTACTTCCAAGTAGAATGAGACTTCTTGATCAGACACACGATTACCATCGCCACATTCAAAATAGCTACCGTAAGAATACAAACACGTATCATATAACGTAGACAAGCTGCTCCTAAGTGACGTGTAATACAGGATTCTTTACAAAAATAAAACTTACCACCTCCACCCCCCAGTTACGTACCCCACGAAATTACCAAAGGGCCAGTCGTCGAAAGAAGAATTCGTTTCATCCAGCGACGTTATTCCCCCGGGGGCGACGGTCTTTATATCGTTTCCCTTTCTATTTTTATGCTCACCCACCCATCCGCCGTGTAATACCGTCGCGTTCTTTTCCCACCCCGTACCACCGCGAACTTACCCGACTGCCACGTATGCGTACGCGCGACCCCTTTATGGACACCCATTTAAGTTTAGCGGGCGGCTGGTGTGTCGAGCGACGCGAGCCACAGCCGTGTCGGAACTTTCGCGCCACGTTTCCCTACGCCAACCACCCTCTTGCCCCTCGTTTCTGCTCGTGAAACGAGCTTCTCCAGTCTTTTTTTAGTTCCCGCGAGAAGACACACAGGGTCTAAACGTGTACACACGTCGCGGTCACCGGTCGAGCGTTTGCGTTCTCGTGTACGTACATATACACGTCGTGCTTTTCTCGGTCTCTCCCCGAGCATTTGTCCGGTCTCACGGTCGTTCCTCCTCCCCGCAGCCGACGCATCGTTAACGTTTAGAGACCCTTGTGATCGATGCAAATTACAGCAGACGTTCGTCGTAGAAATTACAAGTCTCGGGTTGGATCGTTATAAAAAATGATATTTAGAAACACCGTTGGAATTGTATCCCCGTCGACGCGATACAGTGTCCAGAGGCTATATTTGTCGCCATAGCGGGACACCCTTGCAAATATGTTTTGCGCATAAGGGAATAAATTTCCCCCGCCCCGTTTGCCACACGCGTCTTCCTGGTAAATATATTGTGATATACGACCACGATAAATACCGTCGTTCCACGGACATAAGGAATACTCGATCGAAACGATAGAGACGCGCGACGGTTGCAAGGGGGTAGTGAAAATCATGATTCCTGTCCTTTTAATAGTATTCTTAGTCCTTTTAATTGCGAAAACTTTCCGCGATAATCGTACAGACCAGGCACCGTTTCTATCGAGAAATCTCGCTCAGGATCGACGATACAATGGGAATTGAAAAGAGGATTCGAGTAAAGGGACTCTAGATAGAATCGACTGTCCGTGAAATAGAAATATGACGAAAAAAAAGGAAGTTAACCGTGTGGAGAACAGGCCAAACGCGTATAAAGGAACTTGCGTCTGTACACGCGTGTTTACGTGTATCTCTCTCTCTTGTAGAGCCAAAAGAAGAAGGTGGCTGGGGGTGAAAAAAAACAGGAATAAAAAAACAAGAAGTGCCTCACAAAGGGGGTAAAACAGAGGAGCAGAAAATAGTTGTGGTCGTTCGAACGGTAACACGGGATCGCGCGCGCGCAGTACGATCACGCACTTCTCTCCGGTTCCCATCGGCCACTTCGGCAGGCCCTGACCGACGAAATTGCCCAGCGAATTATTTTCCCGTGTAAATCGGCCGGCGACCGAAGAGCCACGATTATTTTCGGTGGACGCCACAGCCGCCGCCGTGTAACAATCGCCATCACGCTCGCCTATCGATCAGACGACCCATAAATATTTATCGGCGATTTTCTGCCGGCCGGCTAATTATTTATTCCGCGCGCGGGAATGATTAATTCATGTCGGAGGATGCGACACGTCTCCACGGATCTCGATGACTGCCGCAGCTCCAACCCTTTTCCTTGGGCGACTTACATAACTCGGCGTAAGTGACAAACGCGTCGACGTTCGGTCCACCTCTACATTTTGTAAATTTCTCAAGTTTTAGTATTCTTCTCATATTTACCCTTAAGTAGTTTATGTTATTGAAATATCACCGACTGTGGAGACATTATTCAAACCTGATTCGAGACACGAAATTGTAATCAGTTTGTCAGTATTCTTAAACAAAAAAAAACCAGTACAAACACCGTTTTGTTTCCGAAGGAATAGGTAGTATATGAAATTTTAAAACAGCCTCGTCTAACGTACTACTCTAAATACATTATTCTTACTGTTTTCAGGCCACGAGACTATAAAACAATCGTTCCGTCGCGGAATTACGAGAAGCGCTCTGGATGTCCGGTCTGGTGCAGCGACACATTCCCCATCATCGCGGGCTGGCCCCACGCGACATGTTTATCGCGAGCTCTTAATCAAAGAGCGACGACACACAATTCGAATTCCATCTTTTCTTCTTTTCTTTTTTTCTTTCATTTCTTTCTTTCATCCCGTTGACCCGGCTAGCCCCGCGTTTTAATTTATTCCGATGGCGTTCCCCCGATGCCGGATCACGAGTCAAAGAAACATCGGGGACGGTTAATAGCTGGTGTACAGGGGACCGAGAGACTTTAAGAACGAAGAGAGAACGACCCTTCTCCGCGAAGGTATGCTCGGTTTTAACGATCAAAGGGGACGTGGGTGTATATTAGCCGGGCCGGAGAGGAACGACGAAAAAAGAAAGACAGGCAAATAACGCCGGGCGCAAAAAGGCGAGAGGAACTCCGCGCGCAGAGTGATCTCTCCCGGGCAAAAGGAAGGGGGAAGCGAAGGGGGGAAGGGGGTGAAGGTAGGGGGGAGGGCCCTAAAGGTAGGAACTCGAACCACCCATGGTGTCCGTTATTGGAGGACATTAAGTCATTATTGATTACCTCTTCGTACAGGCATCTATTGCGGTCTACCATAGGCCGCGTATGGAGAAGCGAAAAAAAGAGAACAAGAAAGAAGAAAAAATCGAAAAGGAACAGAAAGAGCAAAAGAAAAACGAACCGAGAGACGTCGCTAAAAAGAGAAGACACTCGGAGATACGGGTACACGTGCTCGTGGCACTTACCCCATACGAGGGCACGTCGGCTCGATGGATATTGCAATAATTTGTTATTTTTCACGGCGAGTCATTCCCCTTCCGTCATAAGTCACTCTCGAGGCCCGCCGATGTATCATCGGCAGAAAAAGGTTCCCTGTGCCCTTGTTACTCGTTTAAAATCATGCTCCTCGTCTGTCCCTGTGCGTTCGGCGAGCAAGAAAGATCTGTCGATTTCGTGTGTGTAACCGAATGTAACGAATGCTTGAAATATTCTCTACGTATTCTCGGTTCAATTTCGCGATTCTTTTTTCGTGATTTTCGAAGCACGATGCGTTCGAGTAACTTACAGTATCGCATGAATGGATATATTTCTTAATTAGGTACAAATAATTGACTCCATAATCTTTTGTGCCTTTCGAAGCTAATAATTCTGTACACTTTTTAATACTGCAAGGCGAATAGCATATTTCCACTCGACCAATATATTTCTACATCGTCCAGTCTCTTTTACATTTCACCGGGAAACGTTCGTACACCCGAAAATTCGAGTGTACACAGCGCAACCGTCACACGATCGTCGCGGTTTCTCTCGTCTCCTTGGAACGGCGAGAAAACAATTTAGCCGGTCGAAACGAAAGACTGGACCGACCTAACTAAATTTTTAACGAATCGACGAACTTCTGCCTCGTATCCAATTAAAAGGCCATGGTAGAAAGAGACAGAGAGAAGGAAAGAGGAAGAGGACCGGGTAACTTTTTCGAATGTTCGTTTCGCTTCGTCGCGTGCCCGTCGCCGGTCGCTCGTTCGACGTTTAAACATTCGTTATACGGGCCAAAGAACCTCCCTTCCCTTCGGATAATTCGACGTTCTAATTAGCAATGGCCGGGGAGATGCGTATATCGCTTCCGCGCTGAAGTTAATTACCGAAAGGAAATTCGGGCAAGGGCCATTTAACGTGTTACACCGTGAACCTTGCGCCGGGGCATTACGCTACACGACTGGCCGGCCACGCTCGCTAACCGAGCACGTTTAACGATACACGCCGTACGAGATACAATTGCTCGCAAACCTCGATGGTATCCGCGCGAGAACGCGTGCACGGGATGATCGATAAATTCGCGGTGAGACGAGCCGCGATAATTCCTATTCCCTCCCTTACCACCTCGATTCGAACCCCTTGAGGAACGTCTATGAAATTTGTGACAGGTTCGAGGACCCGATAAAACCTGGAAGATCATAGAATCATAAAAATGAAACGATGCAATCGAGATAACCACGCATGATC
Source organism: Dufourea novaeangliae (assembly GCF_001272555.1). Taxonomy (NCBI): domain Eukaryota; kingdom Metazoa; phylum Arthropoda; class Insecta; order Hymenoptera; family Halictidae; genus Dufourea; species Dufourea novaeangliae. The sequence goes on along the minus strand of NW_015374020.1, from coordinate 1,627,853 downwards.
ACGGTGTGCAGAAAATTCGTGGGAATTGCAGAGAAAATTTTCCGCGGCAATTGTCATCGCGTACCAAGCGTCGTTCAGAATTAACCATTCAGCATCGAAATATTTGAACGGGGTTCAGCGACAGTTGTTACAATGGACTTGTTCGCGATTCTCATTCCGGTTGCGAAGCAACAATAATTTGTTTCACGGGTCGATTAACGTTAGTTTGGTCATTGTAACGGGGAACAATAAGGGGGACCGTGAATCGTTGAACGTCGAGTACGATTGGACTTGTTCCAAAACCAGTGTTTCCGGGCCCGTGAATTACTGGCTGATTAACATGATGCGATAATAACGCGACTTAGATTATTCAGATTCGGTAGACTCTCCGCGTTACGTATATATTCGTGCTGTGATTAAAATGTTTACATATGTAGGTCCTAGACAAACGTGTGCCGGCCCCTATGCATATTCATTGTATAGGAATTCACACGTACACGAGGCAGCCACATTGTACAGCCTTGCGCGTGTGCTACACGTATTCTTGTATGTGTGTGTGTGTGTGTACGCGGTGCATATGCATGTGCATTACATGTTTACCCGACAGGCCGAAAAATATTTTTGCAATGTAACGAGTTTTCCGCGGTCGTCCCGACGTTTCTGCGTCTTTTGAATTATTCAGATGAAAAATTGCTCTGCGAGGCTACCGCGAAAGAATGTGTCCCACTAATTCTCTTAACGAGGATCAAGGTGCACAACGTGTTTAGCGAACAAACACCCCGTGGATCTATCGAGTAATCGAAATGAATTTCTCGTTGCTGACGGTATCGCTACGACGGATATGAATTGCTGGTATAATTGTTCCGAAAGGAGCTGTACTTGCACAATGGAACACCGATTCAAAACAATATCTGTAATTAATTAAATAATAATTACTAACGATTTGACGTCACAGCTTCGAGTGAATCCCATTATAATGATGCTATATCCTATTGCCGACAGTCATTGTTCGCTGCAGTTTCCATTCTATTAATTTGCAGCGCTGTGGTCGAACCTCGACATGAATTACTTTACCTATTTCAACGAAACAGTTACTTTTGTCTGGCCAATAAAATCTCCATCAAGCTTTCTCGTTGAACTTAATTAACTATACATACATAATTACATTGTATAGAGAAATTACGTGTTCCACAGGTCACCGTCGTTTGATATCAATCGATCGAATTTAATTTCTACCATGGATGAAGATTTTCTTACGGTTCCTCGATGTACAATGATACACAAAGTATGTTCCTCGCTCTAAAAATGAACATTTACGGTACCGGACGGAATTACTTACGCACCGCGAATGAAGTGAACCACTAGCCGCGTACCATTTTATCAAAATTTCGTTCGAACTTAACGGCGTCTAATTATAAGGTGCTCGAGACCAAAGAAAAAGCGTCGTCTACCGATGAGCACGTGTCTGGGGGTTCGTGGAACCATGGACCACGTTGGCACACGTGAACGCGCGCGCGCGCGCAGCTAGTTTGCCCATGAAGTGACATGACTCCGGCCAAAACCCTCATAAACCCGGGTATTATCGAGTCAGTGTCATGGCAGACTGGGCCTGGGCTGTATTAATTGAAGCCTATCAATTTGAAGCGGTATTGCCGGTATCCACGAGCGGAATATGGCCACCCGATATGTACGTATCGCGGTTCCACATTAGACAATTACAGCCGGCAAACGAACGTGAATCGTGGACGCGCGAGTGTTGCTGACCGTGCACGGACGCGTTTGACACGCGTGTCTACAAACTACACGTATAATGGAATTTCTAATCGCGATAAATGTGGAACGGTAATCCATATCGGCCGATGAACGGGACGCAACGAACGACGAGGAGGATCGATGTTGCCGCGCGCGCGAAAATATTTGATGGGTTTGATTAGGTTATATCGCGAACGGATCGCCGCGGGTCGGTTGTTATTAGTTTAGTATAGAACGATCCTGGAAATGGCCTGGTATATCCCGGTGAGCACTGTAATGTTGTAATTGATGTTCAATACGCCGATCATTGTTCGAGTCGATTAGCGAGAAAATTCGCAGCCGCCCGACCGCCCCCTCGTTTCGGGTAGGATCGTGAAATAGAATTCGAAGCGACTTGTTTATCTTGTCGTTGGTAACTTAATGCTTCGATGGAGAGAATTGTTATTGGTTGCTGCATATTAGAGAAGTAGTTCTATGCCGGTATACTTAAAATACTCATTGTTAGTACGGGATCTACTTGGACTTACAAGTGAATGCAACAATTCTAGGTCAGACTCTAATGAAAGAAGTTGAAAACGGGAAGTTCTTAATGGGATTTATTGTTTGGGTGAAATCAACAACGACTTCGTTTAACGAGGTTGTATTATTTTTAATGAAAAATGAAGGTGCGTTTATACAGTGCTGAGGAAGAAAATAATTAAAGAATTTCTTGGTACTATGTAGACACATACACGTTCTGCAGGGTCAAATGGGGAACGAAAAGGGGATTGCGTCTGTGTACCGCTGAAATCAAAAGTGAAACCGCACACACGTGTGTTTGTGAACGTTCGAGCAACCGAGTTTCGTGCTTCCTTCTTATTTACCTATCGTTTCCGACTCAACCATTTTCTACTCTCTTGGCCTTTTATCTCTCGATTTCGTGTTGCGCCCGCGAGAACGCCGAGCGCGTGAATACCCACGGCCATTTTGGCAGTGATCCAAACGTCCGTTATAGAATTTAATAATCCCTTGTAATGGACTGGCGGCACTTTACACGGATTCGGATAACGATACGATACAAAACGGCCGCGATATCCAGCCCTCGTTAACGAATTTACGCCTGCTGGAAATGCTTTAATTACGAGTTTAATGAATCGGATTCGAATCAATTTTCTCGTTCCATTATTCGAAGCTTCTTTTCGAACATCAAATTCCACACGACACGCCGCTTGTGTTCTGCCAAACGATACAAAATTTTAATGGAATACCATATAAAACTAATTCACTTTCCCAGGAAAGCTTCCGCAAAAACCGTTTGCCCCCAGTCCTGGGAATATATTTCTCCGTGGGTAAAGAGTGTTATTAATCCGAAACGAGGATTCCTTCACCGGCATCGATTCTCACGTCAGCTTGAAGGATGCATTCTTCTCCGGGTCTGGTACTATTATTCCAAGCTACATAGCTGTACGAACAGCTATACACGTACATATACACACGCACGCATATATGTATGTATATATACAATATATTTATACATATATCGTCGATACGAAGGGCGCAGCATCTTCGCCGTGCTGCGAGGCCGGTCTGGTCCGTTCGGTTTCTCGAAGGGACCTGTAACCTCGAGGCTATTAGGGCGGTCCAAGTATTTGAACCTCACACCTCGATCCCGTGGCCGAGAGGCACCTGCTCTTTCGGGACTGGGCGGTCCGTAATTACCTACCCTATGTTTCGCCCACCGGTCCGTGCGTAGATGTAATCAAAACGAATGATTTGAAAACTCAATTACCCTCATTACGTCTATTAAAGTGTCTATCCTGGGCGAACGGGCCCCATGGATCAGACTCTCCCTGGTGCAACGTCGTCGTCGTCGTCCCTTCGTCTCGCTGTGGGCACCTTCACGCGGGCCACCTCCTTCTACCACCTCCGTGTGGCTCTACACGTTTTCACGTCCTCGGGTCTTATTTTCTGGCCCTGCCTGGCTATGCCGCAGCCACCGTTGCCGGCTGAGTTGCGTGGCGTCTGGACCCTCCTGATTTACATTTCCTTAATTGACATCGTTGGATGTATACCGTTCGTCTTCGCTTTAATGTCAGGGTTCTGGGTGCGCGCTCGCGAATTCGAAGGAGCCACTGGTCCGCGCGCGAACAGAAAATATCGCGTAGCTACTAGGGATGTTCGATTCCGTTTCGATTCTTCAGAAGAACGATGAGTGTTCGAAGGCTCCTCGGCACTGACAAGGAGAGGTCCTCGCGTGTAACGCTGACTTAAAACTATGATAAATATCGTTTATTTTATAATTATTAAAACGAAACTTTACCCTGCAAAACGTTTCAGGATGAACATCCTACTTTATTTCGAAACTGTTTCAAATCACGATTTCAACCAGTCAGATTCAGTTAATTCCACTTTCCGTTCGTCGTAACCGAAGCGATCGGAAAAACGTACCTTTTGTGTGAACCGACTTTCGATACAGCTTAGAGGGAACGAGAGGTTCAGCTGTTTCACCGTTCACCCGTGGCTGTCTTATAATAAACTAATCGTCGACTCGATCGAAATCGTCGGCTGTCGAGGATAGATCGCGGTTCTATTTTTTCCGTCGAATCGATATGCAACACCTGCCCGTCCGCTCCAGTGAAATGATAGACCGTGGATTGGTTGCGTCGATCTAGCACGATCTTCCTAACTGAACATTAACCGAAAGTGTAGCCGCCGGTGCAAGGAGCGAAAGCGAGATTAGAATTATACGTAGCAATCGACTATCGTCTGAATCTCGTTCCCGTATCGACGGAGGATACATCCCTTTCCCCGTCATCCGCCGATCGCGTGACAATGTTTTGTCGAATTAACCGGCGGAATGTAGAAGCGGCGTGCGAGAAGGAGGGAAACCGGCCGATATGGCATAGAGGGACGGAAGCCACCGTTGATCGGGAGCACAAGAAACAGGAAATCGTAATTGCCCGGCTCGATTATTATGGCACGTGACGTCCCGATATTAAGACGTTCCCGATGCGATCACGCGCGAACGCAATCGGCCGCCAATTGCTCGGTATACCCGGCGTCCGCGTCGTTTGATTTCCGTTAATTAGCAGTTTTGGCGCAGGCGCGAAGTTTCCAATCGAACGGAGCCGACGACCGTGTCTGATCGTTACGCGAATACGTTTATAGATCAACCAAGTTCATGGGAAGGGGGTATAGTGGTCTAGAATAAAAAAATTTAACAGCTCATAAACTTATTTCAATGAAAGAATGAAATATTTTGAAACTTCTAAATTTCATTAAAATGAAAGTAGGTAAATGAACACATGTTTAATAATTCTGTACGAATATACGCAGAAGCAACCAGTCAGAAGAGAAAACTGAGCTCGACGAATATCAGCTAATCATGAGAGTAACTAGATCAGCGCTGGTACACGGATTCACGTTACATCGTTACATCGCGATTACTTCAACGGATGGTTTATTCATCTGGAAAACGGTCCGCCTTAATTAGTACCTTTTCCAACGCGTCAACGGTGGAAAACCGGCGGTCGTACGGGGCCGGTCTTGATTCACGCCATAAACGTAACAGCTTTTAATCCGTCGTCCTAATTCACGCTCGTCCATTAGAGTCGTTAGCGAGGTCTCGACGCTCACGGGCGTCGTTATGTCATTAAAAAGCTGTTACGTCACACGCGCTACGGCCAGTTTCGAAGCCGCGCGGCAATTACCTTGGGCGCGAAACCGCGACGATAATACGAGAGATCGGCTTTCGAGTTTTCAATGATCCGTAGATTACAACGATCCCCCACCCTCCTTTGGTCCATTGCTGACCGCTCGGCTTGGGATCGATCCTCGTACGAGTTTTCGTCCCCGTGTGTACGGCAATTCCGTGCTGTAGCCACCGCGGAAGCTTATAAATTCTCATTACACGTGCGCTCGCGCGCACACGGCGCTAAACGAGGAATCGCCGAAGGGGGAGATCGCCGTTTTCGTCCCCGTTCGTCGAGTAAAGTTCTGCGCCCCCCACCAGCCCTCAACAAACCTCGCATTACGTCGCAATCATCTAGTACGCGGCTACCTAGATTGTTTCGCAAATGGATCACTTACCGCAACGGAGAAGGAACGACCGCGATCCGCGGCGAACCTACTCTCCGGACGGCTCTCCCTTCTTGTTTCGCTTCGCCGCGGCGAGATCGAAAGTATCCAGTACGATCTTTACGATCCGACGGAATCTGGTCTTTATGCCCCCTTCGATGCTTGGAGAACTCGCGGCGGATACGCCTTCGATATCCGTCTAACCGTGGATGGAGGAGAGCGTCGACGAGGCATTGGGCTCCTTGAAAAAGAAAGAAAGGAGAAAAAAAAATTGGAATACCGGTACGCGGTACAGCTTGGCATACCACCAAGAGCCGCTACGGTACCGCGAAAAAGCTCTGGCCCGAAGGGTGCCTGTAAAAAAGTCCGAAAAACCGCGCTATCCATCCTCGAACGAGGGAGAGGGGTGCCATTATAGAAAATACCGTGCTCGCGTTTATATCTGGGGAAACGTTCGTCTGAAAACATCCACTCGGTCATTCATACGCGACCGTCTCTCTGTCTGTTTAGCCACCATCCCCCTTCTCTCCTTGCTTCTGGCACCACTGTTCTTACACTCTGCTACATCTTCCTTCCTTTTTTTTCCGTCTTTTTCTTTATCGTCCTACAAAATGACGGTTCCAGGTCGCCAGGATCGGTGAAACCCGGCGTGAGATACTATTCAGTTTTTACTGTCCTCGTAAAAGGCATATGGGTACGTGCGAGCAGGTGCACGCGCGCGCGTAACCGGCGACGCCTACGTATCCGCCGGAAATCCGGGGTATATGGGTGAAACGAGTGCGTAACTTCCGAAATTGGTTCGAGATGTCGTGTAAAATGTGTTTATTCGCTGCCACGCCTCTTGCGATTGGAACGCGCGATATTGGTTTGCTGGTTTGAAGGAAAGGAAAATGTCTACCCTCCGTGGATTAGAAATTTTTCTAGGTACAACAGTTTGGGCTGTGCGTTGATGGACCAGTCAGTCACTCACTCAATGAATGGTATTTAGTTTTTGTATTATATAGATTCAATGTTCAGTGTCGAGGAGCCTTCGAATACTCACCGTGGATTTACTGTATATTTATACAGGTCGCGGAACGCGGACGAATGTTACGCACGATTGACACGTCAGATGATAGAAACGTAATTTCGCGGGGGGTAACCGCGATGGTCGAGCAACCAGAATTCAACGGGGCAACCCCGACGTTGGCAATCAACGGCCCGACCACAAACGAAATTATATCAGGAGATGAAAGTCTCGAGATGGAAGTGGAAGAAGTCGATCCGGCCACTGTGCGTGGCCTCTTATTTAACTGCTTTTGTCTCGGCCGATCGCGTTATCGGCCGCAGAACGCGTTCCAGTTGTTTATTACGGCAATCTGTGGATCGATCGACTGCTCCATCCCCCGCGGGAAAATTTGTATCTAAACTCAGGCGATATTTTGAACTCGGGAGTATCGCAAAACGGACGGTAAAACAGGGTCGACCAGAGAGACGATATGTACGTGATGGCTGGCGTTTCTACTACGGAGAAACGAGGGAAATATTAAATATACGTTTGAATATGATGTGAAAACTGGGAACGCTGACGCACGAAAATCAGTTCAATTTTATCGCCGAGTTTTACATTTCAAATACGAATGTACCCAGGGCAGAATCGTGTTTAAACTTCTGACGTTGCTCGGGTTTCGTGTCTCGTTGGACGTTGAATGATCCATGTGCATGGGAGGGTACATTGTAGACACACATCCCCGACACAGAAACGTGTTAGTCAGTTAGAGGAAAAATCGTGATCTTCCACGAAAATTCGGGAAATGCTACGCGCGCATGAGAATAGTAGTCGTGATTCCCCTTTCCGCGATGATTCCGTAGGTATGCAGAAAATAGTATGATTATAATTTATGTACTGTCATAATGGAATGAAAGAATCGATACTTTTCTACAAAATTCCAAACGTTCTATTCGCGTCACCGTGTATTCAAGTGCGCAACAAAAGGTTGTATTATTTCTCGAACGTCATTTTTGCATTTTGAATCATCTTTCGGTATGTTCTCTAGACAAGACAACATCACGATTAAGTCAATTTTCTCAATAGCCATTTTATGAATCTCCTCTGTACGCTTAATGGCTCCTTTGATCCTACACGAGTTCATCTGGAGAGAACAGCGTTTTCCGTTCACCTTTATTTCCACAACGGAGGAAAAAAACAAGCCGCGTATAAATAAGCGGTCGTTAAATAAACGACACCGGGCTGTACGTAATACGGTCGATGAGAGATCACGATACCGGGAAAGATAAATTCGCCCCCGAGCGGATTCTCTATTCTTTTCGAAATGGCTACCGCTACCGTGCGTTAGTACCCGGCGTAATTCAATTCTTAAGGGTATCAAACACACAACCCTTTCATTAGACGGAGCCCTTCATCAGCGTGTAAGAGTCGTGGGCAGGCCGGACCGTTGGGCTAGACAACGAAGTTACGTTGCAGAAGTACTTAAAGCGAAAATTCTACGGATCGATAGATGCCTCGTTGCCCTTGGAAATGATGCCCCACCCCCCTGTCTCGTCCAGTTAGAGTTCAGTGAATAAAAAATTATTAAAAGGTTTCGAGCAACGAATTCCGCGTTATTGATAACCGACGATAAACCAGAAATCGATTATTTTGCGATTACTTTTACGGATAGTGACTAAAAATCGTAAATGAAATTAATCATGAGTAATATGTGTAATCTCTAATCATGAATAAGCAAATGTAATAATTCAATAAAGTTCAAGTTTGGTGTTTACTATAACCAGTAAACTGGTATGTTCGCGTAAACTATATGTTTAGAATTTGTTGCGAAAAAAGTGGTATTTCGAGAAACGATCGAGAATGCAAGAGGACACGAGAATAATTTTAATTAATTCGTTTTGTCGGTGGATAGGTATATTAGCAGAACGGACAGAACCCCGCCACGTTCATAATCCACATTCATCGGGAAACTATTTTATTCCCGAGATTTCGTTTAACGTACGAAGTGGCGCGTCGGAAATTTATTCCACGGCAGCGTTCTCGAATTTCTCGAATTGTCAAACTTTTACGAGCGCCGCCCGCGGTTCCGCGTGCACGCCATTCCCCCCGGCTTTGTCTCGCGAATTCGGGTCGCCGTCCGGTCACGGTTGCACAGTTAAAAAGCCCGCAATTATCCGACGAATGCGCGCAATAATACAAGGGAGGATCGTTTTCAGTCATTTCGTGGATTCATTTCGGTCGGACACGTTGCGAGTTCTACACGAACACAATTAAACACATGGTTTGTTTACAAACGTTTATTGGCGATTAATATTGCAAAAACCTTTTGCTTCGTGTTCTTTTTCTGAACTCTTACAATCTTCCCATTTAGTGCAAACGGTGTTTGTATAAGATTAAATTGCGAGCATGTATGTAATTTTTACGTTGAACAAGAATAATGAAAAAGATCAATCTTATAACAATATTTTTTTTTCTTCAACAGGTCAGTTTGTGATTCTACATGCAGAAGTAAGTCTGAAAAAAAGATTTTTTTCATTGAAGACTTCGTTTTTGTGGTAATTGAATTCAAAGATCTGCTTGATAGTCGTACAAAATGAGTCAGACCAAACTTGCATGGTACCGAGAAAAACATAATTTGATGCAAATATGGTTTCAAATTATGTGATCCTCGATACAATGCAAGTTTGGCCCAACACGTATTTTTCTATCACCAGTAACAGCCGAGATATTCAGATGGCTCACTCTGTATATGATTTGGTTAGTACGTCTGTTCATTGCACTCTGTTTCTACTTACCATCATGACGGATACAAGTGTTTCCGATTAATTTTCAGGATCGATTTTCTCGAGAAGGAAACCCCAAACGAGAAAAATTAATTCAATACTTCCAACTTATATGTCCTTGTATGATCACCACCAGGTCGCTTATATCCACAATGTTGGAAACACCCCGTATTTCATTATTCGTTCCTCCGCGCTGTATCGGAAAGAAAGGAGCAATCCTAGCCACCGCAATCATAAGAATAAGAAGCCCATATGAAAAAATCATATATACCTCGTCTTCCGAGCTGCCATTTTCCCAAGCACAACCCAACCCTTATGTTCGCGATGAAAATTCCGCATCGTGGACGAAAGGAACGCAACGGGTAAGGGAAGCGGGAAGAGTATCAGGGTTCGTTCAAAGTGCCCGCGAGTCCCGATAAACCATCTCCACGTGATATACATTCGATCATATAAACTTTCTTTTTATTTGTCCGTAAAGTTTAATCTCGGGTCCCTTTACGAGGCACTGTCATTCCGCGGACGACATATTTCATCAACCGTCGCGTTACACCGGGCGATTTTCTCCCACTCGGCCGTGGCCTGGCCTCGTATAAGCCGACGCCGGAATATCCGATAAACGTGTACGACTTAATTAATGCTTTGTCACCCCCGGTGTCTTACCACGCATCTCGTACCGCACAACCAACGGTGCACGTTCACCGACCACCACGAACCACCACCAACCACCACCAACCACCACCAACCACCACCATGACCACCACCACCATCATCGTGGCCCACGACATCAGTATACATATACCCGTGCTGGTAAACGGAACGGAACGGCAAACTCACGCACATACACAGAGGGTCCACCTCGACTTCCTGTGCGCCGAAAGGACCCTGTGCGCGCGCGCTCGCGTTAAGTCCTAAATCACCGTATTAACACGTATACACCGTGGCAACCGCGCGCGCGCTCGCGGGGTCGCACGCATGAAAATGTTCGATCCCCCGTGATATCGTGCTCGCTCGCGAGAGTATATATACCGTGGACACGCGGGGCCCCTGTTGCTCTTTCTCTCCATTTCTCTCTCTCTCTCTCTCTCTCTCTCTGTCTCTTTCACTGTTTCTCCGCGAGGCCATAACGCCCGTTTACGAGAACCCCGGTCGGGATAGGAGGGGGTGATAAAAATCGAATGATTTAACCGGCGTAGGATGAATATTGTGACGGCATGGAACGGGCTACAAGGTCTTGGCGATGTGTTCCCAGGACCGATAAATTTCACGGAACGTCCCTGGCCGAGGCCTCGCCTCGTTCGGTCTCGCTCGTTCCCCTCGTTCGCTGGCCAACGCCACGGCACGACGATCCGTTCGATTTTTACCTGGATCGGGCCGCGCCACGCCGCGTGTATGTACGTTTTATGCAACGGGACAATGTGGAGCGACCTCGTGGCTGGTTGCGTCGTGCCGCGCCGCCGCCGGGGCCCTGTACCGTGCTTTATTGCGGGCACGCGTTGTTACGTGAAACGCCGCGCTCGCGGTGCTTTACGACCCACGGAATTTGTTTTTTATTTTTTTTTTTTGTGTGTGTGTTTTTTTCTTGTTTCGTTGTTACAGCGTGTACGCAAATTAACCGTCGCCGTCGTCCAGCCGGAAATCCGCTCGGTTGTTCACCTGTGGCGACCTTACCTCTGCCGATAACTCTTCCTTTGTTGGGATGCGCGAACGACGGTCCTGGAATCGGTTTCGCGTTATACAGGCAAGGTTTATGGCACGGAGGACGTGTGCGTATATATACCTTCGACGAGGAAACCAGGTATCGAGCGGAAATGTTTATGCAGAGTACACTGTTGCGATGTAAGGCAGGTAGGCAATGGTCGCAGCGATCGTCCAGGCTTCGGTCCGTCGATACGGTCAGCAAAAAATCGTAAACGGAGATTCCTGGACAGCTGCGCATCACGTGCAAAACATTCACTGTCCTATGACCATTCCTTTCTCGTATTTCGGCGCTGACTCGTAGTAATCCCAGAAACAATATATACACCCATCCCACTTCTTTCACCTCGTACCAGCACTTCTTCCGTAACGTATACACCAACCAAAATCCTGCATTTTCCGCCAATCGCGAGTCGATCCGTTGCAACAAGCGACTACGCATACGATCATTAGTCAGAACACATTCAACCATCAACGGGACCATATCTATCAGTCAGAGCGGACACAACTGTTACACATCACATTGTTAGTTTTGTTAAAGTTCAAGTGTGTTACCAAGTAGTGTTAAATTATTCACATCACACTATATCACCATACATAATCACACCTGAGTACGTCGCATCAGTATCATCAGGTAACCTAGAACATAGCATGCGGTGAGGTGAATTTTTTTATTTTTACGATGTCTTACGGATGCGTTGAAATTATTCAGGTAATGGAGGCGTCAAGGTAATATTGCAGTTATCCCCTTTCCCTTTGGATAATGGGGTATGATATCTGCGATACTTTCGCAACAGCTCTTAAAGTATGTTTAAAGCCCTATAAAGTCACTCAAAGTCTATGCAGATCGTGTACTCGAGGTGAAAGGAATATATCAGGTGATAAAGCTTCGCGGAGCACCCTGTTAGACGCCGTTTTTACCTGACTGTTTCTGTGTTGTATAAACCGTGGTATGGTTATTATTATTATAATCGAGATATTAATCTCTAAACTCATTATGCCCGCACGTACTTACTTACGAATTCCATCTCGAAGAAGTTGAATCACCATGTAGAAATGCAACTTTGCGTATTGAAAAAATTTTGAATCGTTAATTAAGAAGCAGAGACTGTTTGTAATAGAATAGGAATGCATCTCTTGCAGTAGAGTAGCAAGTAAAGCCCTGTAAGGGCGGACACAGTTGATTTCGATCAAACTACAATTCGGGACATCGATACAACCGGTTCTCGCGGCTCGTTTATACAGTTTTCCCCTCGAGAAATCACGTTAATCTGCTTACAGATCACGGCGTTTACGTAATTGAATCGTTTGCAAGCTTAGCGGCGCGGTAATGGTTCGAAATGGTAAAAAAAAAAAGGTGGCTCGGGCGAGAAGTAGATCTTCATGAGGGAAGGCCCGAGCGAAACAATAATTTATGTTTATGAATATGGATGACGTTCTAATTAAAGAGGAGGTTCGTGCGACGATTCCAGGAAACGAGTTCTCGGGGGCAGGTGTGAGGGGTGAAGAGCGAGGGGGGGTACAATCTATCAGGTTCGGAATGCAATTTCCGCGAACGATCCTCGCGAAGTGTCGTCCCCGTTTCGACGCGCAGACAGACGTCGATGTAACCGAACAAAAGAGGGCCCCGTGTATTAATTAACGTATGCCAATTAACGGGCGGGCCCGACGCGCCTTTGTGTCCTCATTTGCGTGATTGGCTATTTCCTTTCTCACTTCTCTTCGCGTTCCTTGTCCGCCACTCGAAGCCGAACACAGAACCCTCCCCCGGACCCCGGTCGTCGTGTGAACTCATTTTGTAAAGAGTTCTCGTGCACACGCGTCTGGCTACGTACGAGTGGCCCGATAATAAGTTGCACGAGAATCGTTTGTATCCCCCGGTGCGATTCATCGTGTCTGCCGGGCGAATGGAATTAATTTTCTAAGGGTCTGAGCTACGCGTCCGTCGCGATAGGGCATTAAACATTAACAAAGCCCTTGTGAGCGCGCTGTCGCGTCTTCAATGCTGGTAATCCGCGTGGCAACGTGTGATGGATTTTCTGTTTTTCGTTTCGAATAGGTATACACGATGTTATTGTTTACACGGGGTAACACGCGATAAGAGCCGTTCGCGATTGAAAATAATTAAATATGTTCGGTTTCCTCCGTTGATAATTCTGTGCTTCGGGGAACGAACTCGCAGTGTTGAATCTTGTTAACAGTTATGGGAGCAGTATCGAGTTGTAATGTTGTAGTCATAGAATAATTTGAGGACAATTACATGATCCTTAGTAGCAAGAATTTCCGACAGGAAACCCAAAAACTTTCCGTTCAACCATGTTCGTATTTCGCTTCAAAATTGTACTTCAATGCTCGCCGATGCCTCAAAGTTGAACAGCAATACCGAACAGCTCCGCCAGTGTTCTCCACTGCCACGAAGACACGATTTGCGGGTGCATATTCATTCAATCGTCACGCGGTTCTTGCGGGCATTCGGAGCGTGTGCAGGAGTGTCTCGGCCGGCACACCGGTGAACCTCCCCCGACGTTGGCGTGCAAACTGTGCATTAACGTGCACCGTGGTACAATCCACCGGCAAATGAGAGGCCCAGACCGTGGTCCGCGTCGAATGAGACCGAGCGTCTCGACTGGCTGATGGACTCTAAACACGCCTTCGAAATTTTGCGATTCCGCGAACTTTTCAGTCGCGGCGCGCACTCGTGCTTTGTCCCCCGGTCGATCGGTTCCCGTGAACTATTTCGTCGTCCACGAACCACGAAATTGAAATATTAATTACGAGGTCATGGAAAATGTGGGTTTATCGGTGTTCATTTTCCACCGTTTCACGACCATGTTACAGTAAGTTATCGATAAGTGCTCGAAGGCTCCTCAGCAGTGAATATAAATATTTCATAAATTAATGGTCATATGCGGCTGAAACAAATATTATTGGCTTCAGAATTTACCTGGGGACCTCTCATTGTCAAATCCTTCGAATACTCATGGAGGATTTACTGTATTCTATGGTTGAAATCACGCGGTGAAAATTTCGTTTCGTTACGTTCGCCGTTTAATCGAGAGCAGCGACGCACACTGAACAATATAAGGAACGATTATCGATGTCGATCCAGGGAGACACGATCGACCTCGAAAAGCTGTCCCGAGGGACGAGAGCCATCTCCCTGGCTCTTTACTCGGACCGTGTTTCGTGTAAACCGAACGGTTAATTTTTGCGCTCGGGCAAGAAAAAAAAAACGTCCGGGCTCGCCTCGATTCTTAATCTATAGCAAAAATTACATGCAATTACCGCCGCCACCCAGCGCGCCGGCATCTGCGAGTCGAAGGTAGCGGCGGCGACTGGCGATCGCGTGATTTGCACGTCCATCCGCCTTCAGAATGTCGAAGCACACACGCCGCGCGGTATCGTCAGGCTGGCAATATTGCGGCGTGTCACGTTTCATCCCCCCCCCCTTCCCTTTCTTCAACGTCACGGCACACAAGGAAATAATAATACGCCTTTGAAGTACTTACATACATTCGAAATGATACATTGAGACTACGCGCCGCGCCGCACCGGTACAGCTTCATCGGGGCTTTCTTGTAAAGACGGGACCGTTATTCCGTCCGCGGATTACGTTCCGTTATTATCAACGTTAACGATCATTTCGATTCCTCTATCGCTAATGCTCGATCTTGCGGCATCGAGCGATCAATCGCAGACGCGCGTGTAGGTTCCCGGTAAACAGCCGCGAAAGCAATGATTCATCTATAATGTCGGGATTTACGTCAATTAAAGGATTTTTTATTTTGTTCCTGGTATACATGGGGTAGGCCGATGCTGTTGCACGAATTACCATAAATGTGAGACTCCTCCATACGGAGGTACATAAATTTGATTAATCTCGTAGGATTTATTTTTGTTTAAATCCGTACGTGTACACCGCATGGCCACGTGAAAAGTTGCAAATCAATTTTAATTTTTCGGGGAGTTGGGATAGATACACGAGCTGATTCATAAATACACGAGATCCTCGGAGACTGAATGTTAAGTGTTTAAAAGTGAAGTAAAAAATTATTTTAAAAGTTTGCACAACCTGTAAGACTATTGTATCTTCTTAATCACGTAAGATTAAAGAAAGACTTTCAATTGAAAGGAAGAACAAAAATAGGGTAAAAATGATTTGAAACTTAAAGTGTCGCCATTTTGTTAACAATTTTTTTAATAATTTTTAAAGGTTGATCTCATAGGAAATTTTGTACCCTTTAATAATTCGTTACTGTTTCCTTTTTTTATTTCGGATCAATGATTTAGAAGCTAGACATCTTACTATTTTTGTGGATTCTAGACAGAAATCAGACAGGAAGAGGACATTTTTAGCCTTTTCCTCGTCTGTAATCACTAACAATGTTCATATTATATCTTTTTTTTCTATCTGTTACACCGTGTATATTTACTCTTTGATGTATCGCATCCTCCATTGATAAAGCACCATGTTTAGCGTGGGTATTAATTTCTGAACTCATCGCGAAGTCGTTCGTCTCCGTGGTCCCTGAGAACGCTTTTCCTTACCGAAACGGCCCGGACAGTGAATTGCAGGCCTTAAATTTACGCTGCGTACTCGACACGAAGATTTTATTATCGGGCTCGACTATTCATCACGTCCCGGAGTTTCCGAAACAAGTAACCGAAAGGCTAATTCCATGAAATGAATATAAAATGTCCCAATGGTATCCTCATTAGCGTTTCATGATATTGCACCGTTTTTTTAAAGATTTATGGGCTATCCATGCGGGTGGTGGTAGGTACACCATCGTACCGCCGGGTAATTTTTTAAATCCATCTCCACGGTCGGTAACGCGGTCCCAGTACACGCGCGTGCACACACACACACAGCCCAGATACGATGTAAATATTTAAATATTCCGTCCCGGCGGATAATTAATGTGCCACTAATAAAACGCCAAGAACCATCGCGTGGAATGTGGGTCAATTAAACCGCAAACGGTCGATTAGAAGCGAGCCCCCGAATGCTTTGCCAATCCAGAACGTAACATAATAATCATTTGCATTTCAAATCTATACATATCGTGCTTGACGCTTTCACTTTTCAATTAATGACTTGCCTCCGAAGAAATCGAATAGATTATTCCTCTGCGTTCTCGACTCTCGGCCGAGTTACTTTGGCCCCGAGAAAGTATTTCTACACAACGGTTCGGTATAAGTTTAACCGACATTTATTAGCATACTTAACGGCACCGTAGGTATATACATAAGAGGACAATTTGTTTAACAAATATTACTATATTGTTACCTCGATGATTTCGTATGTATTTTTTCACCTTAACGATTGAACCATGTCTATTCACATATATTATATATGAACAACATAACGGACATCTTAAAGGTACCGTTGACAATACTGACCAACATCAAAACGGCCTGTCGACAAACAAATAAAAGAGGATCATCATCAAGGAAATACCAACCACAGCGAACACGGAATTCCCAACACCCAACAATCGTTCCAGATTAATTCCTTTTCCATTCGCCCGTCAATCCGCTCTCGACGATCCATTAGACGAAACCGCAATCGTCGCGTTTCCCCTCCGTCTCTCCTACGCTTTGCCGCCTTCACGCAAACACGTTCCTCGGTTTTGATGGCTTCCTGTCCACGGATTTGTTCCAATCCAGAGGGGTTGGGAGGCTCGCGTGTCCCTCGGGGGAGGACCGTGTTCACAACAACACACTTACCCGGACGCGTGTCCCGCGCGACCTTTATGGGCGCGTGTAGAAATCAGCTGGGCTCAGGGCCACCGCAGTCGAGAAAGAGAGAGAGAGAGAGAGAATGGCAGATGTAAGGGCCAAGGCTTGATTGGTTAGGCAAAAGGACCGGGGGATTAATCTGGTTATGGCATGCAACCGAGTGCGTTAAAGCTCCGGTGCCACTTAGATGGACGGAGTGTTTCGTCCTGGTAGCTCCGGGATTACCCTTGTACACGCGGCGTTGTAAATATAAGCCCATTGTAAATATAAATCTATCCGGCCAGTGGTCCTGTCACGCGCAACCCACCACCACCCCGCCTGACCAGCTAGACCGTAATACGTTTGCATCGCGGGACCGCGGTTATTTCATTCCGTCGTTCCTCGTATTTCCTTCCCACCTATCGCCTGGTTTCGTCCCTTTCGATCCACCCCTCTCGGCCCTCGTTTCGCCGACAGGCCGCATCGTTTCAACGTGTCGCGGAAATAATGGACGAATGGGAGACGGGCAGGTGAAGCACCCTGGGTTATCGAAGGTTTCGGGAGCATGTTGTTTCGGCGACTGATTACGTTAATTGTCTTCGTTACGGCGAGGTTGTTGAGATCGTTGTTAAATCCGAGTGTAGGGGGGATATACGTGGTAACGACGCAGAGCGATTGTTCCGGAGTAATGGTCTTGTTCGTAGTCACATTTCCTGTTCTTTGTAGTCGTTCTTGATGTTTTATCACGATGTGGTTCGAAGACTGCGAAGTAGAAGATCAGGTAAAAGTCGCTTATCAGTCATTTACATTTGTTTAAAAAATAATTTTGCCAAGTCCCGAAGTCCACGTGAGCAATTCCGTGAGCAAAGTGCTAGTGTATTCCTCGAAATTGTACAATATACCTAAGTATATAAATTTCAATACTCGATAGCTAGGAAAGAACTTGTGTCTTCAAAGATCTTTCATACCCTAAGGTTCTCCATGAGTCTTCACCGATAAGAAACTTGCGTACGGAATTCGTACGAGCGGGAAATAACAAAAGTGCGGCAAAGCTGCGTGTCCGCCTGCGATCAGGACCCGTGTTTCACGTGTCTTCTTTTTCTAACCGACATCCACGAGGAATTTAATCAGCGTCGGTGGTACTCGCCGAGTATAGGGAATCCGTCGACGATCGCCGGGAGAGGCAGTTAGCCAAAGAAAGATAATTCTTGTTAACAGGGCTAAGATGGCCGTCCGTACGACGACGGCGAAACGTTTCGAAGCCTCGAGGAAAATATGCCACAAAGGTGCCACAAAGATGCCACGGAGCCGCGGTGGTTTCATCGTTCCGAGCGTGTACGGGGATCGCTCAGATATTTTTGGTCCTGGAATTCCTGCATACAAGAAAGCCTTGTGTCGGTCGCGCGGAGAAGAAGTATTTTTGCTTCAGCGATGAACAGGAAGAGAAAAATGGGAGTGTAGTAAGAAAACGACGATGGACTTAGTGGTAAAGAGAATTATTGACAATTCGTTTTTGAGGCGAACGCATTTGGCTAGACTTGCGTTAATCATCAAGTCCATTGGATTATTTGAAAATTTCACTTTACACCTGTTTATATTTACGTGGTAATCATAACTGATGTTTTCTTGGTAACAATCGAACGATATATACTTTACAACTCGTATCAACTCTCCGGTATCGTTTTTCTAACATCGAATAAGACATCAAACGAAAGAAAACTTTGTCTTATCGTACACTCTCCGATAGGTTCGAAACAAGAACAACACAACCTCAAAGTGCCATCAAATGCCCTCCTAGCGGATTTACACTTTAACCGCCTAGATGATATCAAACCCCAATCGTTGGTACAGTATTTCAAGAATTTCCCCCCCATTCACCGCTCCCGTCATTCTCACGCGACGCCCTCGAGTTTCCGCGAAACGGAAGCTCAATTAACCAACGGAAGCATCGGGAGATCAAATCACCGTCGTGTCGCGAATAAAAGAGAAGTAATTAACGCGGTGCTCGGTTCGATCTTCCGTTCGATTGTATATATGTACACGATTGGCTAATACGAGTGGGGGAAGTGGCGACGATCGCGATCGTCAGATCTTAGAGGATTAGTCAGATTTTTAATGGAATGCTATGTTTTTTTTATCGCGATATGATAGCCGGTGTCGAGACAACTTCAGCGAGCTATTATTGAAGGTCATGCATTGACGCAAACGGTCACCACTTCGAGCATCTCCTGTAATGTAAGAAAGTTTATTTTACCACCACATGTGACTTTGCATGCCCTTCAATGATAGCTCGTTGAAGTCGTCTCAACACCGGTTATCACATTGCGATAAAAAAAACATAGCATTCCATTAAAAAAAATAGAGATGACCTTGAAATCTCCTCTATGCCTTCACCCACGCAGAAAATGTTTGTGTCACAATATGCCCCCTTCTATACCGTGCAAGTTTCCTATATAACATTTTTTCATACTATTACAAATAACGGCAATATTCACAGTGAACATAATTATTGCCCCACCCTGTATATTTCGGCATTAACTTTTTTTTCCTCTTACTTTTATCGTATATACGCGGCACTGGTACTGGATACCCAGGTACACGGTATAAAGGGGAGGTGTGACGTCGGCCGAACCACGAAAATTTATCAGCGGATTCAATGCCGTGACGTTACTCGCGTTAATTTATATACATTCGCCGAAACCACAAGCCGCCAGCGGTTCTTGTCCCTCGATCCTTCCTTCGTCGATCGTCGGAGCTTTCTCTGCCGGCTGGACAATGGAATCGCCGAAGAACCGCTGTCCACGAGCATACGCTCGCCGACGATGTTAATAAAAACCGATGGACCGTGGCGAGTACTACTAGAAGCATTGATCTTTTTCATAAACGAATATCTCGGAGTTCAAGAATCGTTGTGAGGGGGTAGGCGATCCAGAGGCCCTGCGAGAAGCGGTTTTTCAGCCACCGTGAATTAATGTACATTTCATCGAAGACGCCAGCAGCTGGGGGGGAAATGAATGCGGCTACAGGGGGATTAAATCATTTTCTAACCGCGCGACGGCTGCAATTTACAATGCTTTCAGTGGTTTTACGACTGTCCGCTTCTTCCCGCGATTGCTTTCTTCATTAACAATGTACACGCTCTCTCTCTCTCTCTCTCTCTCTCTCTCTCTCTCTCACCGAAGCTCGTCTTTCCGCTTTATTCAATTACACCCGCCGACGTTGGACACTGTGAACGTTAGATGGATCAGGATGTGAAGTACAACGTGGGATTAACGTGAAATATTTCTGTCTTCGTGAAACTTAGACGCTTTTTTGCAATTAGTAAAAATATTTAAATCTTAAATTGCTGTGACGAAATTATTCCTTGCACGTTACTGATCGCGAGATGTTAGATGTATATGTATGTAATTATTTAGGACGGATGTTCTAGCATCCTTATGGAAATAGGATTATATTTGACTTCTTTTATTCGTTGTTTATCTAGTTATTGAACAATTATTAACTGCTTGCTACCTGCGAACAAACTTAAACAAATATACATGGTATTATACGAATGTATAAGACGATATTTAAACAGGATCTATACGATATACGTATATACATATATCAGCCTATATACTGCAACGGTTAAAAAATTCTCGTTCTACTTAAGATGTTCGGTAATAAATTCAGCAAGTAATCCGCCCCGGAATCGCACTCCTTCGTTAACCGTACCCCATTACAAGCGTAACGCGGTATTCGAACGAGAATTGATGCGTATTCCGCCGATCGTTCGGCGCCAAAGGCATGCTCGGAGCAAAAACTGACGAAAACGAACGGATAATGCCGGATTATACGTTGACGATAAAAGGTGGCTGCGATGAAATACGTCGCGGCAAGGTGCCGCGGTTTTTTTCACCGCGTCGGCGATTAATGCGCATTTCATCGAAGAAGCCCGCCCGGTAGATTAATACGCCGGGGATAGGGTTAAATCATGCTTCACCCCGCGTCGCGTCCGTGATTTACAAGCCGTTTAATGGTTTTACGACTGTCCACCTGGGTTTCGATTGCTTCCTTCATTAATAAACGACGATTTCGTTTGTGCGGTTCGTAAATCTTGTCCTTCGTTCGAAGAAAAATATATCGCCCGCCCGCGGCAAGAATTCTAAAATTCAGGCTTCTGTTTAGTGCAACTTTTTGATGTTGATGTGGAGTTCCCAGAGCCTTGCCTGTTCTTAGTATTTCCTCCTGTGGCTTATTATATTTATCCACCGATTACAAACAGTGAACTCTACTGTTTAAGCGTCCCCCAGTAGTATAAATTAGCAGGTTAATTCATCTTTTTAACCCTTAATTGGTGAGATGGAAATCTTATTGCTTATTTCACAAATCTTATTACGCAGTTAGTTATTATATTTTTTATTCTCACGTAAGACAACATTGAAGTAAACAAGCATTATATTAGATAACTATTGAATAAGAATAAAATATTTTAAGAGTACAGTAAAAGCTCCTTGAGAGTTGGTCAGGAAGTTCCTCGTGAGAGTTTCTGCTTCATCCCGACCACTGGGGGTGTGTGTGTTCGTGGAATCTGTCAAGCACATACTTTGTTCTCCACCCGCTTTTGTTACCGAGGCTCAGGCTTCGGGCAAAAAATAGATTTGTGAGGTGTTGAAACGATTCGCGGTGCACCATAAAAGACCTGTATTCATGGAGTTTCTCAGAACCCATCTCACCAGTCAAGGGTTAATCCACCGAGACGCACAGTTTTGATTTCGAACATATGTGAATTGGCTTTCTTTTTATTTGAATTATATTATACAAACAATTACTAATTTAAATTAGTTATCCGAAGCTGGATGGAATTCTTCTAAACTCGGGTCAAAATTAATGCTCACTCATCGTCGTCCAAGGGTTAAAGATCGCTCATTGGAACGTCTGGATATAAACGACGAAAATCGGTACACACTTGTCATCCCACTCGTTACGGCATAAGTTCCTCCCGGACCGTGTCAACAATAATTCTTCCTGCATTCAAAATTAATTTCGAAACGAGCAATTATATTCTCGATGGGGCGTCCGGCAAACAAAAACCTGGCCCGATTCACAGCCTTGGATCGACCCGCGAGAACCGGAAGCCTCGGGGCTTCGGTCGTGGTTTTTCATTCTGCACAGCAGAAACGGTAATTGTTGATGAGACCGCGACGGCGGGTCCCCGGGAGGGTTGGGGGCGGGGTCGCGGACGTTAAAAGCGAAAACACACAGAGGCAAATTAATTTACTGCGGGGCTGGGCGTCGCGACGCAGTCGTTCTTGCCGTTCCTCGCAATTAGTATCCGAGGACGTTCGTTTGCCGTTCCACTAGTCCACGAATAATAAACGCGGTCCGTGGAGTTTTCGTCACGTCTACAAAAAGGGGGAGGGGAGGGCTAAGGTGTCGAAGAACGACCGCGAAATGAGAACGCATCGTTTCGAGTCCTTAGTTCACCTGTGGACGTGTGGGCAGGGCTGGAGGGGTGGAGGAAAAGAACCGGGTCCCATTACAACAGACGCCCAGCGTCTTTTAAGCGTTCGTGAGCGGCAACGGTTCACGGGGATTGTTCGCGTTTCGTGGGTGGTGGGTAACGAGGGATAGAGGGGGAAGTAGGAACAACGGAGTACATGCTGCGGCGAAAAAAGCTACGTGCCCCGACTCCGGAACGGGATACGTATAATTTTTATCTTGCCTCGACTCAATTTTCTAATGAAACGCCCGTCGGTATTGCTTTCTTAGCTAACGAATCCCAGTGTACCCAGAGGAGGGGTGCACAGCGGCGGATGCCTCGAAGAAAATTGCGCGCGGTCTGCGTGGCGAACAGGCATACCGGCGGGGAAGAGAAAACAGATGATTCGAAGGTAAATCGAGGTAATTCGAAGACGAATGAATCCCGGGATCCGCGGGGCATACTTAATACAGCGACGATAAATTACGTTGAGATACTTGTTCCTGTATGGAAAAGTCTCTCGCGGGTGTGTGTATGGGGTTGTGTATGATTGGCTTCGCGAAAAGGGATTCCACCGCGGTATTCTGTTCACAATATTTTCTTGTTACTTCGACTCTTGGCTCGTCGATGTCCTCGTGTGTGTGTTCAACCCTTGGATGACGATTTCTGGGTCCATTCGGATCCAGATGTTCAGAAACTTCGTGTAGTATTTCAGTTTACAAAAACTGCGGTGAAGCATAATTTATAAGGAGACCAGCGTATTTGGAAGATATTGGTTTTAAAATACGTCTAAAGATGAATGAGTAGGGGTCTACCTGGACCCAGGTGCCGCCGTCTATTCGATCATGGAAAACGTCCGCCTTCGGAGGATTAATCGAAATTATCGTTCTATCTTTGTGTCCGACACTTTTATCAGTATTATTCCGATATAGGTTGATTTACGTTGGGCTGTTGGTACGAATAAAATTTCGTGCTGTTTTACAATTTAATAAATTTCAACGTGTTTTACAATACCATAATTTTGTTTCTCCAGATTTCTACAAGATGCAGTTGTAATATTATAGTTCGTGTTGGACTTCGTGGATATACGTAGTTAGCTGCCCTTCTACCCAATTCTGATCGATCACGAATCCGATCGATTAGTGCCCTGATCGAAAATGTCGAGGTGATATTTAATAAAAATTCATTTAGATAAAGTCGACGCGTTCCTTTTTGGGTCGGGGAGTCGATCATTCGTCCGGGACGGATAAACCGACCGGGCGTGATTTATTTACCGGATCGACGATGAAAGAACGATAAATAGTTAGGAAGGAGAGGCCTGCCAACTTTCATCTATCGTGTATTGTGAAACCGTTTAATGAACGTAACGGATGCACACACAGACGCATACACATACACAGGCCAGGAGTAGTTAATTCTGATTCGGGGTGAAGAGAAGCCGCGGCGGCGTGGAAAGATCAGGGGAATCCCGGTCCGTACGAAATGAAAAATTACCTGACGTCACGGTTTTCAAATTTCCGCCCCGCGGTACATCAATAAAGACGCTGACGATTATTAAGCGGCCGGAGCAGCCGCGGCATGCTTGCTTGTTACGGAGTATTGTTTCTTCCCCGGTATTGCGGCCCCGTCGATGGAGAAAGTGAAACACCCACCGGTTGTGTTGGACTTAATGACAGGACGAGCGTGTAGAGGGATGTCGGTGTGAACTACACCTGAAAATCGTGCTTAGGTCTCTCGGCTGGTCGGGTCACAGACACGTATCAACGATGCTTTGAAGTCGGTCGTGATTAATCTCTAAAGAGGAAAGGAATCGATCCGGTTTCTGGCTGTGAGGACTCGTGCCGAAATTATTCCGTCGTACGAACAATTCGAAATTCAACGTAATATGCACACGAAATTGTGTCAGAATATGTTGAACTTCGTGGATTTGGTACGAGTAAATGGAACAGAATTTAGGTAATAATTTCACTGTGTCTGGTTTTAAAATCGAAACGTTGTGATTGTACGATGTACAGTAAATGTGCTTACTTATTGGATTAATAAGGATCACGACGGAGAAACAAAATACTTCTCTATTTTTTAGGAAGGGCAACAGTACGGTAAAAAAAATACTGGAACGAAACTTATTAGTATACTTGTAGACAGTTTACACGGCAATTTTCCGGTGTGCTTAGCTCGAACAATCGACGAAACAATTCCAACGTTCTCTCGATCCCGGCCGCCCGACGAAAGAATAATCGGAATCGATCTCCGCTCGAGCAAAACCATAAATGTAATCGATCACATCGCGCAAAAGAACAGGCCGTTATGGCAACGTAAGCCTCGTTTAATATCTATCATTTTGTATATTGATTGTTTCTTTTCACCTGGAGGGCAATGCGCTATCCTGCCGCGACGACGATGCGTGTACCGCGGGGTAGCGCATGTACAAGGTGGCCTGTAAGTTCCCTGTACAAGTAACCGAAGCATAAATCGTGACAACAAAAATATTTAACGTAAATACCACCCCAGAAACAGTTTGCAGATACATTATATGAATCTGTGGTTAGATTACAGATGTAAAAAATTACGATTCGTGTAATTTTTGCATTTTTATTAACATCCGGAAGGGAACCAATACTTTTACAGAAATCAAAAGATACGGATATCAATGTGTGCCCTAAATAAAAGTCCATCGTGCTATCACGAATTATCGTATACTGAAGTTCTGGTACCGTGTATCCAGGACCGCAAAATATTACAATTTAACGGTTACCCAGTAGCGGAGTCCTATTTTTCTCGCGCGCTCGGGCACATAGCCGCGTTGCAGGGACGGGACAGAACGTCCGGGGCCGACTACAAATCTATAGATCGGTTGGTAGCCGGCGCAAGTAAGCATTCTAAAACATAATGTCAGTAATTAATTGTCTGCCAAGAAATGATGCGGCTATCTCACGCGACCGATGCCGAGGAGGGCCATACGGACCCCTTCTTTCTCTCTCACTCTGACCGTCCCTTTTTTCTCCCTTTCTGCGCGTCCACCGGGCCTTCCTTCTCTTCCTTTTCATCTTCTTCGTTTCTTTCTTTCGATCGGCCACGGACTAGTAATGCATTTAAACAATCTCTTTATCTCCGATTCGACACCCCGGGCGACACGGCCGCTCGTAATAATGAGAGGAAAACATTGGCCGGTGTCGCGAGAACGTGTTCGAGAATTTTATTGGTCTCGTGGCCGGTGGCGGAGCTTCGATGTTTCGTTCGTTCTGTTCCCGCGTTTGAACACGCGGCACTGTCTAGTCTACTTGGAAGATTAAGAAATTTACTCGGTCCTGCTGGTGATGTCTGTATACAAGACATTTCTCCATTTAGACAAATCGTGGCGGTGTGATCCGTAAATTGAAGGGGGTTGGGGGAGGGGCGAACAACGGTACACAAGCATGCATCCAGAAACATTGTACCGACAAGAAGTGTACGAACCGTAAAGGCTTGCTCATTAGAGTAGGTCATTAGTATTTATGTAGTCCGTCTATCATATTTGTGTAACGAGTCTTTCTCCCATTGTCTTGGAATGTAATTGTGGAACAAATCATGTACAGATACTCCTCCCCATAATCCTCTGATTTAATCGTACACGCGAAATACGTGAAGAATATTCAATCGTTTAAACAGAAAACACTCTGTATACCGAATTCATCGGGCGAAGAGGACACCTGTCAACCTTCGATTTCCAATGACCACCCCATCCAGCCCGAAGATTTCTCGCTAAAGCCGTTTATCCACACCGAGCGAGTCGATATCCCGGTCCCCCGGATCGAATGCTCTCAACGGCCCCGGTTTTAAACATTTTTGATCGATCGGGGGTCCCGGGCGGACGTCCGTGGGCCCAGGGTCTGGCCCTCACCGTGGGTCTATGCATTCCATTCCGCGGTGGTACACGGTGCCCCACCGCCGCCGCCCGCCCGCCCGTCCTTCCCGTACAATAACTTTACGTGGCCATTGTACAATTTGATAATCATTTTGCCGTTGAAGTCACCCGTTCATTAGCATATTTAATTATGAATATTTAAGATTTTTCGCCCAGCGGGACGCGCGCGCGTCCTACCACGAGGCGCGCTGTTCCCCGGGCGTATTAAAATAAAGCCTGCATGGTGCATGCGGCTCCGTCGTAAATTTCGTCGGACACACAAGGACTGGGTTGTTGCTCCGATCTTGCAGCTCGAAAGACGAGTAAAAAGGTATCTGGAAGACAGGCATACGATACGTATTGCCACTAGCGGCGTAACACGAGGAAAAAAAGAAGTAAATAAACAAGAAAAGGCAGAAAAAAAGGAAACGCACAGCCCGGGCCCACCTCTGCACACGTTATATGCACGCTGGGCCGCGTGCGCGTCCACGGAGACGCTTTCAAATTTGTGTTTCGAGAAAGGGAGAGCCCCCACCGGTCGGTGTACCGACTCTCGTTGAGCACGCGAATGGATCCGTGGCAGGCTGAACCCTGGTAGCCGACAATCGTCGACAAGCTGAGACTATTTATCGAAATCCGTCGACAACCTGACACTATTTGCCGAGATCGTATGAACATGGTAACGAGAGAATAGGTTCTAGGAAGACACTTCTGTGTGCTCTACGGGTGATGTGTCTGCCCAGCTTTTACCAATCTAGCTTCCATTGTTCCATTAAGGTCGTAGAAATAGACTTTTTCCATTGTCTGGCGCGAGGAAAAAGCAAGGCCAGTTTAAATAGTAACTTGCATATTTATTAAGATACTAACAAATAGAATGTTAAATATTAAAAGTTTCCTACTTTATTACGCTTTCGAGATTATTGTTTCGGTACTCAATTGAGTCTTCGTGAAAATGGATTATTAGGTTGCAATTTTCCTGGTAGCGTAGGGAAAGTAAATAAACTTATCGTCCAAACGAAAGTTACATTGCTACGCGCTACGTTTTTACTAATTTCTGGTGTTCAGAGATACAAGGTAGAAATTTCGCCGTTTTCTCCCTACTGCACGTTTCTACATTATAAATTGCATGCCCGATAGGTACAAAGTATTCCCCGAGCGTACAACATTTCCATAACCGGGTCACTTTTTTTTTTTTCACGTGGCGAACCACGGCAAACGCGAGTCGAACCCGAGCGTAAAACGTTCGTTTTTTCTTCCGTGTTACGTTCGTTCCGAGCTTCAATCTCTTCTGGCTACCACTTTGTTTCCCCGAACGATTCAATCGTGCCGACTCGAACGGGGAAATTACTTAATGCGGTGGGCGAGCGTGCCTGGCAGTGAGGGAACAGAGAGATATTAATTGCAAAGCGGGCTCGAGAGTTCATTCCGCGCGGAATTTACATAAGCAGACCCCCGGAATAAAATTTCTTTTATTTATCCGCGACCATTGTTCTCCGGCGGCCTTCCATCGACGGTCAAATCGAACAGAGACAGAATCCCAGCGACGTCGAACGGTGTGTTCACCTGACGTCGCGATTTCTGAAGCGGATCCCTCGCGCGCGTCCTGTTTCCTCTGTTTCGTTGCCCACGCATTATAATGGCGGCACTTTAAAAAGGGTAAAGGATGAATAAAGGCGTGTGTATAGAGGCTCCTAGCACCTGCAGCCCATTATAATGAGAGGGTCTGGACGCCTACTTCTTTAAATAATACGTAATGGGCCCTAATAATTAGCGAGGGAGAGGGGGGAGAACATCGGCCGTAGTGTGTAGAACTAATGCCCCACGAACGACTGCTGGAGCTGAAATCATTTACATGACCGACCATTTATTCCTTTCTCTTCCATTTTTAATTGCCTCGCATCGTTCCCTCCTCCGTCTCGCGCCAGGCGGTGTTTGATCCCGCGGTTATTATTATCAGCCGGATCATCGACCGGCCGATCGATCATCGGTGCTAGATCTTATTTCAAAAACTGTTTGCTAATAGGATGTTCGACATTGTAGCCGAGGGAACACGAAAGGAACACTTGCCGGGTGATAGATTAAAATCTCTTTCGAAGAATTTAATTCATTTATACGCCCGCTACTTGAACATTTAACTTTCGCCGATGTATAATTACTTTTACCAGGTTTCTCGAGCGGTTCGTTACCTACAGAGGTAACCTGTACTAACTGGGGGGCAAAATTGGAAGCAAAATTGTGTGGTCTTTTCGCGACTTACGTATTCTACTTGCTGCTCGGCACTGGTTTTATACTTTAGTCTCTACTCGCAAACTAAAAGTTGTAAGCAATATTTTAGTAGTATCCAGTAGTTACATACAATTCTAATATGTCATTAATTCTCCTAAAGTTCAGACCTAATAAACAGTCGAACCTCTACTAACTGAGGGTAAAATTGGGAACGAAATTGTGTCGTCTTTCCATGACTTTCGTATTCTACTTGCTGCTCGACACTGATTTTATATTCTGGTCTGTACTGTTAAACAGAAAGTACTAAGCAATATTTCAGTAGTATCCAGTAGTTACATACAATTCTAATATAGCATTAATTCATCTCACGTTCAGACTTAATAAACAGTCAAGTCTAGATTTCTGTTACGAGTAATCAACCCTCGGATTAGCGTGTTCCAGAACTCATTCCAACTTTCGTTCCCTCTGCTACCCTCGAGACTTTCGTTATTTGTCTATCCTGGTCATTTTCACCGATCTCGGACAATGGGCGCCTCCATTATCTTTCCTCAACGATCCAAGTAACGTCGAGTCTATTCGAACCACCGTAGTATACTTTCTTTGCTCCGTGTATAAAGTCCTCTAATTATTTTGAGTGCCATGGGGACGAGTTAAAGGGCGATTCCGTGGAATTTAATGTGATGATATAAACGGACGTTACGATGGAGGGGGCGGGCTCGCATTATGAATGCCCCCACCACGAAAAGGAATCGAGGCCCGTGCGAATCCTGTTACCCCCTCACTGTCCCCACCTACAAGTCAGTTTCGCCGTTCACGAAATTAAAGATCGCTTTTTACTGTAATTATGGCAGAATCGCGTCTTCGGGATACATCGCCGCGGGGCGTCGACTTAGTACGGCAGTTAAATAAATATCGCCATAGGCGAGCCATTCGTTTCTTCGAAGGAGGCCCAACGGTGCACGAACCACCGCGCGGGATTAACGCTTTCCGTCCATTGTATCCGTTCTCGTAAACGTCAAAGCGTAGTAACGATCAGCCCTACCCTCGACGGGCAACCGGTGCTCACGGGTGCGCGTTACGCACCCTATAAAATCCAATTGAATTTACCGCATTGTCGGCGGTTCAATCAATAACGACGCTGCTGAAGTAAAACAACTCCCGATGATACCTTTTTTTACCTGCGTACACTGTGCTCTACTTAAAATTTTATAATTTTATTCTTATATCTCTTCTTTCTCGATTTAAATCTTCGTCATTTCTTGTTTCTCATTATACTTGTGGAATAGGTACGACGGAACAGAATTGATGTTTGAGAAATGAGCGATTAGATTATTCGGTCAAAGGTTTAACTAAGAATACCCGCAGAACCAAATAATTACTAGAATTTAAAATTGTCCTATGTAATAACCAGTGTTCATACGTTAACCTGGAATTATATTACATTTTCCTCATCGTTTACGATTCTATTTCGAACTGTAGCTCGTTTAAAATTGTAAGAGAAGTGTTAACTATCGGTCTCTGTTCCTCCATCGAATTCTAGATAGATATCGTTAACCCCGTTAAAGTCTGAAGGAAATTGTTTTCGCGCGGACCTGAAGCTGTATTTAGGGGACAGTGGCGGTGACTTAATAAGAGCTCGCGAATATAGAACAACGGTCGAGTTGTACGATATTAAAAGCCGCGTTCCAATCTTTTTTCCTGGCGAGTCATAAGTCAGGGACGCGCAGCAAGCGTATACACGGGACGGGAGACGCGTTCCTCTGATCTCGGTTTAATTGCATTTCTCCTCTCGTGGCGAAGTCAGAAAAAGATACTGTCTGACTTAATTCGGCAGAAAGGTGCGCGCGCGCGCTCGGGCCCCGGGGCTAACGACGCGCGGGGGAATAGGACTCGAGCGCTCGCCCCGCTGCAGAAATCATTCGTCCGCCGATTTATTACTTTTAATTAGTATTAAATTCAATCCGGGGCCCCGTCTCGCCGTAGGTGGCGCGTTTACATCATGTAATTCGTGTCTTCCGTTATGGTCATTTTCTCGTGGCATGCCCACGCTTTATCAGAACGCCCGCCTCTGGAGAGTCCATTATATCAGTCGGCACGGAAGATACGTGCACGAGAAAAAAAAAAATAAAAAAAAGAAATAAAAGTGGATGGTATAAACGAATCAACGT
This sequence comes from Dufourea novaeangliae, assembly GCF_001272555.1. Classification (NCBI taxonomy): domain Eukaryota; kingdom Metazoa; phylum Arthropoda; class Insecta; order Hymenoptera; family Halictidae; genus Dufourea; species Dufourea novaeangliae. Next base: position 1,597,141 of record NW_015374020.1, on the reverse strand, counting down.
ACGAGTACCGAGAGGAACAACCGACACACGGGACTTCGTGGATGTTCAATGATGCTGGATTCGTGCCGGTACGAAGACCACGGAACACTCTCGAGAACCATGGCATCGAACCACGAGCATTTTATTTAATTCACAGAATGATAGATATATTTACTGTTCTTTTCGTATTGTAGGATATGAATGGTTATCAGCCAAGACTGGTCAAGTGTAGTGTAAAATCATATTTAAATAATTAAGTAAGTATAATATGACTAACTATGCTTACAATTACCGTCGTCAACTCCCAGGGTTATTCCGGAATATACAGAAAATTTTCATAATAAAATTTCTAAGGTTCATTTATGGCTACGTGACTGTTACGTTTTACGCAGGTTCCAAACGAGCACCTACGAGGATATTAACGTTCCGATATTCATTAAACTGTTGAATCTCATCAGCCTCCCAGACTACCTATGTAATCAAGATCGGACGAGGAGTCGTATATCATTTCATAATACTGTAACACGGACATTACCCGAAATTAGTACTTAATCGCCCCGTAATTTCAGTTGCTCCGCTGGTTCGTGATTTCTCACATGTCGGACAGCCGATACATCAGCCGTTGGATGTTTAGGTAACAGATCCGTGAGAGTGTCGTTACTTTCGGTTTTCGTTCGTTTCGAAAATCCCCGGGCCCAAGTCCATCGTCGAATCCTCTGCGCTTCCATCTGTTTCTCACGGTTCCACGGCCAGCGGATCCACGCCGGGCCACGGCAATCGCAGCGATAATTACGCGTAATCACCCCGGTGGATGATTGTTTTACTGTTGCGCCGAATACCGGACCCACGGCGCCGCGGAGGCTCGCGCGCGATAAGCTTTCAAATGTAATTAGCCCCCCATCCACGGCCACGGAGCGTGGTTGTTCGCGATGCTTCGCGTATACGCCGTACCGGCTACGCTCTAATCAGTCCCGTGAAAATGCAATTCCACGGACCCGGCCGCGTAACCTTCGCGTTCGCGCCCGCGTGTTACGATAATCGTGCTGGGCCCCAAGCTCCAACGATTCCTTTGGACTACCACCACCGAGGCCCCGGTAATTTATAGCCGGCGTGTAAAAGTGGCGCGTATTATCATAGATTACCGGACCGTCCTGTGCATTAGCAGCCGCGTAATCGTCCCGGTGTCACGTCCAAATGTCACACACCCCCTCGCCCCTCCACCATCGCGATCTCCCTACCCTTTACCTACGACTTAGTAGGAGTTTAACCGGGATTTTATCTTTAGCCCCGGCTTAGGCCCGGGCCCCACGGTGATGCACGATTGTTTGTAGAAATATTCTTCCGGCCGTTATTTACACGCCTATCAAAACGTCCCGACTAGAGTGGCCTCGCGTAAGCTGGTTTCATGGGCGGTTTGCTGCCCCATTCTACCCCCAAAGGGCCCCACCTATCCATCGTCTGCGTAGAAGATCGGAGGATTACCGGAGGCCCGGTTATGGTACGGACGGATAACATTGTCCTTCTCCAGTGTCGTTCGATATGAAATTGCGTGGACAATATACGTCGGTTACGGTGTACGAAGTATTACGGGAATAGGATTTGGTACGTACCACAGTGTTGTAAAATTGAAATTTAGCATATTATTCTTCTTAGACCCTTTCGTATTATGGATCTAGTGCAAAAATAAAGAAGAAGCTCCTTAAAAATTCGGACTTTCACGCGTATAAACAAAAGAAATAAGCAACCGTAGTAAGAGTTGGATGTTCGTTGAAGATACTACGGTATCGTATGAGCACTGTTTTACTCTCGATTCGATAAAATTACCGAATCTGTCAAAAGACCGTATCGCCAGAACTGACTGTCGCATAGGGTCAAATGTATTGCAGTAAAATATCGTAATGACAATCTTGAACCTCAAGACTATATATATAACCAAATCAGATGTACATCTATACATATATGTCTATGTTATTAACTGTCGATGGATTTTTCAAGGCGGTGCTTGTACATTAAATTATACCTCGCGACAAATTCTCTTTTCAACCCGTGGCCTATTTCAACCCCCCCCACAGTGTCCGTTTTTCTTTTTTCTCCCCTTTCTCGCCCGTTTTTGTTTAGTTTAATTAAACTCAACCCACCCCTCCACCGGGTGGGTACGTGAAATTGTATCACGCGCCTCGGAAAATTTGCAACGGCGGAGTTTTCGGGGTTTAATTAATTCGAGCTTTTTAGAGGCGGTAATTAGGAAATCGCGGGGGTCGTTTCGCAGTGCGTGAAAACGCGGCCGCGTCGCCCGCGATTATAACCGTATCGCCGAGAAGTTTATAGAGGCGCGGTTGTGTTCCTATCGTTCTTCAGTCGCCGGTTAGTGCAACCTCATTTTTTCGCTAGTCCGCCGAGCGGAACGTTTGAATTTCCGCGGATTCTCCGTGTAAGCTGGAGAGTATCATCCTCTGTCCTGGATCCGGCGTATAATTTGAATAACACGGAACCCGGCACTCGTCGCGGAATTTATTCGAGCCGCCGCCGTCACTGCCGCTGCGTTGTTTCTCGGTCTACGCGCGGCTTCCTGCATCGGTCGGAACTATCAACTAAAAATTAAGGTTGCAAAAGCAAGGCCCTACGTTCCTAAAACGAGCTACAAAAAACTGGTAGGTACTCCAAGCGATTGATTTGATTTCGATGTCATATTAATGATGCATACGACGATACGGTTCGTTCGGAGCTATCGTTGAAAATTAAGCTCGAAAAAGCTGGGCTTTCCCGTTCATGAAACGAGCCTGCAAAAAACTGAGACCACTGGCGCGCCGACAACGTCAAGCTTAAATCTGATTTAAGTCATATGTACGGTACCGTGTCGCGATGTTTCCCGCCCGAAAAAGGACAAGGTTCCTCTCCCCGTGAGCTACCTTAAATTTACATCAAACTATACGCGGTTTAATCCGGGAATGCCGTGGTCCCGCTCGCCCATCCCCGTGTTCCTCGTACACGGACAGGCACGCACGCACGCGAGCTACCGACCGAGGGAACCAGTGCACACAGCCAGGGACGCATCATTGGACCGGGGGACGAGGGCCAGGCCTACCCGTATCTCGCCTTTTAATCTTATTACGGGGCCTCGGACGGAAGATACGCCCGAGACGTATCATTTTCGCCTTCGCTAATTTATCACTTTCCATAAACTGCTTGGCCTCTAAGCGCGGATTCCGTAACGCCGATGATAAATCGGTTCCAAGCGGATCGCCGGGCCCGATACCCTGGCCCCGTAGTCACTGTGGAAACGGGGTGAGAAAAGGGGGGGGGGGAAGGAGGCAGCCTGATAAAAAAAGAGGGAAAATATAAAAACTGTTGCTGTTGCCTTGGTGGGGGTACGTTCCCAGGAACAATAAAAGGAACGTGTACGCGCGTGCACGTTTAGGAAATTCCGAATGTCTCTCACGATCCTCGCGATATTAAAGCGCAAACAGGCCCCCACCGGTCCTCTCGCTGCGCCAATTAAAATCAATCAGGGCTTAGCGATTTTTAATCGTTGCTTATCCATGTATCCCGGTGAAAATCGAGGATCGGATAGGGAGGGCGCAATGAGCAGAACTGCTACGGCTGGGACGAAGCGTGCACGAGAAAGCTTGATTGGTTTCGCGATTAATTCGCTTAAGCAACAGTAGCGTCCGCTGAAAACTCCAGGCGGGTACGGATTCGCGAACACGATGCTCTGTTCCCCGGGCTTATCTTCCTCGTGTACTCCAGGTTGCTCTTTCAGATAAATTAATGCCGTGGCAATGGCTGCGCCGGGGAGTTTGCGCCTGGCGATGTTTAGATTGAATTCTTAATAAAGAGGATCGTGTACTGGGTGATACTGGCAGCAGAGATAGTACGATCCTCTTCCACGGGATGCTATAGACGTCGAAACCTGTATGTAGTCTGTTCTTAACCTCCTTTATTCGATTTATATATTCTTAATTTTTTATCAAATTTTGTTCCATTTAGTGTAATTGTTTATTGTGGAATATTTTCATCATTTTCAATCATATATGTTCTATTCATTAATGATTTATCTGGCGCCTGTCATATCGTTTCTGTCGTAACAGTATATTTACTTTATTAATATTACATTTATTCAGTTAAATAATTACTTGGACACGCGATAACTGATTATAATCGTGTCTATCGATAATTGAAATTATCATATTGATCATCAAATATCATTGGTTCGAACATTCTTGTATACACAAATGATACACCTGTTTTCAACAAAAGTCACACGTGACCAACTGTAAATCGAATACTCCAAGCAGCTGATATCAATTTGAATTTCCAAATTGTATCAGTGATAAACGCAATGATATTTCTGGCAAACTTCACCGTGACAATCACCGCGAACACCGGCCTCAAAGAAAGCATTAACCAAGTTTCCTCCTAAAATCGACTGCCCGACAAACTTCCTTTAAAGACTCCACGCGCGCGAGAGTGTAAGAACGCGTCCGTCGCGATACGGTTCACAGACCAAAAGGGGTGTGTGTTCGAAGGAAAAAAAATTCAATCACAGCCCGTAAATAATTGACCGTTCCCCGGGTGCGGCGGGTTGCGCGTTCAATATCGGTAAAACGGGATTTTCCCCGGCTGATCCCAGGGGGGAGTAAAACGCGAGTATATACGCGGACGACGTGTATTCCGGGGGGCGTTGGTGGTGTTGGTGGTAGGTGGTGGCTGTGCTACGCTCGACACGAGGCGGAGGCGTCAGGCTTAAGGCCTTAAAGCCCGTGCAAAAAGGTCGTAAAACAAAGGAAGGCCCTATTTAATAAGATTACCGCGTCTCGAGGAGATTGTGTTGCCCCGACTCTCGAGTATCGGGTAACGTAAGCTACCTAAGGGGCAACGTTGCGCGTCTGCAGAGAAAAGGACCAGTCAGCGGGGAAGAAAGGGGGGTGGGGGCAGGACGGAAGAGCTCGCGAGTACACTTGGTGCGCATTTTTATTTTAAACATCGCATTAACGTCTGTGACTGACGCGATCTCCTTTCCGTCCGTCGTGATTCGTTGGATCGTTACGTACGAATCTGACGATGCTAAGCGGAGGTGTTCATTTGCGGATGGAAGCGAATAACGAGAATCGTAGGAAGGGTATTTCATCTTCCGCGAACTATGTGGGGTTAACTCCAGCGGTTTAAAACTGCTCGATTTCTTTTTTACAGTTGGAAAACTATAAAGTCAGTTTCGAATGTATTATCTTTCTTCCAGTGATGTTAAGGGCTATAAAGGCATCGTTTATATTATTGTGATAAGATCCGATTTCTCAGAACAGCACACATTACTCGATTAGTCCTTGGTAAACACGCCTATATACGCGTCAAAGCTAATTGGGTTGACTAAACGAAATAATTAAAAGAACATAGGTTGAAGCATGTATATTTCCGAAAATTGGTACTCAGTGCAGTAAAGGTGGTACCAGCGTATCCAAGACAAAAGGAGGATTCGCGGAACAGATCTCGGAGTTTAAATCGTAACATAGTTACCCGAGTTACGTTCACAAAGGTGAGCGCGGAGCGAGTTCAAGGTATTTACGCGATGATAAAGTCCCCGTAACGATATAATGCGTAACGCTGGAAACGATAATAAAACCGAGAGGCAGAGAGCGGTGTTTCTTGGTGCTTGCATGGCCAACGCTGCAAATTGCCGGCTGAAGCGACGGTCGGGAGGGTTGGGGGGTGAAGGGGGATCGGGCGTATAAGTAAAGAATAAAGAGCAAAGACGAAAGAACGGTGAAGTATTCAACAGAATTGTAGCGCGTACAACGTTACATTATATCCTTGATCGTATATTCTGCTACGTAGCTGAAAAACTCCTCCGGAGCCCTGCGTATAAGCGGCTTTTCTCTTTACCGCGTTTCGCCTCGACGTCCCTCGTCGTGGCTGTTAGTTTCTACCTCCACCCCCCACATTTTTTTTCATCCAACCCTCCTCCGTCTACTTGCGAACGGCCGCTTTTTTCCCCTTAGATGAATTAACGCGCGACTTCCGGCCGCGAATTGACTCACATAAGCGACGTTATAATCTTTGAATAATGCTGCTCCTTTGTCGGAGTCCTCTCGTCGGCGGATGGTAACGCGCGTTAAATAAATCTAATGGATGCATTTTACCGGGAATCTCGAGCAGCATCCTTGTCGGAGGGTGGCGGGAAGAAGTTTCAGTGTATTTCAAAGGCTAGCGTGAACAATGTTCCTGCCGTTATCAACATTGTTAGCGAGTAAACGAAACTGAAACGAAATGTAACGTGGATAACGAGTGTACGGTATGCTGTAGGTATTCACAAACATCTTAATTTGCGTGTTTAGCTTGAAGAGGGGGAAGTCTGTACAGCCGCGCGTTCCAGGCAACAGATCGAATAGAGAGTACGCAAATTTTCTTGCGCTGCATTACGTTCAACGAAACAAGATGAAACAGCGAAATTCAAGAAACTCTTGCTACTTCCGGCGTTTGTTATGACCGTATGCGGTTCGATTCTACCTACGTTTTTTCACAACCGTACTTATTTTTCAGTTTATCATCATTTCACCTATTAGATATACGTAACTTTGAATAGAAAACGGTAAAGCAATACGTAGTGTTGCATGTGGTGCTAATGCTACAATTGCGGTAGTATGTATCGTTATTCCGAACATTTTGCCTGCATGGACTAATCGGTTAGGTCACGTCGATAAATAAAACCATCACTAAATGACTCCACTGCTGGGTCACATCGTCCCCAAGGTATTAACGTCGCGAACTGCCACCTGAACACGCCAGGCACAATCACTTGCTCAGGAGGCTAATGAAAAAAAAAATTTCTCCGAACGAGGATCATTTTAAGGGGGGAGTTATTCACCGACCCCGTGAGAGGGTGTCCTTACAAATGAAGCACGTCGGACGGCGGTAACGCTACGCGTGCGAATTAAAGGAACACCGAACCAGCAACAGAAGCAGCGCCCCGTTACCACTTTCATGCCGCCGTGTGTCGCGGGGACACGGATAAGCGAAACTATTTACGACCACCCTGAAAACAAACAATCGCCAGGGAACGAGTTAATAGGCGCGTTGATCACGCGGAACAAGATTTTCGATCAACGTTTTATCGGTGCGGTGTATCGCCCAGGGAGCAACGTTCGTCGTTGTCGTCGCACCGGCCGCGGTTTTTCAACTCGGAATTGAGCCAATTAAAAAGAATCGTTCGAACGCGGAATGCAACAAGGCTGCAACAGTGCCGAGACGGTTGTCACTTCTTGTCTCTCGTGCTTTTATCCAAAACGACGATAGGGGCCCACAAGGATCGTGTGCCCGTGAGCGTGCGCGCGCGACATTTAATGGCCGTGTCCAGGAACCGCGGAACAACATTTTTGGCCAATGTTTTATCGCTCGGAGATAATCCCCCTCCGGATCGGCCTTTCGCGATTTAATTCGTTCGACCGTTTCGCTGGCTGAAGAAGAAGCACGTCTTCGGATCTTAATGGCGGCTACGCGATCTAAAAGCGAAACTGCAACCGAACGAACGGGAGGCGACACGTTGTTGCACTACAAGGGAACCAGCGACGCATGGTATCGGAGATGCATTAAGCTTGTCTTAGCCTCAGCGAACGACGTGGACTGTCGCGGACGACCGATTAATCCGGGATAAGAATTCCCCCCGTATAAATGGATTGAGAACCGATCCGCGGGCAGTCCACCGCAGACACACATGCACACACGCACACACCGGCTTTACACTCCCAATGCCTCGTTCGGTGTCCGCCACTGGCTGCCGTGGGAGCTTAGATTTTGCATTCCCCGAAGGGTAACCTATGGGATTAAATCGCTGGAACCTTTAAGTGCATGCCATTCCGGCTTCGCGTGAAATCCACGGCGAAATTATTTCGTGAATTTATGCAAATTGCGGGCCCCCGTTCCCGGTTGCTCGGCTTTCGCCGATAGTCCCCCTGGAAACAGGTTGAAGAGCCTTTGTCGCGGGACGGTTCGAAACTCCGGGATCCGTTACTGTACGTTTCTGCGTTGCACTTATCTCGTTGATTTTTTTTTCACTTATATTTCTACCCGGTTTCAACGTAACTTCTCGGAACATAATCTGTTGTTAACGTCGCTTCGTTGAGAATTCCGCTGTTTCGTGTGGTATAAACGGAAACGTAATCTGACATCGGTGAGGTTATAATTAACCCTTCAGCTACGGGTATACAGAGTGGAGCACGAATTGTAATCAACTTGGATTATTCTACTGCTGGCTGTTCGATCGAACAGTTTTTTACTAATAACATTATTCAAGGAGAGCTTTAAGATGATTCTATCAAAAGATGAAGCCAATGATATTTCTTTCAGCCGTATATGGCCATTAGCTTATGAAATATTTAATGTTCAGTGCCGAGGAGCCTTCGAACGCTCATTGAGGATTTACTGTACTACGAGCTGGTGTAATAGCAGTGAAGTTTCTTTCACTGACTATCGTCTGGTACACAAGTATTTATTCACTAATCGTGTTCCCTCCTCTTTGAGTGTTTCCTCGAGCAACCGTCGATGCGTGTTCTAATAAGATTGGCACATCAAGAATTCTTAAACGGACAGTTACCGAAACGTTAACCGCAATTTTCTTATCACTACACCCAGAAGCAGAGAACTTCCATCCTACCAAAGGATCGAGAATATCTCCTCTCGAATTAAGATAATAATTTTGATTACGGAGGATTACGATATCCAAGTACCAATAAGCTCGTCCAAATAATCGAACGAACATCGCGAATAAGCGAAATAATCCGTACAAAATTCTCTTCGATCGGTAACTTCATCCTCCAATAAAATCTTAACGATCCTCTGTCCATAGATCCGCCTCTCTCGTCTTCCTTCTCGTCGCATATCCCCGGGTATACGTCGCAATGCCGCGTAACCGATAGGATTAAGATCGCGTCGATGGTCCATTCACCCCCAACCCCCCTGGCTCGGCGGGCTTTAGATCGGGTTACTACGCGGGCTCTCTCGGGCTTGTAATTACGTAGAAAAAAGTATTCGCTCGGTATCACTTAGCTGCTGCTCTCACGAACGATCGACCCTCATTAGCATAACCCTCGGAACGAGTCGGTGGTCGTCTGTTGGCGCAACGCACCCTTCTGAAATCGGGATACATTTCTTTCGCGACCTTCACCGCCCGCGGCGACGAACCAGAGTATATACCCTGTAGACGGCAAAGACGACTCGAGGAGCTCTCCGCCGATAATCCCGGGGGATGCGGGAAGCGTTCGAGGGGAAAAAGCGAGTTCTCCGCGCGGCGAAGCGCGAGAAACGACGACGACGACGTAGACGACGACTGATCCTTTATTTAGGACTTTCTCGCGTCGTCGTCCCGCGACGTCACGCCGGAAACTGTGGATTTTGTATGGTCCCCCACCCCTCCTCCATTTTGGCTTCCGTTGTCAGTAGTTCGGAGCTCGATTATAGGCGAGATCACCGTTTCACGCGCGAGCGAACGATAAAGAATCACGGATTAACGGGCTGGTCCGGCGACTGTAAAATAACGCGAAGAAGTTTTTACGTCGCCCGGTTGATAAACGATCGCCCTTCCCGATAAAATGCAAAACCGGGGAATTTATGCGCCGGGTTTTCCCGCGAGCTTTCGATTTTCGGGGATTATTACGGTTGATTTATAAGCGGCCGCGAAGGAAGCTCGCTTTTATATCGCGAGAAGCTCGATCCGCGAATTTAATTTACCGCCGATAAGTAATTAAGGACACGGAGCGGTGGCGGCCTCTCTCCTCTCAGCTCCCCTCTCATTTTTCAATGTCGCGGTAAATAATCGTTGGTTCCTTGGAAATCTTAAACAATACGTGTATTTGCCACAACCACGGCGGCCATTGTGCTCGCCACGGCGGAATCGGGTGATCGACGTTTCTTAGCCGATTATTCTACTGACACAATGGAATACTGCTTGGCTCTCGCTCGCGGAGGATCTTTATTGGACTTTATTGAGTTATTTCCCTGGCCTTTAATTCCTTGATCGAAGACTTTGGACCATAGTTCGTAATGATCGATACTCTTCTATGTTCTCGGTGTTTTGGAAATGGAGAAGTAATAATGTACGTAAGTAAACTCTGAATAGTTTGTTAGTTCATTCCCTCGTATAGGATTTGTCGTAGGCTATTTCAATGTCTCATCGCGATGCATACTAACACGGTATCATAAATTACTACTACTAATTCATTTTTAACTTCTACCAAATGACCGTAGATTGAAAAAGCATCATGCTTGAAAATCCTGGAATAGATATGTAAGAAGTTTTTTTTCCCAACTCTATTATTCACAAGTTGTTAAAGCCAACTTATCGGGTTTGCATTAACCCAAGTTAGTTTGCACCTAACCCAATAGCCTGTACATTAACCGTCCAAAAATAAGTGCATTACTCTCTATTTTTAGTAAATCGTCTGGTTCCTCATAAAAAGGATAGGTCCCAAAGACCAAAACCTATTTTAGCTGCATAAGGTCTCTCTTGATAGTCCTAATAAACACCAATACACGAAGCGATGGCAATCCTCTTAAAGCCAGGAGCTTCTCGAAATATACTTAATAATTGACGTTCCGATTTTGCGGTCTATCATGACTTCTCGAATCGAATAAAGACGAACGGGAATGAAGTTTCTCACGTGTGCTTGTCTTCCATCATATTCCATGCATTTTACCACGGAGCATGAGGAGGAAACCTTCTTAAATACTTGTATTCATGTCCATCGTGACGAACCGCTTCGCTCCGTATCACCTCTACAGGCTCTCCGATTCCAGTACGCGTGAATCAGACGAGATGAAAATTTATCATACGGTATTTATCATCTTAGAAACGATACAACGCCGCTTAGACGGAGGAGACTACGGGGCTCGGCAATCGCTCGGTTTTCCAGCAACGATTTATTTCCGCGGCGCGGTCGAACGGAGTCGTGAAAGGATTACAGCGTGAATTAGGGTCAACGGCGTCGTCTCGACAACCGGTGCTCGTCGTGTTCCACGATTAAGATCGAGGTTAATATTCAAGGTGGAGACAGGGCTCGCCTCGAGAAGCCAGAAATGAGTCTCGCGGTGATGTTCTTGAAATGTGTGACTGGTTTTTTTTTGGAGAACCAGAATCGACCGCAGGATTAGAGAATGTTGAGGTGTTTGTAGCAGTGCAGTGTTGGAAGAGTTCCAGATTTCTTGATGATGGTTAATGGTACTAATATAATCATTTCATTGTTATACCGACGACGAATAGAATCTGAATTTACAGTATCATTTAATTCTACTGTAATTTGTTTCAAAAAAAGAGACGATTTATCAGGGATTCATTCTGATTTAATCCATATCGCGAATTTAAGAATTTCGAAATCGCGTTACCACTCCTTTCGCCTCTGGATCACTGTACTTTTCGAAACACGCGTAAGTAGAGCAAACGGGGCCTAGGCACAATGGAAGCAATGCACGTTTATGATCGGTCAGCTTTTCGATGTTGTAACGCCTGCCATTCACCTTGTCCGTCTGGGAGATAAATCGAGTGGTATAGTTTGCCCGTATCCGGTCTCCATACGTAGTGCACGATGATTCAATGAATTTCGAGAGGGAAAGTGAGGCTATATATGACTTGGAGTAATGTGTCAAGTTAATCTACACCCTGATGTCTTAGCACATGCACAGAGACCGTGGTTCTGAACTTCGATTGCTAAATACTGTAAAAAAAGACAGAAACCGATGGAAGGTAAATTTACACTTGGCATCCATCATCCAACGGTTACCGCGGTACGTAAACCGTGTGTGGACTGTTTGACTAATGCGGTATATACTTTCAGTGTTACGGCTCGAGTAAAGAAATTGTATACGGCTCGGGCAACCTTAGGTGCCCCACCATTTCGAACGCATTAATTAAACCGATGCATTTCGATAGTCTTTGATTAATCACGTCGCATTCCGTCCGTTCCATTGTGAAGGTGCGTGCTCGAGCAATCCACCGCGGCCGAGTAAGACACACTCTCTGCGGCTCGTTGGTAACACAATAGGGTAATTGAATCTGGTATCGATGATCGATAGTCGGCACGGATGATATCCCCGCGAGTCGATTGCGTAAAAAGGAATCGGAGAGTCGACGGGGACGCCCACACGCGACCAGACTGACGCATTTATTCTCGAACGTGTCACTCTTCTATCGAACGTATATGCCATGGTTACCGATACCTCGAGCCGATGACCGGTCATAAGCGTGAATGGTGATTCTCTTTCTTGAACCGACGCGTCGGTGAAACCGCACGAGGCGAGGGCGGTCGATCGATTGCTCGCTGCCGCGATGGAGTGGATTTATCGTGGGCCAGTTTCGTGGGTTACAAACGTTTAATTCCATAATGATGGAAACTCGAGAGCCACGCATCCAGGTGTGTGCATGGTGGTTTCGGGCGGTATGTGCCGAATGGGATCTTAAACCTCGTTATGTTCGTCGAGCTGTGCCTGAGGTTCCACGACGTCAATTCGTGTGTGAATCAGGTCACATTTACGGGGGATGGCTTGGCGCGGTTTAGCAATACACCTTTCATTGCGTTTGCCAACGGTGCGTTTCGCACTGCACAATGCTTGCCCAACGACTGAGAACCAGCCACCGTATTCGGGGTTACGGATCACCAAGAATGGAGACGTGGTAATTAAATGTAGAATTTATATTCTGGATCATAGACGATTGGTAGATCTGTTCTAGTTTTCCCCGCTGTTCCACGCAATCGGTATTTTAATTGAAACTTCATACGTCGAATTTACTTATGGACACGAAATCTCTATTCTCTTAGACATCGAAGAGATCGAAAGATTTTCATACGTTGAATCGTCGAACGGCAAGATAGAACGTACGTACCGGTAACGTAATTTGAATGGACATATACATACGGAAGGAGATTGCTTGTCGAGCACGATATACCTCCGCGAGCCGTCGGTCGCAGCTCATTTTGCCGCGATGCTAGAGACGTCCAGAAGCGAGCCAGAAGCTCTCGAGATACCTCGAGCTCGTATCCGCCGATCGATCGTTGCAGAAATCATGAATATGTGCCGCGGAGATTCCGATGCGCCGAATCGACGCTGAAACCGGTGGTCTTTCCGGGATGAAATGCAGGTACACCTGTGTTATTACAAATTTTGACAAATCACTTCGCCGCTCACCTCGAGAAAGATCGAACGATAAAACCACTGTTCGATTTGAATTTTTTCTTTCTTTAAATTTCACGTTCGAAACACGTGAATTCGAATTTACTCGCTTATATCGTTTATTGAATAAACAAACGATTCACAAGTACCGGTCATTAAATTAACTCCGAAACCGTGTGCAGTACATTCCGTGTGTATTCGATAACAATATCGGAAACACCAATTCGAAAACTGTCACGGTCTACATCGCACTTGATTAATCCCAAAAGGTAATTTTTCGACAGTACCCGGCCGACTGTCCAATAAAACAACGACGCTCGGCGTCAGGGTCGAGCAATTAATACGTCGCTATCGTAGAAACGACGGGAATTAGTCATTGAAACACGCGTGCACGGGTGATTCGGCCTCGCGGTTGATGATCCTTCCGTTCGCCGATGATTTACGTCGAAACGCAGAGTCACGCCGGTAACGCCGGTAGCATGATGGAACGTTAATACACCGCAAGTAGCCGAAGTACATACCTGTTTTGTAACGGAGACTCGCGATTGTATACAGACCCCGGAGCCTCACCGCCATGTTTGTCCGATCAATGGTACCACACGCAATTTATTTGTCTTCATACGACCACCACCACCGCCGATACTTTTCAGGGTTTCATAAATATTATATTTCTTGTTTCATGAAAACGAATTAATTTCCACTGCTTTAAGTGTTTAAATTTCAACCCTGTTAATAGGAGAAGCTGATGAAGGAAGAATATCATAAGGAGACAGTAAAATGGAATTATAAAGTTCCTCTTTTATTTCATCCAGCACGTACATTTACAGTTTCTGTTCTGGGAAGATTCAATACACGAATACAGTAACTCACAAGTTTGTTCACGAAATGCTGCTACTTCCATTTGACCATACTATTTACCGAAATGCGAATTTTATTTCAAAATTACGAAAAATTTATCACAAAAGGATGATAAAAGTAACCATATGGAGAATATATCAATGAAAATTCTTCAAAAAATTATTATACCTGATTGTTATGTCAGAAGAATGTGAACAAATGTGTGAGTCACTGTCGGTGTCTTAACCTTCTCCGTGCTATTCTCGATTTATAATTAGAACGCCTTATCGCGGATACAAAAAAAAAACTGTTCGATTTTCCTTTGGAGACACGGTCTGTATAAACGAGGTAATAATTTATCCACACACCTGGTCTCGGAATTTTACACGGGCAGCACATGGATGGGGGAAGACGCGTTTCTTTCCTCACCGAACCCGATTGAACAGTTCCAATTCAATTCCTGTTCCCTCTGCCCGTTCAGAAATTGCAATCGAAGATCGGCCGTGCGTTCAACAGCGAATCGAATTAGTCCGGGTAAATTATTGGACGGAATCGGCCGGCGTGTTCCTCGATAACCGTTGGCACACGATGAAACGAGGGGCGCGCGCGGGCTATACTTAAACGACAATTTGGTTCTCGGTTGCTGCCCGGCCGGGCCTCGGCCAGGCGTTTAACCGATGTATTTTAATTTCCATCGATTCCCCGCGCCAAATCGCCACTTACATTAGCCGTGAGCGCCGATTACCTTTATCGTGTCGGCCCTTTAAACTCGCCGTGTATACGTGGGTCTCGATTAACGGGCGACTTTCGACGCCGTTCCCCAGAAGCGGAGCGGCGTCGCGGCGATTAGTCCGTTCCAATTTTCACGCGAGCACCGGTCTCCACCGAGCAGCGATTTTTCAGATCGAATCGACGACGTCGGCCGCGCCCCTGTATAGAATTAATCCACCGACCTCGCGTGTTAAATGTACCAACGGAACGATCGTATTAACGAACGGAGCTGATTGAAGGTTTTCGAAAGCCTTGGGGAAGGGGGGGACGCGTGGGTCGCAGCTAAGCGACAGGCTTTTGCTTCTCGATGGAGCAAAAATATCCTATGCAAAATTCATACCGAATGAACCATGAATATTTAGCATTCCTTGACTGGCAAGATAATCACGAATATCGGGTTACACTTCTTCGGCACATTATTGAATTCATGGATCAATCAGTAGTCTCGAAGATGAACACGTAATATACAGGCTGTTGAAGACAAGTTCGAAGAATCGAAGACAAGAATATATTTTAGCCCAATATTCGAAGCTGGATTTAATTCAAAACTGACACAATCTCGAAGAGAACATAGTTGATCTGTGTTTGTGTCGTGTAGAGCCAAGAGAGGAAAGTTTCTATGGCGCAAGGAATATTTTGAGAACATGTAAAATAGATATTCACAATCTTCGATTATTGATTTCAACCCACCCACTCAGGATTCAATTTCAGCAACTTAAGAAATTCCACCCACAGACCCGGCTGCCTTTCGACGGTCCCAGGTCGATTTCGCTTCGTGTTTCCACCGTCGTCGCTACGTCGGAGAATTCGTACGGTTTTATCTTAATTCCTCCGGTTCTCGAAAGAACGCATTTACACGCCACTCGACAAATACACGGCCCCCGGGTCCCTTCGACGATACCCGACAACCTCGGGGTAGGGAACGTGTCCACTTAAAAGCGGCTCCGAAAGGATCATTACTCGCCGAGGCGGCTTTGTGCCGGCTTCTCCATCGCACTAAGTTGATATTTTATGTACGCAAAGGAGAAATTATTGTCCGAAACTTATTCAAAATACGTTGAGATAAGTGGGACAACCGGTTCGTCAGGATCAACGACGGGATTAAGCCGGGGGCGCGTCACAGGCCCGCGAGCGAGCGAGCGAGCAAATCTGCAGACGGAGGCGGGTTTGTCGAACCGGAATAACTTTAACAATGTTGCGCGTCTCCTGTCATTTGTACGACGTCCGCCATTAGTAATTAATTCCCTTTCGAAACACGTGTTTCGAGGTGGCGAAAAAAGAAAAACAGGGCGACTACTACATTTACGCTCGTGGACACGGTGAGATTCCGACAATCAAGACCGTGAATGCCGCGAGGCGGCCAAATTGGAAATCGAAGGGGATTAAAGCACGAACCGAAGATAAAGGATTGCTATTCTGACGGCCTAATTTTCGAGTATCCCAAAATGGACACGCGAACGGTTGCAAATGGACTCGTGTTTTTCATCGAGAGCGCATTGCAGTCGACTCGTGTCGCCGTATGCTACTTGGGCATACAGGCACCTCAGCCACGATTCTTGTAATAAAATTACATTCGTTAGCGGGATATAACATTTTAACGATCCCAGTTACTTCCATTGATTTGTAGATAAATCCTTTTCCAAGGTCACCTTCATAAGAACATTATTGATATCTCTTCAACATCAACTAGGTGTTCTGTGTGTATCTTCAGGATTTCACTAAACATTAATTGGTATTTATCGTTCTGTAGCGACCATAAACATTGAAAGTTTACGTAAAACATCATCGAAATTCAGCGATTACATAACAGCTTTTAAGGTATTGTGTGTAGTGGTAAATGTTACTTCTAGAAAAGATAAATATCTATTTAGGCATTTGACTGTAAGAACGGCGAACAAAACCCGACCGAAAGTGCGAGAACATCGAATACAAAGTCGGCATAATATTCCCATTTCTCACGGCTGACGCGATAATCGCGCGCGAGGGTCGCCGTCGTCTCCAGCTCGGGGGGACGTTAAGCGAGCACACGAACGTCGAAGAATTAACACCATGTGCCGCAAGGACCTACCCCAATCCATGATTTTTACGGCTCATCGGGGGCCACCGTGTATAGAAACACGTCGCCACCGAATAGAGACATTTGTTAACGCGGATCACTCGGGCCCGCGTACTTGCACATCTCCCCTCCACGTTCCCCGACCCATCCCACCGGGCGACATTTCTGTCGGAACAACCCTCTTGATTTATTATCCCGATTGTCATTACAGGGAAGCCCTGGATACCGGTTACGGAAGGCGGTCCGCCGTCTGCATTAACATGTTACACCCCGTGCAAACAAAACTTTTGTCAGGATTACGCGTCGATGATTTCATCCAATCGAGGATATATACGAGTGTCCGCCGATACAATGGCCCTGTCGCCTGGGTTAATTGCCCGAGCACCATTTTCCCCGCCTCTGAAAAAACGATTCGACCTAATAGAGAACGGACTCGCAATGAGAATCGACGATGATGTGGATGAAAGAAACGGGGAAAGTTTGATTCTTAGGGTTTCAGCTTTTTATTCCCTTGAATTCCTCGACCGTTACAAACGACGGCGCCCCCAAGAGGATTCGAATTTTGTCGGAGTTTACGTTTAACGTTAAGTTACTTTAAGACGGTAGTCGCAACGTCGCGAACGAACCGGATGGCGGAAAAGGGTACGCGAGTAATCTGACGCGAATAAACGAATGGTTTAACGCGCGGTCCGTTTCAGGGATTCCAGGCGCTCCCGTAGCATTTTGAATTCAACTTTCAGCCGGGTTGGGAACAAAACGCGGACGGTGGAGTGCCCGGCCCGTCTCTTTGCGATCAATCACGAGATAACCGAGGAAAAGGGAAGCTATTAAACCGGCGGAGATTTAGGTTCACGAATGAAGCGCAAGAACACCGAATAATCCCCACAACCCACCACCCCCCCAACCACCTTCGCCTCGTGAATTCAAATTGCTGCAAAATTGCGAGCAACGCGCGCCATCCCCGTCTTTGAGCGCTAAGTAGAATCCTTTCACCGAGAGCTGCCCTTAATATTCTTCGAATTCGTTGAGCAGTCGGTATAACCGTGTAAAAACCCGAGTATTCTGAATTGAGGGGAACTATAACGCGCTCGTATGTAGATATATGAAACATATAAAACGATATGTCTACCGTGTTCCACGCTGGAGAACGCAGGATACGAACGCGGTTGGTCGAGATTAGAAAGAACGTGAAGACGTTGACGTGATAGATTTTTCAATCGAGACTTCACACGATTATTAAATGACCGAACTTTTCTCGAAGGTGAAAGGATACTTTGAGAAACTGGATTTGATCGTTCGATACACACTTCCGTTCTGATCGATAATAAAATACAGATAACGATTTCCTGTACGACGACGCACGTTTCGGTTTCTAGCGCGTGTATCTTGCGCCGGTTTTCTAGCGTGAATCCATCTCTTTGTCCTTGGTGTTATTAATACAACCGAGAACAAGTACAACGTCGATGAACGTGGAGCCACGAGCGAACTTGCGAGGCGCATCCGTTACATATTTTACCGCGTCTGGGTTTTTTCTTCATCGCGTAATGATTAATCGATCCGGGACGTCGGGTTTCTCGCCCTAAAAATATCGACTCGCGACTACGTGTTCCCGGACGTGAGAATCCGTCATGGCGTCCCCCCGTTCATTTCCAACGACGACGGTTCCTCGTTCGTCCGGAATACGGGCGAAGGGGAGAGATGGCTTAATTGATAGAAACGCGAGGATCCTTCTTTTCCGTCGTTTCCGGCCGACTTATTTTAACTGCCGTCCTAGGATTAATTTGTCTCTGTAACGAGAACAGGAAGGAATCGTCGAAGGGTACCCGGTGGAATCCCTGCAACGATCATGAAGAACGTCGAACTCTTTCGCTAACAAGGGGAGGAGCCCCGGACGAGTGCTTTTCTGAATGGGTCGAGAGGTTCGAATCCGCGGAGGTTCAGACGGTATAAATAAATCCATGGAAAAGAATTCTTTATTCCTGTTTCGCGAGAATTAAACGAGTGAACTTTTTTGGGGAAAAATCTGGTGAAAATTTAAACCTATTGTCAATTCGAGACATTTTAAAGTATTATTAAAAATACCCCCAAAATTATTCGGAGCGCGTAGATACTTTCTCGAACGAATTCATTAAAAAAATATCGAGTAGATTGAAGGGTGCGTACACTTGAACTCCATTACTCGTGGAAAATAATGATCGTGATGGGCACCATTCGATGTTTCCGCTCGATCACCTTAAGCCCTCGGCAATTAATCAGGGCTCGGGTCTTCAATCGACGAAAGAGAGACCGTGTTCCCGGTCTTTTATTCTAGCGAAAGATAGCTGAAGCGTAAGAGCCCGAGAGAACATCTCTTGGCTGTAATGAACCGAAGTCTTGTTGCGCAGTTCGTAACAACACCCGCTGGACAATAAATGCACGCGTTTGCACGTGTACCTGCGCACCACTAGATGTAATGTAACTGTGCCTTAAGAGCGTTGTTACATAAACGTTGCGTGTGTTGTGGGTGGAAAATACAGATTAATTTGAAGATAAGTGAAGAATGTCGAGACTTCTATCACTTTTCTACATAATTACGACGACGATTCCTTTTTTATTTATCGATAGAAATTTTTCAATATCCGATTATAAAAGAAAAGCGAAAAGATGACAAGAAGTGAATCGCGTTTATTGAAATCCCGTCCGCATGCAACTCGGTAAGTTAATATTCTTTTATTAACACACTGCACCGGTAATATTTTGCAGTAGCAGCGAAGTGTCGGACGTGGCTGTGTGTCATTCTGCCTGAAAAATGGACGCGAGAGGTATCGTCCAGTAAATTCAGCGGATAATACAAAAAATAGATAATAAATCCTCGTTTGTGGTATTAGTGAAATCTTTCTGCTCAAGATTGACTACTTTTTCCTTATTTTTTCTTTTTGTATTTATTTCTGGAGGGAATACTTGAATTTCTCAAACGAAAATATGAAGATCTACTACGGATCATTGCTGACAATAGTTGAATATTAACCGGCGACAGAATTTGTCGTACTTTTAAAATGACTTTTGCACCGGTGCAACACTGAGAGTCGAAGGGTTAAAGAATTCTACGATCGAATGAAAAATTGGACACAACTAAAAGAGTGTATACTGAACACGTGTTTCGAGCGTATCGTCCTTTTTTTTTCACTCAAGTTCTAAAATCCAAAGACGTTTCATGAAGTCTTTCCTCGGCCCATCAAAAGAAGCGAGCTTACGGCGGATGCCGTTGCAATTCGCGACGTTACCGCGTTGGAAACGTCCCATGAATCTCGACGAGTTTCGATTATTCTAACGGAGGGAACCATCGAACAGGGAAGCTGCCGCGCTAATCAACGAGCCGATCGATGCTTTCGCGTTCCTATCGGCGTTACGAACTTCCTTACGATCGACGGGAGAAGCCATCCTCTACGATAATACGAGTACGCGCGGGCGAGGCGCGCAGTCACGCGTACTCGCGCGCGTTGAATCGCGGGCCTGTTTACGGCCGTAACTGTGCGCGAACGAAAGTATCGTTAACGGGCTTCCGCCGGTCGAGCCTACGGTATTCTGGCGGCCTATGATATTTTCCCCCCGATTCCGACGCGTGCTAGCCTGGTGATTCGGTTTTACGAGCATCCACGATAGCATCTTCACAATAGCGCGCGGGATCGCGGGTAAATCATCAGAAAAGTGGAATGGTCATTGCTCGTTTCCTGGTTTCGCGAAGAAGGGAACGGTTTTACAGGCTGTTCCATTTAACCCGTCCGCGAATACCTCTTCACAAGATGGATTTTCGAATAGGATGACAGAATAGTGATTGATTTCAACTGACTTTAAGTTGATTGTGGTAATCAGGATCGTTCTAAATGGGTCTGGTAAAGGTGATTATAGACGTTCATGACTCCTTGGTGTTTAAGGTTGTTTAAGAGAACTTTGGGTGCACGAGGATTATCTGCGATAGTCTAATTTATCTATGACATTCAACGTCTCGTTATAATAGATTCCTGAATCCTTGTGTAGGACCATTCCAACTAATGATCTGTACCACCCACGTTATGATCACCAAATGGCGTTGAACTTCTCAGAACGAATATTCCGCGACGTAACGAATAATGGATTACCGTTTAAAGTAACAATTCCTTCCTTGTTCAACATTTTTTATCGTTCCCGTCAATGAGGTTCAGCACGGCGATAGAGCTTGGAATTCTGAAGCAAATGATGTCTGTTTCAACCACATATGGCCATTAGTATATGAAATATTTAATGTTCAATGTCGTGAAGCCTTTGAACACTCATCGGGTATATACTGTCCTCAAAATCGATACAGCGTTCGCGGCTGGTATCGCACGGAACCAGGAGCAAAAGTTCACGTTCCAAGGCACCGTTCGTGGACCCAGAAGGCGAAAGCACGGCGGACCATCGCGGAATACGCGAAAGCTAAATTACTCGGACGCGTAGCATTAAGATTCCCCACCCCGTTCGTCCACGCCGCCGTGCCGCGCCGTTAAGTATGCCGATACAAAAGGGCCGGGTCCCGGGGCAAATAAATCTGCACGACCAGTCCTGGCTTTCTTTCTTCCGCTCGCGAAACGCCGCGCCTCGCCTCTCCCCTCTCCGCTCCGTGCGACTCGATCAGCCCTCACCGTGGAATCGGCGAATGGTAAAATGCTTGAATTGCGACTTCATTAGCCGTGACTTTGCGCTCGCCGTAATTCCGCGGCGTTCCCCTCCTTCCAAGCATCCTCGAGAGGGGTATCGAGAGGGTGGGGGTGGGCTGGGAGAGTGAGAGGAGGTGGACGAGATGGGTACGCTCACCACCTCCACTGTTGCGGTCGCCACCGCCGTCGCCTCCGCTTTTGCGAGCGGGGCCCAAGTGTGTATTTACGTGGCCCGAAAAAGTGGACGGAGATTCGACAAAAGAATGGACAGGTACACGTACGAACGGCGGTGGAGGAGGTGGTGGCTGGCTATGTGCCTGTGGAGGGAAGGGGGTGTGGTGGTTAGGGGCAGACGAATGCGGGGAAAAAGCGAGAAGCATAAGAACCGGCGGAAAGAAAAACGAGGGAAGCGAGGAGACGAACGAAGATGGAGCACGCGTACGTACACGCGTGCAGCCGCCGCTTCGTCGACGAAGACGAAGAGAAAGGACGGTGGTCAGGGGTGGACGGAGAAGGGAGGGAGGGGTAGCGGACAGGAGGGAAGGGCTGGAATGAAAAGCGAAGAAAAAAATTGACCGTTCTGTAGATCGCACGCCATGGGACGACGACTGGGCCCTTTCTCTCTCCTTCTTTCTCTTCCATCCCCTCTTTCTCCTTCCTTTATCTCTATTTCCCTCACTCCTACGGGTTTGTCTCTCCTTCTGTCTCGCGTCCCTTCTCTTCGCCTCCACGGCTTCATCCTGTACAGTGCGTGACGCAAACGCGCGCGCTGTCGCGGAACCGCAACCCGCGACTTTCTTGCGACCGCGTTCCCGCCTCCGGCGCGATGACCTTGGCCAGGTGGTCTACCCGCGATCTTTCTTTTGCGGAAAACAGACGGGCCTTATCGGTTGTACGAGTTGGGTGGAGGGGGGTGTCGGCAGTGTTTGGATTCGAAAATGGTAGTGGGTTTTGTAGTAATTGGGATACTGGCCGAGGTCTTTGTCGTGCTCCGCAGTCATTTTTATTGATCCTTCTGTCAAATGACATAGTACAACTGTTGATCGTGACACGGTATGTACCTACCTCCTGGATCCAATCTTGTCAGATCCCATGACTCGACTTTTCGTAGATAGCTCGTGTAACCGAGCGAGTCGACGAGGCGAGAGTCCACGGGGACGAGCACAATGTACAGGACAGCGAACCGTGTAGCTGTACCCTGACAATCCGGAAGGAGAGCAAGACCTTCGAAATTAAAGGTCGAGCCGGAACTCATTATTTACGGGAGGACCCGTTTGGATCGTGAGAACAGAGGAAGACGCGGGACGAGGAAAGTCGATGGAACGCAACGGGAGAAATATAATAAAGAACGAACCCCGAAGGATCGAGGAAGGGTACGTTTCACGCTGAAGGAAGAGAACGGTGGATCGTTTGACGGGTGTGAAAGAGAGGCAGGAGGGAGCGAGACACGCAGTTTCATCTCTGCCAAGTTTTCGTGGCAGATAATGGCGAGAATACAATGCACCGACGTGAATTCCAGAAGTTCTACCGAATGCGGGGCACCTTTTGATTATCTCGACTGTACCTGGCCCCGGGAGTTTGTATCGAAGGAGACGAAGAGGCGGCGGGCTGGCGAAGCGAGGAGAAAAGGACGACGGACGGGAGGAGGACGACGAGCGAGGCGAAACGGTCGCGTGATAGGGGACCACGGGGGACGGGTACGTGGAAACGGGGAACGACAACGACGAAGACGACGACGTCGAGTGCCAACCGCCGCGTGCACGATGGACCGATCAACCATACAGGGCCAGGCTCATTATAACCTTTATGACCAGTCATTTGGCCAGCCTCGAGCTTTAACGCGAACGTCGGACATGCAAAGGACGCATCACTGTCCGTTACGCATCGTATGGATTTATTTCTATGACATTCTGTTGCTCCGCGCTCTGGTAATTATATAGGACACGGTGGTGCATCGGAACGCTCTGTTCAGCGAGACAAACTGACAATCTGTGAATATCGGTACTTATTGCCGGTGAAAGAAATTTAGAAGTATGTCCTGAAAACAGAACGCATGATTTTGAGATTCTATAACATCTAGGTACGTGTAATATATGAAGTGATAAATATCTTCTAGAAAGAGTGATGACACTTTCAAGAACTTCATCCAACTCAACAGCTTCCGATTACTAATTTAATCTTCTCCGGGCGAACATATTTTTCACACCCTGTAGGCAACCTGGATGGTATATGTCCAAGCATAATCTTTTTCCGATTTAGGTTTCTAAAGTTATGCACGAGGGTCTAAAACAGTGATAGGCAATAGCCAGCGGGGCGTAATAAGG
Organism: Dufourea novaeangliae; assembly: GCF_001272555.1. NCBI lineage: Eukaryota > Metazoa > Arthropoda > Insecta > Hymenoptera > Halictidae > Dufourea > Dufourea novaeangliae. The sequence continues at coordinate 1,573,370 of NW_015374020.1, read as the reverse complement.
AACGACCCGTGTGTCCCTGTTTTCCTTTGCCACCGCGGCGGAATCCCGGGTTGAATTAACCGCTACCTTAGACGAAACAATTTCGCGTGGCCATTTTCCTTCCTTGTAAATTGGCTCGCGCATACAAGCAGCCGGTAACCCGTCTTTGGCTACCCGTGGGAAAGAGAGAGAAGAGAAAGGAGCCCAGCATCCCCGTCCCATTCCTCGGTGAATCGTGCCGGGAGATTACTCGATCTTTTATGCCTCAATTATCATACCGAGCCAGTATTAAACTCGCGCCGACCAGGCCTACTGTTCTTGTTCGGTTCCGCTTGAAAATATTCGACAACCGAAATCCCAGCTGACTACGAGTATCATTGATCGAGGTTGAGTACCGTTGTTTGAGTCCTACGATTAAATATTGTTTATGGACCGTATTCGCTCCTTCAAATCGGGCACTCGAAAGATTCCAGAATAATCGAAATATCGGGAAATCAGTGTCCCCGGTAGCGTGGAATCGTGCTGGAAGTTAGATCATTCGCGGGAGGTATGCTCGAGATTGGAGAGAAGGGTTTCGTGTGAATTCATCCCCCTTGGAGAAATGCGTCTGCATTAAAGCTGATAGAAAACGATATCGTTGTGAAAAACGATATAGCTGTGGGCGCGCACGCGCAGCACCTTCATTGATTCGCGAACAGGGGTGGCAGGTTGTGTGTGTGAACGTTTGTACAGGGATCCGTGCACCTGTGCGCGCTCCGATTCTGTTTACGTGACGATGTCTATCGTGTTCCATGGGGTTGGCCGAGAGATGAGTATAATAACCGAAGCTCCTTTCATTAATGCGACGGGATAGGCGTGCGACAGGGATAAAGGGTGTAGGTAAGCTACGGGGTAATCGATCGAAGGGCGAGCACTCTTCATCGCGATATTTTCTTACCATTCTTCTCCACGAGCCTTCTCGTACACCTTCCTTGCCGACGTCTAAATCTGGATGCACCTCGAAAGCTTCGACGGGGCGGACGTGACCTCCGTACTTTGTGGGGCGACGAGTTAGAATCTAATAAATCATTACTTTTAATTTGTCGTGTATCGTAATCAAGATAAGAATTAAATGTGCAAGTGGTTAGCAAACTTTGGTGAAGTTATGTTAAATATGTTGTAGATTATTAGGACATTGCTGTTCGGAGAACATGCAACGGAACGAAAGCTGTTCGGGATGTAGTAGTAGAATTTTTCGTCGACCCAGCATTCGATATTCCATCGTTCTACAAGAGAATTATTTGTCGACTCTGCATCGACGAACACTGTTCACGAAGGACCATTCAACAAACTACTCACAGTTAAACGAACCGAACGAAAGCAACGCCAATTAGTATTTTCAAGCTGCTCATCGAGGGACCGTACATACAGAGACTACAAATGTAACTGGAAAGACGTCTGACCCGGAATCGATATTAAACCCCAGCGGCAATTGATTAATTGAAATCGGACAGGCACAGGTTCCTCGTTCCAGAAACTTGACTCGAACGCTCTCCTTATTCTAGATGACGATGCTTTTCCGTCACTCCCTCTTTCGTTGTTCTCACACACGCGAGGCGAGGATCTTGGCTTCTTTTGATCCCTTTCTCGTTTTCTTCTTCTCACCTTCGAAACTCACGTCCCTTAGGAGCGAGCCGTCTGTACGGCTCGGTAGGACAAGGGTATTGACATCCTTTAGACGGTACTTAGCAACACTCCGTCCTCTTTGGTGCTGTTGCTTTACGGTTTCACGTCATCTTAGGTTAACTACAAGAAGTGTCCCGGAACAATCGTCAGTACATTTTACGACTCACCTAAGTTCGGTCATCTCATTAGAATAAAAACACCAGCAACATAATTTTTGTCGCAGCATCTAGGGACACGGTCTTGGTAATTAACTCTGACTCCAACTGCCTACTACAGTGAATCTTCGATGAGTGTTCGAAGGCTCCTCGTCACTGAACATGTAATAAATATAATTCGCTTCAGAACACCTGTGGACTTCTCATTGTCAGTGCCGAGGAGCCTTCGAACACTCATCGATGATTTACTGTAGACCGTTTAATTTTAACTCATCATTTCTTTATAAAACAAACCAATCATACGATATTACCAGGGAAGATCTATCTTTCTCGTAGTAGACACTCTAACCCGCATTTAGTATATCACAGAAATCGATCCTCGACCGTCTGATGGATAGAACACCAAATTTCAATATCCGTACGCACCACTTATTATATTCGTATATTTTCCCCCGCGAACCACTCGACCACCCAGCCAATAACCCAGCCACCCCTCCTACCCTCATTTTATGGGCTCGTGGCAGAGATTGAAGTCTCGATACGCGATTAGCAAAAACCCTTGCGCAAGGGTTCTCCGGTCTCCAGAACAACCGATCAATCGAATCTCCGGAGACTGCCGCCCCTTATTACGATCCGATTCACCGACATATTCTTCCTCGGTCGTATTGCCGGGTGACATTGTCGAGGGTCGGAATAGAGGGCGGAGTAAAATTTTCCTCGTCGCTATTCGACGCTTTGCTTCTTTTCTGTTTTTTTCTTTCTTTCTTTCATTCACGTTTATCGCTCTCGAGGATTCCGTTGGGGTGCAAAGGGGGCGGCGATGGGGTTCGCGAGGATCCAGGCCGATCGGCGCAACCCCTCTCCTCGCGTGTTTCGACCTCTAGGATAGAGCTGATCAACCGGATCTCACGGGAATATTCACTGGCAGTAGCAGTCACAAAGGGGAGAGATACTCACACATCTGTTTCACCCGTGGGCTCGGTTGTGCTCGCAGAACCAGTGCGTTCCTACCATCGCGTCGTCGTTTTCATCCATATCTCGATTTCTATCTGCCCGCGGAGGCGTGCTCATCGTTTGAATTGTCCGTTCCGGAAAGCCACTAGTCCGTCTTCTCGCGGAATCGTGTTGCCGCCGGTGAAGATTCTCCTCTCAAAGAAGCCATCGCGACGGGTCGATGCGATGCTTGATCGTTTCACCGTCGTTCGGCCCTTCGGTTCTCTTCGTTTCCCAGCTGTTTGCTGGAATTTCAAAACGTCGATCCTCTCTCATTCCCGCGGTTCTATCCCGCTGGTATTGGTCACCTACATATTCTATTTTCGTTCCACTTCCGGCAGCAGTCTGCGTTCATTACATTTGTATCGCTATATACTTTTATCCGTGTCCTGCTCGATCGGATAGAACGTGTACACTTTCGCTTTAAGGTAATACAAGTGAACCTATCAATTTTATTAAGAATTAAACACAATGTGTGTTTGCACCCTTGACTGCAGAAGCTTTATCGCGAAGCCACCATATTTTAATAGAGATGGCCGCGATAATCAGGATTTAGAATCGCCTCGACCGCGAACTAATTGAAACAAATAATAAGAATTCATAAAAACGCATTTGCATTGTCGAGCTTCCGAGAGGAAAAAAAAAGAAAGCGGAAAGAACGGAAAGAATGCAAAGTACATTCAAATTAGTGAACGGAAACGGGGCGCGAAAAAGGGGACAGAAGAAACGAGGTAACCGGATACTTACGACAATTCATTAACGTCCGAAAGTTGGCCCATCCTCTCCCGGCTTGTCCTAACAAACCCGATCGATCTCTCCCGGTCGCGTAATTTCGTTGAATATTTTAAACAAAACATACCTACCGGAGCAGGAGCAACGTCGGTAACTCTTTCCTCGTCGGGCTCCCCTTTTCTCTCCCAACGGGCGGGGAGGAAGGGCTGGTTATCGCAATTTAAATAAGAAACGTTCGAGGGATGTAAATCTTCTTCGGAACAAGAGATAGACCGAGCGAATGGTATAAACCCGGTGGAAGTAGAAGCCGCGGATATATACACGAAGCAGAATTACACAAAAGTAGCAATGGAGGGAAACCTTTTATCGCGAGTGCCCGCTTCGAAGTCCAGCCGGATACTCCTTCCAATTTCGCTTTCACCCCTTTGCATGTGTATTCGACCCCTCCCCTCGTCCATCTACGGTTTTCCTGGATCACGAACGGGCCGGAGGGATCTTGTTGGGGAAGGACTTCATGAGAGATCGGCCACGGTAGATTTATTTGTGCTGCTCCGTCCTCTTTCCCAAGCCCCGCGCTACCCGTTTTCCTCTTTGCACGGATAAGTAAAGGGCCACCGCCGATATAGCGGAGGAATTGGAAGGAGATCGACATCCATCACTCGGTTAACCGAGATAAGAGGTAGCTCGCTCTGGATGAGCTATCGGGCGGAGCACGAGCCTCCACTTAGGAAAATACAATTGGATGGTCCAAATAAATTTTCCTAGTCCTCTCCCGTCCACGGCCGTATTCTTGGCTGTTACTTGCGCCTCCGCGCGTCCCCGTTTTTCCATCCCCCGTCTCACAGACCGATGATAGGCGGTATATTACCGGGCGAAACGCGTTCCGAACTCCGCGCCTCGGTGCTAGACAGATGGAAGTATTCGATAAAGTGAACGCCCGGGATCGGTGAAATCCGTCAAACATTTCGAATTGATAACCGATATCGCGATTCTGCCGAATCGGTGGGGCCGAGGAGGGCTTTTAATTTGGACGAGAGGCGCAGGGTTCGATCGTAAATTGGAAACGGGAACGAGGAACACGAAAATTTCGCGTTCGGTTCGATCGTATCGAGAAGGATGCTTCAGAGTGAAGGATCCGTTTGCCGATGCCTGGCCCCTCGATTCAACCGTAAGTAACTAACACAGGCATCTCAATTAGAATCTTCCGAACGTGGAGAAAGAAGAAATTTATCAGTGTGTTCATCCGGCAGCAAATTGTATGGTTCTGTTGTTGATACGATGTTAACCCTCGAATATTATAACTGTGAACTTGGATTTTCAACTTTCGACGATTAAATTTCCCTTCGAAATTCAATGATAATAATTGCAGAAGCGAGAAATAATTTTTTATCGTAGCGAAAGGTAACTGTTATACTAGCCAGATAGAATGTTACAAACGAAACTGTGCTTGTTGGTATAAATTCGCACCACTGTGGTGTTTGAGGGTTAATCGATAATTGTTTTTGAGGTGTTTGATTTTAACGTGTTTACCAAATACAGTAAATCATCGATGAGTGTTGGAAGTTCCTCAGAATCTACCACTGGTCGCTTCACTGGTTCCACAGGGACTCCCAAAGGTGGGGATGACGTCTGAACATTCAGTCTCGTGGAGCCTTCGAATACTCATCGATGATTTACTGTACGATGTATTATTTTACCCCAAAATCATGGAAATCATTTCCGAAAGAAAGACCACACAGTGCCAAGGCGGTTTCAAACGATCCAGATTTTGGTTTGGAAGACCAATAAAGCGCATTAGAGCAAGGGAGCGAACATAAGGAGAGAGGGAGAACATCTTAGAATATAATCGTCGATCTATCAAATTTGACGGTAGTTTCGCGTCCAAACAAAGAAAACTTTCCCGGGACGGACGTTTACGCGGCCGGTTAGCCCAGGGAAACGATTTTGCATACAAATTACCGTCACGTTATTACGAAGGCAATAATATAACGGAGGGTTACGGTGCATCCAAAGTGTATTACCGCGTACACCATTTCGGCGGAGGTAAATTGAATCTCATCGGCCGTGGCCCGCCGCGCCATCACTGACGCCGCCCGCCGTCCTCGCCGCCCTTCGGATCCTTTAGACAAAGAAAGATCTGGTAGTCCTGATAATTTGCATATTTACAGGCTGGGTTGGAATAAAGAGAAGCGGCCGCGACTGTTTTATTTGCTAGATAACGGCATTACGTCTGTCCCCTTTCCCTTAAGTGTGCCACGTGATGACTTCCGGAACATTTAATTCGAGTGCAGCGTTCCCACGGAATTAAATGTTAGTATAATCTACCATTTTAGCGTAACAGGACCTCATTCCACGACTCCTTGTTCTCTCTTTCTTTATCCATCTCACTATCGATATCTCGTGTTTTCTTTCTCATTTCCTTACTAAAGACTCATTCGCTATTTTTCGAGCGATTCAAATCGCTATAACGCCCGATAAATTATCTTAGCCACGTCGATCAATTATGTTTCAACGCGGCCCCACGGAGCCCAGTTACAACGATTGACGGGAATTGTTTAAACTCGATGTGATGTAATTAAGGAATCAGGTTGCTTTATTTCTGTCGATGCGTTTCGCCACCCGTAATTACAATTCGCCAGCTAATTCTCCGGTTTTACCTAATTAGAAACGGTTCGAATTAGCCGCGTCGAACCGCGTCGATGGTGTTCGACCGCTCGCCGCCGGTACTCGTTCGTACGTTATTCCGCAATTACACGTCGTTAATACGTAAACAGCTTTCGCGGGGGAACACAAAAAACCTTTTTCGCTGTACGGAACTGCAATAGCTTCTCGCGGGGATGAATATACACGTTTATTACAGAAAACGACCGTTAAAGACCGAGGGGTAGAAGGGTGAAACATTTGGTCCATTATCCCAGACACGTATTTTCCGCGGAAATATGGATGACCGGAGAAAGTGGGATCTTCCAGCGAAGCTAATAACACATAAAACATTTTTTTCTGTTGTTCAATCGATTAATCTAAAACCGTCGTTTATTTTCGAGTGAAATCAATACCAGAAAATCCGGATCCGGATGTCAGATAACCAGAGTCGATGTCCTCAGTTAAAATCGCCGACATGACTCGACAAAGCGGGGAGGGAGGGACACCTGCCAGCGGTCGAAACACGCGTCAAGGGGACGCGTCTATTGAAAAAATAGACGACACGTGTAATTTTTATCGTTTTGCGGCGACCAACGCGGAAGCCACGTGGCCAGATAAACGAAACCCTCCACGGCCGTACGAGAGGCCCGTTACATTTCCGGTACGACGACAATTCGACGCATCCTACGTGTTCCAGGATTTTCCATTGTTATGTACCTCTCGACAACCGTTCCCCCGGTCTGACCGATACGGGAAACACGAAACAGAACGCTGCGGGGGTGTCTGGCTTCAAAAAGGAAGCCACTGAATGAAATCTCTGCCCGCGCAGAAGACCGAGAAAGGGGAAGGAAAACACAGCGGGGGTTGCGCCTGTCGGTATTCCCCATCCCCGGCAAGCCCGATTTTAATTGGTCAATCAAGGCGAATGAGGTACTGTTGTAGCGAAGCCTTGGGAAATTCATTTTCCGAAATAGTTAATTGTCTTGTTGGGGGGTGCGTTGGTGGTGTTACAGGAGAAAAGTGGAAAAAATTCGATAGGTACTATTACCCTCCATTCAGACACATGCTTCCATGACATTCACGTATCCAAGTTGACTATAGTAGACATATAAATTTCCGTTGCGACTTTCTGAAAAATCATCGATGAGTGTTCGAAGGCTCCTCAGCACGGAACATTTAATATTTTATAAATCAATGGCCATACGTGGCAGATACAAATATAATTGAGTTCAGAATCCCAAGCTCTATCACTGTGCTAAACTTTATTGGAATGTCGACGTTACACCTGGAGACCTCTCCTTGTCAGCGCTGAGGAGGCTTGCAACACTGATCGATGATTTACTGTACATCAGAATAATTCCTGTTTCCATTGGTTTCCGCGTCTCTGTTCTTAGACTTTTCTTCGTTGAATTGTTAGTGACTCCCTCGCCGTCATCGTAACCCATTTTCTTGCGCGGAGTCTGTTTCTATTAAAAATATTCGTAGCCGTGGGGGACGGAGTGGGGGTCAGCCAACTGGAGCAAGAAATTGCGCGGGTACCGCTCGTCCACACCGAGGACACTGTACGTTTTCCAATAGAGTGACGGTTTGACGCATCACTTTGGCGGAGACCGTTTCAGAATTTTTATTGTTGTGTATCTTGAAAAGCCGATACGCGAAACACAAAACGAATCGCTGCGGGGTATCCGCTTCGGAAAGGAAGCCAGTGAACCAAATACGAGCGACGCGAGGCGAGACAGAGTCCGTCGCTGGGGGTGCAAGCTCGGTGGTCGAGGCAGGGAGTGGAGCGAGAAACGGGAAAAACAGAGAACGAAGAATATAAAAGAGAACTAATCGGAAATCGAACCGGCGTTTGTGACCCTAACGAGTCGAGCTTTTAATAACTCGCTCGAAATTCAACTGAAAATTCCGTCCAGAGTGTGCGAGTTCCACTTTTTATTTCAATGAACCCCGGTTCTTTGTACCGTGTGCCCCGTTGAATCCACGGATCGAATAACTATCCCTAGAAAATTCTAAACGCGTATCGACCAATATCTTCGTCCTTTTCAGACAGAATCGAACATCCTGCTGACCAGGTTTCCATTTCGAAATCCTCGAAACGCCATCAACATACACTCCCCAGTCTGCGTTTAATCAGAAACGCATTCGTGTTTGTTCGGACACCAATAACCAACGCTGTCGAATCCGGCCTGGGCTATCCACGTTCGCGAAACGAGCTGATGATTCTCGGTTCGCTTAAAGCACAACGTCTGAACGCCAAGACTCCGACGCAATTTCTTCAGTTCTATTGTATACCCAACATCAAACAGCCTCCAACCGAAAACGATCAAGCAACAGAGGTCTGTATCATCGCGACTCAAGCAAACACCACTCCTCCCTCTCCCTTAAAACGAGAGGCAAGTCGACAAACAATCGCCTCGAACAAAGTACCCTGGACCAGACGATTCGTCGTTTTCGCGAGGTCTGATTGTCGCGCACCTTGATGAACCGGAGAGAACAGAGGAACCAGGGAACAAAGGTCCGCGGGCGGTCTAGGTTCTGGTGGAGTAGAACCGAGCGAAGTATCGGTAAGAAGAAAAGGGAGGGCCAGGAGAATCGGCAACCGAATCAGCGTTTATCTCCCCGCGCGAGTCGGCTTTTAATGGGCTGTTCGCAAAACTGTGTGAAATAATCTGGAGCCCTTGTCGGATGGTTGGGAGGGGGGGTTGGGTAACCGTGAGGGTGAAGGGCAGAAGGTAATACTCCAGTCGGCGACTGTTACGGTGGTAGTGATTGTACAACGGTGGTAGCACTGGCGATGGTGGTGGTGATGGTGGTTGTGGGGTTTGGGAAAAGGCAACGAGGGTTGGCCAACCCCCAGCGACAATACCTTACGGTTCAGCGCACTCTCGGCTCGGGATCATCGAGTTTGAATCCGAACGCGACGGTGGCGGGTGGGTGACGGTGCGCGCCGGGTTCCGGCCAATGGGGAACCCCCTTCGCGGCTCTGTTTAAAGTAGACACGTGGCCCCGTTTACGTTTCGAGGGCACGCATGCGTGCGTATCCCACATCCCCCCAACCCTTCCCAGTGTCGCTTCGGTGTGTATTCATACCCGTGTATATATTTCGCTGGTCCTTTGAAAACCAAAATCAAATAGATTATTCGAGAGGCACGGGCCCGCGGGATCTGCCTCATTGTTGGCCGCTGTCAGACTGGAAGAGATTGCGCGACTTTATTGGCCGTTTAACAATCGGGAGGGGGCGACTGGAAACGCAGGAGCCACGGGATTACGGAGGTGACGCGTCGCTGATTAAGATTCTGCACGGTTGCGATTACGGACGGCGAATATCAGGCCTGCAACCCGTTATTGTCGTTTCTTTAGGGAAAGTGTTCTTCCTGATACAGTTGGAAGAAATTAGAGGGAATAGATTGGATTGTCTCGTTGGTTTCGGATCGAAGACCTGTCACAATAGGTGTCCTTATATCGAAGTATGTACAACAATATTTCAAGTACACAAAATATGAAATGCAAAGGACCTTCTTTTCCCTCTCTATAAATCTTTTATCAGATGTGTAAAAATGATTGACGTCTCATCGAGTCAAATGGGAATTGAAGGGTACATTTAATTATTTTATTTATTTCAGTTCGATCAACATAGGGCATCATCGAATATAATTAACCTGGTAGACGAATGTTCGTGTATTTATTATCGTATCTCGTTAAGACGAATAAGTAACCAGCCGGAATGAAGTATCTCGAACGTTGTAACCGTATAAAAGCTGAGTTTTCAATAGGATGAACTCGCCGGCGTCACCCTTATTCACTCCGCTCAGGAAGAGGACAATTAACTCGGGCCCGCAATCCCTCGAATTTATTAAACTTGCCACAATTCTGTAGCAGGTAAATTGGATCCCGGCAAGGATATCTACTTAATTCACTTTCCCCTAAACATTTCGCCGGCAATATCCGCGGTGCCTCGCCGTTGACAATTACCTGTCGCGTTTACTTCACGGAATCGCATCCGTCTTCAAACGTGCGTTCGTGTTTGTTCCAGCGAACTTCCTGCGTTCTGTTCCGCGTGACGGAACATCAGAGGGTATCAGGGACCAAGGGGTGGTGGTAGACGCCTCGAAGTATCTCGCGTAAGTCTAGAGGGTAGATTATAAATTGAAAGGATAAATCAATCGACCCCATCGAAATAAGTAATTTTATTCTAAATAGAATTTCAATTTCACTTTATTTTTACTTCCTGCACGAACATAGAAATTTCAAACTATACATGTCACATAGTATGAAATGTGTCTGACAGACATTAGATCGTTCTAAGACGACTTAGATGCGAAACGTACGACGCGTCCCTAAATTTCCACGACGCCCAATGTAGAATCGCCCTGTATACAGTCTGCAGATACATCTATAACGGAGGGAACGTATATACATAGATCCAGTAGGCACAGCATCGCCAGTCCATTATCATATAGCGGAGTTGGCAACCCTCCCGCCGTTGCTCGTGCTGAATTGCAAGGTTGCCCTTCCAACCGTCGTGGCAAGATACGACTTTCACTCCCACGTCCGCCGGTAGTAACGCACAAAAAGATGTTCTGAATAGAAACTTCGCGGCATTAGGGGACAATTGGGCTCTGTCGTCACGTTATTATTCCTGCCGCTGCCGCGGAGAGGAGAGGAGAGAGAAGCCCGTGGCGGCGCAGCACTCCAGAAATTGCGAAAATTTATGGACTCTGCCGTTGGAACACGGGAAAAAGGGACGGCGACAGGCGTGACGCGGACCCAGTGGGCAGGGGGGTGAAAAGAGAAATTCCTCGAGATCGCCGAAAGAAAGTTTTCTCCTCTTGCGCTATGTTTGCGTTCCTCCACCGTTTACTTTTTTTTTCTTCTCCCTGAATCGCACTTTTTCCGATTTTTCTTAAGAGCTGAACGGTTGGCGCGGAGAAACTGATGAATGGTTGGAAGAATGGCTTTTAATTCACGATCTTGTAATATTCGTCGAACGAAGTATCTTTCGATGGATGTATCGGAACCGACACCTTGCAGTGTCTATCAATAATGTTTTTATTTCAAATATAGAAATATGTTTAATGTATCTCTTACCATACACCATTTTCAAACGTTGAAGGGAAGACTAATTTTCAATTATTCCAAAGCACATTTTTTTTGGGGATCCGGAAAAATATTTCACTCTTCCGGACCCCCAAGAGGGTGATTTAATCGCGTAGAAATTTTCAGAAGTCCAGTGGACACCCGGCAAAGGAAAGGGGAGGGGGATGGCGAAGATCCATCGGACAATGAGGATCCGTCCCCGCGAACGTGCACGTCTGTAAAATAAATGTATACACGTCGAACATGGGAAGGCTGCGACGGCGCATAGAAGTCCGTCGAGTGATAAACGTGTTTGACTAACCCAATGAGCTTTCGTCGGGGCCCCGTGGACAAAAGCTCTTGAAATACGCGTAGCATAAATACTGAAAGGAGGACAGGAACTTTCCGGGCTTAAAACTCCCGGGCGGTGCCGAGTTTCAAGTTTTAATACTGTACAAATACACGTACAGATCTGATATCGTTGTGGTGGGGATGACGGCGGGGGGATGAGGCAGCGCCCAGGTTCGAATCCTCGGGGGGTTTTTCACAAGCGACGCCCGGGCAACACAACTTAAGCATCGGAACTCTTACGCGTTCCTGTTTTCTTTCGAACACCCCCGCCGCATTATTGTTACCCGCACACCCTCTCGCCCAACCCCTGTCTCATTCTTGGAAGAAGTTTTCCTTGCTTCGAAGCCAGCCGGCGCAAGTAAAGCAGCTTATAAGCTGTCCCTGGTATTCATACCACACCGGCAGGAATCGCTCGATTTAAATGATTGTCGATAAGCACTCGGAGAAGAACTACTTGTACTTTGTTGAATGTAAAAATTGTTTCATTGGCGGGGTAACGGGAGAGAGACGGGGAAGTAATTGGTGCTGGTTGATGGCCGTGTTTCGATCCCTTGAATTTGGTAACTGGCCAGGTCAAGTTACTTAGTGTAGAAGTTCATTTGGAAAATGAAAATCTGGAGGACGTTGCACTAATTGGAGGTTGGTCTTTCACGGGATTGATATCGAAACATATATTAACAGATATACAGGGAGTCTCAGCTAACGTGATCACCTCGAATAATGACTTAACGGTGAACTTTATGAAAATTTATATAGTATGAAGTTCTGAGTAAAAATGTGTTGATCTTCATACATCCTGAACGTAATAGTTAACGAGATATTTACAAATATCGAGGACCACTGTAACGGCATTTGAGCGTAGTTTAAATTCTACTTCACGTCTCCGGTATAATAAATTTCGTTTCTATCGTTGGGGCAGTAACAGATTGTTAATATAACCAGTCGAAATGAAGAATCCAATAATATTTGTAATTGGTAGACGTAGTGTAATAGTAACTGTGCAAATATTGATCCTGTAAATCATCCTTGAAGAACGATGGTTATAATTAAAATTGTGATGCAAAGTGGATGCAGTTTCAAAGTAAAATTTGCCTTGTGAGCGTTTTCACGATGGCGGGAATACAGACATCGGAAAGGTTGAAGAACGTTTAAGTGATGTAAAACACTTTTGATAAAACTTTTTAAAGATCTACCACCCACCCAGCGCCGCCCGCCGCGAACATAAATTTTGTTGTACTACACAAATATTTCACGTGGCGCTTCCCATTTAAAGTTAGTTCGAGAAACTGCTTAGCATCTACTTATTCACTAGATTTTTCAGCATGAACATCTTGCTCGGGAGGTATCCAGCCCCGTCTGCGCTTCCCCGTGGCAGACGTATAGATTGCGGGCCATAAATATGAGAAAACGGGCTCGTCTTTAATGTAGTGCCTACTTCCCGAACTCATAACGGCCGATCTCGTGGAAAACGTGGCAGGGAAAATGCACAACGATGACTGGATTCTATAACGTGACTGTCAATACCGTAATTTCAAAATTTATAGACGCTTTTATGCGGACTGAAATTGAAGCTTCCGAACAGACGATCTAAGGAAACATCTCAATAAAAATTACCGATAGGAAGAGATTCACCACACTGTACAATTGAACCGATAGTATATTACGATCCACCCTTTTTTATTTTTCCTTTGCAATGGAGTCATTTTAATACTAACGTTTACAATAGTTTGCTCTAGTCAGACCACCCCAGTGCTAATTGACTTACCCAAGTAAGTGGATAAGACAAGCCTGTCTTCGTCTCGAAACAGAGGGGATTAACGCGTCGCAACTGAAATTTCCCGCGACTCGAAGCCAAGAAATAATAGATTCCCACCTGATCAAATGGAATAATAGAGTTCAGGTAGCGAGCGATTCACGGGAACGGGCAAGAAAATTGAGAATCCTGTTCCTTCATCAAAATTACATCGGTGTTCCTGTTGCAAGATGCACGATACATTCAACAAACGCCCCCGTAGACAAAGGCGGGCGCGCTGCTGCGTTCCGAAACTATACAACATACATTTTGACAAGTTCCAGTTTCGCTTCGCAAGCAGCCGGAAATTGAACGTACGTACACACGCTCCTCAGGAATCTCGTTTAATGAAATGTCAATATCCGTGACCGAGGCTTTGGTCTTGCAGACTACCTGTGTTTCCTGTTCCATCCCCCCCTACCCTTCCTTCGCCATCCGGCCCGAGCTGGATTCCCCGCGATGTAGTTTTACCGTGCTTTGAAGATAAACCGTCGCGACAGAACGCATTTGCACGGAAGACAGACACGCCTGAGCATCGCGGGCCGTTGTTGTTGCGACGATATTTTACGAACTTTCGCGCGATTCGTTCCTCCAAATTGAATATTTCAAATTCTAATCGCGGGACGGCCACGCCAGACGCTGCACATCGTAATTCACGGTAAAATCGTGCTTGAACAGACAGATTAAAATTAGAATAAAGGCTTACGTTTGTGATAATCGCTGAGATTGCTGACAAAATTTCTTTGAGAGAAAATTCTTGATGCTTGACAATGTAAATAATCGTATGAATTTCTGTAGAATCCGTCTAGTGATTATCGAGACACTTCTGATAGCAATTTAAATAAGAAACAAGTCTCATGAATATACAACAACCAAGAACTTTACTGTGAAGCTCGATGTGATTACTCTGAGGAAAGTCAAGCTTCGAGTTGATATTATTCTTATACCACACGTAGCTAAATGATAGACGCCTTTAATACGTTGATTGCTACAGTAGAAAAGGCCGTACGTAATCAGACACCATTTATTACGTTTTTTAAGTCTGAAATCGTCGAAAATACATGCGTATAGTTAATAAAAGATTACACCCGTGGCCGAAACTAACGAGGCCAATTGGCCCCGGTATTACATGGAAACAAAGTCGACGCTGATCATCCCCTAATTTTTCGGTCTACCATTTTTATTAGCACCGCGGGGATGCCCGATTCCACTTCCGTGTCCCGAAAGGAATCGAAACGGAGAGAACGGGAAAAGAATATCCACGAAATTTGTCTTCCTTTCCGTCCCCCATCGAGATGTTTACGCCGATAACGATTCCTTGTAGCCCGATTCCGTCGTGAAACAAGATTGCCGGGCGTTGACGAATGACGTCAATTCCGCACGCCTCCCCTTTGATTCGTGGATTATCGGCTGGCAATTTCTAACAATTTCTTCCGTGCTTCGCTCGAGCGAGGCGTCTTCACCCGGCTCTGTCTATTCCCCTCTCGAGTTTCGTTGTTTCATGTCGTTCGGTTTATTAAGAATCCTGTGCGACGACCCTGTTGGAAAGTCGAGATGTTCGTTACCGAGGTCTGTTTCTTTTTTATTCGATGGAAAGGAAGCTCGTAGATATACAATGAATCTTTTGGTATAATAGAAGGATCGGAGTAGGTATTCTATTTAGAAAATATGTATATACAGAAATGTTACGCTTCAAAATGAAATGCTTCGAGTAACGAGCAGACGATAAACATTACTATATCATATTTATTATATTATATTTACCAAGCATTAATATGACCACGCTTCAATATTAAAGCTTCTGACGGGGCCAAGATTCCGGTGCTGGTGAATTTCACAGAACTGTAATTTTATGACGGAAGAGGAAGCTCTACGGGGTCAATTTTCAGTTTCACCGAAATGAATCGAACCGAGCGTTATTCCGCAACGCGGCGTCACTCGTATATCGGAAATTTAATGGGTCACCGGTATCCACGACCTAATTGTACCGATCCGGACGATTAAGCAATGGAAAAATGTGATTTCACGGTAATTGAGGGTACCCAACTGCGAGCTTCGACAGTACCCACACTTTCAGCCTTATTTTTCAATTATTACGCATTAATGATGCAGTTTCGCAGCCCGTTTTCCATGACCGCGGTTCTGCATGAAAATCGAAATCACGAATCCCGAACTAATAATTTTACTCGATACCATTTATTATATTAGTCTCGTAGATAAAAAGATAGCTTCTGAGGTGGGGTATGCGTCTATGGAACGTTAATTGAACATTTAATCTCCGACTATTCTAGCATCCGTTCCATCTCGAATAGAATCGCAATGACGTCTCGTGAATTCAAACCGATAATTCGTTGTTCGTTGTATACCATAGGGCCCGGCGAATCGTTAACGAACAATCTGACAATTGCTCGTAAGAGAGTGCAGTAAGCGGATCAAGAAACTACTTCTACAGATGGACGGCATACAGCGCTGATGCGCAATCTTCCCGGAGGAATGTATGAGTTTATGTGTTTGCGATTGCTCGAGTAGTTAAGGGGAAGTTAAAGCGAGATTGAGGATGCAGTCACGGAGGCGGCGAGTCGAGCAGCGAAAGTCGGAGAGTTCGAACGATTAAGAGTCGTGGAGCCGAGTGCCGAAGAGTAGCGGAGCGGCTCGGATCCCTGGTCTAATTCGAAGAGTTCGAATCTGGAAGGGTTAAACAGTATAAAACGGAGCTCGAAAGTGTGTCGTTAAAAGTAACAACCGGTCCGGTGGATTGGCCATTATTATAATCGTAGACGGGCGGCCATCTTTTGGTGCATTAACCCATATAGGTGAATTGGTACTGAAACGGGGCCGCCGAGACGTTCCATATTCTCCCTCGCTGCTTAATAGTCATCCGCCCTCGTGGCCTCCCGTGGTATACAGTAGATCGTATCCTGTATTTTTTTTTTTTCATCTGAAGTGCATCCCGGAGGATATCGAACGTTTCCTGGTCCAACTCGAACGGTCAATTAAAATTGATTACCGTCGTCAGTCAATAAACAGATGCTTACCTCCGGACTACGACTCCATTTAACGATCTTCCGGAACGCTCGAAACCGTGGGGACGAGAGAAAAGACGATATCGTTCGGAGATGGGGATGGGAGGGTGGATGGCGTGGTGAGAAAGAAACGAGCCGTCTGACTTGTGATCTAGGCGGTGCCCTTGAGGCTTCCCACTCGTCCTCCTTCGGTTCCTCCTCGTGATTCCTACATCCGTTCGATTCTCTCGTTCATCCCCGGGGGCTGTGTAACACGTGCGTGGCATAGGGGAGGGGCGGTCGGCAGGGGCGGAATGGGGGCCGCGGGCGAGGAGGGATTGGCGAGGTAAGGGATATAGGTGGTGTAGGGGAGCCGCGCAAGAGTAACTGCTAGTAACAATGTTTTCTCACCCTTTTGCGTTTTAACGGCGAAGAGCGGAGCTTCGGGGGTCGAGCCGAGCCCACCTCCTTCCCCTCTCTCTACTCTAACCCCCGGACCACCCCCTCCGTGGTGCCATCACCCTGCACGAAGCGAAGGCTCGGTTATACACCCTCCGCAATCAATTTCGTCAATACCGCTTGTTGCGGAGGGGTGGCTGTGTGCTGTCTCGCCCGCGGCTGCCTTTCGCCCGCCCACGCCCGCCACTTCATCCCCCGTGTCGTTCTTCAGGAGAAGGGTCCGTTGATAGATTTTTACGTTCGAACCACCGCTGTCGCCTACGCCGCGACCATAAAGTCACCGAGCTCTTTTGTTTTCGCTGTCGCTTTCCAGCAGCTTTACCTGGTTACCTGTGATCGTTGATCTCTGGTCGGGAGTAGCTCGTCGCGACGAAACTCTATGCTCCGTGTGTGTGTGTGTGTGTGTTATTGGTCGAGTTGAAAGCGCAGGATGGAACCCTTCACATTGGAAAAACGGAACTTTTTCATATAACTCGAAAGCATACTTCTATATACTTGTGCTTTAAGTGGCCAGGTGAGTGGTAACTGTTGATTTTAGAAGTGGAGACTATTTGGTCTTCGTTGAGGCGTCACTTTGGCAAGATGTACAAGTTGTCATAGTTGGAACGTCTCTGTTAGACTTCACCGAGGACTTCGGAATGTTTTGTCCTCTTGGATCTTCGAAAGATAAACATAGACACCGATGGGACGGTGATAGCGTATACAGAGAGATTCGGTGACGTATCGAAGTGAAATGTGGGTAAGCGAATAATCGGACTGGGCAATTTATCGGTCTATTAAACGGGACCAATTTCGCGGCGGATGTTATTCCAAAGTTTTCGCCAATGGGGTAATCTTACCGGCTCCACTGACGATCGTAGATCTCGGAGATATAACGCTTTTCAGTGAAATAACAAGCCCCCGGGCATCCGTGACCCCAACGTCCCGCCACGTACTTCGTTCTTCCTCTTCCTTATGTATAATTGGAGTCCATGATTCTGCGCAAATATCGCGTAACCAAGCAAACAATAGCTCCGCCAGGCACAGACTATACAAACAAAATAAGAATTTCTATCGACTCAGGCGGAAGCGAATGGTAAATTGAAATACCCTGGCAGAATTACATTCCTCCACTTTTAATTTACAGCAAAGCATAAAAGAATAAATAAAAAAGCAAGAGGTTCATTATTCTCTATGTCTATTTTTATTAATGACTGAAAACGTTATTAATAATCTGATAAAAAGTGATTCGTAAAAAATAGCAGGATCGTCAAGAAACAGATAATTCTACACCATCGATACAAGTAGAAACAGTGACCAGTGATCAGACACATGGATCGAGTTATCTCCAACGAAAATGAACTGCAGTTAAGGGGAAGGAAGGGAATGGAACAAAGAAAAGTTTTCAGTTATAGACATTATCGCAGCAAGATATTTATTCATCGATCCTCTTGTACATATTTACGTTCCTTCATAGACAGTGATTAAACCGCCGGGGCGAATCAATATTCCAAAAATCCGCCAACAAAATGGCAATAGGAAGGTAACAATGTACCCAGGCATTAAGTATTTCTGCAAAGGTTTAGGAATCACAATATCTGCGGCTTAAGCCCGTTTCTCGAACGCCGGTTCCGTCGGTGAATCCTTCCTCCGTTACCTCCCACGCCCGGATTTCGATATAAATATCGATTACCTCGGTTATCCGGATAATCCTTACAGATTGAAATTACCATTCGTACCCTGGTCGCCTGTAACGCGAATCTATCCGGACGCGCGCCACCGCTACCCGTCGTTTTTCACCCCACCGTTTCCCCTTTTTCGTCCATCTTGCGACCCGTTTCTTGCGGATCCCCTTTGATTCCCAGTACAGATTCCACTCGGATCGCAGAGATTTCGTTCCGAACCACCACGACACTTAAAACACCGCCACAAAGCGACAGTTTCATGCAAAGCACCATTGCGATGGTTTACCATCGAATAGAATCGAGGTGTTTGAAGGAATTGGCAACTCTCGTATTCAGAGTATCTGAATTTTAACGAATCTTAACCAAACCTGGCTGGTCAGTTTACATCGAAAATGATGATCGATGGAGAGCCCTGTGTACACCGTGCCTTGGTATTGGGAATTACTGAAATTTATACCAAATTAACATTCGATTTAACATTTATTTCAGTACTTGAAATAAATTTATCACGTGATACGAAGCCCTTCTACGGTACTTTTTCCCCTAGCGGAAGCCAAGCTTGCTCGTGAGAGTGCAGTCTATCAAAAACAAAAGAACCAAATCTTCTGCGGTCACTGATAACAGTTATCCTCTACTCCAGACTAGACCCTGGGTAATCTTAGTATTCCTCGCCCCTATCGAATAACCATCCCGACGTTCACGTATTATTTATATACAAAGAAAAGTTCGAGGACGGAAAGTTTTCTCTTCCAAAGTCGCTCAGAAAAAAGTGTCCGCTCGCCGAGCCTCGATAATTTTAGCCACGAGAAGAGGCCTGCGCCTGCCTCTCCGCCGCAATTTTCCGCCGTCTGATTCGCCTTTAATAGACCCGTTAATTCCCGTTAGTTTCCCGGCTTTATGCGGGATTTACTGTTTTTATTCCCCCCTTTTACGAGACACGCGACCCCCTCGTCTTTATGTGCAGGCGTGGAATATTGACACGTACAAAGCTCCGAGTTTTTGCACTTCAAACGCTGCGCTACCGTCCCCGCCGGTGGAAGGGGGGACAGAGAGGAGGGTTGGAAAAAGGCCGGGGGTGGTAATGGTGAATGGTCTCATTAAAGGAAAACGCTACCGGGAAAACTCTTTCCATGGGACGAGCTTCAGCCTATTTACCGGTATATTTTTAGAAAGCCGACGGCATCGGAGCGCGCCGAGACCCAGGCCTAGGCAAAAAAGCCTCTAAACTCAGTTTAATGCTTGGTAAGTCAAACGGGAACGGCGATTTTCATCGGTACGATTACATCGAAGTGCTTTTTCATTCGGTCAATCGAGAAATTGCTTTATTCGTTTAATATCACCCACCCCCACCCCGACTGTCTTTTCAACGTAGAACCGGCTGCCAGGCATTTCTGGTTCATTCGAATAATCGCGGGACAGGGAGTGCGCGGGGACGGTCGATCGATCCCTGCTCGATCGTCCCGTGTTCTAATTATTCATCGAAACGTCACCACCGAACTGGCGCTTGGTTGGCGACGCGAAGACCGGAAGTTGGAGGCGGCCACGGGTACAACGAATTCGAGCTTAAATTCTGGGTCATCGTTGATGTTCGGTTGCCAATAACGCTCGGAGAATGCGACGTCCGATGAAGATGGCATGAACTTAATACTCTCCACGCCGATTATAGTCGTGTCATTTATAATTAAATACCTGTATTGAGTATCGATTAATTATCAATTATCATAAGTAAATTTCCTCTGTTAACACGTTGACTGGCACAGTGAAAAAGGTCGTTACGTTGCTGGACACAATTCATTTCGTTTTTTAATCGATACATTACCCATATTTGGATTACGTGTGACAGTTAGAGTAATAACTACAAGAATCAGCGATCAATTCTTGGCACTCGAACCGTTGAACTCGGGGAAACATTGAAAATTTCACTTCATCGAAAAAGAACCCTCGAAAACTCCTGTTCCCCCGCTCCACCCATTCTCAGTACCACGCCGGATCGCTTATCGTTTCAAGTGCAACCGCGTTCCCAGTACAGAACACGCCCTCCCTTTGCTCGCCGTTCAGGGTCCGTTCCTTTTGTAACCGATCGGTATTTCACGAGGTGGCGTCGGAATAAAATGATAACGCTTTACATAATTCTCTTCCAGAAAGTTGCAGAGCATAAAAGCTTCCGCAGGCCTCCACCTCCGATCCCCCCATATCCGGCTGGGAATCTTCGTTCGTCCTTAGTCAGTACGATCCCCGGGCTCGCTGGGACGTAAAAGAATTCGGTTCGTTCGATAGCACGCATGGACGGGCCCCGCTTTTATTCGTTTTATGAGGTTTGCGTGCGTTGGCGATGAAAACCAGGGTGAGGGGGTGCATAGAGGGGGTTGGGGGATGAGGGGAGATCGACGGTGCGGCTTTTCCCATCGTACGACGCGGAATAAAAATGCCAGACACGTCGACGATCGGCGTCGACCAACGCAGCGCGCTTCGACGAGATTCGTTTGACGCTGGCGACGATTGATCGCGGTCGAGACGGTTTCGTCTCTTCATGCGCCCTTCGTCGGCCCTCCCCCATGTTCCTCTTCACTCGCTAGCCCCCGTGTCCATTACGTAATTGCCACGCGTAAGTAATTATCGGCCGATGGCGAAGACGAGCCTTCGAGGCAACGTGATTCCGATCGGTCGCGTCACAATCGCGTCCGATTCGATGGTCGTATGTATGCACGTGTATACACAAACAGACGAACCGTCACGAACACGAGCGGGACCACGATATAGCCGCGGGTAATACGTGTGTCACGCTACCGTCCCTGTTTGTACACACCGCGTACGGAGCAAACAGGCTATGAATTGCAGGGCTGCTCTCCGATTGCCATTTATGAAATTAAATTTCATAGCCGGCGATCAGCTGGCGGCTTTGACCTTCGGATGAGCTGAAACGGGACGCCCCGCGTTGCGCGGACGGGATTTTTTGGTTTGTTTGGTATCGATCGAAATCCAGTGGATGGTGTTTGTGGACCTTTTTAAGTACACGCCAGAGTCTAGAATGAGATTGTTACTCGTGGATGTGTCTGTGTTCACCCTTGACGTTCACAAGTTGTTTGATCTTACAAGGGAGGGACCCCAACTGTCCGAGTTCGATTTTAACGGGGTTTTGTAAGATGATAGAAACAGGTTCCTGATGATACATCTGAAATATTTGGTGTAGACAATAAGATCATTTTATAGATATAAACGATTACAGTTACGAACCTTCAAGATATACTATAAATATATGTTTCAATGATAGTAATTCAACGATAATAACGGTATTCGAATTGCAATTTTTATATCGAGATGTTATGTGAATTACCAATATGGCAATTTAACGGCCACGAATTTACCTGGAACCTATACAACCTCTTTCGATGTAACAGTTTCTATCCTGGCACAGCCAGCCACGTCGATGAAACGAATTCTGGATTGTTCGCATGTAGCCAGTTCCTTCGAGAGGCGGCCGCATTGGTTACTAAACGAGGGCCATTTATGAAATTAAATTCAATGGTCTGCGGTTGGCTTTGCTGGCAACGGTGAGCTCGATCCGACGCTGAATTTACGTGGAATAACAACGATTGTTTCGGGCTGTGACCGCGGGCGTGGGATCAGAGGTCGCTACGGGCGGAGGAATTATTTGGTTGTTCGCGAAGCCGTTCCACGATCGAATATTTCGAGCAGGTTAATTGTCAATCGAAACAACAATGAGACACGGGTGCCGTTCGAAACTACCGTCGTTTTCTGATCAGCATAAAAGCGAGCGGCCAGCTGTCCGAGTATATTTTCCTCCTGTCGAAACCTTGAATGGCGTTGAAATGCCGACAAGGTTACACGAACCACCCCAACCATTAAATTCAGGGTCAGTATAACGATAATTAATCCTCGTACAAAATCAGGTCATGTGTTTTCGCATGTCCATATATGGTATTTCCGAATTGGTGGTACAACCCGAAAGGATGTGATTCTATGGGAAAATAATTCGAAAATGTAGAATAACATTTTTTCATGTCTACTCAGTTAAGATTTTTAAATGTGATTTTCTCGAAAACGAAGTTCGAGATATTTTCACACGTAGAATCACATCATTTCGGTTGGTATCACCACCTGGGAAACACCCTGTATATAAGTATAATATGTGAATCGGGACCCTCGTTCTCTTGTTAATTTTATGAGGTAACAAAAAAACGCACTGTCGTCGATTGTACGATGTCCGATTAGGCAGCAATACCGTAAGGGTGAATCCCCATGGCGCCGATAATTTTCAAGCATCGGACCCGACGAGAAGGCAGTACACAGATGCGTGCGCGGCGCGTAATTAAATAAAAAGTCCATCAGTTATAGTGGTGCTCCGGACTTGTTGTCGAGCGTCGACAGGATCCAAGGACTCGCGGGAGTCTAGATGGAGGCATCGCCTCTGGTATCGATCCTCAATTATCCATCGTGCCCGAACGCAATTTCTGCTTGAATTGAACGTACCTATGAATAAACCAGTGATGGGCAACGATAGTGCAGGATTAATGAATAACGCATATGTATGGTTTGCCTGTTTTTTATTGAAAAATCGTAAGAAAATATACAATTTACAATGGTATTTGTATAAATTTAATAACAATTGCTTTAAATACTACTTATACATAATACTACTTAATATAAAGGCACCGTTTTCGCGTGGCCGACACAAGATCAGGTTGCTTCTATCTGTTTTGAATGAAAAGGAACATAAATGATTATTAATCTATACGAGTGATACGCTAGTTTAGATTAAAATGTGCGAGTAGAGTCAAGGAATACCAATACGCAAATATGTCGTTACGTTTCCTGCCTCGGTTGCCCATCACTGGAATAAACGATCGAAGAACCGGTCGACGGAAACAAATTGCCCGCACTTAATCGCGTTGAATACTGTTTAAAGGAAGAAAAAAAAAGAGTACAATGAAAAACACCAGAACAGCGAAACGCATCGAAATGAATTGGGACGATAACCTGTCGCTGGTTCGATTTTCCATGATTTTTCGAAAACATCGTTACGCATAAAAATCTTTTAACGCCGAGTTCCGGCGTTTGCGGGACACGTCTGACAGTCGTACCCCCGTACTGGACGAACAAACCGTAAAATATACTTTTCGGGGGATCGTTCACACGGCCGGACGAGCGGAAACGCATGGTTCCACGTGATTTTTTCCGCCCGTGAATCCCGAATCGTTCGATTAAAGTTGCCTCCGTTTCCGGTTCCGGCCGCGGGCAAAAACCGCGAGTTACACGCGGGCGTGAAACAAAAAGTTACCCACACCCCCCTTGATCGCCATTTGGGCGCGGGACGCGCAACTTTTCCTGGTGTTCACGCCTGGAAATATATCGCAGACTTTCGTAAAGTGTGTTACATCATGCCGTGAAATACGGAAAATGGGCCGCGTAATTCAGGATAATGTCCTCGAGATTCCCCCGTGGAAATCCACTCTTTCGTCCCGAGTGAGTATAGCGTTCTAGAAAAACGCATTTTATTCTGCTCTTTACCGATCTGCCACCCATAAATTTGGCCTACTGATCTCCGTGGTCGCGGTGCAGTTTATTTTTCTTCTCTGTTATGATACGAGAGAACGGGACAGAGAAATGTGACTGCGCCAAGCACAGTTGTCCAGAATCAAAATTTAGCAGTTCATACGCTTATTTTGCTTGAGAAAGCAAAAATGTTGATACGTATGAATTTGGTCAAATAGAAGTAGGTGAATGAACATATTTTTATCAATTTTGGGTATCCTTTTTGACGACGTCATCACTGAGTAACAGTGTTCTCAACATTTCCACGAAAGTCTAAAGTTTGAGGGAATTTTTTCTATGTTTGACTGAGATTGGTGATACGAAAGGGTATAGAGGGAACATTAATGCATGGAGCAAATCTTTGGCTATTAAAAACTTGATCTGATTTTTTCTTCTGAGGATGAAACAAATTTGTTTTTGGCCATCTGAACTACTGTATTTTAATTCAGGACCACTGTGCGTCGTCCGGAATTCTTGTTCCCCGCGTATAGACAGAAAGATCGAATAAAATCGTTGGGGCAATAGAATCGCAGCTCGATAAATCGACATCGATCGTCCCCGGTCGCTTCTACCCGGGAAATCTCTCGTGTCTCCCGTTTGGTTTCACCCTAATCGACCTCGAGGCCCTCCGGAATTCGGTTCAATCCATTTCTGGGGGTAGTTTTCTTTAGCGCACCTGATCCCATGGATCAGCCTGGGGTCGCAGCGACGGACGATCATTATTTAAACGTCACCGGTGTCATTGTTTACGGGTCAGATGGTGTTTCGACGCGTAATTGGATGAACAGAGCAGTCAGGTTAAACAGAAGCGAAAAACAAAGCCTTAGATCTGTTGATCGAGTAACGTTTCGATCATAAGCTTACACGTAACCGAAATAATAGGTACGTGAAATATATTTAACGTACGTATTTGTACGAGAAGCACCTTTATTTCTCGAAACAAAACAAAACAAAGAGTTTCACAAACCGTAATCCATCTTCACATCAGAAGGCTCGAGGAATTGGCAAGAAGTCGTGCATTCCACTTGTACTGCTCCGAGAACAGGTAACTTCGATACAACTCGAAGAATCGTTGAAGCTCCCAGATAATTCCACGTTTTCCGCAAAGAAGTGACCGACGCAAGTCGAGTGACCACCTCTGGAAGAAGAAAAAAACCTTGGACCGCGCGTGGCATCGATTCAAGCCCGCAATAAAACGTGACCGTCATGTGGTAATCTCAATTCCGAGAACTGTACTGGTCCCCCAGTCCGACGAGAAAGAGACTCGACCCCTCGAGGTAGACGTGGTGAAGAACGCGTACACCGGGGATATACTTCTAACAATCCGGATGTGTACGCCCGAAGGGTGCGAAACCATGGCGATCGTGACCGGAGGGCCTAGACATCCCGAAAGGAAGGACCGATCCCCCCGGGGGCCGATGGAGGAACCGCATTCCGTGTAAGCTGAGGTCCTTCACGACCACTTGGAGTTACGAAATAGCGATGCGGCGAGCACTTGAAGCTCTGCTGGTGACGGACAACTCGGCCCTTCGAGAGATTCGCACCCTTAAAGGTACCGAAAGGGAGCGACTAATCAACACCGCCATTGTCCGAATCACGGTACGAGGTGGGTTATTGCTTTCGTGGTCTTGGATCTCGTGCCGGCGTTACCCACTGAAAATTGTACAGGGTTCCTGAATAGGTAACTGGAGTGCAAGTTTTGGGGACGGAGGAGGATAGGGGTTGTATTCCTCGACCGTAACAGTGGTGGAGATCCTAAGAAAAAAGGGTCAAAATTAAAACTATTATACAGTAAATCCTCGATGAGTGTTCAAAGGCTCCTCGGCACTGAACATTAAATATTTCATAAACTCTTGGCCACATGGGGCTGAAACAGATATTCATTGGCTTCGGTAAACACAAGCTCTATCATTGTACTAAACTTCATTGCAAAGACAACGTTACACCTGAGAATCTCTGCTTGTCAGTGTCGAGGAGGCTTCAAACACCCATCGAGGATTCACTGTATTTGGTAAAAGTGTATCTTATCCAACGAATCCAGTCAGTAATGGTAAGCAAAGGGAGGTAATCACCATTTAAGTGGAACAGGTACAGAGACAGTTACGAGCCAACACAGCTGGGCTTAACACACGAAATTTTCCACGGATTTCATTGAAAATTCTCGAAGTTCCAGCACCGATCTATCACGAGCCAACGGTAGTAGTGTATCCGATGTAGGAAAAGACGGCTTCACAAGCGACGTTCTATCCGCTATCAAGAGCAGCAGACAGACTCGTGAGCCGCGAGAACAACGCAACAATGGTGGCCAGCCAAAGCGTGTGCGACCCTTCTTTTTTTTCCATGCGTCTGCGCGGCTCGACAAAAGCAACAAATCTCTTCTTTGTGAGACAAAGGGGTTGGATATGAACCGTGCGACACGCTCACCCACGGCCGTACTGTATCCACGGTATTCATAAATTGTGCTTCTCCAAAAAACTGGGGGTGGGGGCGTGGAGACCAAGAACAACGAACGTTCAAGAGCGAGAACAGGAGATAGCTCACCTGGGTAAGCGATGAGGAGCGTCAGTGGCAGGACACACGAGGCGTAGGCGTAATTACTCCTTAAAGAGGCGTGCCTAACGGGTGGAAAAGCGAAACTCTGGGACCGTGACGTTTGTTATCGGGACGACGAAGGGGGTGGTAGAATACTCGCGGAGGGCGCACAGGACAACGTGGCTCGCGACACAATACCGTCGCAGAGCCCACACCCTTCTTTTCCACGCGTCTGTGCAACGCGACAAAAGCGACGACCCCCTTCTTCACGGCCGCAAAGTGTACGGAGGAAAGTCACCCCCTCCCCTGATCGCTGTCTACCCTCTTCCTCCACTCTCTGGTTTTTCTCTCCAAAGCTCGCTTTTGCCCCGTGACGAATCGGTATACCCGTCGACGTAACAATTTCGCCATATGATAAACGTCCTTTGTACGACGCGATGATAAGCCGCGCGCCGCACCGCCTCGCAATAACTTCCCGCGACACCCCCGCGACAGAGGGTGGATTTCGCCTGAAGCCGATACCTCCACGAACAGACGGTTCCACGGGAGCTGGTTCTACCAGGAAAATGTTGAGGATTTTACGAGGTGTTTAACCAGCTTGTAATAAACGATAGAGCTGTTTATGGGACACGCGCGTTCCAACCCTTCGTTGATAAACTTTCATTGGGCTTGTTTTATTCCGGCATGATGGTGGGTATATTCTCCGGCATAGCTGAGGAATTTCTATTGATTTTAATATTCCAATGTCGAAGTGAATTAATGATATAAAACAATTACTAAACGTAGGGTTAACGCATTGAGGACCAAGAGGTGGAATAATACGACAATTACATACCTGGGTCATTCAGGCGTTCCTAGTTAACAAGACAACCTGCACAGCAGTCTATTTACAAACACTTTCCAAACTCTCGGTAGTATTCACAAGAATCATCTTGTCAGTTATACTGTGAACAGTGGCAATATTAAGAAAGGAAACATCGAACTGCAATCGATACACGTTTAGACGAAAGGAGACACGACGTCCACTCCAACCTGACACAAGACGTCGATATTTCAAAGCGCAATTAAGATGTTTATCCGGAACAATAACACCAACGTCCGTAAAAACCAGGGGAAGATGTACGATCCCCAAGACTCGGCTGCAATCCCAACTGCAAATATCACCGAGTGGGAGACAGACTCGGTCATCGAATATTTCGATGTTGTCCCGCGCCACCTCTAATTCCGTTCTCGTATCCAATTCAAAAATCTCGTTCGCAATCGAATACGCTGTTTAAATGCCAGCGACCCGTGAAACCGTGGGATCCCGTTGACCCAGTTTGCGGGCGTCCCGCGTTAGATTTACCCCAGCGAACAAGAAGGAACGTAGACCGCCGCCGCTCGCCCGCCCGCTCGGCGCGGACCCAGGCGAGCGCAGAGAGAATTGGCTCGTAGCTGCAAGGTATCAACGTTTAATCCACCGTGATTGCATTCGGTCGTGCGACGATTTTACGAGCGCGCGCTCGAAACGTCCGAGCAAACACATTTTCCTTTTCCGGAGGAATTTTTTCCCCGCAATTACGGAAGCCGTCGGACGATGGTGGAAGAGGAGGAGGGGCGGGTAAACGTTTCCGCGGGACCAGACGAAAAGCACAGCGGTTGCTCGTTTGCCACCACCGCCGCCGTAGCCGCAGAGCCACGTTTCACCCCCCTACCGACACGATCCAGGCAACGAGTTTCACGGCGACACGGATAATTCTCCGCGGGCGTACGGTGGAAAAGAGAACCCCTTGGAAAACCTGCTTACCGGAGAGCCCCGTGAACGCTAACGAATTAATCGGGAGGAAAATCGATGGAAGCGAGCGGGGCCGGGAACACCGTTTTTGGTACCGGACGACGTCACCCAGGGACCAGGCGAAACGAACCGGAAAGCGTACCTATTTGAAAACGGCGCACGAAGCCTGTTAATTATTGGAGACCGAAAGCTATTACCGACTGGCTTAATCAGGGAGCATGATATTCCGTGCTGGGCGACGTATTGGGTACGGTTCAAATGGTCACGGGTAATTTTCGTGCCTCTTGCGATGAATTTGTAAAATTGACAAGACTCTGAACTGACAAGTTGTTCGACAGTTTCACGCTCGAAACTGTTGGAACGTACAAATTACCTGTACCGAAGTATCTGGACACTTACGGCCGAAAGTATGGGACCGGGTTTGATAATTGAAGGAAAAGAAAAATATTATTCTGAAATGATTTGATGGAAGTAACGTGGCCTGTCCTAGAAAGTCAGAATGGAAAAACGTAAATTTACGTGACCCGTCCGTTAAGTGTTAAAACGAAAAAGGAAACTCAAAACCTTCAAAGTGTGCCGCACAACGCGACATTGTTCGTGAATTCTTTGAAGCCTAGAGAATCACGCCCACCGACAAAGCGGTTACAGGCCTCCTCGCTGGCGAAATGACTTTTTTGTTTCTGACGGTGATACGGTCTCCCCTAATGCCTTTACGACGTTTCCTATCGAAATCAAACATTCCCTCCCCCGCTCGCGCGATCGAGAGTCGGATGATGCAAGATGAAAGACGAAGGGGAGGGTTGGAAGTCTGTCAGAAAAGGCAGGAGGGGTAGCGGGGGGGTTAAAGCAGGTATAGGTAATGTACCAAAATTGCTTTACCGCCGGTCCATTTACGGAGATGAAAAGCACTCTCTGCCAAGTACACCGGTGGCTCCACCAGGGGGTTCACGACAGCCCAGAAGCGTCGTATCCCGCCTCTGCACTTCTGATGTTGGGTACCAGCGACGTCCAACCCCTCTCAATTTCAGTTTGCAGTCAACCCTTTCACCAATTTGCCGACATTGCCTGGCAGAACTTTCGGCCGGGGGCATTGTCGCTGACGTCGATGCCGGTCGGTCGTCTTCAATCAACCTAATCACGAACAAATGCGACTAAGCAACCGGCGTTATGCGTATGTAAATCCACTTCGACCATATCGATGCCTTTATCCATGGGAACGGCTAACAAGGGACCATTGTGTCCGTGACGTTTTTCGTGCCTTGTGAGTGACTCGGAAAACGCTTCGATCCAGGAAATTAACATCTATTGTTTAATATGTTGCTCACTGCGTTCGATATCCGTGAAAATTCTTTTATCAAACAGATAGATAGGTGGTTTATTATTACGTAATATAATAACCATGTTGAATTTATTTCCGAAGATGTTACATTCTAACAACAGAAAACTATTGCTCGTGGCGTTTAAATGAAAAATATAAAGTTCAAGATACACGCGGTTTATTGTAAGGAACAAAGAAGTTTCTTAACTCAATCAGACACTTTCGAAGAAACATTTCGGATTCTGTTGAATCTTGGATATATTGTAATCTTTAGTGATATATAAACCCCGTATCCAAGTTTCGACAAAATCCGAAATGTTTTCCAAAAAGTGTACGATTCCGCGTGGAATGACCCTAATAAAGAAATAATAGAACACTTGGAAAATATCGATGCGTAGACATAGCGTCTGAAATTCCGTGGCCTTAACCAGGCAACGATAGGAAAAGTAATAAAGCCCAGTTTCATTGCTCTCCGTGTCCATCTGATAGCGTTCGTCCGCTTGAACGCCGAGCTGCTCGGAATCGGACGTGTTTAAATTCCCCGGCGCGGCCTACGAGAAATTTAAGGCGACCATTGTTCTTGCCGGTTGAATTTACAGAGGTTGTAAACCGCTTTGAGCTACGACACGATGCAACGGCACCGCGCCGTCGACGTCGTACTGACAACATCCCCATCACCAGCCACGGTTTAATTAATGCGTTCTCTATTTTACGCGAGAAAGAGGCGAGGGCAACGAAAGGGGAGGGGTTCCGTGATCGCAGGATAAGAGGCTGTCTTTCGATCACGCTGAAGGGCGGGCAGAAGTGCCCAGTATCAACGGGTGACACCTGCTAAGGGATGGTAGACGCGAGAATTACAGGGGAATTTTTCTTGTCGACGAAGACTCCTATAATCCGACTACATTAACTCTTCAACGCCACTCCTGTGTTAGAGACCAATAAGCGAACACGTATAACACCAATAAAGTCACTCGATCTGTATGCCAAGTTCTCAAAGAATTCCGTGAAATTGTACGCTTTTGAAACTCATTGGAATAACGTTTATTTCTCCTCGTGATGCTTTTCCGAGAAAGGAAATCTATTTAAGCTTTGCGAGAAATACAATTGATAGGCTGGTCCGTCGTTACCTGAATTAAGGCAACAACATACGAATATTGGCATCTACTTTGTACCAATCTAGTGTTCAATAAAGGACAATACGATAACGTAATAATCGCTGCAGTGGTATATACAGATACTATTCAACAGAGGGAACAGTTTTCAACGTTACAGATACAAGAACGTTATATCAAGAAAATGAAATGCTTCGCCTCACGGTCACGAACCACTGAAATATTCATTTTATCGATTGAGAACCGTCAAAAAGACAATAAAATTGTTCGATCACCAAGGCGAACTGTCCTTCGAATCAGGAACGATTCCCGTTGCGTAACAGAAACTAAACGACCGATTCGCGGATTTAAGATCCCCCGGGGGCGATTGACGACGCGATAATCGGTCACGCAACCGGAGATCACAATAGCCTCGGGTGGCGAGAATAAATGAACCGGCCTCTGATACGGGGTGAACGGGGGTGAAAGGAGTCGAGATAGGAAAACAGAGTTCTAGAGCACCTCCTCGTATATATACCCCTCCAGTCAAAAGGGTTTATGGCGCGGACAGAAATCCCGCAGACAATGGCCTGAATTAATTCCTTAAGGTCTAATCGGGGCTGTAATGATCCTGATCTCAGTCGCTCGGTCGGGAAACGGAATTAGCTCGAGTATTCGAGGTCGGGCTAGATTACTGCCGTTCGTCACGTAATTAACGACGTTTCGGCCGATGATTTAAGGGTTCTGCTCGCGGGTCAAACCCCCCCCCCCTCGGTTCAGACCGTCTCTTTGTTACGTCGGGTAACGGCCGCGGTACGATGCTTTCCAGACAACTGACAGTGATTCGTATGAATTCCAATGGCAACGAAACTCTGGTAGATACAATGCTGGTTATTACACGTCGTATTTTCTTTTCTTTTTCGAATTCTCGTCGATCGGTGCGCGCACGCCAGGGGTCACGGTACTCGAAGCAATTGATAAATCATTATTAGTGGATCGCGTCGCTATAAACGCACACGCGTGCAACCCGCGCAGTTTCCATTGCACCGTCACAGGACGAATTTAATCTCACACACGTGTCTTATCCATTTATCAGTCATAAGCTCTTTATCCGTAGCTCTCCGGTTCGAGAATGCTCGAGGGGCTCCCGGGCGATAATCGTTTTACACGATCTTGAGTCACGTGACGAAGTGCTCGCCAACCCGTATCGCCGTTTCAACTGTTGCAACTAGCCAGTTATTGCTCCCCGTTCGCTTTTATCTACGAGCAATTACGCGTGACGCTCGTGGCTCGGATTACCTGACCACGCGGTATCGCGATCCCTGGCGTTAAATTCATTAACGGATACGACTTTCGGATCGCCTGAACGATACAGGAAACCGTAACTTCGCATTATCCAGCACGGGCGAAACCGGTACAAGGGCTTCGATTCGATTTTTCCTTTTTTTCTCTGACGGGCAGAACCCTTTCTATCCTAGCTCAGAGACAACGGACCTTGTCAATGGAAAACACGGACATCTAAAGTTATAAAAATAGAATAATACAGAGCCCGATATTTTCGTTTGTGCTGCATTTCATCGGGCAGAAATATTGACGGATTAATGAACCGTGTATACATTAAAATTCATGCAATCGTTACCGAATTCATGAAAATTACCTTTCAATTATTCATGAACCTTCCGATCATCCTGTAAATAAACCCAAATGGAGTACGTATGTAATTCGATATGACAAGCGAATAAACGTGACTATAATATAAGTGAGAAAATGCAAACCTCCAGCTGATACATCCCAAATAAACATTACGAGGGTCCATAGAATACGATCTACGCTTACAGCATCCGGTTGCATCGGAAGACGTAACCAGAACGGACGTTACGTCGAAGCTGGTGGCTACCAGGAGCCAACCGGAAGCGACAGGTCGGTACCATTACAGTGACCCGAGTACCGTACGTTTCCTTCCGTCTTCTATTTTCACGAAAACTAGAAAAACTAATAGAGATCCTCGTCTGTTCACCGGAACCGTCTTGTCTTATCTCGTACTGTACGTTGGCCGTTGTTCACCAGGACATATCATTTTATCCCGCGGCTTGATGGCGGGTCAGGGGGTGGCGGCGGTTAAAAACGGTCCCGAGGAAAAATAATAACAGGGACCCCGGTGGTTCTTCGACCCCCGGAACACAGAACCACACTCCAACGGGCATTAGTGCGATAGCGTCGGTCGAGACGGTTCTTACCTTCGTGAACTATTTTCGCCAGGGATTACATCGTTTCAAGGACCTCGTCCAGCATCTTGATGCTCACGACCGTGTGCGGACGTGAGACTACATCGGGCGTATCGCGACGATGTGTGGATAACCGGCGAGGACGCGGCTGCTCCATGAAATTGCGAGTACTTCGTGGAGATTTTATTTCGTCCACGGCCTCTCGTTTCAGCGTGTCAGCGGGCAATCCATTGAAGAAAATAAAACGTTCCCTTCCTCGGAATTTTAGACAAGATTAGCTAGTATCGTAGCTTTTCTTAGCCCTCGATGGATCAGATACGGTGATTAATTGAACCGTGAATGGAAAATTGCACTTTGGTGAAAGTAAAGTTCTGGAATTGTCGTTCATTAATAACGTTCCTAAGGCAACTTGACACGTTCACTGTACGGTATATTTTAATTGACATTCCGTTCAGATGAATTGGATCGTTTCACGTTGAAATCATGAAATTAATGTTGGTTATCGGTGACAGTCAACGCGGTGAATGTATGTTTTTATGGACGCTTTTAGTGTAACTGAAGATCATATCGTTAAAATTCATTTATTTTAAGGTGAGACGATATTGTTGAGTATTATTGCCTATGAGAATGAACAGGATTTATGGTAATGGAGTGCAAGAAAATTGGCTGGACAGCAGAGGGATCTTTGACGAGGCTTAACCACGGTTAATCGCCGCGACCTATTCCGTTTCGATCGGCCGATAGAGAGTTCTTCGTGGTTTGTAGGTGACAGGCGATTACTCCGCACCAGCTGATGGTCATTCATTGACCGAAGAGGGTCATTGTCGTTTAGGCGGTAGCGTAATCGAGGCAACCGGACTCGGCCCTTGCCTGTAATCAACCTCCAAGCCCTGTTGTCCGATCACAAAGGATCTCGCTGGGTTCGTTGATTTGATGGGCCGAAGATAACAGTCTCCATTACTTATCGCATTAGCAAAAATTTGCCTCGAGCTCGGTGAATCGATTCGTTGGAAGTTAGAAAGGTCCAAACGTGAGCCCTGCCTTTAATTTGTAAATAGACCCCAGAAGAGAACAGGTAAATCGTATAACGTCGAATCAAAAGAAGTAGAATACACAATCCGAGAGCACACAGATCATCGAATTTAGCCCTAAATGAAACTACAACCGCGACTGTGGAACTTGACATTAGGAAACTTTCCAACAATCTCTGGTATTCTATACTTGAAGGTAAATGCTCTCCTAGATCAATGCGATATGAACTCACCACTCAAGTTCAGGTAAACTACTCTATGTAGAAGATAAAGACCGTGTTCTTTTCCCACAAGTTGGCAGTAGTTTCGAAAGAAAGCAGGCTTCTATTGGGGATACCATCTTAGTGATTCAGAAGAACCGATAGATCCTGATCTACCTATACCTATTATCAGAGCCATAAGAAAATTGCTTCGAAAGAAACATTTCTCAAGCTGATTCAATAGTCGTCCAACCGAGGATTCAATTGAAAAAAAACATTGTGATGATGAAAATCAACACGATTGGGGAAAGAAAATTCGCACCGGGCTGTGTCACCTCGCGAATTCGTCGGTGTGCCCAGCGGAAAAAACCGACGTGATTCGTTTGTATGCAAATGTTTTCTTGTAGCCGTCGGCCGTCCCCGTACCTTTGTGAGGATAAAATGTACCCTTGCGGGAGACGAGCGTATACACACAGGTAGGCACGGGGTACGCGCCATAAAGCGCGCGCCAGCTTACCATGTATATTACGAAGGTCTTCCTGAATTTCCATTGAATGATCAGTGTATCGGGGCATGTTTGTGTGTTTTTGCGGGACGTCGTACGCCTTCCCGTTGGTATAGGGGCCAGGTCGTGTCGCTTAATGTATTCCTGGCGATAAAACCGCATGGTTAAAATATAGGTCGCTTTACAGGTCGGGGGGCCTGGAAGCCCTCTCGCTACTTTGGTGGGTACCTACCTACCTACCGGCCTGTCTGGCATATGAACTACGTAGGCTACGTGCGCCCGTGATATAAACCAGTCACCTGTAAAGCCGCTCTCGCGCTTTTCACGTCGCTGAAATGGAAGGAATGACCTGAACAGTGTCGTCCGTGTTCCTAGACCCGGCGCATGATCTACGACCCGGGCAAATACGGAACTGGAATTGAATTTCTGCTTGTCCTAGAATATCCCCCCCACCCCCTGTCGTTCTACAGCGCGCACACCGGGCGATAAAGTTTTCCGGTTGACTGAACGATGCTAATACCGATGGCTTTAATAGGTTACGTTCCCGATAAATTCTCCCTAGATTCCACCGGAGAATTACAGATAAAACGACCAGCGATTTAATGTTCAGAAAACAGAACGAGAGACTCGTGTAGGAAAGTTCGACAACGTCAGGCCACCGGAAGTCAACCGAGAATTTTCATCGAGACCACGAAAGAACTTTCCGCCGCGAGCCGACTATTCGGTGGAACTCTACGAACGCGATAGACGGCTCGAGAGACTTCTAACTGGAAAGCACACGCTCTAAATACCGCGGGGTAACCTTTCTTCGCGGACCGTTCATCGGTGTTCGCGAATGGAAGTTTTCGGTTGCCCCGTCGCCTGTGAAATCCACGGAGTTCCCCGTAATTCACGGAGAATGAGAATAATTATGAACGGGGGTAAGTCGAGTGTGGGGCGAGAAGTCGAGGATCGATCGTTGCTAGTACAAGCAATCTCCGCGTTTCGACGTTCCGTGCCCATGATTCCCGAGATAGGTACACTGACGAGCAAACTAGGGGACGAGCCACCTACCACGTTGTCCTGGGAATTACTGAAATTTATGCCAAATCAACATTTGGTTAAACATTTATTTCAATACTAGAAATAAATTTAGCAATTGGTAGGAGGCTTTTCCCCATATACTACTTTTTCCCCTAGCGAAAGCCAAGTTTGATCGCTAGGTTCGAGAGTCGAACCGGAAACCAAACAGCAAGAAAACACGTAGTCAAGGCGAACAGATTCGTGGACGATCGCGCTCAAGGAGATCCTTGGCAACAGGCAGAGGTTCGAAATTCACAAGGACATTATTGTTTGAGCCCATTCCTGATGATGATAGCCATCCCGAGAACCATTGGAACACCGGCGGCGAAACCGCCGTTTTCGACGTTTCTCTGATTGGTTTCGATACGCGGCCGAATCAGGAGGCAAGTCGCTGCGCTGTTGCGGCGGCCCGATGATGGCGGAATTTAATAAAGGGAATGATTACGTATACCGCAAATCAGTATCGAAATGCGTTCTCAGCTGACTTTGATGAATCGCGAACGGTTCGTATGCGCCGACCGCTTCGGCTCTCCCGATGTTCCCGCGCCCCCCAAGATAAACCAATTTAATTAATCCCGTGAAATACATCAGGATTGACCGAAATGATGGATCTCCCAGCGCAATTGCACAGGAGAGACACCCGTTCGCTCGCGATACTTTGACACGATGCGTGATTATGCGCGGTGCCTGGGTCGTTTCACCGTGGCAATTATTGGAACTCCCACCCGCTTTCTCGGCCACACGGTCGAACAATGGAACGATGGAAAACTGACTGATCAGTGACGATATCCCAACTATAAAACCAGTTTAATAATAAAATAACCAGCGGAGCTTTTATGACAATGTTAAACTGGAGTATCAACGCGTTGATTTTACAAGTGAATTTTATGATTCGTTCCTATGACAGTGGACTTTCATTGTATAAAGTATGTAACGCTGGAATATTATATGTGAAATTATTGAATTTAATCGTGTTGTCATGTGCCTGTATTGCGAATTCATTGCGCCGACGTTTCTGGTTCTTGTTACAGATATTGATCGTATCAGGTGGTTGACAATTATTAGCGTTTATTTAACGCCACTGTTTTAATCAATTTTGATATCGTTGGATATTAACGTGTCAATTAGTGAGAAAATTGGAATATTTCTATGCGGGTCTGCAATAGTTGGCAAAGGAATACCAGCTCAGTCCCCCTTCCATTCATGTTGACTGAAGATTTCCAAGAAACGAGAAATGGAGATAGAGAAAAATAGCGTAGCGAAGGTAGCGATCAGTAAAGTGGAATGCTAAATTATTTCCACTATCGTTTCACTCTTCAGTGGAGCTACATTTATGTTGCCCTTAGAAAACGAGAAACATCTTCTCTTCACAAATTATTATATGTCTCCGAAGCGTTTTTATTCTCGGAAAATTTGTCCGATACGTTTGACTACTTTCATCTTGGCTCATTGTGTGTACAATTTTTTGGCCGCGTATCGGTGCTTAACAATGTAACCGAAGAACTATGTGGTACCGGTTACAAGGAATGTGCACCAAGGTCTGATGAAAGAACAATAGAATGGAGGAGCAAGGAGGAATGATTTAACGATGTCGTAAGAGAGAATCATCGCCTTCCAGCTCCCATTTTCCGTGGACGTTTTTATATCGTGATCGAGACAGCTGTCGGTTCCCTGGGCGTCGGAAAGAAAGGCGTTCGATCGACGAAGACAGGCAAAGGATTGCGGAAGAAAAGCGTTATTGCACGCTACATTATTATCGTGCATGCAAGTCGGCGATTAGAGGGCGTATCTACGTCGGTGGCTCGTTGAAAAATAATAGAAATGTACCGGTAAATGAAACATTCCACAATGGGATTCTCTCCGGCCAGAAATAAATCTCGGCAACAATGAGCACACGATCTACGGAACAGAAATGTACTACTGAGAGCGGATGATAAAATCTGCATCTGGAACGAGCTAAATAATTAAGGTACCTGTTTTCACCGGGTAAATTATATCTTTCCTGGACTGAAACGGAACCGAATCAACAAGAAATTCGAAATGAAATCGAGCTGTGTCCTGAAATAAATTTTCGTTTGAAATCGATAATCCTGACTATGTACTTGATTTTACTGTTTCGAATTGAAGAAGAATACGGATTAAGACGATACTATTCTTTTTTTCGTTTCTATATCTGTTCTACTTACATTTTATCTATTTCGGGTAGGCAATATGTAAATACAATAAGAAATAAATATAAAACTGAATAACAATCAGTGGACGCAACCACTTACGAATTAGTGTCTGACGATCAATATGTATTTCTCACTGCTACACTCCTTCTTATTCGAGTCAAAAAGGGGAAAAGTCATTAAAAAGGTGATATCCATGGATGTTGCTGATCCAGCTGACTTTGTGGTAGAGGAATAAAACGGAGAACAAAAGGGGAGAAGGCACTGGTAAGGCGAACGAGCAGAAAGATACAAGGGAAAGGGACGGCGCATCGCGTGTGCCTAAATGTACGCAAAATGACACGAGGGCAGTCGGTCGAAAGGGCTCCCCACGTACGCCGGACCCTTTAGAAAACGAGTCACGGATCAGAAAAGACGTAAAGGTTCGCTGAGGAGGCAGCTGAAGGAGGAGGGAACGAGAGTAGTCAGAAAGAGGTGGGAACTCTACGTCGGATTTTATTCGCGCTTCGATGTCGATGTTCATGTAGGGTTTCGGATTGAGCTATCCCAGGGTCTCGTTTGTTTCTTTTTCATGGGTGAAGAAGGTGCTAGGAGTCTGTATAGGTAGCGACAGCTGAGGCCGACAAAAAGAAAGACGATGCTTTCAGGAATTCGTGCGGTCATGGGAACGATGATTTTTTTTTCTTACGAAGAAGAAAGCATCCTCCATTCATTTACCATCACCAATTAACAATCATAATAAAAAAACACTGACATATATTTCTCAATATAATCATTATTTTATTTCACCTTTAGCCGTACTTCTTCTATCCTTTACTGTTGCCAGTTATGTTTCACGACTACTTTTATTACAACAGTATATTGTTTCTCACTCTTTGTGCCTTTCACTCCTCCTCGTCCCTCAAGTCGAAAACGATAAACAAAGCTAGAGGGAGTACACTTCCGGTGCAACCTCCGATCATCCGACCATAAACACTATCGACATGCCGTTTCTCCCTGATAAACAGGAAACACTCCGTATCCCATTAAATCGTCTCAATCTGCGCCTCAGGTATACACCCTATGGAACTTTCCGTGAAAGTATACGAAACGGTCGACGGCCCTGTTCCTCTCCAGATCGTCTACCGTGATGTTTATCACCTAGAGGCAGCAGCAGCGGGGCCTTCGTGGTGTCCGTGTCCGGACAGGGCCAAAAACAGCGGCAGACAGCGGAATCAGTATGCAAACGGAGAAAGAAGGGCCCGGAGTAGAACGGAGGACGTGTTTCGCACGGGTTGCGCACCGATGCAGAAGTAAATGGACCCACTCGAAACCATATGCGCCCCGCCGCCAAGTCTCGGTCCTTTTTGCGTGTTGCACGTGAGCCGCCAGACTCCGCTGACACTTTGCCAATTCATTCTCCGATCGCTGATAACATCGAGCCTTCTAGTAGTCTGCCGCCTAGGAAGGTCGGCGAGGCGTTTGCAGCTTCGAAACATGAAAAATGCGGTGATAACCACCGCCTTCCCTTCTTCCACGTGCCGTTTCTGCCTCTTTACTCGCACGGTTATCCCCATGCAATCCTTATCGTTTCCTTTGTCCCTTACGTAATCAGACGTATGCAAATTGGAAATTGTAAACGGATATCACACTAGGTGACTGTGAGGTATAATAATAATTTCTTGGAATAGAAATTAACTTCAAAATGTATACGATACGACGCTACCTACGGTAATGTTATAAAGAAGAAATGTTTGTTACATTGTTCGTATGTTTGTTCTAGGGAATCTTTGAAACTACTGAACCGATTTTGATGAAGCATTCATCAATGTTGGTGGACCTTCGCTTAAGTACAGACCAAAGCAGATCGCTATGAGAAGCAAAGTGACAGAGTCGCGTGGACGAGGGATTGTAGGTCGTACATTAGATGATATATTGGCGAGTACCTTAACCCAGTTCTTGACCCACCCCCCTGCTCCCAGCACCGTGTCCCAAGATATGGAGCAAAGAGGCCACATCGACGATTTTCCGTGCCAAGAATGTAACCGAGTGTACATACTTTAGGGACCTCTTTGCATTAATACGTTCGCAGTACTTCAGCTGCCTAGTAAAAGGAATGGAGGCGCGGATGATGGAAATTTTAAGAGTGACTCCATCATTTTCCGCGAGTATATTTATTTACTATTCAGTGTTCATTCGAAACGTTCGCGTCTCTTATTCCATTTATATTTCCGTTCTCCACCATAGATACCGAGATGAATTTTGTTCCTTTTTTTTATCTTTCCCGTGTGTCGACGAGACTCTTCGAATCGGCTTTCTTCGCGGATACCTGTTGTTTTTTTTTCCTTTTGTTATTTCCTTCTCCTCCGGAGATGTCCACTTAAAGTCTTATACGCAACAGATCCACAAACTGCGCCGGAAGCGGCGTTCTTTCGCCGGTACACAACGGACGCTTGACTTCATACGACTCTTCGGTAAGAAATCGCTAGAGCGATCGCGAACTTCTCCAATAATACTTTTCGACCATTCGGCGTTGGTCACCCGTCCCCCCTAACCACCCTCGCCTCTTTCTCCTTTTTCACCAGGAAAGCTGTTTTCAAGTTTTCATCGGAAAGCGGTACAGTTATCACAGGTGGACGCATCCCCCCGGCTTGAACGAATCGCGCTGACTCGTTTAAAACTCCGACGATCGTAGGTTGGACGCTTGGGACCCTCGGGGAAATTGAGTAAGCAGAAGAACGAATCGAAAACCCTGTATCGTTAGTACACATCTTCGATCAAACAACGTTGAATAATTACCTACACTATTCACGTGACAAAGATGTCGATACAGAATCACACGAAATTAGTATTATTTCTGTATTCCGACAATAAAAGCATTCCAACATCGATTTTTCATGTGAACATTCCCCTCGAGTAGTACTAATCAAATCCAGAACACAAATATAGAGAATTATAGTTAACTCGTTAAATCAAATTCAGATATTGACAGAAAATGAACACACGTTCGGTTTAATATCAAAACGTTTTATTCTATATTACCCTGGTGGTCCCAGACTCGGTATAATTATACAAAATTCTCGAAAGGTATCACTTTTAATGAATCTATTAAATCACGGAACGAGATCACCCCCGACTGGAAAACCGCAGCGTGAGTTCGACGAGAGGGGAATCGTCGGAAGGGAAAAGCCGTTTCCCCCACGATTTTCCCTTCGAGTGTTTGAAGTCGAAGGTCATATTTACGGTCGTAGGTGGTGGGTTCGTCGTAGCGACGCGACGCCGATGCGGACGCTGCGAGCCACGAATCCGTCGCCCTGCCGTTCGCACAATACAGTGAAACGCACTTCACTCGGGCCGGAGGGGTGGCACTCTACTCGAAGAGCGCCTAGATTACGGCTGCAAAGGTAGGTGCGACCCGAGTATAACCCACTTTCCCGCCTCAAAGGGGAAGGATTTATGCGGAGAGCTCACCGGGCGCTAGCATTTCGCGCGAACGATTTCAAGCGTGTCCTTAACGGCGACCTCGGACGCGCTCTCGGTCCTTTTGAAAGACGGACGAGCAAAGCGAAAGAGTTGGAGAGAGAGGGGGAGGCGGAAAAAAAGAGGCGAGCGGAAAAAGAAATTGCTGGACGTTCATTAAAAAGAAAAGGAGAAGAAAAACGAGGCCTTAGGGGTGGCGGAGGTGTGCAGGGGGATACGCGAGCCTTTTCACGTCAATTTTCACCTCGACGAGATCGGTGCAAGCAGCGTCTTCTGGCCCATTCAAACGTAACTCCGACCCGCTCGAATTAGACCCGCGGC
This sequence comes from Dufourea novaeangliae, assembly GCF_001272555.1. Taxonomy (NCBI): domain Eukaryota; kingdom Metazoa; phylum Arthropoda; class Insecta; order Hymenoptera; family Halictidae; genus Dufourea; species Dufourea novaeangliae. The sequence continues at coordinate 1,531,614 of NW_015374020.1, read as the reverse complement.
TGAAAAGCAAATATATATCTCGTATCTTTCTTCGTATTTACGCACGTTCCACTTGTCTGTCCCTCTCCACGCTTCCCCAACGTGGCCTGATTTATTCGAAATGTGTCAAATCATTACCCCTACACCGGGGCGAAACTGGGTGAATAATCTGAAAAACGAAATTTAATTGGAGGACCGTGGGTTTTTTTCGTTTCGTTTGAAAGATGAAAGTTTACGAGAAATAATTTGAGAGATTCGTCCGGTTATTCCGCGAAATTTCATCACAAGTCGACCGTGCTTCACGAGAATGGAAGTAGGAAAAATTCATAGTGTACAGTGAATAGTCTATGAGTGTTCGAAGACTTCTCGGCACTGACAAGAAGAAGCCCCCAAGTGTAACGCTGACTTTTTAATGAGGTTTTTCGCAGTGATAGAGCGTGGAACGTTCGCCAAAAAGTGAGTACACATGCGATTGCATTTTCGTTTCAGTCAACAGCCTTGCCTGACCGTCCTCTCCAAGATTCGATTCCTCCGTAACGCACCGTTAGTCTCCCGCAGCCTTTAAAAATAAAACGGACCCTCGTTAAACGATGTTAGTTGGCACTCAGGGCTTTATTGCCGGAACTTAGACTCTCATTGCTATCGAGCCAGGAAGACGGGGGAGGTGGAACGCACACGCCGCGTTGGTCCCGTGTTAGAGGACGCACACGTACCTCCTAACCGTACGAAACGTGTCGGTTTATGTTCATTTTTATGGTCGCTGATTACCAGGTACGCTAAATAACTATCGCGTCCCGACCGTCCGTTCTGTCGTAACCGGATCGGGAACGATCGGGGGCCCACAATGCTTCTCTCGCTCGATATTCTTGCTCGCACGCCACGTATAAGCCGCGATACACACGATAGTCTATAGTTACAGGGATCCCTGGGGTTCTATGTACGTGTATGCGTGCGCGTGTGTGTGAGTCCTCCGTCCGTGATGCGGATTTCATCGCGCGCGCTTCCCTCGAAGACGTTCCGTGAAAATCGCTGGAACAAATTTCGACGGTTCGCCGCGTCAAAATGGCGGCCGTGGAAAGGGTGAGAGGACTTCGACGTGGGCCCCCGTGTGGACCCATCGCCGCCTCTGTCCCCCGGGTTTCAACCGTGGTCATCCAGCGCCACGCGGCCTCTGAAACGCCGCAACACGCTTTTCTGCCGCATTTAATCCTTTTGCGGTTCGTCTGTCTCACGCGATCGACCGCCGGCAGCTTCGATTTATTTCGGGGCAGTGCACTCGGCCGAGGCGCTTTTCGGATTTAACGCCGTTGCGAAAAAAAGAGCAACGGTCAGGGGTAAAGGAGGAGGGAGGGATACGATTGTTTCAATCGGACGATTCACGGAGATTTATTTATACAATTTCCGCGGGCTTGGTAAACTTTATCGGAATGCTTATCGATTCATCGAATAAACGAAGTTCGTTGAAACCAAATGTTTCGGAATTATCCAAGTTCTTATTTTACCTCGAACCCATTTCGATCGATCTATTTTTACCATTCCGCAAAAATGTTTAAACTTGACCGAAATATCTTCTCGAAGACAATTTACAGAAATATGATTTGAAACGAAAAACCAAGATTGAATTATAAACGTCTGGAATACCGTCTGCTTCCAAGTGCTCAGACCGGTCTTTACTTCCAAAACGAAATTCTTCGCAAACAAGGAAGCGTGGGAATAGCCTTCCTTCAAAGTGTACACGATCTCGTTAAACTGCCGTAGAATCTAGTTATCCTTGAGACACGGTTAACAATTCGCTATTTATAATCTTTCTTCTCCGGTTTTCGTACATACGTTTCTCCAAGCGTCTCAGCGGTCCCGTCCGATCGATCCCAATAAAATAGCAGACCCCCGGAAAACGAGACGGCAGTGCCCCGTTTTACGCGAAAGACTCGTCCGCTGGCGGACAGCTCCCGGCGAGCGGACGTAAAAACGAGCGACAGAAGAAAGACAATGGCAGCCTTGAAGGCCGGACCAGCCGATCGTACTTTCTGCCCCACCGTCACGGGGCCGCGGTTAATCACGCTTAATACTTAATCAAAGCGCACGGGGGACGCGTATCCACCTTCGGAGATTGAGATACGCGACGATCGTTTCGTCCTGGTGCGCGCGATCGGTGGCTCTGGCGGGGCCCTCTGTCTCGCCATGAGAATTCGAAAGAAAGAGGAGGAGGAAGAGGAGGAGGAGGATGAGGATGAGGAGGACGCGTGCAAAGAGGACGCCGCGGCAACGCGTAGCCGGCAGTGACGCATAAATCTGCTCTACGTTCCTCTATACGCGCATTTAATTGCAGTGCACCGTGGTGCATCTGCGAGGGGGCACCGCCTTGGCCGCGCCGACGTCAGTTGCGCTTCGAGCCTCGGCAACGAGAACCTCGATCGCCGCCGTTGTTCCAGTATCCCGCGGCACGGGAGATCATCCCGATAAAAATCGGCACGCCGGCGAGACGCGATCCGAACCTTCAAATTATTTATAACAACGTTCGGCGAGCACTTAATTCTTTCGACGTGCTCGACACGCCATCTTACCAGTCTGGAGGAACAAGCGGACACTGGAACACTTCCGTTCACGCTGCGCTTTAAGACCCTTATCCCCTTTAGCGCCCGGAAATTATGGTGTCACTTAGGAAGTTTCTTTTAAAGAAAACAAAGAAATAAAAAGAACTTTCTGGTATTAATTTTAAAAGAAACGATTGTTTCAATATTCCTTGCAACAAGAGATTCGGAAATTACAATTATTGGGTATCTTGCCTTGCTTTGCATAGATCGGACACTTCTTCTGTAATAACAACAGTTGTTATATTCTATAAAGTATGAAAAAAAATTATTAACAAAGAATATCCTAAGTTCTAACACAGCGAGTATCCTGTTTCCGAGTGGTTCGCAGTCAAATGGTTAAGGGAAGACGAATTATCCCTTCGATTGATGCCCGTCGCACGACTCGAGGTGCCAAAATGTACGGTAACCGCGAGATGGAATCATCGAGTCGTTATAAAACAATTAATCATGCCATGAAGAATTTAATCGTGTTCTAACCCAGAACAAATACGAGCGATTTGAATGATTATTTCTACTGTGCATCGTTCGCAGAGAAATACACGTGTTCCTTAGTTCAGTAATTGGGACCGAACAAGGTGAATTATAGGTAGAATCCTGAACATCAATACAGTCTACAGAAATAACGCGTGTTCTCCGATTTCACTCGATCATTAATCATTCGGTAAGCGTTGCAACCCACCGAACAAGCAAAAACTAATCCAAACAATTATTTAATCGAGTAAGCATCTGAGATAAACCGCTGCACGTCTTATCTTCGATCGTCTGCTCGTATTCGCGCGCCGCCATCCCCGGCGTTAACTTTCGCCAGGATAGCCATCTTATCCGAGCAGACGCGACACACACATACGCGCGACAGAGATTAGCCGGGGGCCGTCATTCCGAGTGTTGTAAGAACAATTAATAACGATCATTAAGGGACGACCCAGTTTCCCCGACGGTTAAGGAAGGGACAAGGGTACGGGACGGGACCAGTCCCTCGGCAGGCGTCCACCTTCGTTCCTCGTTCCTGGGAGAGAGAGAGAGAGAGAAACAGGAAGGGTGTGGGGGGCAGCAACGTGTTCACGGCGAAACATGAGTCTTGACTATCCCCGACCGGGGCCCAAGGATAGATCGTCCGCGGAGATTGTCGGGTGAGCAATTTGTTTCACTGCCTAATACGAGTCTTCTTCCACGAGACACTCGCTACCTGGCTCCTGCTCCGAGGGGATAAAATCCAGCTTCCATGTGTATACGGAGCCGCACTAACCACCGGTGAATTTGTCCGATCAGCTGCAATAGCATATATTCCACTGTGATCATGAACACTTGGTGATTTTTTCATGGACGACGTTCCGAGAGTATGTTACACGTGTGTAAAATTGCCTTTCGGCCATCGACAGACGGGGGCTTATTAACAGACCGTGACGAATACCGGATTAGGTGTCCCCCGGGACGAGTATCAGACGGGATTCGAGTTGTTAATATCGCTCGAGGGCTACCGACTAACATAAGTGCTAGGTCGAGCAACCTGTAAGAATATGAAGTGCGTCTGTAATAGGTGCTAGAGACAAGTGCCGCGAGACGCGAGTGAGAAGTTGAATTGCCGTGACCTTCTGGTAATTTCAAGGTGGAGTGTATATTAGCGAACCGTGGAGAAGCTCTTTTGTTTCTTGGTAGGGTGTAATAAAGCGATTATTTAAATGAGACCTTTCCTCATTCCAAGTATCTAGACTCTGGATTCTAGAATCTCCAAATATCTGATAAGCTATTCTCAACGTCGAGTATTCTTTCGGGATGAAAATTTAACTCCCGTGAATCTTTGTTAACTGTCAGTGAACAGATTATAAAGTTACACGATGGTATTAGGGTTCCAACAGGTACGAGGAAAGTCTTACGGAGAATCTCGTTGATGCGGCGAAAATGATTTCGTGAACAGGCAAAGGCAAAACGGGCTCTGAAATATACCGAATGACCGGCCCCCCTTATATCGTTACACCTCTGTTCCACCTCTACCCTCCAGGCGATCTCGTTCCGTTTCTCGAACAGGCAGAAGCTTCTGCAATTATTTTCGCAGTGAATTCTAGGGGAGTACCACCCAAGTTCCATGCGGCGCAACACGGTCGAGGTGGAGCCCGGAGGTGGCTTCATTGCTTTAACTCACGAGATATTTGCATCCCGAGCGAGCGTTAGTTAATTGTGGCCACCGATGCCCCGCTATGCCGCTTTCTATCTTTCTTGCATTGTTCCAGCAGGTTCGAATTTTGAAAACTTCGCACGATTGATCTTGATACTTCAAGTATCATAATTAAAGCGAAGTCGAGAATATCGTACATTGAAATGCAATACTGATTCTATGAATTGTTGTTACTTACAGGATAATAGATTGATTATTTTTGAAAGTGGAATACGTGATCGTGTCGAGTCTGACCGTACTTCCGTCGCGACATCGATTCAGCAAATGTGCAACGGGAAGGGTTTAACTTCGAGGGTTGTTCAATCTATTAAAAAACTTTCATTACCTTTCCAGGACGTTCGCCTCGCCTAGCTGCCGTTGTGAACTACAAAGGCACGAAAAAAAAAAAAGAGAGCCTCGATATTCAGAGAGCGCCTCGAACGAGTCTGCAATCAGACGTCGAAGACAGTTTCAGTGGCTTTCATCATTTTAATTCCACTTACTGAAAAACGGAGGGAGAATCCGTAAGCACTTACCATTCACAACGTAATTTCAATTAGACCCCAGACAATCGATATCCATTCGGCATTAATAGGAAATTGCCTGCTCGATATTTCTATTAAATGCGCATCGGTCGTCGAGAGTCCCATTCAAATAGGATACCGAACAAATATCTTCGTCCCCGAATGCATAAAAAAATATCCCGTCAGGAATCATAATATTTCGTCCAACGTCGGTAATACTGGACACTTTGTCGCCGTGGACGAACATCGACGACAATTACGGCTGTATTCGAGTCTGCCCGCGAATATTAGCTTACCATCGGCGTTTTTCCTGGGTATCGAGAAAATTGAAAATTTATCACTCGTATATCGTATGCAGTAGATGGATCCGGACCGGTTACTTCGACTTTTACGAGCCATCGATCTTTCTCGGTTGCATCGAGACTGATGCACTTCGGAACAAGTCGAGACGCAAGGTGTTTACGAGCGAGAAAAGAAAAGGTAAGATATACGGAGAAATACGAGTGAAATATACTTTTATAATTACTATTCGTTGCGTCATTAAATTCACAAAATATACGAGAACATTAGGTAATAACTTAGGAGAAGGTAGCCGAATTTTAACTATCGCCTAGGTGGGATCATTATCGAAACTTGTCGTGTGTAAGCAATGTGCCCCGAATGATAGACAATTTGTGTACGATAGTTGCGAATGCATTAATTAACTTGTTAGTACGTAAGCAACACATATTGTCTATCATACGGTGTAAATAGCTTACACAGGGTAAGTTACAGTAGTGGTTCAACCTAATCGATGGTCCAAATTCGGCAACCTTCCCCTACCAGCCGAAGCTCGGGGAAGAATAGAATTATAAACTTCTAAGGTATACAAGTTTAAAAATCATTCTTTGAAAACCAAAAATAGTATACGTATATATAGAATGTTCAATGCAGAGACGGTTACGACGGTTCTCCGACACCGAACGAGTATAAGATAAATGATTTCGAAAGAATAACTTCGGTACCTTCAAATCACCAGCAACAATACGAAGCAATACTTCGCAAAAAAAGCGCCCCCGGACAAACTTCAAAATTTCCATTCGCCTAACGTTAACAAACCATCGACCAAAAAGACCGTGATTAACAAAGGCTCGCCGACGAATCGTTCAGGAGAAAAAGCCCGTTCACCCGCGTCCAATCCTCGTGATTGATTAGCGGCGGGGCCACTCGCCTCGGTGCACTACTTTTCCCGGGGCGCGAGCAAATTGCTGCGAGATTCGCGGGAGGTCCGTTGAGAAATTAAATGAACGGAAGGTCAAAGGAAGCAACAACGGCGAGAGAAAAGAAGAAACAAACGAAACCTTCCGAACGTTGTGCTATAAGAATAAAAAAGAACGACGAGAAAGAAACAGTCCGGAACGGACGAAGGAACGAATAGCGTAACGTAAGGTATATCGGATGGATAGGGGAAGGGTACGGAGAACCGCGCATGGAAATCAACCGCGGTCCTAATTACCGCCGAAACACGAACGTGTGTGTGTGTATATACACGGGCACGTATTTCCACGGCGGTCTCTGCACACCCACCATTCTCGGGGCCGCGTGTGAAACGAAAAAAAAGAAAAAAAGGAAATTACACGTACGAGAGCGGCGGGGAGGATGGTGGGGTGGCGAGAGCGGGGCCGTGGGTGCCTTGTGATATTCATGTTTCCAGATTATTTATGACTCGTGGAACGAGTGGCCGCACGCGTACAACGGGGCAACGAAACGCAACCCGTGCGCCTAACACGTACATTATACCAGAATGTGAGAGGGGGCGGGGGTTGAGGGTGGAAAGGAAAGAAAGGAGCTCGAGTTTGAAAAAAATAGAAACAACCCCCGTCCGTGCACCGTCTGACTCGTGGGGGATCGCGCAGGGGCGGCCACCTTGGTCTCGTGCTCCCTGCGCTTAATGCCACCACCTCCGTGACTCGGTCATTCGAATAAATGAGCCCCAGCGTGCAGCCGCAGGTGTGTGCGCGATTCCACACCCGTGAGACATCACGGTTACACGCGTCACACAGGTCTCTGTCTCTTTCTCTCTCTCTCTCTCTCTCTCTCTCTCTCTCTCTCTCTCTCTCTACGATGGCGCGAGAGTAACATAATGCTTGGCAGATAGAACACGCGCAGGTATACACACCACCTAAGGGGAGGTGTGGCATCAGCACGCGTTACGGGCATAATTCATCCGTGGCTACGGCGCCGCGACCGGTCGGCTTGGATACACGTGTACGAATGTACGTTTTATCGTACCGATTCCGATAAGGACGAAACGTCCACGGACCACGGATCCGCGGTGCGAGGTGTTCTACGGCGTTCCCCGTATACACCCAGCCGCGTGACCGTCATCCTGTGTCGGGTTTGTGTGTGTACGTCCGACCAATCGATATTTAATGAACATGACGAATGCGTGCCACAGCCGACACCGCTAACGATCATGCACGATGCTCCCGAGGCCCCGGTGTTTCTGCGGGACGATCGATGAGCTGGCTTGGTAACGCGTCTCGTGGAATCTACGGGGGTATTTTCGATCGGGGTCCTGTTATTGGGTCAACCTAGCCGGGGATGGTCAGCGCGAGAGATAGAAGGTTTGTTTCGAGGTCGTGAATGCGAGGAAGACAGTGCCTCTTAAGTAGAATAACCCGTCGTGTCAGATGTATTTTATGCGTATTGGTATATTCGACGATTAAATAACTGAAAGAAAGCCTCGAACGCAATTTCGTAATCCAACATTTTCGTCTTATATCAGTTTTCGTATATAGAATCGATCCTGTGAAAGTATCCCAGATTTTTTATCAATACCCTGTTGTGCATCTGTCATCTATCCGTATCAAAATCGTCCTCGGTGGGCGTAACGGCGTGGATCCATCCGCGAGAGCCGCTGTACCGTAATAACCGATGCAGACCATTATTGGTATAATTTGTAAGCGACGCTTGTAGCCCCGTGTAAACACGCGACCGCGTTATTAATTTATTTACGGCGGCGGAGGACAATACGCGGGCGGTGGAGGGCCCGCGTCCACCGTTCTGCGAATCAATTAATATCGGCTGTGTTTTATGCTTTCGCGGAAGCCGAACCGGGGCGGGTGGGTACACTCTCGCTTCGTTCGCATTTAAACAAAATCATCAGGGCGATTCGACAAATACGCGTTTCGGCCAACGGCGCTCGAAAGTGTATGCAAACAGAGGAATCAAACACGCCACGGCGAAAACGGCTTCGTCATGAGGTTTCGAACCTGTCCCTTCGATAAAACATAGAATAAAAGGTAGAATTTTTCTCTCGCGGGACCATGAAGAGACTGGTGGATTTCATGTAGTAAAACCATCGTCACACGGCGAAATGAACAATCTATTTGTCGGGACCGTCGACGGATCTGTTTTGGTCGTGCCGGTGAAAAGAAAATTTAGTAACAATAAGTAAACGTTTAAGAAGGAACTCGTTCGCTTGTTTTTGTTCAATTTTAAAACGTCCTCGAGACAGGTTATACGAGACGCCGCGGTGCAATCTTGCGGAGATATATACTCCTGAGAGAGCCATAATGTTATAACGTTCCAATGAAACAGCGTGAAACAAGGAAATTAGTTTTTCATCCGAGTTCATTTACCTGCACACACATGTAGTAACGGGACGAGCGACTCAACGTCCACCGTTCGTTGGAGCACCCACTTTCCTTCGGTATAATGCTGAGTTATTAAAGTCGCATTATATACTTCGCCAACTTACACACGGCCATTGTAATGAATATAATTTTACGGAAAATCTGCCGGGCGAGATTGGAACCTCGAGAAACCGCAATTAAGGAGAGGGCAAAGCTTGCCCGGGTCTAAGAATAATTTGATTAGGAGCGAGTTTAAAGTGAACCGAGCCGCGAAGATCATGTCGGAGAAAAGTGTTGAAAGCACAATGATACCGCGATCAAAACGTATAGAACTCGTTGCTTCGAACCATTTAATCCACCGAATGGACTCGAGGTGATTGCAGATAAGTGAACGTAATCAGGAAGAGAAAAATTAATATCCCTTAACCATATAAGCTGACTTTTATTTTCTTGCATTAACTTAGTAACAGTACATTGAGTAACAGTCGCGAGTTATAATTGCGAAACTAAGATACATATTAAAGCTAAAATTCTCCTATTTATATCTATAAATGAAAATTTAATACACTTCTTCATTGTACATTCAACAGTTCGAAGTCGTCGTTAGAAGAAACGGAACTTTACTTTCCTGTTCATATTCGAGATAAAAATCGAACAAGGACAATATTAATTCCATCGCTTAATCCGTGAACTTCACCGGTGACACCCAGGGAGATGCGACTCGAGAAAGAGAGAGAGCTACGAGAGGCAGCCCGTGCAATGTACGCGATTCAGGATATTCCTCAAGGCGGGAGGGCACACCGTCTTGCCACGGCGAAACGGACGAGTACAGAATCCATTTAGATAAGTAAACGACTTTGTTAATTAGATTTGTCGAAAGTAAGGAACAGCCGGGACAGGGGGACGGGAACGGGGGAACGGGGAGCAGCTGGAGGAGGTGAAATAATCCCCGTCGCACTAAACGGGGGAGTTCACGGCACGGAGCCGACAAAGAAACTGCACGGTGCACTTTGACAAAGATTTGTACCGGGTGCGAAGAGGATGGAGGGACACGGAAACACCGTGGCGGGGGGGGTACGGGGCGAACAGCCGAGAGAATGGGGGTGTACGAAAGCGGGCAAAAGTTTCTCGCGATAATTGTCCGACTTTAAAGCAGCTCCCGTGATTCTAAATAACGTGCTCGAACGTTGCCATTTTCGTCGCGATTCTCGAGTGCTCGGCGATTTCTTTCACGACGAACGGGCCCGTCTAGGTCGTACATACCTAAATGCACCTCGAAGGGAATGTTTTTCGTGTTATACATATAAGAACATGCGATCTAAAGATTAATGTTAGAGGGTAGATATTGATGAATGGTACATTGATATTCTTCTGGTGTTACCAATTAGACTCAGGGTATTTTTGAGGAATGTTTTCGTCTGATCGGTTGACTACTAATTCAACTAAAGTGCAATTTCGTCTGATCGGTTGACTAGTAATTCAACGAAAGTTCTCTTCTCTCCGAAGCTCAGCGCAATTTCTTCACGGTGATCGACGAGGGTCGTAGGTTTTCGACAGGAAGCGCGTGACAACAATTAAACTCTTAATTACTTCACCGAGTGCCGAATCGACGAAGGAGTAATCTTACTTCTGTCGGACAATGGTGTTCGGGATGCAAAAAGAAGGAAAGGGCCGAGAGCACGGACAAAGATTTGCGAGCGAGTGGGGACCGTATACTCGGGTGGAACAACGGAAGGAGGCGAAAGTTTTTCGCGATAATTGTCCCGCTTGAAAATACGTTTGGTCGTTAAGTTCTTGCCACTTGCCCGAGGGGGAGGGATAAGGTTGACCTCTTTCGTCTTCTGACACAGCGTAACGCGTCCCCGCATTTTTCCACTCGGTAATTCGCTTCCTGTGTACAATAGGGCTGTTACAGGACAGAACAAATGTAAAAATATACGCGGGACACGAGAATAATACTGGCGTTAATAAATACTTGCGGATAAACTGATTGACTGGTTTATCGCCATGGTTCTTACAGACAAATTAAAGGAATTTAGATAATTTCTTACTTGATCCCAGATTGGAACGACCTCTCGTGGCCCTGAACAATTTTATAACTATCTTTCTGACATCTTCATCCATTAAACCTAATCTCTGATTCCAGAATGTACTCGAAGGCTTTAGTCTGAACTGCTAATGGAACGTTCTCGTGACTTACAATTGACTAAATTTGAATATGCATTATTTAAAAAAATTTCTAATTTTTGCAACTTAGAGAAACTTTATTCCTCGTGAAGCGAAGTTCGCAATATACTCCAACTAACAATTCTCGAGAATATCATCGCAGTACTATTCTATAATTTCGAAGATAATTGATTCTATTATTCTTAAAGGATCATTACGAGAAGATACTGCCTCGGTCAAGACAGAAATTGAACGAACCTCGACGAAGGCTGTTCAAATCCCGTCGCAACACTGGATCCGCCAGCGGGGATCGTAGCCACTAAAACCAGCGTCTCAGATGCGAAAACGAATGAGAGGCAGACGCGGCGCGCGTGTGCAAAAATCTCCGCGGAACCGAAAGGAAGACGACACATGTTCGGGGCCGTTTCCGCGAAACTGTCGCCCGCAGACGGTCTCCTCGCGTAAGCGCCGCGAACAAAGGAGTCGCCGTGGACGAGGAGGACGAAGAAGTCGGTGGCCGACGAAAGGAAATGCGCGGTACGCCGTAACGGCAGATAACGATCGTGGGGATCGCGGATCTAGTACCGATTCACGGTCTCCCCCCTCCCAGTTCTCTCGAACAGGGCCATACGTATGCCCGTTTACGCATACATCTACCCAAGGGGGCCCGCGAGATTCCAGCTCCGTGGAAGTAGCTGCCCCTGCAGTTAAGACCTCAGGGTATCAGGTTTCCCCGATTGTATCATCAAACGGTCCCTGCACGGTTTCTTCGTCATCTTCCACCGCGCGGTTATTTTCAGTCCTCCTCCTCCTCCACCTCTCGCGAGACGAGAGGCGTGCACGCCTCTCTCTCTTTCTGTCTTCTTCATCCTATGATTCCTTCCCGTGGCGGCGCGACGCGTCCCAGCACCGTATCTTTTGAGAAACGCGTTTTAATCCGTAAGGACATCTCCCGCGAAAGGGGTCAACCGCCAGGCTGCACACCCTGGGCGAGACGACTCGACTGTTGGCCTCTTAAGCGGCCTGCACAACTGACGCGTTTCTTTCTCAATTATGATCGTCGTCATTTGGGAAAATTTTAAGGATCATTTTCCTACCAGCTGATTAATTTATTGTAGCGGGAAAAGAATACCACTTGGCTGGGTGGGCATCAGGAGTCAAAGTCAGTTCTTGCGCTTTCTTGTTCACCTGAATCATATAACGCGGGTAACCTGTAAACGGTAGCAGTCACGTTTGTATACCTTGTACGAATTTGGCGTCATCGACGTACAGTTACGAGTAAACTAGGCTTTCGTTAGGGGTAAAAGGCGGCTTGGGGGATGGACCTCTTAGCACTTGGTAAATTTATTTTAAATAATGAAAAAAATGTTAAATCCTATGTTAATTCGGCATACTTTTGACAACTCTCGTCACCAAGTGGTAGGTGGCCCTTCTATGCCACTTTTTCCACTAGCGAAAGCCAAGTTTGCTGGTCAGTGTATACAATGTCTAGACCACGCGGTTTCAATGGCTCCCGTACTCAGACCATGTCTTACTCCTGGCCACTTTTGGCAACGCTGAAGCTGACTACAAGAGACATGAAACCGCATGGTCTATGCATTATTTGCACATCTATGATTCAAAGGCCCTACCGTTGGCAACCCTGCTCAGTGATAAGAGCCAGTCGCCCGATAGCGAAAGATCCTTGTTTCAATTCCCAGTCTGTTACCCAAATGGCTGATTCTTTTTCTGCTACACAAAGATGGCTGACAACCGGATAACATTAATCACCTGCATCACGACGATCAAACGGACATTCAGGTGAACGAGAATGTCCACGGCCCTTCCACGTACCATCTAATACTCGTCCATGTGGATTAGTCCACGAAAATTCGACTCACCGTTAGGATTCACGAATTACAGTAATGCAGCCTTCTGTCTCTTGGCTCTCTAGACTGCACAATGCGTCATGAACTCCTAACGCCGCGTTCCAAGCGTTAGACCCATTCCGAGGCCATGTAATGCCGTCTAAATTAAAACGGTTCACGATGTCGTGCAGGTCGCGACCGGCTAACGACGTTTAATAAACCGGGAACACAGATCTTCCGAGTCGCATCTCGCAGTTATCCATGGAACGCGACGGTATACCGCAGCCAGCGTATCGTTCCACCGTGGCCGGAAGTCGTCGAAATTCATTAGAAATGGCGGGTCCAGACGGCGATACTCTTGGCCGAAACGGAATATCGTCACATCTCTCTCACCTCTTCGTCTTTCTCGCGCGTGAACGAAACGATAAACGAATTTCCGACGGACGACGCGTAAATATTCAAGCGCATTAAACCCTCTTGTACACGGAATCACGGTTAAAAGCCTCTATTTTTAATACGTATAAATCGAGGGCGTTGTTCGTCGAAAGAAAGCGAGGGCGTGTTCCCGCGTAGTAGAAAATGTGGCTGCACTTAAAGGAAAGTTAGAATGGAATGCGCGTTGCTGTCTCGTAAACTTTTTCACACGAACGTTTACGAAATATTTAATGTTCAGTGCCGAGAAGCCTTCGAACACTTATCAAGGATTTTCTGACGAGTTCTGCTGAGTTTTTAACACTTTGTTAGCGGTAGGGTCTTTGTAACTGCAAATATACAACTTGTAAAATTTGGTGTTCGGAAAATATTTAGGAACCACTACTTAACTCCTATTTACCAAACTTTGCATATAGGAAAAGCAATTTCTAGACTGAAATCTGGAAGAAATTTTACATTTTGTTTATACAGCTTGGGTAATTGTTAATTAATACGACGTTAAATACAATCGATGTATGCAAATGTTTTGAGGTCATCCTCGTGTCTCACTTGGGGATGAATCGAATTATCAGGTGAAAATCTACAGTTGTATAAGTATGTAGATTCTATCAATCGATAAATATATCAAATAATCGATAATCGTGTCTCCGAATGAATAGCTTTTGTATAGACAGAATCCTATAAAGGATTCGTCAGTTTTTATGAACCGAACCTTTCTCCATTCATCATTTCTGCGACAGTTTCATAAAACACGAACACGGTGTCCATTGTGCACACGCGTGAACGATCTTCTGATAACTGGGTCAGTTGACCGATTGAATGGACGGGAAATAATAAACCTTCCAATTGTTCCGATTCGGAGACATTAATGACGTGCACGGGCCACTAGTCCAGGACCGATATTCAGAGTCAGGGGAGGGGTCACGTTTTCCTCGCGATTGCAAATCGTTCTGCCGGATGTGTCGCTTTGATCTGCCGCGTTTCCAGCCTCGAGAGTAATTAAAGCAGCCAACAGAATTAGCCTGAAATTCGGGACGAAACCTCGTGGCCCGAGGCCAGCCGGTCTAATTGACCTATTTTCGCGGTAATAGATCATCAGCCGGGGTTGGGATATCCATTACACCCTGCGAGACGGAAAGAACAGCCACCGCGAAAACCTCGGCTAACTCCGCGATAAGCTCGTTATGAATACGCCTCGCCGTTCATTTTCTAATAACGACGTTGTTTAATTTCCGGTTAATCGACTCGTTAACGACTGCCAGAGCCAATCCGCGCCGCTCGAGTTTTCGACCCCGTAAGCTCTTTGGCTGTTCTTGCTGAAAGGAGATCTCTCGTCGTGAAACATACTACCGCTGTTTCCAACCAACTCTAGAGATACCATGAACCACGGATTACAAAGTGCATTTAGAATATATCTTTAATATAAATGGGTGTACGATCTCATCATCCGACCGTCGAACAGTTTGTAAATCTTTCAAAGTTTTAAGAGTTTCTAGAGTTACCTAAGAAAAAACCCTGCCTTAGGGGGAGGGAATTAAAATGTAAATCGTATATCTGCAGGTTAAATTCCGCCAAATTACAAGTTAAGTACGAAAAACATAATCACTAAACAGTCCAAGTCATTCCTTTCATCCTCCACCCTTCCTGCTTTCACTTTTCCATCTACCACCACTCTCCACCTATTTCCTTACTCCCTCGAAAACTTTTCACAGGTCATATAAACAAACGTAACCAATCAAACACATAATCCACACCGAATTTATCACCCAAAAATTCCACCTCTCTTGCATACACTGATAGTATGTGTCTTTTGATCTTCTAGATGCAATGCTTGCAAAACATTGGACCAAATAATTCCACAAGGACAAAGCTTTACACACGATAACCTCAACATCAAGAACTGTGAGATCAATGAATCTTTGCGAATTTTCGTATGTAAACACCGCGTGTGGCCTGTAATAGGCGGTTCGTATTCCCGGTGGTTTTCGCGTCCCGCTGCGGACCAAGCACGAAGTTTCCGACCCGGTTGAATGTAACCGGTCGATAGGTAGAGTGCGAAGATCGTGTTACCCGACGAAGGTAGAAAATTAAGTGTTCGCGTGTGTTCGACGCTTTCGTGTAATTTTACTTTGTGCACAACCGTGAGGCGGGCTGAGCTGGAATTTCATTGAGGCTTCATCCGCCGGGGGAACTTTCTTTGTAAAATGTATACAGGGCGTTCGATTCGCCACGGAAACGGAGTTTCGAGCGGGGAAGATAATTTTCGAGCCCGGCGAAGTTAAAGGCGGCGGCGAGCAACGCGGTAAAGCGATCAGACAAACACGAAGTTACGTGCGGGACTTGTGTGTACCGGGAATGTTTCTTCGGAATTTTTACGGAATTGCTTCTGGAAAACGATTTCAGGAAGGATCCCTCCTCGTTCAGCTGTAGGCCTTTGAGAAGTTTCGTTACATTTAACAGCTCTTAATCTTGCTCGAACGTTACTTTTAATAATAATGTAACAACGATAACATGATCATCGGTGATCCACGGTACGTATGTATTTCAAATATAAATGTAGATTAACTATAATTTGATTTTCCAAATCAAGGATGCATTTGATAAGTAAACACTTAATGTATTTAATTTGTTGATGTGCAAGTGTTCGATCTATACCGGAAGCGCGAACAAAATCGAAAATATCGATATTGAACAGACGTACATATGTATCTTTCATTTATTTCTTTTATTATTTATTTTTGTGGAGATCTACTTCACGCTAGTAAAATTACGAATCTTTACTGACAAAAGTTATATATTTATCGGCGACAGAATTTGATGAATTTTTAAAAGGAAACCTTTGACAAAGAATACACCTATGGTGAATTCCTGCTTTTGTAAATTATACGTGGGTTAGGTTATATAATTTCCGTAATTGTATTTCTCGAAAAATTTCGATATTGAGTGTGTACTTGAATGTTTCCGTAATGATTGACAGCTAGCGAACTATATAATGTTACTCCGCCGAGTTTCAATGTATGTAATTAATTAAATCGTATTGTATTTGTATCGTACCACGTGAATAATACCGGTTCCCCGGTAGCAGCGATAAACTATTAAACTGTGACCGTAGCGTACCCGTGTTTAATGACCCGACAAGCATGATCGCGCTATATTTATTACGTTACGCGAACTATTCGAGGCTTAATTAAATGTTTATGACGTATTATTCCTGGAGGATATTAAATTCTCAATTTGCATCGAATATTCGTTTGCACTATGCAAACTAATCTTGGCTCTCCATTCGAGATCGTGGCCTCAATTAGGCGCATTGTCGAATTTTAATTACTTTCGGAATTCAAAGCTCGTTCCGATGCACCCAAAAACGTTTCACGGCGCACGCTGACGGCTGTCCAATTCTGGTCGACAATTTTATCGTTCTCTGCAGCACCTTGTGACTCGATGAGTGTTCCAATGTTCTTCAATACTAAACATGAAATATTTCATAAACTAATAGCCATATGTAGTTAAAACAAATATAATTGGCGTCAGAATAATCACTCTCTATCGGTGTGTTAAACCTTATTAAGAATTCAGCGTTACACCTGGGGACACCTCTCCTTGTCAATGCTTGGAGCCTTCGAACACTCATCGAGGATTGACTGTACTACGATCCCGACCAAGGACACTATTACTTGAAATGAAAACGACAGATACGCTACAAATAGTAATTCAGACATCCTGAATAATCAGAAATACTGAACGAATAGTACACCTCCACTTCGTAAACAGAATAATCACAAAACGTTACCTAAAGGGTTCAAAATTCCAAGGTTAACTGAAATGTATTGGATCTTAATTCCACATTATCAAGTCCCCGAATAATTGGTGAAACGATCAAGAAAACGGGAAATCTTGCTGTAGACACGCGATGGTTTAAGCGTATCACAAAAGTTAGATGTTAATTTTATCGCAGTCGCGGATTCAGGGGAACGGGGACACGATACGATGACACCCACCAAGAGATAAGTTCGAGGCTGGCGGTTTGTGAAGAGGGACGAGCCACCTTCGCCGGAGGTATCACAATAAAAGGGACCGCCGTGCGCGCGCGCGCGCTCTCGGTGCCCGTGGCGCGATATTAAAAGTTCCGGACTCGACGTTAATGAAATTGTCCCCGAGGTGTATCTCGCGTTAGCATCGGCCCCGTCCACGTCACCCTCGGCGCGTTGACCGCTTTATACGATGGACGTAATTTTACTTCTTTTTCTCCCGTTCCTTTTTTGTTACAAAGAAAACGCGTGCTCGGGGGATGTTAATCATGGTCGACGCATTTTACGTGGGCCGAGTAACGGGGCGAGCGCGCGTAAATCCGTCACGGAATCGAAACGTTAGATCGCAATTTAACCTCCTTGGAATTGCTGTTCGTGTAATTTCAACAGTTCGTTATCACTCCCTATACCGTGATCATTGCTGTACACCGATAGCCTCTCGCGTGCGTTTCTATAAATGAATTAAACAAACGGGACAAAAAAATGTGCGGCGAATAAAATATACTTCTTTCAACGTCACGTTTCGCTTAGACGAATAACCTAGTTTCAAATATACTGGGTGGGCCAAAAGTGATCAGGAGATAGTACGGCTGAAAATAAATCGAAAAGTAACAATAACGAAATTGCTGTTTAAGATTCCGTTGTCGTGTAAAATCGAATTTGAAAATTAACCCGAAACGCGTGTATGGTGGTAAGTAGAAACGGAATGCAATGAGCAGACGCGTCAGCCAAGTCCTATCGAGGTGAACGCGTATCCAGCAGATTTTCAAATTCGATCATCTCGAAAACGAAACCTCAGACGTAATTTTGTTATTCTTACTTTTCGTCTTGTTTCGAATCGTACCATCTCCCTGATCCCATTTGTACCACGAATTTTGGCCCACCATGTATACATTTGCCAGCAGAGTAATTTTCGAAACAACTCGTCGATTGGAGTTCGTGAAAGATGAGCTGAACAATACGCGAACGTTATCATTGGAATTGAAATGTATTCGAATTTTATTGGTTTCGCTTTCGATCGCCCAACATTTTCGCTGGCTCGTCCGACCTCTATCGTCGCTGTATATCACAACGGTGAAATACACTTTATCCGTCCGGCTGTTCAGTAATTCGTTCAGTTTCATCGGCACTTAAAATGGCTGCGCGTCTTCTAATAGCGCGACGACCCCATCACCCAATCCCCGCTCTTCAACCCTTTCCACCGTCCCAGAAACTTGCCGTCTCGTGTCGCGTCGCGGGGCCGAATTAGTCGACTTCACGGATTATTGCTCCTCTGCCGTCACCGTTTATTCCGGCGAGCGTTTCGACTGCGTCGAAAGCATCAGGTGCAACAATATTTCTGGCGCATGTGGCGCGTTATATTGCTCTATAAAGACGTACTTTCTCATTAAGAAGTTTCATGCCATTCGCCATTACAGGGGCGGGGGGAGGGTTGGGGGCAGCTACTCGTACACGAGAGGCATGCATTCACGTGCCAGTTGTTAATAAATTCATCGGCGCTTTCGCTATAAATAACAATCATTTTCGCGCATGGTAGACCGACCAGAGATGAAGAATGGAAATCGACCCGTAGAGAGAACAAAAAAAGGAGGAAAAATGTAAGAAAAACGTACGAAAAGACGAAAGAGAACGTTGAAGGGTACCAGGCAGAAGGCATTATTCTTCTAATCTGTCTCGATCCCGGTTGAACCGTAAATTGCATTAAGCCTATGTTTTACGGCCGTGCCCCAGATTAGGTTTATTTATACTCGCGGGCCAAGACAAGACGGTGGTGCCACCGGTGGTGAGCTTTCGGTTATTTCGCGAATGCGGTACGCCTCGCGTATTACTTTTATCGTGCCCCGGCGATAATGTTAAAGAATTGGCCGGCGTCACGACAGGGGATTATTCGTGAACGGAGGCGTGCTTGGTGTCACGTGCTCTCCCGTTCGAAAATCACCCGTTTGCTCTGTCCTAAAACGTTGGAAATTCGGACGTGTCCGGCGAGCACGGTCGCCATTTAATATCGTGCAATTTATCAACGGCGCAGGGGTGGCCGGGCTCGTTCTCGAACATGGATCGAAGAGAATCGGGGGAAGGTGGAGGGGGTGGAAAAACAGGAAGAAAACAGGCGAACGGTAGGAGTGGAAACACAAACAAGCCAGCGCGTTCTCGTTCTTAATGCGACCAAAATTAAAGCCGTAATACAAGGAAAGATACAAGCTGTAGGATCCGACCAGAAATTGCTGTGTATCTTGCAATGTCCCGCGAGACAAGTCTGAGGAAGGAACGCGCATGCATATAAAGTGGAGGAGCGAGGATACGCGCTGCGAGGGATGGTAAGCCTTGCGCCTCTGCCCAGAAATTGTGTTTATACCGACGCGTAAAGAACGTTACGAAACACGCCTGGTTCACGAAAACAGGAAACGTCTTCGGGAAATTTAAGGAACTGCACCTGCCGGTGGTGCACGGGGAATAAGCACCCGTGGCGCTGGTGGTAACGCGGCATCAGCCACTCGACGCCTGGGAGATCCGTAATTGCGTGTCGATACTGCCGGGTGTGGATCTGGAAAATATAATAAAAATCTTTGGTTATTATGGAGTATTGAGATTTCAATGTTAATTTGTTTCGTGGGACGATTGGAATGAGATAAGATTGCAATAGGGTATAATGAATCCAGGTTATTAATTAGGTTATTGAATTAATTTGTGCTTGATAATGGTGATGTTCTATTCAGTATATTGTAACATGTGAGTATACGCTGATTTAAATGTAACGAAGCATCATGCGAATTAATTAAAGATTCGTGCAATCGATAGCCTTAGCAGCTACATCAATCGTTGAAAGACACTGCTCTGAATGTAAAATATAGTCTTCTGGTATAGCGTTTGTCCAACTTTTTTGTTAAAATCCTTGTGACTTTAATAACGGAATTAATAAAATCTGCTCTTGTTTAACATTTCTTATTGCACTCAATTACCATGATTTGTATGGATAATGAATTTTTAATATCATGTATATAAATAATATATGAAGAGAGTATCCGATATATTATTTGTTATTAATCGATTCATTTCATCCATAAATAATACTTTTATAATTATAATATCATTAATACACATGCGTCGAGCCCACCATGCTGGATTCGAATGCAATATAATATCCGTGATCAGAATTGTGGAACATTGATTTTCTTTCTCAATTGATTTCGTGGACGCTCGACTATTTACAACACCGCGTTTCTTTTCTCTCTCGACAAAAGGGGAGAAAAACACTTTGCTTTTCACTTATGTTCGCTGATTCGGCCGATATTTATGAGGCAGCCTGTACAAACAGACAGTCACGATCAAGCCGGGGATGTCTTTTAGAAGAAAATCCTCGCGGGGAGGACGGATACGATCATTGTTACGTTCTGTGTGTCATCGTGGAGCAAGCAAGACGTTCCCTTGCCAATTTATCCCGACGACAGTAGACGTCATTCCTCATTTCGAAGAATATTCCGATGAGAATACGAATGAATGGATTTCCCCTTCCCAACGTTTCTTTTCTGCGGATGCTCTTGATTATTGCCGAGAAACAATGACTAGCGAACTAAAAAACGCTCGTCACAGAAATTGCTGTGTGGTTGAGAGAGACCATCCATCGTGGAAAGATTACAGCGGTGCCTTTGACAATCAAGAAAACCGCAAACAGTAACAGGCGAAAGTTCCATCGATAAATGACCATTTCATAAATTCACGAGTTTCGTAAATTTACGAAACGAGTTTTGGTAGAGAGTGAAACACGTTCGATCGAAATTTTCGTCCCTGAACATTCCGCGTTGCAGAACCGTGCGATTTTGTCTGCGGCTGTGTGGACAACGCGAGTTTAAGAATTCCCCTAGTCTATTGTCCCACGAATTTATCGTCGCCGCGACAGTTGATGCAGTTTTTTTTTTAATCGCGTTCGACACCGATGCGACCATCTCTCTCTGTTTATGCGTTTCCACGGTTCCGTTAGACGTGTCCCTAACGAGTGTCGACCGATGACATGACGCCGCGGTCCCGGCGCACAATTGTGATTGCGAGGCATTGTTTTTTCGGGGGAACAATTCAGCCTCGTCGGGGCCCGCGGTCGCAGAGACGTCGTCGCAACGAATGAATCTATGGGTGGGAAAACTGAACCTAACGTACCATTTTTTCGCTTTTACCAGCCGATATTTTTCCCCTTCGCCCTTCTAAAAAGAAAAAAAAAGATACCCGTAACCGGTTCACCCTCGAGCTCGTGTATATTCGTTTATTTCCTGTTTGCGTTCTGTAATTTTCATCATCGCCATTCTTGCGTCCTGAGTTCGTACCCAGTGTTCCTCGTCGGTGGTGCGTTGAAACGGCCCCCGGGGGATTTTCTGAACACTTCGTTGGTAGTTACGCTTTAAAAGCGGAGACTGGCTCTGTGCAACCGTTTCACGACCGAATACATTGCACTGCAACGGAATTGCTGTATCAAGTAACGTACGCACGGGTGATATTTGCACAGGGTGCTAATAAAAATGTTGGGACATTGTCGCAGGGTGGATTCCAGATGGGAAACTAACAGACGAAAATTAAAAATGATGAAACTGCGTTCGGAGCTTCGTTTCTGAGTTATTAAAGACTTAGGTACAATTTATCACAGTGATAGACCTTGGAACTCCAAAACAAATGATATTCGTTTCAACCGCATATAGCCAATAATTTATGAAATATTTAATATTCAGTGCCGAGGATCTTTCGAACACTCACCGAGGATTTACTGTATGTTTACAGGCTTGCTCGTCCCCCGTTCGAAATCGAAACACGCTCTACGCAATTTCTCTACCGTCTAGCGTAGGGTCTCTTCCATTCCCAATCTCCAACCCCGTTCCCTTTTTTCGCTTCTCTCCCTTTCGAGACGACGAGGGTCGATATTAGCGCCGCGACGCCCGCGGTGTCGGTCGCCTGGGAGGCCCGCGCAGCCCTTTTCTGCGAATCCTTCGCTCATCAAGATTCCGCGTTTAAGCTCGTAAAGTCAACACGACTGGAGGGTTAGCTGGGGGCGAAGAAGAAGGAACGCGCTGATACACGCAAAATCATCGTCGAGCCGTTGAATCCAACGACGAGCGGGAGTAGGCGTGATCGAGCAACTGTTCCCGATATTAAAGGACCGTCGTTCGTTCGCTTGCCTCTTAATACCGCGGCGCGTGCTGCGGGGTAAAAATTTGCATCGAAAGCGGTACCGCGGAAATAACCAGGGTTGACAAGAAGGATTCTGGATTCGAAAGGGGTCCGGGAAAAGTGAAAGCAATTGGAGGGATATTGTACACAGAGGATCCACGCTGCAACCCCCTGGGAAAACGGATAGCTAATAAGACAGACCCACGTGGTTAATTTTTTTCGTGGTCGTAGGTTCAATGTTGTTCTGCTGCTTCTGTGTTTCACCTTCGACTATATTTGGAGCTGACGACGGTAGTGCAGCGGTAATCTCGGACGGTAAAGATCGTCCGTTTTCAGGGATAATTAAGGATCCCCGGGACGTCTGGGAGCCTCTGATACGAGACAGAAGTCAATTAATAATCCTTTGTGGAGGAGCCCAGTTTAGACCTTCCCCATACAGCGACTATATAATATCCTTTGCTCGGGTGACGGAAGCCGCGCTATTCAAGGATCGTCAACGGCGCGGGAGGGGACAATGGTTCCTTAATCCCGCGAAATTTTTTTCAATTATCCCGGAAGAATCGGGAGCAACGGCCTCTGGCCAGGCATCCGACGAACCTAATTAAACTTATTTCAAAATTCCCCCCAACGGTAATTTCTTTCGCAAACATTATTCATTGTCGTGCGGCGAATCAGGCCCCGCTATTCCTTTCGGTCGCTGCATCCCTACGATAGAGCACCTCGCCTTCTTCTTTCTGGAAAATTGAACGACCTCGCCAATATTAATCTGTCCAGGTGGTCCGGGGGATCCTCGAGCCGGCCATCGTTGCGTTTCCGTAATCACAGTTCCTCTGACCCCGCATCCTATCGAAGATTATAAAATGCACACCGTCGAACAGAAAATTGGATTTCCACGTTTATTCTCCGGGGAGCGGCGTCTCGCATGCCAGCTGAGAAAGTTTTTGTTCCGGGACGTCTCCTAGTCGTCGTGGTCCTGGACCGATCGAGACTGGAACACTTTTGTGTCTCCAGGTGCCAACGACATCTGCGAGCAACGATAGCTGCAGCGTTGGGACGTTACTTAACCCTCAAAAATCATACTGAGCTATGGTAACCCAGGATATCCGAAAGACACCTGGCATTTTCATCATTTGGCGAGTACTATCTACCCCGGAAGTCATGAATTCTTTTTTTGTATCACTCTGTATATTTGAGATAGAGATAAAAGAACGTTCTGGGTTAACGTCAATCCATTTGTGGTCGAATCGGTAGGATAATATACAGTGTTCCCTATGAGGGTTAAAACGAGGAGGTCCCTGATTCGCTGTCCACGCGGAGTAAGTCTAATTCCGCGGATGGCAGACAGACACGAATGGAAAAGCTACTTTAACCGGGCGTGAAATGGAAAGTGCAATTATTCTTTGGATCCTCTTAGAAGTTTCTAAGCTATCTCAGTTTGTAAGCCGGTCTTACCCTGATTTCGCGAAACTTCGAAGACGCCCTGGGTCACGCTAGTCGAGCGAATAATGTCCCCGGTGTTCCGAGGATTCTGCTGCTCGATCGGAGGAAACGAGAAGACACACGTTTCAGGTGCAGGATCGCTCTTTAAATATTTCCTTCGCGCCTTCGGAAGGGTTTGAGGTACGAGGGTGGTGGAAACATGCGCGAGACGGACCTTTGTCCTTTGACTTTATTTTCGCGATTGAGAGACAAAAGTGGAAAGAATGATAATACGTTATTTCAAGAATCTGAACACTTGGAATGCTTCTTAATCGGGATTTTCATGAGAACAGCCTTGTTCCATAATTTTTCAACCTCGAACATTGGGCAACGCGACCCATTATACGGTGAGAGTGTGTTAAGTAATATCTCTGGGTTGCTATTTTAATCTCTTAAATGGGCAATTTTGCACGTACGAACCGAATGAGATCAAATGAAATCGAAAAATTACACGGTCATTCGGTTAATGTACTTTAAATACACGTTCCTTTATAAATGTATCGATACCCCGTTAATATTTCTATTCGCTGATAATGCAATGAAAATTCATTAGGGTAATCGGATATGTTAATGAATTATATATTCGACCGGAGGTTTATTAAACGTAATTCTATCGAATTAATGGATACATGTCGCGATTATTTGTTATTTCCTATCGTTCAGACTGAAATGTCTTTATGAATTCCCCGGGCAGCTGCTCGCGTATCGGTCCCCGTGTCTGTTCAAACAAAAACTTATCATCCACGACCGATAAATATTTCGTGTTTAATCAGGCTCCTCTCTTCCATTCACGGGCCAACGCCGGGGCCAATTTGACAAATAAATGATTGTTATAGACTGCCGCAACCGGACCGGACGATTCCGGGCAACGAAGTGTAATTGTAATTGCACAGAATTCATTAGTCCTCCAATTAACGTGGTAATAATTCCGTCGCCGCAACCGATAAATTGGTTTTCAAATTTTAATTCCCGATCGTTATTATTCCGAGAATTATTGGCTTATTCAGTTATAATTACACAAACGACCGAGCACGGGACCGCAATGCAATTTTAAAATATCGTTGTACACGCTTTGTCGTTGTTCTAAAGAGAATCTCGTACACCCTCTATAGTTCAAAATGGTGACCCTTACTACTTACAGGAAAAACGAAAATATTGATCGAAACTGCCTCGAAGCTCGACCCGCCTGGCCAATTCTACCGATACAAAGCGATCTTTTCGCTTTCCTTTATCAGCAACGGCGACGCAACGGGAGTTTGTTAATTTCCCCGTGAAATAGTCCCGGCGTAGACAATGCTTTTTATCGGTCGCAGAGGAGACACAGCGCGTCGATTCGTCGCGTGTACCGCGACTCAGAATTGAATAGTCCTCGCAATTACCCTCGTATCTTTAGCATCCAGGCCGGGCGACCAGCTCGGGAGCAGGGCAGGCCATTCAATTTTTATCGTCGCGGAATATTCAGTTTCAGAGCGGTGGAGTGAGCACGGAGCGGCTATGGGTCGGGGGTTCGACATAATCGCATTTGACGGTTCGCGAAACTCAGAAATTAACCGGTTCAACGGCTTTAAAATAATTATGAAACGACTCCATCTCGGGAAGGGGAGGGTACGCTCCGCTCGAGCAGTCATCCTGGCTCTCGACCGCTAACTAAATTTTTCAGAAAAAAAATTCACGGCAACCGCGACGTTCGGTTGTTCGGTACCCACCGCCGTTCGTAGCCAAGGAGAAACGAAGGAAGAAAATGTGG
Organism: Dufourea novaeangliae; assembly: GCF_001272555.1. Taxonomy (NCBI): domain Eukaryota; kingdom Metazoa; phylum Arthropoda; class Insecta; order Hymenoptera; family Halictidae; genus Dufourea; species Dufourea novaeangliae. The sequence goes on along the minus strand of NW_015374020.1, from coordinate 1,505,898 downwards.
TTGAGTATGCAAGAGTATATACCACCCTGCTGGAAATTTCCACTGTCAGAAGCGGAACGTTGAAGCCACGGGAAAAATTACTCTTCCTCCGGCTGATAATACGTGTTCCTGCTTCACGGATAATTCCTTCGAGTTTCCGGATGAAACTTCTGACTCTGACAACCACACGTTACATTTTCCTACCGAACGAGGAAATTTTTAATTTCCTGGAAGACGGTGAGATGAAACAAACTCCCCGATGCTGGTAACACGGTGGATACACCGTGAACTCGATAAAATTCACTGAAGTTTATATAACACGGATTAATGCAGACGCGCGTTGTTCGTTACTGATACACAGCTGTTTAGTAGTTTGCACGTGAGAATTAAATTTAATGCGAATTTTATCACGATGTTATAACATTTCTTTTTCAATAATTTTATCTTTGACCTTGCGATATTTTTCTAACAATTGAAAGTTGAAGCTTTTATGATTGTTCCATTTACATAAATATATTTATATAAATTGATAATTATTAAAAATTTGCGGGAGCCACCTTAAACCCTTCTGTTATTACTTTAATTAATTTTTTGCTTTAATCTCGACTATTTTACTTCAACATTAAATTTCAAATAACTACTTCTATAGGAGATACTTCGATTCTTAAATCACTTGGGGTTACTTGTCTTCGATATGCAACTTCTAAGAACTTTTAGGACGTCTGCCCTTAAAGTGTTAATCGGTGCAAATTAGTGGCAGGAGTTAAAATTATACGAAAGGAATTGTACTCTTTCACGCACAACGAAATAAACCCGCCTGGACTTCTTAATGATTATATTCTCGGTGTAACGTGCTAGTTAAGATTTCAGTTGAAATGCATGCTTTATTCGGATCACTGTTGTTCACGAAGCAGCACGGTGTAAATGAAAGTCGGGCCAAGCTTCTGAGTCCTAAACGCAGTCGGAATCAGGTCGTGGAACCCGCTTCAAGTGGCAAGCAATTTCATGACTTACGAGGGTGGCTACTTCGCTAAAGTAAAACGGAATTGCATTCGTTACACCGTGGACGGGTCCGCGCGTCTCGAACTTTTCTACGACGGGCCATTTACAACTTCGTTACAACTTCCGCGGAAGTTGGTCACAAAATACGAGTGTCGGGTAATTTTTCGGATTTACCGGCCGCGAACCATAGACCACCGAGAGCTCGATGCCAAACGCAACTTCTCCATGTTGCTTCGGTTAGCGTCGAGCGAGAATATACGCGTCAGACGCCTCTCGAATATCTGTGCAAAATCAAACGCCACCCCGCTTTAAAGACTTCATGAAATCTCGTCCGTGCGAAGATTTTAATTGGAACACACTTCGGTAGCGCGTTCACACGTTTCGACGTGTGACGAGGCCCCCGTAAACGATCGACCAGAATTTTAATGATCGTTGGAAAAAGAACATTCATCCGGATCTAGTCGTTTGAGCAGCTAACAGGTTACTCGATTCACCTACGAAGTGTACTATTCATTCAAGAAATGTAATAATTCACCTCTGCAGTGTTTCATAATGATTCAAGGGAATTTCACAGAATAGTCTCTGTAGCGATTTTATTAATCAGGTCTCTAGTGTCTTTGTAAAAATAATCAACACAGTTCACATCTGCGAAGAATATAATTATTAATACGGTAAATCATCGATGAGTATCCAGAAGTCATCCCTACCACTGGGAGCCCCCCTTGAGATGACGTCTGAACACTCAATGCCGAGGAGCATTCGTACGCTCATCGATGATTTACTGTATAATGTACATCAGTTTCACAGTCCCCATATTATCCCCTTCCCTTTACATTACCACATATTATTCGTATCGACATTAAATTCAGATAAAAAAATCACCGGGAACACGAAAGGAATTTATCGAACTTCAGTAATGTCAAAAGGTGCATATCAGCCTCCAAAAGTTCTAATCCTTGGCCAACCTCGTGTGAATTATATCGATTAATAAATGAAGCCGAGATTACGTTCGATCGTCGTTACAGCGGCTGTGTTCTAAGCTTCCCAGAAACGATCCCATCCAACGGACGTGTCGGCGCAATATCCCGGATAAATCGTCGACTCGCGGCAATGTCAATAATGAAGCATTCGTCTTGAAACCGCTTCGGGACACGGTACACACGTGTTACGGCCGAGGCCTTTTTATCATTAATAAACGAGCGGACACGTTCCGAGCCGTGCCGGCTGCAATCTCCCGAACGGTTCCGCCGTTACTAAAACGATCGAAGCGATATCCGGTGGCGGGTGTGCAACGCGACAGATTAAGGGCATCCGGCAAACACGCCTGGCAAATATTGAGCCGCTAGGCTGGACTGACTGAGGTCTTAAAAATAACAGGCTTTCCGTGAAAGCACGACGAGCCACTCGAAACAAGACGGGGGAAGGGGGCATAGGAGACACGTCCGACGACATTCTTTGCTCTTCTTCCTGGAGGACAGGTATACGTGTTATGATACCGGGGGCTTTACGCGTGTTTGCTTTCTCACGAGGGAAAAGAAGTCGCGGAGGGTCCCCCGGACAGCCGTCGAATCGACGACTCACTGGCTCATCGACGACGCTTTTAATTTTTCGTGCTGGATAAACAGGGTCATCGGGTACCCCGTCGTGTCTTCTGAATTGGAAATACCTTTGGTGTTATTCGAAGAGGTACACAGCTCGATCTCGGCCGTGCTGGATAAATACTTTTTCTGCTTTTTCAGAAAATAACGCGCTAGGCTTGGTGTCTGAGAATGGAAATTTAGTAACGACCGATTTAGGTTTGTCGAAGCTACTGTTCGTGAAACATGGATATTTTCTTCCCTCCTCGAGTCACGTAATAATCTACATACTAGTCAGACCATCGATATTTATCGCGAATTCTTATCTTGAATACCGACTTCTGCGGAACTTAGAATCTAAGAAAATTTATATTGCTTATTGAAGGATTAATTGAGTTGAAAGTAGATTAGATACTTCCTTAACCTTCGTTAAAAGTACAGTTTTTTCTGCCTACTAATCATAAATCCTATGAGATTCGCATCAGGTTCCTGAATACCGAAGGCCAAAGTATCAAGTTTTATTATGCGATCATTCACACGAAGTTCTACCACCGATGATCCAAACATTTCTCCAACAATCGCATCGTTGTTCGTTTATATTCCCAACGCTATCCATCGTTCTTATTTCTTTGCCAACCTGCTCCCAGTGTCCTTTGCTTCCCACATTGCTCCCCAGCCCTAAGCCGATGAGAATCCGTGTGTTACGAAGTCGCAACCGCCTGTGAGACTGGTCATTGAAAAGGGGTGTGCAACAAAAAGAAACGCGTAATTTATGCTCTCGCAGCGATATAATGTTGCAATTAAGGTTGCCGCCGCGAACGATAAGGGCATTGTTCGCGAGTGTATCGCAATTACTACGGTGGCCCGCGAAAAAGGAGCTCTCTCTGGCTACCCAGAGCGCGCTAATGCAGCTTCCACTGGGTCCCTTCTTCTCTCTTATCACGCCGCGTTTGCTGCCGTTCTGCTCGTCGTGTATCGTCGGAATGAAGACGAATCTAAACTACTCTATTTAAATGCGTGCGCTAATTGCGCGTACGCGCCAGGCGTGAACGGGCCATTCAGATGGGAGGGGGTTACGCGCTCAACGAGCACTTGAAACGTTCATTATGCGCACTTGTTCGCGCGACGTTGTTAATTAGATACTCTGACACGGGGACGGAGAGAAAAGCCGCGGCGCGTTCTTGCGCGGGGGGTGGAAGGAGGGTTGATATTTCACCGGAATGACGGCCAGTTATCCCGAAGCGAGAATTTATCGCTCGTCTCCTCCGGTTCGTTGGGGACGTTCCAATAGCGTGTGAGAGCATCGTTTTCGGAAAATATCAAACTAAAGTGTGATCGATGAGGTGTGTGAAAATGAAACCTAGCGACATTCTTATTTCAGAGACGTTCCAGCCCTGAAACGATTTAGATTAAGGAAATTGTGGATTAAACTGCGAGACGTTCGTAACGCAGAAAAGTTCAGTTTGAATAGACCAATCTACAATGGAAAATCTCGAGGTATTCCTTTACTAAATTTAATGAAGAGCATAAAAATATTTTGCTTTCTGGTCTAAGTGAAACTTTTAATAGATTTCTCATATACTTCATCATTTTTTATTGGAATCATTTTTGCGATAAAAAACGAATGTTTCCGTTTCCTCCGATAAACAATACCAGAATCGTGTTCGAATTGTGTCACCACAAATGTCTACCTCGAATCCATTGACCGCCGTAAATGGATCACCCGTCGGAGCGGCTCCGTTTCTCGCGCGACAGCCGAGGAGCATCCGTTTCTAGGGCACATCGCCGTGCTACCGAATCGAATCCAGGTGCAGTTTGAATTACACACACACACACTTCAATTTTACGGTATCGGCTCCGGTGCGCCGGGGTAGAACCAGTTTAGATAAGGCGATCAGTGACGCGAAGTAGGAGAAAAATGGTGGAACGACAGGGTAGGACGGGGGTGGGGGGGTGGTCGGCGGCTTTGAATGACGTGACCCCGATCTTTGGGCCGGGCCGTGACGTTCTGTGTAATTGGAAGTACCTACCTCGAGGTCCTTCGTTTTCAATCGGTCATGATTGGCGGACATGATTTTTTATTGCACAAAAGAGACGGAACGCGATTCCGGCTGTAATTGACGTGATACGAATCCGGCGGAAGTCGCGCTGAGAATTGGTCGTTCATGTCCCTGTTCAGCGGCGAGAAGAGGATCACGGAAGAGGATTTTGTATTATACAATTAGTATCAAGTGACGAGAGGGAGAAAAAAAGAATCCATTTTCACTGGACGAGGATTAACGTCGGCCATTACGCGAGATCGACGAATATTTTTTTTTCCTCTTCTTCCTCGCGTCCCGCTTGACACGAAGGAGCCGAAGAAATAGGAGGCAAGAGAATAAAGCACTAGAGCAAAGTTGCGCTGCGAGTCCACTCCCGACGACGATTCATGGACTCAGCACGATCTCATCTTAAAGATTACATCTGAGGAGACTATAACGAACGGATCTTCCACCCCTTGGTTCGCGACTGCTCCGATTCCTACTACCCTTTACGATATCGTTTTTACCCCACCAACCCCCTTTCTGATTCACTCGCTCCCTCTCTCTCTCTCTCTTTCTTTCTTCTCTTCTCTCACCCTTCCGAGGAAGAGTGGGGAACTTCGAACGATTCTTTGATGACGATGCGTCGCCAACTCGTGCTGTAGCTTTATTTTATAGGCGTCTCCCGATGTAGATATTGATTGAGATTCGCCGAACTCCCCGAGTGGCCCTCCCTAAATCGTCGAACGGGATCTAAGAGGGTTGGCCTAGCGCGCTCGGTATTCCAAGAACGTTCAAAGTGGTTTACTCGCAATCGCGGATTCGTAGAAGTCGGGCATGCCATTCTATCAGGGAATAGAGATGAAAAGCTTATTGCTGGGAAAACAATGATGTCTATCGGCATTCACGTTGTGCAACCCTCTGAACTGTCGCGAATAAATTACTTTTTCCGAATATACCATTGTTGTTCCAATACCATCTGTAAAGCAGACGTCCCGCAGCTATTCATTGCCGATCACAGCTTATCATCGTCGCGATCAAATAATCCTATACTTTCCACGATGAGAAAGGGACGTGATCGCGATAAGAAGACATTGGGTACGAAATGAATTTAAATGACCGATGCCATATTCCGTGAGCCGGGTGGAGGCGTGAAGAAATAGTACACCCGGAACCCGAGGTACCTTTTATCTCAACGAGACGAGGAATTACCCAGTGGCTCGGATGAAAAGAGGAGTCTTGTTAAAGTGTTCGAGCGAGCTCCACGAGGACCAATCCTTGAGTCCTCGACGTGAAATCTGTCGCGTTGTCTTAGCTCTCAATCATTCAAAAAGAACGACGGGGCCACTCGTGGCTCAACGAGCGCGCTAATAGCGCGAAGAGTGCAATGCGTGTCGCACAATGCCGGCAACGTGATTTCGAGGGGGCAACGAAACTAGGGGCAGCGGCAGTGGGGCAGGGTGATCGGTGGAATAGCATGGATTCGCAGACGACGAAGTTCGCCACGCGGCGCCTGCCTCGACGGTTTTCTTTCCTTTTCAATCGACCGACCGTCCCCCTACTTTCTTTCTCCCTCCCTCTTTTTTTATCTGGAATTTATTGCGTGGTCTTTCATCCCCCGATGCCTCCTCGAGGATGCGTGAAGCGATCAATTCGCTACGTTGCAACGCAGATCTATTCTTCAGCTTACACGATACCGGATCGGTTCATTCGTGACGCTATCCGATATACGTTTAGGAGGATCCTAGGTCAGCCTGATTACACGTTTCTCGACGAAAAACACACCGCTCAATCCATGTCAACGAGCAGTTCGAGTGGAGCTACGAGAGACAAAGAGAGAGAGAAGGTCCGCTGTCTTCGACAGATGTCCGACCGCGATAACGTAATGTCAGCAATAATACCGAATGCCAGCGGAATCGATCATCCTCTAGCTGCGAAGACAAGGGTCTCGCGCTAAGTGCGATAGGGGGTTGAACAGCCGGAAGGTTCGGCTAGGTTACCAACGCGAATTTCAATCCGAGTATCATCCGTGTCATCCTCCAAAAGTGGCGAAGCATTTTCTCCTTCGATGGACGGATCAGGATCCTGGTGAAACGGTAGTTCGATCTTCGGAAATCTTGCACTGTTAAATTCCAGCTATTTATTACGGGTAGAAAGAAAGGTGAATGATGGGAATCACTGTCGATCAGGTCACTGGGAGCAAGAGACGGGTAAGAAAAGTTAGCCCCGGTTAGGAGAGCGCGGATCACTGAATCCCGCGGCGAAAAAGGTATCCCCTGTAAGAGGTGACTGGGTCCGGGGTAGGTTGGTCGGTGATTTTATTAAAAATTCATGCGTTCGGGAACTGCTGTCGGAATCGCGTCTTCCCGTAGCCAGGTTTTATGCTGTCAACCCTCTTCCTGGTCTACGATGCCGGCGGGGGGTTGATTTGTTCGGTCGACGATGCTGGCTCCGTGCACGCCCGATGGAAAAGGGTATGAGGACATCGACGTCGAGAGGGAAGACGATGGCGCGCCCGTCGGGAACCTGGAAAGGATAGCCCGGCTAACGGTGTATATACGTAGGTATGTATAGCCGTACCGTTTCATCCGTCTCTGTTACCGGCGCTATCAGAATTTTACCCTTTCCTGGCGACGGTGTCGTCTCGCTCGTTCGCCCGTTCAACGTCGTCTACCGACGACGTCCGGGCACAAAGACTGGCACACAGCTCTATACCCGGGCCTCATTTAAATAACAGATAATTGCCAGGTCTGTTAATTGAAGCGCCGCGGGGATCGTCGGGGTAGAAGAGTTTCCCAAGATTTCGCGCGGTACCACCCTCCTTCCGTTTTCAGTGCCTTCCCCGTTTTGTTCCAACCCTCTTGGCTCGTTTCTCGCGACAATTAATGCGGGAGTTAATTTATCCGTGTACAAATCCGCGACAAAACAAATCATTCTTGACTCGGACACGCGACAATCCCGATCTTCCATCCCGTTTCACGTCATCCATGGAAATGTTTGCGAAATCACGGGACCAATTGATCCAGGGGTAATGGCGGCCGAGCGTGATATCCGTATAAGCGGAAATTGGAAACGTATCATTATCTTGGAATTTCCCGCCGTTCTCTTCTGCCCTTTTATTTCCCCCCAACGTTCTATCGCGCTGCGTCGGAGGACAAAACGGAGGGAAGTACTCGTTTAAATAACGGATAATTGGAAGTCTCCTTAATTGAAGCTGCGCGGCATGCGCGGATGAGTTAGACGCGTTTCTCGCGAGACGTCTGTTCTGTTTCTCTGCCCCCGACCCCTATCCCGAAGACGGATCTTGCTATTAATGTCAACCGCGAATCGTTTGGACAAAGTGTCGTCGCGAGGGGGAGGAATAATTGTGAATGAACCTTTCGCAACAGGGATTCTAAACGACTAACTATTTGTCCCGTGTTATAAATAAGTTTGGGTTAATTTTTTTAATCCGGTCACCGTAACCGACCAAACTAACTCTTTATATCTTACCCTATGTTATCAAAGTTCCCCAGATTCGTCCTTGCAAGAAAGAAATTCGTTCGAAAAATGTCCTATATTTGACAAATCCTGGACAACATATATCAAGGTCATCTGAGCTGCCCCCGTTAAACATAAGTATTACTATAAGTGCTTCCTATCTATTTCGTCTTCCGTCTATCCTGTTCCGCTCGAAAATGATCATGTTCCAAGCGTATTACAAAATCGTTCGGTGAATTTTCACCGTTTCTTCTTGCAGGTAAACGCTTCTATCGGTGAAGTAGCAATGCGGTAATAGCAGTCAACGTTCGAGTCGTGTCGGTTTCGCTTAAACGCTGCGTCGATCCTGGAAATGATTCGAGGCAATCGGTGAAAGTCTCGTGATCTTCGAACCGCTCGGAGGAATCGGGAGCTCGTTGGGGAAGCATCGTTCGCTCGGCGTGAGCGGCGTCGATTGCCCCTCCCACGACACGTTGATTCGAGACGTAGATTTCTCGCGACTTTTCGTCGTGACACCTTTTCGTCCGGGCAAACGCGGTTCTTTGTGCGGCGGGAGTTAAAGAGAACTTCGCGGCCCGAGGCAATCTGCCCGAGGAGATTTCGAATTTTCGTCCCGCATCGCGACTCCGCAGTCCCCTTCGTCCCCGACCCCCTACCGTTTCTACCGTTCTGAAATCCCGTTTCCTCGGAGAATCGAGACGGCTGCCGCCGCTGCCAGTCGATTCGACCTATCGATCGGCCGAACAAGAGACGACGGTGAATCCCAATGCCGCTTCTCCACCTCGGGGACCTGCATGGCACCACTGTCGTAAACCATATTTTACAATTCCTCCGGGCGTCTGTCGCTTTGTGCGGATATATAAGTTTCTTTTTTTGTCACGCGTCCATCCACCGTTTTCCCGTTATCCTTATTAGAAAAGTTCGAGAAGGCTTGTTACTTCGCGGAGTCACTCGGACCAGCTTACTCCAAATGGACAATTGAACTTGAGGATAAAGTCTCGGTAGTTAAACAAACAATCCATAATCGACGCAATATTTTTTATACCTCTTGTGCATTTCAACTTCGTCGATCTGGAATTGATTTTTCTTTCATTTTCTCGTTTGTGGTTAACACGAAGATTCTTCAGGTTCGAACCTTTGAAGGTGAACAGCGCTTTTGAGCGTTCTTAAATTCGTTCTAAGAAATTCGGAATGCTTTTTAAATTATTAACGAAGAATATCTTAACATTGTACGGCTTTAATACGCCTCAGACTTAAAATAGCCGTAAAATGGATGTCTTCAAGGCGTCATGTGATATCTGGGAACGTTAAAAATTCACTGTCGTCGGGAAGACAATCGAAAAGGGCAATTGCATTTATTCGCCCGTTCAGTGTACCTTACACGCGCGGCTTTTTGACCACCGAACTGTAATTTCTCGTCCCGTTCTAGTTAGTTACCTACTTATTGAATCGAGAGAACGAACTTTCGACGGACACTTCGCGTTTCAATACTCCAAGCCGTTTCCGTATACTTTTATGCGTTCGTTATCGATCGGCATTAACGAGGAAACTTGGTGCCTGACGTAGGAAGGAAAGAATAAAAGGATGCAAAACGGGGTAGTTCGCAGCCCGGAAATATCAGGGTGTGCATGGCCAACCTCGACGGCCATCCTGGACCGCCCGGTTATGAAGTTGGAAGCCTGGGCTTCGCAGCTGGCGCCACATGGCTCTTCTCTCGCCCCTGCCCAACTTTCCTCATTTGCCATAATCTATGACCCCCCCATTAAGGACGGGGCCTAGCGGCGGCTTACTAAGGACCAGGTAACAGGGATCCGTGCAAGATGTCTCCGGTAACAACGAAGAAATTAGCGGAAACTCGAATTGCGTGGCTCCGGTTGCAATCGGCAGTTCCCGGGCAGAGATAAGGGGCCTCGGGCTGGAGATGTCGCTATTACATACGCGACAAATAGAGCACGCGTGTATTTTCATAGCCGGATCCGTGGAAGTCATTGATATCGGAGATCTGGTCCCTTTTTCAATTATCTCACCTGAAGATTATTTTAATTGCAGCGAGAGCACTCTCGATGGAAGTGACTTCGATAGGGTCGTAAAATTCACCGAGAGTCGAGGAAAGCAATCAAATGGACAGACGGATCGATAAAAATGTGAGGCGTGAAGAATTTTCAACCGTACTCATCGCTAGAGTTCTACAATCGAGTTCGAAACTCCGTTTCAGTTGAGCGATTTTACATTAAAGGTTCCAACATTAACGACTACTTAAATACTGAAATCAACCTGAACCCTCGCAAATGTTACTGAAAGCACGTATATTCTCTACCAGGATAAGAATTACAGTTATTCACATCGAAGGGCTAAAACTGGCGTTCTAATAATATCAATAAAACCGGCTTGTCCAGGGATCCACTTTACGATCACGCTACATCGTTCCCACCGACCATACTTTAGGGGCTGGTTTCTATATCGAAGACATTTTTACGGTTCAGGTTCCCGTAGCCTGTAAAACAGTGTAGCACCTTGATTTCAGTAAAAACCTCTAGACATATCCCCGTGTTGCTGTCGAAATCGATCCCAGGGTATCGTTTGCCCGTGAAGCACGTCGATTACGAAGGTGCGCGGTTTATGGAAGTTATTTCTCTCAGCGATGCGCAAGTGCGGCCGAGAATCCCTCGCCGCTGTTATAATAAAGACACGCACACTACCGTCGGTGGGGCCGTGCATTTACGCGGTTAATGTAATAATGTCTATGCGAGCCTTCACGCTTCTAAGCACCCGTACAAAGGCCACGTACTTGCGTATATACGTTCCTCCATCACGATCATCCTCTGTTCAGTGCCGGCTGCCGCGCTCTTCTTCCGTTCTACGAGACGCAACGAGCCGCGCGCGGGGTTTCTACAGCGCCATATGCCGCATGCCGATATGGCCATTAGCCCGCAAATTTCTCCAAGATCCTATATTGATATACGCCTAATAGATACCGTCCGCTACCGCTTCGGTTCTCGCGTGCGTTGCACGCAAATTAACGGAGGCTCCTTTCCATCATCCTCTCTTCGCAAACGGAACCGTGAATAAACGAAACGATGGGCAGGACTTTTTATCCTCGGTAAATCGTACGTGAAACCGCTTTCCTTTCGGAAATATCGCTTCCAGAGTCGATGCTACGATCGGCGTACAGTAAATCGTCGATGATCTAACTCAAGTACACTGGCGGCGTATTCCGTTCGGCACCGAGATGTAGAAGACCTCTATTTCTCGAAATTTTATTTTACTCAAAAAATGCTTCATTTTATTCTAATTATCTATACCTTTAAAAATTACGAAAACAAGAAATGGCGTATTGACAATCCGTTGCCTTGAGGGTTAATAACCAGAGAGTCTAAGTCACCACAGGCTTTTAGTTAAGAATATCTTCGACGAACTGTACGAAACACAACCGAACAGGGGAAGACCTTTCGTCGATGTTCGAAAAGGTAAGGGAAGTAACCTGTAATTTATTCAGAATAGAAGATACACCCCCGTCCACGATTCAGTGAAGTGGACCTTAATATTTTGGAAATTATTATGATATACTATATGTACATATACATACATGTTCGTGCTATACAGTTCGTAGCTTCGAATTTGTACCATAGAGGTAGCCGGGCACGCCACATTATTCCACGAGTAAATTTACGATCACCGGCAAGCAGGGAGAAATTATTCGCCGTAGAACGTCGTCGTCGAGGGAGTGCGGGGCGTTATCGATATTTTAAAAATTCCTTTTTAGAAACGAAACTTCCGTTCGGTCCTGCCCCCCGGGTCGCCCCCCCTTTCTCCGCCAGCGCTATAAATCTCGGTCGGCTTGCCGGTGAAATTGCACGCTTTACATCTCGCCCGGGTAAGTGGAAATTGGTTCTTCCATTCCGACATCTCTGAAACTACCAACTTTAATCTCGCGCCAAAATCGATGTGGCCTTTGCCATCCCCCGATAGCGGCGACGGCATCGGTAAGGGTGGAGAAGGGGGGAAGGAACGGCGGGTACATTGATTTACTTCGCGAGCGACAGGTTTATTACTTCGATGTGTACAAACGCACCTGCATGAATAAAATCCGGATCGTACGACTCGAACCGGGGATTGATTCGAATTCTCGCGGAGAAATCAAGCGTTCCGACGGTGGAACCGGGGGAATGTATAACATTCCGAGATCTCGAGATTGGATTCTTCTTCGTACGTTTTCCTTTTATCCCCGTCCCGGGGAACAAATTCACTCAAAAGTCAGCAACCGTTTACGGGGAAAACGTTGATTATTGCGAACGGTCGTACCGAAATTCTCCTATCCTCCCATCCCTCCTGGCCCGTGCGATCTATCACTGTATCAGACGAGCGTAGAATTTCTATACTGCAGTGTATCTGCCCTCTACGCTACATTTTCATCGTGTGATTGACGTCGGGGATATTTATACGCTGAATCGGGGACATTTATCCGCTCACTGAATCTTTTTGGTATCTTTTACAAAATTGTTTGGATGTCGCTTAAAGAAGTCCTGTACTGTGGATCGTCGAGAAATGTTCCAAATATTTTCACTAAAATAATACAATAGGCATCAATTGTACTAGACAAATAAAGTTAGCGAGTTCATTCTATGTACGTATACCAAGTTTCAAGTTGTAGCGATCGTAATAGTTAAAAACTCATGTAGACCACTAAGATCAATGTATAATGATTTGTCAGTGGGTATATGTTCATGATCTTATCTTGGCCAAGTCCTGAGACGTGTCACGGCTACTTGAGCCAAACGTCTGATTTATGAGATTAACTCCTTAAATGTAAATGCAGCATGGATACTCAAGAAAATGAACATTCGTCACGGTCCATTTAACCGTAAAATCAACTGACATATACCATTGACTCCGAAACCAAATGTATTTGCGTCACGCGTCAAACTTTACCAGAAATAGAATCCGAATTTGCAGAAACTTCATTTTTCTGGAGAACAGACAGTTTGTCCAGTAATATAAAATCAGTTTTTAGAGAAATAAATCATATTCGGTTTATTTTGAATTCTAAAGCGCATGATACTTATTTCAGCCGTATATGACTATGAAATATTTAATTCATGACATTAGTTTATGAAATATTTAATGTTCAGTGCCCAGGATCCTTTGAACATTCATCGAAGATTTACTGTATTCCAATAAAGACGTCGACAAGTTAAATTAATCCAAGGTTAAAGTTCATAAGGTAAGTGATATCCGATGCCGTTTCAATTGACAGGAATCAATTCGGTCGGAAGACGGTCAAAGTGAGCCGGATTCGACAGTATCAGAGCCAGCGTTTAAAAAAACAACAGACAAAAGGACATAACGCGGCGATGACGAACAGTTGTCGCCGGGTATATCGATAATTCATACGCGTCTCCGCGAAATTGGCCGACAGCCCCGGTCGTGACTTCTAATCGAAGCCGATCCACGTCGAACGTTGTCGCCGCGACTGACACGGCTACGATACTGCGATTTAACGGGACGGTCCGGTGCCGTCGAACGATCCACGACTGCAATTTTTGTCTTGTCCAATCGAGATGCCAATTTCATCCGGCACGGAGTGATTGGCTCTCTGTGTTCCGCCGTGCGATCAGAGGAGCCCGGGAAATTTTCAACGTGAACTCTCCGTTTTTCTCCTCGGTCACATGTCACTGTCAGGGCCACCCTCGCTGGCGGTACGGCACTGGCAGCCATTGACCGTGACGGATGAAACGCGGAAATTGCCCGTTGATATGCATCCTATAACTTTGTCACCCCGTTGTCCAGCAAGAAGAACCCTAGAGTCAATAAAATTAAGTTACAAGAAGCCGTTTCAAATACACGAACAGCTGTTTTCGATTTTTAGTTCGAAACTCGAACGCCAATGACACTTAGGTAATATGCACCAGATAATGTTCTTTAAATTTCGACGTTCGTGTTTGCGGAACCTTGACAGACCTACTGGCTGTGAAAAGATCAAAGGGTTTCACCCAGTGGTTTCTTGGGTAAGAACTTAGGGGATGAGCCCTTCTGTTCTCATTCGATTATCTCCACTTTTTCGGCGTAGAGACGTGCACACTCTTCAGAACCGTACACATGAATGATCAATGGTGATTCTACGAAATTATTCGACCGGTAAGTGTTCTCCGAGCTACTTTCTGTCTTGTGATTAAATTTATACTCTACGATCCCTTTTCCTTTAATCTTGCCTTCAAAACTACTAGGCAATTCCACATTGGAGATTTGACTTGATAATGCGTAACAAAGTACTGCCAATAATCTCACACATTTTTCATATGTAATTTTCGTGGTTTGAATTTCCTACCCGTCATTGTACACTATTTGGTGAAGATATCGCGACGACCCCGATATATCGTGATTCCTGCACGATGTCGGCAGACCACGGTGCAATGAAGTCTCCTACGAAACTGCGACCCCCAATATGCGGCGGGACTGATTATCGTAAATTTCAGGGTGGCTCTTCCGGGAAATCCCTAAAGTTATTACGCTCCGTAAACCGTACCTTTGGGAGGGCGTCTCGGACATTTCTTAGGAACAGTCAATCAATAATTGTCCACGCTGGACCCACGTCTCCATATAAAGTGGATCCAGTGTTTGGTACACCTGATCCTCGTTCATCTTGGCGCATGTGCGCCACCAGGGAAATACGTGACGAGATATAGAAAACCTCGTTAATTACAAACTCTACGTTAGTATTGTAACGATATTCACGCGAACATAAATATTATTTTCGAATCTGACCGAGAAGGAATTAATACAATAGTATATACGATTAGTAGAACGAAACTTCGAGGGGTGGTTTCACTCCTTAAAGTCGCGTTTCAGCAGATAAAAAAAAATACGTATCCCTTATTTTTTACTGCTTAACAGACATACGAAGTTTCATCGAAATCGGAGAGGGACACTACAGTGCCTTCCCTTGTTAGTTCTACAAAATTCAAGATTTGAAGACTTTTCTCCTTTTAATATTCCGCCAGTTAATATTCCACGGAACTTTAACTTCAGTCCTTAAACCGGTACGATCCTCAAGGGTGCACAACCTGCAGACAATCCTATATTTTACCAGACACTCGTGGGACTTACCACTTTCCCTGGCAATAAACTCGAAGAAGGGGCGAATCGTGACTAGACGTTAACCACATTTCCAGTACAACGGCAGTTCGAAGGATTTCATTTTATACAACCGCGATAGCATGATACGAGTGTACGTTACCTAGGTCAATCCAAAATTCAGCTGCATAAAGTACAAGAGTGTCCAAGCTTATCTTGCCCCCGATGATACTACTTCAGAAACGACGTGGTCTTTCTCTTTCTCCGCCCTCTGCGATTCTCTCCCACGAATTTACCAGTTCAGCTCATAAGAGTTTATTGGCTGGTTCGTGGTGGGAACCAGATAGTCCGGCGAGAGATACCAGAGGTCAAGGATCTACGTCTTTATCTTTTGCCCTTATAGGGATCCACGGTTTGGTCCTGGTTCGTCTTTTTCTTCCTCCCTTGCTGCCCCTACCAATGCGTTTTCTCAGCCCACTGGGGTGTCCCACGAGCGTCGTTCGAGTGGAATAGTAACTGGCTCCCCGGCAGTAGTCAAGGAGTTCAGCAGCTAAATAATTAGGTTAACCCTTGTTGGTTTGTTCGCCCGTCGTGTCGCGATAACACGGGGGTGGGGGCGCGGAAATTTCGAGGGAAAGAACCGACGATGGGGGGAGGAGACACGACGTTTATCTCTGTTTCCCGTCGACGCACTCTTGGGCACTAACAAACTTCGATAATGAACAAACGCTGACGGGACGGTTCCGAGACGTTGCCGGAGAACTCGAATCCCTTGGATCATAGACACCTATGCACCCTCGCGTTCGTAGTGGCTGAGTGGAATTGTTCTGTTTCAAGATATAATATCTTCTAGGTATTTCACACCGATAACATCCGACAGTTTAGGCGACGATAATTATTCGAGACCTTCGGTAATTTCCTGGGGCCTGTTGAGATTTATTTTATATTGGATAAACACGGTGGAACTTATGGTCGAGGGTGTATATGCGGAATATTTTTATGATGGCCAACCTTGATATTGTAACAGCCGCGAGTATCGCGTGCAGAAAATACTTGTAGACGGTTATTGTGATAGCTGCATTACAACGATTAACGGAAAATTAGTGGCTTGAATTAATTAGTAGCGAAATGCTTTTAAAACATTATTTTGCTATCGATCCGTGTTCCGGTGCACCAGGGAGCCAATGTTGGCTTGTGTTCGACAATTTATTAGCCGGTAGTTTAACACGTTTAATGTACATTGCCGGGCCGCGATTTATAATTTGTTGGATACTTTTCGAAATTTTTCATTAGCTCCTACCACGAATTTAATTACAAATCCCGTTTTATTGGAACGTGAAACACGGTTCACCCTCGTTTTCTCCGGTTTTTCCACTCCCTGAGACACATTAGCCCCGTAAATTGTTGCAGGTGGCCGTCCGAGATAGACCGCGGCTTGCAAATATCGTTCGGCGAAACGGTTAATTGAAAATTAGCTGGGCTAATAGCAACGCCGGACGAAGAAGGACGGCGGAGTGCTGTCATTTTGTGCCAGAAAATCGAGTCGCCCCGGCCAGAGTGCCTTTTAATACAATTTTATGATCAAATCCAGGTACTTCGGCCCACGATTTTCCTCGCTGGTCCATTGTGGTCGATGGCCAGAGATTGATTCCGCAGAGGAGATGCAATCGATTTCGATTCATTCTGTTCGCAACAACGTTTCCACGTTGTAACGAAACGTATGCGCGTCTCGTTTATTTGCGTTCTTATTCATTATAAATTCAATGGAAATCGAACGTACCAACTCTATTGTTAAATACAAGTCCAAAAGAATAAGTAATTCATTATATCCACGAAAACTAGATAAAAATCAATTATAGAATCGAACGAATGAAAATACAATGTCTAAGTAAAATTATTGAACGGAGAAGTAGATTTTGGCAACGCTTCGATGGTAAAATAGTCAAGTTGATAGGGATGAGAAATTGCCGTACCATTTTCGTTCGAGCTACATACTTTGCCAAGTAGTATATCTCAGCTTCTTCCAGCGGATTTACCAAAAATGTTCAATTTCTTGTATCAATGTCGAAAGCTGAATATCCAAACTCTACATACCACGAACGATAAAAATACCATAGATGAGATAGCAACGGATTCACGAGTTTTGACGCCCAAGAGATTCCCAAATGTTTAAGGGCGCCTAAGCCAGGAGCCAGCCCACATTCGACATCTGGATAGGACGACAAAACGATTGTGTCGTCGTTCTCCGATACAACAGCGAAACGGAAAGTTCACGGATGCCTTGAGGATACATCGACATCGTTTCACGGTGCACGACAAGAAAGAAACAACGAAGCCGTTAAATTCCCCCGTTGCCGGGCAAAAGAATGTCTGCTCGCGATTATATCGATTCGCAATGTCGCGGTAACTTCCGGTATCCCCGTGGTCCCCGACAAAGTGCCAATACCATCGACGACGAAGGAGGAGGGAGGACGAGCCTAACTTTCCAACTATTACAAAACTTCCGAACTACCCGGGCGAAAGATTACCCGGGTGGAATTAGTGATAATTTCGAGCTACTTCGCCGGCGAATTCCATCGTCCTGGAGTAACTACACCTAGTTACACGACCGACGAATCTCTTTCACCCTGTCGTCGTCGTCTCCGCTCCGAAACTCCGGGAATCCGTTCCATCCAGCTGGGAGGATCGGGCGAACTTTTGCTCCGGCTCGTTTCCGATACGATCACCGCGGGCTACGGTAGTTATATCATCTGTTAACGATCACGAGCCAATAAAAAGAACAGCGGACAACGAAAGAACACAATTCCGAAATTATGCACGTTGCAACTGGGGTATGTAACCGAAAACTTCGGACGCATGTTATCATTTAAAGTCCCTAGCCAAGAAAGGGTCACACAGCGTGCGATGGTACCGGTCGATAAAGAAAATGAGAGAAAGAAAGACAAAATGACACGAGAAAAGAGACAGGGAGAGAGTGTGTGTGTGTGTATATGTAAGGGAGAGTTCACTCCAGCAATCTATTCCAATTTAACACTCGGCTACGTGGCATTAAATAATCGCCCTCGCCTTCGGAGGAACTGGTCTCCATTCAATAATGGACTTTTATCCAACGAGCTTGTACTTAGCGCGAAACGGGGCCCGGCCTGGGTTGGGATATTACCCCCGGTAAGTCGGTGTTGTGACAGTAAAGAGCTTGAAATAAATCTTAGTTACAATCATTTCTTTTGCGGCCCGCGGCCCACGACGGGCATAAATCAAATATCATCGTTCCGTGCGCTCTCTTTCGCGCGCTTTCACGATCCTCCCACCCCGCTATCGTTCCTTCCACCCGCCGTCTTGTCCCCGGTTCCTCTACCTCTTTGCTCGTCTCCGGCTCATTGCACTTGCTTTTACATACAAGAACATCCAAGCGTTCGTCCTCTCTCTCTTTCTCTATCCTGCCTGGATCAGAGAGTCGTTCGCGTTGATCTCCCTTTCTCCACGTCGCGGCCGGCCTTGATCGATAAAAGCGTCCCCCCCCCCCCCCCCCCCCCAAGCACCCCCCTATCGATCTAGAAAATTTATTTTCTCGAACCTCGCCCACCTCGTCACGCGCCCGTGTGTACGCGCGATCGCTCAGCCCGAACTTCGCTTGGAACTCAGCGCCCTGCACCATAGGTCGGAATGCGGTTGCTATCCGGGATAGCATCCAGAGAGTCGGTGATTTATCGTCCGATGGAAGTTCGGTGTCTTTGGACTTCAAAACCCCGTTCGCTTGTTTCACTTCTGTTCTGGACCGATATATATCAAGGTGGAACGGTAAGTATGAAAGAGGATGCAGATTTACGCGTTGCGAAATGATTCCTGGGAGAAGAGGCCAAAGCGATCGATGCTGGCGATAAGCGACAAACGGAAGGCGAGACGGATGATCGCTCGCGTGTCTTATAGTTGGTAGTTAATACGACGGCTTGGAATTACTGAACGTCCACTTTGGCAGACATCGAAGACAAGGCCTGTGTCTGTTCCGTATACGACCGGTGATCTTGTAGGAATTGTAATGGGTATCAATCTCACTGGAGGTACGTATTAAAACGACACTCCGAGCTTCCACGACAATGGCCCGCCTCGAAAAAATAAATGAACCGTGAATTATATAAGGGAACACCGAAACCCTTTATTTGGAATGATATAGGAGCAGATCTGCGTTGTTAAATGCGACCTAGGAACTGGATTTTATCGATATTATCAAACTCATTGGATGACGTTGGTATTTCTGAGGATTCTATGCGACTCTGCTTGTAGCGTTCCACACACAGATTTCTACAGGGTGTCCCACCTAATGTGAACACTTTAAATATCTGACTTGCATTTGGTTTACAGAAAAGTGATTTTAATAATTTCTTTGTGATCTTGGCTTTTTTTCATTCGAATTAATCTAAACAACTACTAACTTAAATTAATTATCGGATGCTGTTGAGTTGGATGAAGTTCTTAAGAACATGGATCGAAATGTCATCGACGTCCGAGGGTTAATGGGAATAAAATGATCTTTTGTACAGAATCGTTCTCCGCGTAAAAACCCCGTTTTCCGTGCAAAGCGTTCAACGACTCGTTCGCGAGACAAATTGACCCGGTGTTAACGCTTTGTTCACAAGCGCAACATAGTACCGAGATGGAAATTCTCCCGCGAATCGGCGGACGTTGGCCGGCCCTTTACATCCAACGTGCCGTAATGAATGTCCCGGTGCATGCGGCGTCGTGACCTCTACGGACGGGCGCGAGCCGATAAACTGGATCCCTCGATCATCGGCGAGGATTTATTGCATCGTCGTGGAGGCGCGCAAAGGCCCCGCGATCCTCGCCTTGTGAGCGGGTATTTCTATCGTCGACGCGACTCCAGCTAGCCTTTTATTCGCGACCATGGTTTTCACAGGGACAGGGAAGTCCCGTGTTCTATCGTAGATCATCGACAAAGGCACCGTGGAGATGTAAACAATTCGAATTTATTGAAACCTAGACTTCTGTCAAGGATAAGCTGCAATTTCTTGTAAAAATATACCCCTTGAATTATTGCCTTAACGTTTATTAAAAATTGATCCAGGAGGATCTAGACGAACTAGTAACAATATTAATTAGGTGTTAGTATAATCTGATACGAAATTAATTGATCGTACAAGAACATCGAGAGATAATTTGTCCAGTTCTGGTATAATATCATTGGTTCGTTTGCACACGAAGCGGAGGAAGTAAAAAAAGTTTCATACGATACATCTTCAACATAAAGAATCAGCATAACAATCTTACTATGCAACACAGGTTTTCTCACCGTCCCCTGATATCTCTCGAAATACCACTCGATCCATATCCAGAGAAATGTCTTCGATTTTTCAGCCAATTTCCCCAAACTACGCAGAACGAATACAGAAAAGCATCGAGGCCCGATTTCCCGCAAGTAAGAGTCGTATTTTATTGCGCTACCTAATTTACAAGGCACGCCGATTATCGATGAGTCTCGCGATCGGTAAACCGCGAACGCCCGCTGATCTGACGGCATCTGGAATCGATTGGCGAACGATCCGCGCCGAATCATCGGCTGAATGAATATTCATCGGGGCAGGCGGCGGCGGTTGCCGCCTATGGCCGATTAAAACCGAGCGGCTGCCATCGTTTCTGGCCCGACAGAGCAAAACTTATATGCATACGACAAAAATATCAGGTCCATCGACGCTCGCGGCGCGAATTCGTGCGGTCCAGTTCCCCTTTTTATTTTGTGTGTTTCCCATATTTCATTTCAATACATTTCATTCCATTTCGTCCCACAAACGTTCCTTCGTCTGCAATCACCCATCACATCCCACGTACAATCACCTAGCAATCAACGTAATCCGTACAGAATCCCACAACCATCCATTTACAAAGGGCGCGGAACATCCTCGACCTCACCCCCGAGGAGGGATCTATATGTGTAGCAAGTGGCAACGCGACCAACGCCGTCGTACCTTTCAGCCAATAAAAAGAAACCGTGTCTCCCTCGCTTGCTCGAGGTTACCCTACAAACGTCGGAATATATTATCCATGGTCCGCAAGGGTCCCGATGTACGCGTAACCCCTCGTGAGCGCCGCGACGCCTGGTGCTCGGGAACGCTTCCATTATAAGTCAATATCGCGCACGGTGACGCGCGTGTATACGTGCCGCCGCGACGGCAGCCCCCATTACGACAATTAACGAAATAATAAACGTCGGCGCGGCTGCACGATGGAAAGTGTAACGATGTAGCAATTTGCTCGTTACATCGCCGTTGCGGCGGAGGCGCCCAGACACATTCGTGTGCACGTGCATGTGTGTGTGTGTGTGTGTGTGCGCGCGCGTTGTAATGGAGAGTACGTAATATCATAAGCCACAATCGACGTTAGAGGTTATACGGATAATACGTACGTATCCCGGGGATCGCGATTTGCCGTACACGACCCGCCCATACAGCATACATATTCCCGGTACGGCCGGTAAACCCTACGGGTCCCGGCTTTTACGTGTCCGGCATTTCTAAGAGCCGCTCTCGAACCGGTTACATTTCGAATTTCCAGTCCCTCTCCCATTCCCCCCGCCCTGAATGCATATATATTGCACCGCCGTTATTGCATCACTGTATCGGTCCGGTATAAATCGACCTTCGTCCCGAAGAGAACGGACATTTCGTGCTCGTTCCGATTTGTCGTGGCTGCGGGATTTAACGGGTTTCGAGGCTGATGGAACAACGATGATCGGTTTTATATTGAGATTAAATTGAATTTGTGATTGTTTTTAATATTTTATCCGTGGCTGGGATTCGTGATCTTTGCGTGAAATTTTTCGTAAGCCTGTTGGAGGATGTTTGAGTATCGAGGGTGGGAAAGGGGTAGTTAGTTTCATAGGTGATGAACATTGATATTCGATCGAATTGCCAACGAGAAATTTTGCTGAACTGTAAAGCATTGTACATGTTGGTGTTATAATATTTATTGTGAAGAAGATTCTTCCTGGTGCAACACTTTGCTATTCTACTTTCATTTATTTTCATAAATAAATAATTGTACGTGTTTTAAACCGCTCTACTAGATGGTACTTCAAACAAAATATCTTTCCATTTAAAAAAACGAAGTTGACCTTCATATGACCTCCACGTGTCCACCTATCAAATCACTATTTACATAAATTATGTGCTCCTTGATACCATGTAAGCTTGGTCTGACACATTTTGTCCTATTACGAAAGCAACAAGAGATAAGAGATTAGATAGGTGTAGTTATTGTGACATCAGACATGAGAGCCCACGATGAATTTATTTATCCTCGACAGTAAAAATGGCTGGATGTTTTTCAAGAGCATCAATTACCGATGAATGTATCGGTAAAATAATTCCCCTCAAGCACGCCCCCGTGAATTTCATTAACTGTTCGGAAGTCATCAGCCGTCACTACCTGGAAAGATGAATCGTTTTCCTGTCCATTGAACGTGCCTTGCGATCACTTCTTCGCGAAGTTTCGCGCATCGTTCCCGCACAATTAATCTTCCGGAGGCCGGTTAATTAGAATTTACACCGTGCACACGGGAAGTCGCGTTTTAAACAGTTCGTCTGGGGGAGGATTTATACGAAAACTTCAATCGGGTCCCACTTAATATCGAAGGTATCGAGACGAACGAGGTCGGTTCTAAGGACGGCCCATTTAGAACCGTGGGACCAATTTTCTCCCCGCGAGCTTAGTCAAGATTAAATTAGACCATTCGTTTCACCGATTGGTTCTTGTCCGCTCCTTCGTTCAACCCTCTTAACGCCAAAACTTCTCAACCGGTAATTCTATCCCATCCCTCCGAACCCCCAACGGATCCGATCTAAACGCGATCCAACAAATCGCGGTCCATTTCTCCTCGCGGTATATCCGAAACGATACGAAATCGATACTCGCCTCGGAGGGCGCTGTCATAATCCTGGCAATTATTCTCACGGAGGATAGCCCTGAGAAATTCATCCGAATTTCGTTCTTCTTGGATTGGCAGACCGTTTGAATTTAAGGGGTTGAAAGCTCAATTGCGTTAATGTGAATTGAATTTTGTATAAATCGCAGGTTTCGTGTAAAAATGATTGTATTCTAATAATGTTCCTAAATACAACTTGTACAAGCTACAGTGTGTCCCGGATTTTTTTTGCGATTCAAAAATTCCAAGAGGCAGGAGATGTAAACAGGATGGGAGCGTGAAAAAGTCTTATGCAAATTTGTAAAGAGGTATTATGAGCTTACGACGCAACATTGTGTGTACGAATCCCGGCGACGACGGGAAGCGCCGGAACGGAGTGAAATCTAGGGAAACAGGACGCAAGGGGAGGACCCGCCAGAGTATAGACGAAAAATAAATTTAAAGCTTGTAAACACGTCGCGACTGTTGCTGTAAACAACTGTTCGCGCGGAATTTAGTCGGCGCTGTTGCTGCCGCTTGTTTGCCGTGCTTTCTCTGTTATTTAACTTCGCGTCTTTATCCCGCCGGTGAATAAAATTTATAATTTGTTTTGGAAATTTTACCCGAGTGCTCTATCTCCGGTTACGAGTCGCGTGAACACGCTTTGCCCTGCTTTATTTCCCGACACGTACGCAGCAATAACATATTAAAATTCAGTAAAATACAGTCGAGCTGTGTATATCGATAAAAATACCGACAAAACATTTATTTACTCAAACGAAAAAAAAAATGTTCAGACTGAAAATTCCAATTAATTCGAAAATTCTGTTTAACAACTCTACAAACTGAAAAGTTCATAGCAGACAGACTCGTGTGGTTTCTCTTGAAACGATCCTTTCGTGAATATACTTAATTTTTTAATTTCGTAGAAAAGGGATCGCCGGCCAGCCGTGTCTAGTTCTAACATGACACGGCTGATGAATGATATTTTCGGGACCTATCAGCAACACGTCCCGGATTTAAATGGATCCACGAAACTATCCGTAACCGTCCGTGTCCACGCCGCCAGCCGTCGCAGACCTACGCGCTTCGCCACGTGAATGGCAGACTAGGAAATTAGATCTTCCAACCGCTGTCTAGAAATTACGAAATGTCGCGCGAGACACGGGGCGCCACGGAAGACCGTCTCTGATCCCGAGACTGCCGGCGTTTCCCTCGAATGAATTATTCGACTTTTGCGCCCCGTACGACTCGGAGACGTTTATGCAAATACGCCCACGGATGACGAACGAAACGTCATTATTCGCGGGGGCCTCGTGAGCCGCTCGTTATATCGAGATGTGGCCGTCTTGATGCATGGAAATTCAGAAAATTGTCGAGCAGCCAACGACGGAGACTCGAATTTAAAATGTTTGAAAGGTTTGATACGGTCCTGACTCCGTAAACATTAGAGTATCATAGTTGTTAACAAAATACAACATATATATCAGTCTCATAATTTTTAAATATTTCACACGCTAAGCTATTTCGTAATGCCTTCTAACATTTAATACTTATAAGCGAAAGTGTACATTTACCTCATTCCTGGTCGAAAAAACTGTAGGAGGCCTACAGATTTCAACCTAAATTCTTTTCCTTCCTGAATTCTACTCGGCCGATCTTATATCATGCCGATTGTATTTTAATTTCGGACCTCATAATATGTCACCTATCTGTTAACGATCCTATACATATTCGAACTAAAGATATCGATAATATTACAGAAAGACCAGTAACATTCTGTTACTCCAAACCAACAAGATCAGATGGACCATCCTACCATTAGGTGTCCCAGGACCTCATATACACGTGAAAAAATAATAGACACAGAAACATTCGGATGACTAATGACCGTACTTTCTTTATTCCGACACTTCATCGAAGATACACGAGCAAAAGGAAGTCCTTGACCTCCAGGGACAGACGTCAAAGAGCGACGCGACGTCGCGTTGGTCCGGCAAAAAGCGTCGAATCGATTTGTTAATGTCGCGTTAGCCCCCGGACGTCTGGTACCTATACCATTTTCTTAAGCGAAAGACGGCTGTTCTCGCAAAGAAATTCGAAACACAGACTGGAACACCCCCGTACGCCGTCTGGAAGTGGCCAGGGCTCCGAAGGGGAAGCGGTTTTATCCCGGTTTGTCCGTGAACAGAGCGCGGTGGTAGTTTTACTGGGCACAAAAACGTGGAGCCAGACACAAATTAAACGGCTGTTAAGGTTCGAGGTTATCCATCGTCGTGGCGGTGAATCTAAGGGAGGTCGTGGCCGTGAAACAAAAAAGGAAAACAGAAGGAAGAAAAAAGAAGCACCGGGAGGGGGCGACGGTGGAAAAAGGCTTGACGTGCAGTCTATTAGTGGACACGGGGCATGTGGGCAAGATTGTCTTGGCCCCGGCTCGGTATCGTTTAGAACGGTCGCGAGCGCGCGCGATCTACGGCTTTCCCCATTTCTCTTCCTCGGTACGTTTTCGCCCGAACGTTTCACTTCGTAGCCAGGGATAATTTTCTTTCTTGCCGCCGTGGAACTGAAGGGAAGATAAAGAAACACTTACTTGGACGGCCGTGGATTTATCATTTGGCTGAGCCTGTCAAGGGGGAGGTGTCCTGACGCGATAAAAGAAAAGTTTTTAACTTTGTTTGTTTGCCGGTGGTCCGCGAGACGGACAATAAACCGACGCAATGAAAGGAAATCGCGCGGCCGCCCCGTCTCACGTACCATTCTTTGCTGGCAGCTTCCAGGTGGCAATGATAAATTTTATCGCGAACTGTTCCACTTCGGAATTGAGGGATCAGCGTGAGGCAACGGGAAGTATAATAGCTTCTCGTTAGAAGCACTCGAATTGGAACTTGTAGGGTGCTTATAGGAAAATCGACAATGATATGCTTCTACTTTTACAAGGACATACCAGTAGGTAGAATGTGATCTATATTTTCAATGTATATTTCTCGTTTCAGAGTACAAAATTAGAAAAAATAAAATTAACGTTTTGGTTAGATGTTTGGGACCAGGGGAGTATAAAATTATAGGTCTTTTGATATGCTAACGAATGAAAAATGGCATCAGACGGTTTCAGAATGTTAAAGTGTTCATGTGAATGATTTATATATCACCTAATATACATACATCAAAATGCAACAAAATATTTCTTTGGTAATTTTGAAATAATTTGGGAATTGAAGGGATAAGAGTACCTAGTAGACTCCGTAACAAGTAATGAAATAGCAAAAATATTAAGCAAGTTCCACTTTATGCGAGAGTATATACCCTACGGTATCAACTTTTTGCTTGGAAAATTAACTTCTTCAACGTCTTGCTCGAGTTTATGGTTTATCGCGCAGTGCTTTGCGTGCGTAAATGTTCGTCCCTAATCGTCATTAAAGCATGATCAAGGGAATATCCATCGAGGCAAATGAATTCAGATATGAACGACGCGATTCAGTTACTGGTGCTAATGTAGTTAAAAAGTGATTAGACCAACCCTTCCGTGCGCCAAATGTGCACTGCGGTATGAAATAGTCGCGGGTTCGACGTTACGCGGTACGCGGTTATAAATGATCCCGACGCAATCTAAAAACATTCCAGCTGGTCAATAAACGTTGAATATTTCACGAGGAAAACACACGGCTCCCAAAGCGACGCGTTATACCCAAATATTGGGAGCAAACCGTGTAAATAAATTAGACGGCAATTGGTACACGTGGATTATTACAATTACATAATTCACGATTCGACGCCTAGATTTTCGTCTCTCACCGATCCTTTCATCGTTATCGCTGGCGCCACGGTCCATTGACGGACCCCTTGCCGCGAAAATCGCGGGTGATTCCATGTCGTAATATCGTCGCGTAATTTGATCAACATCTTGCACGAATCATCATCCCCCGTGACGGCGATTCACGGAGAAATTAGGCAGGATTAAAACCGTCAGAAATAAGAAAGTAAACAGAAAGTTAATTTTTCCCGAAGACGGGAGAAACGAAAGAATATATTTTTTCAGGTACAGTCGGCCACGGAAGAATTTCACTTCGCAACTTCTGCTGAAAGAATAGTTAGCCGGCACGAGGCTTTATGTTTACGGTGGTCGTTTTGATTCAATTACCGGAGTGGATGAAGCGCAGTTCGGCGAGCGCGAATTTACGAACCCTCCCCCCCCCCTTCCCTCCATCCGGAAGCCAGTATAAAACAATTACAAAGAAATTTATTACGCTGTAAACCCTTACGGTAGCTTTCATCCTTCCTACTTCCGTGAGTCCTGCGTCCGCACGGGCGGGCTTTAATTATTTTCGGAATCCGCGTGGCCCGCGGATATTCTCGTAGTGCTTGAGAACACACGAAGCTTTGTTAGGGTTAAAATAAAAACAAAAATTATAAAAATAAACTGCAGGACGTAGAACAAAGTACAACAGGGTTTAAATTTACGTTTCTTATTTTAAGAACACGCGTTCTATACTTCCGGCATTAAGGTTTCAACCGGTCTGGGGTGTCGTCAAATTAATCCAAGCGAATTAAAACTGTTTTATACAACAATAGAAACCGTATTTTTTGTTTAAATAATATCCACGGTATTAGTCCGCGACATGTCACGATTTCCCCACTTTCATATGACTCCAAATACAATGTTTCTGCGGGGAAAAGAAGAACAGCGGTGCATTTGGATAATGGGTGCTCTCTTTTACGCCAGGACCCTCGTCGTAATTTTCACTTGGAACCCGCGGCATCGTGCAGGCGGGTCGAAACGCACCACCCCCGTGTCGGAGAATCGGCAAACCGTGTCACACGCGTAACGACGTAAGAGGGTGGTAACCCCTTTCTATCCGCGAGAAACAAACGAGGCGCACGCATCATTTTCGCCGCGATGCTTTCAGACCGGCTCGCCGCCCTCACCGACGCGCGGTTGCAGTTTTCTAACATTCGTTGAGGGGGTATCGCATAATGAAGACGAGTCTGTTCGCGGGACCGAGTACAATGCCAGGAAGGAGCGAATATACAAAAGGATGTGTGCCCGTGGGCAGCATTGCCCGGGTATTCTGACTTCTTGCTAATATTTCTCTGGTACAGGCTGGGAGACAGTAGCGTAGGATCCTGCCACAGAGCCTTCCTATCCTTGATCTACCTACACATTCCACGACTGATATGTCAATTCAATAACAATAAGCAGCTGTGAGATGAATTCACGAAGATTCCATTCTATCAAATTATGACGGTGAATGAAAACATCGTCCACTATTTGTGTTTGTGTGTACGAACATTATTCGATATGATCGTTTCAATGAATTTTAACGTCGGTGCTCGTTAATGACAACCATGGGCGCCAGTGGTAAGTCGAGTACTATCGATGACTTCCCACAACAGTTGACGAATGAATAAAGAAAATTTTTGCAAAAAATGTAAGTCCACTTCGAGGAGAGTAGAAAATAATTTCTATTTTTATTATTTATATAGAAATGCAACAACGGTTAAGCAGCAATAGTATAAACGATTTTTTTAAATCACGAAGAATATTTTAAACGCCTTATCGTGACGGAAATTAGACCGTAACGAGAAGTGATACCCAACGATAGAGGGCGTAATGGCACCGAGCAGGTGCGTTCTAACTAGCCAAACGCATTATCGCCACGTTCACGAATTCGTCAAGATACTCAAGGGGTGGTGGTGGTTTCGCGTGCACGCAACAAACGGCACCGTTCTTTCGTTCTCCACCCCCGCGGTTCCCGGGTTTTACGACCCGGACGAAAGCTAGAGACACCGGTGTGACCGTAACTGCTAATGCCAACTTGCTCTCTCCAGCCACCCCTTGTCGAGTTTTAAACGCGGCCATTAAACGAAACGTTCCAGCAGCGGACGGTATATCTGGTCGGGGTGGGAGGCTCGTGTTGTCAAAATTGTCGTGCCATGAATTATTAATACCGACCCCGCAAATTATCCACGGCTACGCGTAATTTTTCACAACTCGCTTATCGCGCCCCCTCCTCCACCCGTGTCCCTTGGTTTCGTTAATGGCGATCGTGTTCTGTCGCGGGAGATTCTTGTCAGATATTTTTTTTTTGGTATTTATAAATACCAAAGTAGTGTTCTGTCTCTCCTCTGATCTGCCTGTTGTTCGATTGTGTCGAGAGAATAGCTCGACAACACGAATGACGTGGCTTCTTTTGTGCACAATGTGGCCTGGATCAGTACAAACTGTTTAACATGAATCAACGCGAGCAGAATTGTTCACATCACACTTTCTATTGTGTTCGAGTCTCCTGTTGTCTCTATGTGAATCATACTCGGTATATATGGGCAGTGTAGTATTTTGATTTAACGTCTGCAACCGATTCCACTTTTGTTATAGAACCCAGACATTGCTGCACACTACTCCCGAAGTGAAATAGCTAACATAATCATCGCTGTAGAAATCTGTCACATCTTTGCCAGATAAAACCCCGAGAATTTTCCCTTCCGAAAACTGTTTCATTTCGATCGAAAATACTAAATATGTACCTACGATCGAAATTTCTTCTTCTAGAACTGTATCTGTATATGTATGTTCACAAAGAATCACATCACACACACACGTCACAACAATGATTAACTTCATTTTTCAATTCTTGCGACCGTCCTAAACTTATCTTGCGTTCCGTTGAACCGACGTGACATTGTTCTTGAAAATTGAGTCGCAGAGGGTTGACAGCAACGACCACTTCACGGACATTCAGGATCCCCGTGTCTACGCCAATGCCAGTTAGTCTTCGACCCCTTTTCATCGCCGAGGACGAACTCTCTTCCTTCGAATTCGCTCTGTGCGTGTACGGCGCGCGTGTGCACTCACACTCTCACGGATCCGTAGACGTGTGGCGCTTCCAAGGGAAACCGAAGCACTACCCTTAATGACTCCGACGACAACCAACCGGCCCCGCACTTACTTCGCCTCCCTTTATTTATAGACGCGAAGGTGAGACAGCCAGAAGAGGCCTGAGAGTACTGTCGGAGGTTCTGGAGATCGCGTAGGTTGCGCGAGGACGAGGAGAACGCTCCTCGGGGCGCGGTCACTTGTCCCGGAAAATGAAAAACGTCCCAAGATATCTCTATCCTTCGCACTCGACGCTAGAGAATACCAACCATAAAGATCCGTGGATTGTTCGTTCCCGTCACTGGTAACCAACAGGTCAAATTTCTTATGACTCACCGGCGACCTAGTGTATTCAGAACACAGAAGAGTACTTTAGAGATTATGTTAGTGGTGTAAACAAACTTTTCGTTTGATGTTTTTTTTGTAAATGGCATTTGTACATCGCATCTAGAATTTCGAGTCCACGGTCACTTCAAGTTACAGTATTCTATGTTACTGAACTCGTCTGAATATTAATCGTCGTTAAATAAATAAAAAAAAAGTTTGTTTATACCACCACCTTTGCCTCCTTAAACAGTACAACTTTTATTCTGGGTATACACTCTTACCATTAATCACA
Organism: Dufourea novaeangliae; assembly: GCF_001272555.1. Lineage (NCBI taxonomy): Eukaryota > Metazoa > Arthropoda > Insecta > Hymenoptera > Halictidae > Dufourea > Dufourea novaeangliae. The sequence continues at coordinate 1,475,366 of NW_015374020.1, read as the reverse complement.
ACAGAGACATTCAGGTGACCTGTTTCTCCTGATTAACCCTTCACACAAGAACTATGAAAGATCTATTTAGCTTCTGCAACCAAACGATTCGTATAACAATAGAGGTATTGCAAATAAATCATAATAAAATGCTCCATAAACGGGGGTCTACGGTGAAGGAAAATACGATGAACGCACAACAAAACGCTTCCTGCGTGCTACAATTTTTTCTTCGATAAAACAAGTGCCCCAATTAAAGAACACGCGTTCATTTCCCGCGCGTCGGGTATCCCGTTTCTATTTTTTACGACGGGAAATTGCTTTTTATTACAGTTTGGTGGCGCGAAACGAAACGTAACGGGGTGGTGAAGAAAGGGAGGAAAGGGGTGGCCACCCTCCCCCGTGTCTGATTCCGTTGGCTCGTCGAAAGCAACCCCTCGAATACACCTAATCGTTCCCTACATTCTTGTAGAACAAGCGATAAGAGATAACGGTCACGTAATTTCTGCTGATTTCTCCGGTTACGCCGCGATATCGGGTACGACGAAAGGCACCCGGCCCGTCGCAGTGGACGGCGGGGGTGGAACGAAGAAAGGCGGAGAGAAAAGAGACGGGGCCGGTTAGCGGTTTCGTGCGATGCACGAGGACTTATCTTTTCATCGATTCCTTGTTAAATGTCAAGTCGTTTCGCTTTTACGAGTCGCGCTCCCTAATGAACATCACGTAACCCGGCGCGTAAGTACATATATGCATACCAAGTCTAGACGCGTGTGCCCTCCCAACAACCCCACTCCCACAGCCGCACGCCACGTCATATTTTCCCTCGGACAGACCGAGCGACACGATGATGGATAGACATCGCGGATTTTTCCGCGTGTCTGGTTGAGAAAACGACAAGGAACACGCGTTTCCTGCGCATCTAAGCCCCCTTCCCCTCCCTTCGTTGCGTAAACTCTAACTCTGATTCAGTAGATAGGAATTCGTGGTGTGTAATCGATCTTAAGTGGTGAAACAGCGAAGGAAAATGATGTATTGAAATGGATTTCGAAAGAATCGAATTTTCTCAAGAACAATGGATTGGTTTGAATTTTGTTGATTACGGAACGAACAATCTCTATTGATCGTACACTTCTATATCAGTACACATTGTGTGCATTCTGAAACACGATATTGCTCATACTTTGGACACCGTGAAGTAAGATGAACCCACCATTTTTAATACCATAGATATTGTTGAAAATATTACTCTTGAGCATACCTTTTACTTGACGGATACAGGCATCACATTTTTTATATCAATATGTTTTTTCAATAAAACACCCAGTCAACGGAATACAATACTTGCCGACACGTGTATCGTCTCTTTCAGAGCCGAATATATAAATCCCGATGGCTGGTATCCAGCACAGCGAGGAAAGTGGATAAGTCGCGATCTTATACCCCATTCTTGGAGAAGCGAGAGAAGTACATTCTTTGGTAGCTGTTTCATTTATTCCGTCGCGCCTTATATCCCAACGTTTAATCAGAATTCTCGTTCGCAGTTCCCTAGGAATGTTTCGCGCTCGATCCAAGGGACGTCGCCTCGTATTCGCCTCGCGACACTCTAATTAAAGAAACTTCGGGGAACTCATTAGCCATCGATGTCACCTATTTTCCCGGGGTCCCAAGGCAAAAATTAAAAAAAAAAAAATGCTGACGCTAGGAGGATGGCCTTTCTGGGTCCTAGGACCTACGGAACGCAGTTTCCTTTTTCGCTACGAAGTGCGCGACGATCCTCGGGGCCACGGCAAGAAGTATCCGACATTAGCTCTCGTTAGTCTTGATCGTGGCCACTTACGTAAATCACCCCGGGAATTCCACATTCGGTCCGTGTCAGCCCCCGTTGACTCTTCCTCCCGCCATTTCGTACCCTGTCCGCTCCCGCTTTGCCAAGAAGGTAAATGCACGCGAGATTACAGTACCCGCGAAATTTATTCTATTAATTAAGTTTACTCCTCCCGGTGCCTTGTTCCTCCTGATGGACCGACTGTGACGGTCATTTCCGGCGCTGTGTAATCCAGAAACAGTTGGGACACGCTCGCTTGTCAAAGGCTGCCGTTTCGACGCCGCTTTCATTACATCGTTTTCGGACATTCGATTCGCACCTCTGACCAGAGCATCGGTCGTTTCATTGCGGAATATGCCGGCAAAACTGCTGGAATTTAGATCGATATTATCGCGGAAGTATTCAGTTCTCGGTACTTCGCGTGAGGACTTTGGGGTTTATCCTGGAGTACTGGTTCTTCAATGCAAACTCTAAAATATTCCATTTGCTGGGACCAGGTGAATCGCAAATGTTTGTCGCGACAACAACCGAGTAAAACAGTCGTGTATAAATGTTAGACCATTTATACAGCCAGTTACAGGGTAGAACTGGTACAGTGCTTCGTCCTTGTTCGTTTGAAAAGGAGACTAATCGCACGGGGTGTTCAGAAAGAAGGGCTCAGACATTTTTCTCGCGATTATATTTTATTCGCGAATATTCTTAATCAATACACCATTATATACTTAAATATTCTCACTTTTACAGGCAACTTTCTAAGGAGAAGAAACTAAAATCGCTTCTCAAATGACCCCAGCATCGCCGGTAAGACATGATCATTAAGAGAAACGAAGATCAGACCAATGATTCTCCATCGATCGATAATCGAGCGCTAATTGGCTGACACAGAGAGGTGAAGCGAAAGAGAACGCGCGAAATTTGGCACCGCGTGAAATTTCCGAAAATTTATGGCACGGTGCTTCAGCCCGAATTTCTAGAACCAAGCGAGAAACATCTTAACGAGGGGTCGGGCTATCGGCTGGGGCGGATGTGCGTTCCACTTCCGGCGGGGATGGGGTCAATCGGTGTAGCGAGCTTGGCTCGCGAAACTATTGCCTCGTCGCGAGGTCTTGTCTCGTCAGGCGCGTAACGGACAAAATTTTGCCCGGGAGGAACAGCAGCACACCTGCAATAACGACGGCATTCCCTTTAGTCATTGCGAGATGCACCGAGGTAGCCGGTATACTTCAATAATTGGACTTTGGCGTAGAACGTTCTCGTAGAAAAGGAACGAACCGTCGTCCATTCTGGAGCGGAATATTCAAGGCGCAACGTCGTCACACGGTTTGAATGGGTACCACGACTACGAGGAGTGACTTGCTTCAGCGAAATTGCGAATCAGAAGCCTTTCGATCGGTTAGCAGACAGGAAATTGTGGGCAACATTGAGCCACGATAGAAGGAAAGATGTAATTGAAAAACGATGAACGTTGACGTCTCAGCGTCTAATGACATAAGTGTTAAAGTCGTTCGTAAGGTTGGTCGCGTTTCGATAGAGTACAGTGTCCTCGTTAACATTTTCACTGGACGAAATTGAAGTCGTTTGATCCGATGAACAGGTAAATATTTGCCACGTGTGAAATTGAATGTATTTGATTAAAAACTAAAAAAAAAATGTTTTCAACTCAATAATACGTTGAAAAACCTCGACCACAGTAGTTCGTTTCAATCTACGAAAAAGAAATTCCTAAAAAGAGATACATTTTTGGGGCATCATAGTCATAAGAATGACCTCTTAAACGAAACTACCTGCAGTATATCGCATTGACACAGTTGAGCGCTGCACGCGAATTATGATTTAATAAAACGAGAAAGGGGAAGCTGGAACATCGCGGAACAGATGAAACGTGAAATTAGAGCAGAAAATTTTCACGAAACGAACGTTGTTATTTACACTGTTTCGTCCATCTCGTATGGTCCACAGGAAATTTGACAAATTAGGCGGGGGAACGTATACTCGCAAGCAACAGTAGCGCGCGGCTGTCGGAATTAAACAACGGATTAATATTTTTCCCCGAATAAATATTAATTTCCCCTCTGTGGCCCCGTGCCTCGTCGCGTCCGGATCAGGCGTTTTAATTGCGAATAACGAAATCTTTCTGGCTGATAATCCGTAAAATTATAAACAGCGGCGGGACGGTGTGCGGATCGCGATGGAAAAATAGCACGTGCGGGGTTTCCGCTGGAAATTGCCTCGCAAGTGTCCGAAAAACGCGTTTGTCATTATTCCGGGCCCGTTCCCGCGGCCGTGTATTTTAAATAATGCGGGGGACGCAGGTCGCATAATGCTGGACAAAATTGCGACTGGAATTTTCACACGTGACCGTGTGTGTGTGTGTGTGTGTGTGTGTGTGTGTATATGTCACCTGGTCAATAAAACACAATTGTTCGCGCGCGCGTACAATTTTCTCTCCGTACTATTAATACGTTACCATAACGCGACGCACTCCACGCTCTTCTGTCGCGAAAACGTCCATTTTGTTTAATCCTTCGATGTTTTATGATTTCCCGCGGAGGATCGCGAGAAATAAAAGAATATCGAGAGGGGGTCGGGGAAAGGGAGGGGGAACGAACATAGAAGAAAATCGTTCGGAGCAGCTCGATCATGAATTTCGGCCGAGAAAATTTATTCTCCGCCAGTTTCATCCGCTGCCACGGAAAGCCTTTAAACTTCACGCTTCTCTTCGTTACGGCCGCCATTTCTCACTCTCCGTTGCAACCGTCCGGTTGCAAATAGTTCCCGCACGGTAAGCCACACGGGTTGATGTAATCGGGACGAACGAAAATTAAACGGGGGATCGTTCGTGGACCAATTACCGTACAGGTTACTAGGATGTAAACCAATTTGAACTCGCAAACAGGACTTCTGAAAACAACGTGAATACCATAAATCGTCCGATGGAGGTGATAAATTTCAATATACAATAGGGGATGAAGATATGCCGCGACTAAAATTATACACCCTATCGAAGTGTTCATGTATCTATCGGTGAATAAATAAACACAAAAGTAAACGTTTACCCTAAAACAGTAGGTATCTAAGATCACAAGATATACACATGGATTCCCAGCGTTAATCTAGAGGACATCTAGAGGATATCTCGAGGACACATGACGAAGAATGAAACATCGATCAGACATCTGTCAACAGAGGCGACCGGCCGCAATCAGGACGGCAATTATCGCCGGCCAATGGGATCGAAGCGTGTTTAAGCGACAAGCCGTGATGGTCGGAACGGCAAACACCTTGAGTGTACACACGACACGGCGAGAGAATTATTGCGTCTGTGATAAACGGCGCGGCAGATTACGCGATTATGGAAGTAGGTCTGGTTGAAGCGGGCCGTGAAGTGTGTGTGCGCTGGTTGCAATCTTGGCCGGGGCAGTTTACACGGACATCGAAACGCGCCGCCATGGCTAAGGCGGACTCGTTAAAAAGGAACGGTGGTACGAGAGGTCTAAGGGCATTGGCTAGGCTGTACCACGAGTGCCGGGTGATTTACGATCGAGCTTCCCGGGGGCCAGGAAATTCGTTAGGGGGATCCTCTGGATTCGAGATGGGCTCCCGCACGCACTGTGCACAGACGCTCGAGATAATGTTAACGAGTCCCTCGGATAAACTGGCGGCGCTATATACACTATGGTTCCTCCTTAATAACCCCATGTCGTGACTTCCTTCTTCGAGTTGTCCGGGATCTTCAACGTTCCGCGTCGATAAAGCGCTACGAATTCATCAGGGCCGGGCCCCCGGTTGTTCTCCCCGCAAAAAACGCCCGTTGATTCGCGAGAGGATGAACGACGGCTTCTTTGCCGGCCAGATCCCTTCTACCGCTCCACGGATCGAATAAATGGGATTACGTAATGAGCATTTTGATTGTCCAGTCTGCACTGGGCGGTTCTGAATAGTGGTATATACAACGATGTGCTTAACCTCGCCCCAACCTCGAGTCCTTGTGGTTCTTGGTCTTGTTAAGTGCGCATGGCTAACCACTGGTCTTTTCATAACTGCTCGAATAGATCGAGAGTTGTCATCGTTCACGACTAGGTTGATACATAGTGTTTGAATGTTTTTGCTACGATGTACCCGCGAGCAGGAGATAAAAGTGGGTAAATTTAGAATCATCCATTATCCCCTCGATACCAGAAATGAACAAATAGATGAAGAGTTTTTTCGTTAATAAGTATTTCATTATTTTTGATCGATTAAACGTGAAAACTCCAATTCTTCATGATAAAATAATACTACTAAATAATAAGTCATAAATGTGACTCCCGGTACCAAGGCATTGTGAAAGGCATTGCTATGAATCTAACCTAATTGGAACTACCGAAACGCGTCATAACCGCGGCAAAATAAGACAGTAAAGAGTCAAGACACCGTGTGCGGTCGGCGGATAGTAAATTCAAGGGAAATCAATCAAAATAATGACGCCACCTTTCATAAAGATGATAAATTGTGTCCGTGTTTTTGCCTTCGCCCGTTGATTCCGATTTCCAGAAACCTCTACATTCTCTCAGCGGGGATTGATTGGCTCCGAGCCGATTAGAATGTATCTAAACACCGAGCTCCTGTAACCGATCGCATCGGTTCGGATTACGAAACGCGCGCGGCCTATGATTTATCACCGTAAAATATCCTATTCACTCGATGTGTGTGCATATACAATAGTTTATTACGACCGACAGAAAAATCTAATGCCCAAGGTTTCATTATTCTTCTCCGTCAGACCACACGGCAAAGGTGTACGAAGCAGCCACGCGATGGAGGCCGACGGCTAGAAAGCCTGGCCTACAGTCGCGAGACGATCTACCACGGAACGAAACGAGAATTATTGAAATCATTAAAGATTACGGCGATACCCTCTTGATCTCCGTTACCAGATGATACCACGCTCGAGATATCACGATGATTGGTGCTCGTACGCGGCCGGGGAATCGACCGATTTCCTTCAACGAGAAAGTTCAATTTTCTCCGAACACGCTGCGGATCGTCTTCATTCCATCATCTTCCTCCCGTTTATTTCTATTTCAAACGATCCACGCTAGTCCCCCGATATACAGGGTATCTCACCCGATTCTGACATCTTGATTTTCTCGCTATTGTTACTCGTAGCAAAAAATGTTTCAGCGGAGCTTAATAATCTGGAAGTCTGATTTTGTATTGTCGAAAGCACGTGTCAAATACTAGACTGTTACCTTATAATTGTATCGTGATTCACAAAGACTGAATTGAAAGGTATAATTATCACTTTATTTGCATTTTTCCTTAGTTTCCTCGCCATGCCCCTCCTGCCTCTATCCGATCGGGTCCGTAGGCGGTTTATTTCCAGCTTCTGGTCCGTACACTCTTTGATTTCCACGCGGGTCCCTCCGTCGTTCCCGTGAACGACAGATCGGGCATTCACGGAGAGATCGTTAATCTTCGCGGAGCATTGCTTCCCAACCCCCCTCACTCCATTAGTTTCTTTCGAGCAACGGAATCCGCTGGCTGGGCGCCGCGACGGCCTCACGCGTACGGGATGTTTTTCCGTAAGTACAGAAAGCCACGGGGCGGTAGGACTTGAATTATTTTCAATTCTATACGGAATCGGAGTTTTAACGCGGCACTCGAGACGCGTTCGAATGGTGTACAAGGCGGGCTGCTGGTCGCCGATCGCCCCGGGATACCGCGTGTAAAAGTCGACGCTAAACAGCCCATTGACGCTGTGCCCTCTTCACTCCTCTCTCTCCACCCCCTTCTCTTCGTGGCCCGTTAGCCGATCCGCGCAGTTTTCGTCTTCCTACACGTTATACGGCCGCGGGAGTGATTAATAACATCTTAGCGCGCGTTAAACGCTCATGCTTCTTCAGATTAGCCCGGGCAAAAATTGCAAAGTTCGAATGCTCGCGCATGCTCGCGGGCCACCATACGAAATAAATCACTTTGGGAAAGGCCCCGGTGCGTTCCACCGAGGGCACACTCTTTCGTTCGCTTCCTCCTCCTCCTCCAACGTTCACCTCATTCGTTCCTCCTCTCTTATTCTTCGTTCTTCCGTCGCCTCGTCGCTGCCTTTTTTTTCCCATCCGCGTGACCTGAGTTATGGCAAATAAAGGAACAAGAATTGGCCGTGGGGCCGCGGCTTGAACATATTGTACGCGCCCGTAAATATTATTTTTTGCTATGTACCCGTGACGTCCTCAAGAAAATCCGGGACTTAAATGACCGTGCGTCGTGGGGCGGAGGGGGACTGGGGGGACGGCGGCCGTGCGAAAAATTATTTCCATGGGACCCCTGGTACGCGTCCCTTTGAGGGACGCGTTGGACGAAGAAAGGGGCGCCGGGACTGATCGCGCGGTTGAATGGAGGCCCGGCTTGTAATGAGAAAAATTCACCGATTAAGCGCGCAACGCTCGTTTTTCTTTTGGTTGTTTATGCGTTAAGTGTGGTCGGTTTCTTCGTGTTCAAGGAAACTCGTGTTTCTCGAGTGTATGGTTTTGAACACGGTGGATAGTAGAATGATTTGTAGACGTTTTCTTAGATGCTCGTAAGCGAGTGTATGCAGTCTTGCTCCAAGCTTTGGAGCACCATTTGATTTCTACGCTAAGTTAGTGTATTTTAGGGGAAAACTTGAAGGTCATCTCAAGGTGATATCTTCTGAGATTTCTCCAATGGTAACGTTCAATCTCATAGCCTAATTTCCCCCCTACAATACACTAACTTTCTCCCGAACCTTTTTTTTTGTACCGTGACAAATAAGAGAATAATTATGGATGGCAGTTAGGTGGGGCACCCTGTATACGATGAATCATGTACTTGTTTCCATATTTGAAATAGTAATTTCAGCGAACCCGCTGAAATTCTAGTAACTCGACAGATTCATTCGATTGTATGTAATTATTCGATAATAACGTCGAACTTCGGCCGGGCAAATTGTGGATTTCGTACATACCGGAAAGTCTCGCGAATTCATACGAACCGTATAACAATATCGTGCTCGAACTGAAAATCATTACTTCGGGCCCTGATTATCCGCAGTTTCAAACCGAGTTACGATAAATCGTCGGCACGCATCGGATGATTTTAACGTCATTATCAAACGCGGAAATGCTTAGCGCGGCAGGAGGGGAAATCGAATCACGTGATTAATTATCATATTCAGCCCCCGTGAAGTTAATGCCCGTTGCGTCGAAAATTACCTCGCTGGAATAAGTCATTAAGTACGACGAAGGTAAGAACATTTCGAAAATATTACATTACGTTGGTCCTCTATAAGCTCAGAGTACGGTGTAACCTTCATCGATGAATATTGCACTTCAACTACAATAAAAGTATTATTACCATTTGTTACGGAATGCACATACGTAACAGAAACGAATTATAATAATCTCGGTAATGTTGTCTAGTGAGACAACAGACATATCGGTTTCCTCATAAACAGATTAATAAACGTATAGACAAAACACGAAATTAGAATGGAAAATTTAATGATACCGACCCAACTGTCGTCTAAATTGCAGAAGATCGTTCCATAAATGTTCGAAATTTAAAAAAATCGACACACTTTTATTATTTTAAAATGAGTGAGGGTGAGCCGTTCCCAGGAGCTTTTGTAGCCCCTTTACCGGCGTCGAGTGACTGTTCAAATTTGGTATTACCTGTATAAAATAATTTGAGAAAGTTAATTTTACAGTTAGGGAAAAATTTACAAAAACCCAATTTCCATAATCTCTGGAATACGTGCTGGTGCAGTAGAAGTTTGTAAGATGCAATTTAAAAATATGGAACGCTTCACGATTTTGCGTGTCATCCTTGCACAGGGGCCATGCTAATGTTCTTTGTATCGTTCCAATTTTAGTATATGTACTGCCGAAGCAAGTACAAAATAGTAAAAAATCGACGCACCGATCCGTTCCCGTGATTTAAACCCCCTTTAACGCGCTCCCGCCGGAAAGAACAGAGAAATACACGCCCGAGAGGCGCGCGGCCCAGCGATGGTAGCGGGAGCGCGAATGTCTCGGTCATTACCAGGGCAGTCAGTTACTATAATACGATCGCGCGCATATAAACGCAAGCTGTGACATCGAAATGGAGTGTACGAGGCATTCTTACCGAGATATCGTTCGCCCGCTTGCTCGTCTACCTCTGCTCTCGACTCCGTGTGCTTCGGGACGAGGTTACAACCGCGCTCGCGCGCCGTCTGGAAGCAATCCAAAAGTGAGTATTACAATTTATGGACGAGCTTAGCGCGGGGAATCACACCGGGGAATCGTCGGGGACCGTCTACGCACCGCGTAAAGTTGGAATTGTCTGAACACGGCCGAATAGGACGCGTTTTCTCCGTCCGACCATGAACGTCTCTTCGCGGGGAATAGCGTCGGTTTTACAATAGTAAAAGTCACGTTAATGGTTTCGTTAACGATTTTTGAACGGATTTACGTTGAGGCTCGAGAGTTTGAAGCTTCGGTCAACTTCTTGAATACTTTAGGTGGTTTATTTCATTTTGAAAACGTGCATTCGTGTGCTTAATTATTTTTCAGCTATGAGTCTACTCGGCATGAACAGAGTAAATGCATTAGCCTTGGCCACAAGTGAAATTTCATGTTCAAATATCTCTGGAACGAAGAGATTGTTATTTAAAGAAAACTTTTAACATTGAACGTCAAGAACTGTTTGATCATGTGGTAGAAAGCCTGGGAAATATTCGTGAATTTTTCTGATTTTTTGGAAGCCTATAAGATCAAAAAATGTGTTTGGGCAAGAAGAGTTAAGTACCGTTACAAAATTTCCGCGTAAAATTAATATCGCAGTGATACTTAAGAAGTAAATTGAAACGAAGTGCTTCATTTGTCCGTGGAACGAAAGATGCTCGAGATTTCGCAACATTAGCCCACGGTGCTTAACGATTCAAGAGTTATGTATACAGTAAACCAAATACCATCAGTGGAATACTGTGGATCCTCTGTCCTAGAGATTACCGATAATTGGTGCAGTATACATTTTACGATGTACGAATTCCTCCTGACCAAACAATCTAGAACCAGCACCGGAAAATACAGGAATATCATGAAGCGACTACATTCAACGAAGATTTATGCAACGCCACGATTGCCAGAGAAAAGATCCCCGTTTCTCATTTGGTCCCAATTGTTTCGTCGAACGTTATGCAAGTAGAATAAATCTCTTCCCGTCCGCCGTTATTCCCGTGGTAATCGACAGTGTTCTCTATCGTAGAAACTTTCTACTCACCTGAAACATTGTTATCCCAGCCGAAGCTCCTCTGGGCCACTATCACTTAATGAGAAATTCGAAGACACACAAACACACAAGATTCTGAACTCTGACATTAATATCCGTTCCACTTCCTACAGAATCCACTCTCTGCTCACATTTTCCTTATCGAAGCCACTCGATCGCGCACAATAAAATCCCCGTCGCCCGCAGGTGCGTCGATAAAGTCGAACAATTACCGTGCGAAATAATTGAAATTATCTGTCCAGAGAAAATCGACTCTCGATCCAACCGATAAAATTATTCCGTCTCTCGTTCAACTCGCACGGTTCCCGTACATCGTCTCCCCTCCAGGCTTTCGCGGCTCGTTCATTACGGGATGTTGCATTCCGCGTGGTGGATAAAACTCTTCTGATCCCTGACAGCCATTAGTCGTGTGCTCGTCAAACGTGAAGCGATAATTAAATGCTTTGCCCGCGCGTTTGCAAGCGATACTTAGGTACAGGCTCGTGAGTGACGGACGTCGGAGAATCGAGCGAATCGGCCGCGCGGGGGCGGAAAAGATTGTGTTATACGCGGGCATGGTTTCACAAGACGGAAGTCGAACGAGTAGGCTCCCACACGGCTGAGAATTAACTACGCGAATTTTCACCAGGATTCTTTGGGACACGATCGGCAATCGAAAAACATACCAGGCGACTCGTCCACGCGGGAGAGGGGAGGATCCTTCCAGAAATCCACGTCGCGAGGTCTTAGCGGTTGAATAATGTAACGGAGCATCAGGCCTGAATGATTTAAAAGTAAAAGTCCTGAGCGACCGTCACCCCGCGAGAAGGGTAAAAACGGCGACACGGAAAGGGGGGGGTAGAGGGGTTGAGGGGACACGGCGAGAAACGGAAAGTTTTATGTTATTCCATGCCCGGGGAACCAGCAGGCCCTTTGGGGTGCGAGTAAGAGATTAACATGGAAAGTTCCAGCGTTACCGAAGTTCGCATCGGGTACAGGGGGGGTCCACGGGGCCAAATGAACCGGCGTCATTCTTTTCCCTGAATGGAAATGGAAGAGCTACCTCCTCCCCTCTCTGCACCCGAGAATCAGGATTAAAGTTATTCTCGGACTGAATTCGAAATTATGTCGTGTCACTCGAGGGATAAACAGAGGCCGTCGGGAAGCGTAACACGGCTGAAGTAATTTTCACACTGGGATTGGAGGAAGATCGAATTTTGAGCGTCGTTTCTATACATGTATGTTATATACACTTCGGATGTTCCAATGGGTACCTTGTAGATCACGAAAATGAATGTATATTTACTCTTTAACGCCCAAACCCTTAAATCGTTATTTCAACATTTGGTGACTGATATATATGTTGTATCTTGTTATTTTGAAGTCGAAAATATCGATATTAAACATATTTTTTTCGTTTTTTATCGAATTACAAAAACTATGCAGAAACTTACCACGAAATGCAATCACAGATTTCTCTTCTAATGATAACCAGACACTAGTGTTCACGATTGTATAACTTGCGACGACTGGGATACACAATGAAATACAATAGAATCAGCTTCGCTCTCTCCATTCAGGTATTAAATTCAATCCCGAAGCGGGCCCCCGCGTATCACAAAACACACCGTGTATTCACTTCTACCGTGTCCACGACAGATATACATATATCACCTTCAACATTCTGACGCGTCTCCGTGCACACAGACGAGCGTTTCGAGACGAAAAATCGAATTGTCAACGAAAGCGAACTGATAAAAAGTCCCCGGGGGGGAGAGGAGGTGTCTCGACCAGTTTCGCTAACGAACTATTCGCGTCGCAGAAATTATCCGTTCATACCCGTCCCCGTCGTGTCAGTTCTGGGTCAGCACGGTGTATTAGACTTTCCCGGCCGAGACATTAATAACCCATAAATAGCGGCCCGTTGCGTACAACCGGGGGGACACCGTACTGTGGAGGACCACCGTGGCAAAACTTCCACCAGTGCCCACATACATCGCACGTGTGTACGTGGGTACGTGTTACAACGAAGAATTCATTTCACCAGGTAGGTACCTATGCCAGCGGGATAAGGAATGGGGTCCCGACCTGCCCGACCGTTTCACGCCTAACACGGCGCGAGGCAGATACGGCGTTGTAATAATAAACATCGTCCCGATCGACGGTGCATTGCTTTCGCGGTAGTCACGAGACCACTCCCAAAGTCGTTTGTCGGTACGGTATATATCGGTTCGCTTCGTGTATCCGCGCATCGATCCCCCTTCCCGTGACACCGCTCCCGAGAGAAACTGCCCTATTGACTGTGAAATTAGACTACTGTCCGTGAATCGGCGAGACATAAAGTGTCGATCGTTAAACGAGCGTGTAATTTCGCGACGTCGACAGAACGAATGATATGTGTACGTTTGCGAATCCTTTCGTGGTGATAGAGCGTTCTTCTTCGTTGAGAATCAGATACGTGGCGAGTGGGTGAAATAAAGTGGTTTAGTTTAAAAGTGTTTCGCGGATCGAATGGTATATAGTACGTATAGTACTGTCCATAAGTCCATGGGACAGTTGATTGCTTTTTGGTGAAAAATCGAAATCGAGGTGGAATTTCTTGAAGCAATTTCACCGATTTATTTCATTTTCTCGGTAAGATAGTCATCTTTCAGTTGTACCTTAAACATCTTTCGCGGTTACTTAACAAAAATGTAATTGAACAATTCTGGCAGTGATATTGAAAAAGACTAAGAATTCGCGAAAGGAATTAACGATGGAATGAGAATTATTTTCAATTCACTGTTACTGTGGCATAATTCATTTGGATGAAACAAGCAGTTTAATTAAACAGATATTTTAGACTGTCCGTAACATTGAATATAATTTACATTTTCTCTACAAGGTGCAAAATTAATAGGCATTCGTTTTTTTAATCGGTTAAGTGAGTTTTTAAATTTTACTCTTTCTTATTCTGCCTTTCGTAGCACAAGTGTCCCGTGACTTATGGACGGGAGTGTATTTCCGCCGAAGGTCATTATAGAGATATGTTTTTATATACTGTATTCCGTTGTTAGTAACTTTTAACAATTACCATCGAGTTCAATAATTGTGTCGTTAGTATTTTTTAATTGTTCTTCGTTAATTTTCTTTTCTTGAAGAGAATGTTATTTTTCCACACGATGCAATGTGCGCGAGTGAATAAAATGGCTTCGTTCAGAGATTATGGTGCCAACAGTGTTTGAAGGTAAAGTACATTAATATAATATATACAATCTTCACATAAATTTTTAATATTTAATAAATAGTTGTACTTGCATATAAAATGTTACTTTTCCCTTCAGTTAGATATTAGAGTAATTAAAGTATAGAAGAACATATACGATGGAATCGGTATATTTGTTTGAACTAGGTACGTAAAAGGGGATGCACCACCGTATCGGTCTCGGTACACTCGTGTTTCGAGCAGTTCAGTAAAGGTCGAACATACCCGACCGAAATGTGGGGTCTACAATCTTCAAATAGAAATGAAACTTAAAATTCACATCGGATTACAGGAACGCCACTTGAGAAATTTCTTCGAACAATTTATCGCCCGTATTCACGCTCGCGAACCGCGAAACGGGTCGTAATAATATGAAATTCAGTTCTAATTTTCCCGATCTCTGATTCTTAACGCGTATATTTTCAAAGTGTTTCACTCCGTCGAGGGTGTGCATTACTCAGATAAGCCTTCGGCGGCGCCCTTCTACAGATCGCGTGCATTTTGTAACTGAAACGATCGCGAGGATAATAATAACAACGAACCACGGTAAATTTTATCGTTCTGCTGATAGCAAAACTGTCGCCGTGCCTTCCCGATAGAAGATACACGGAAACGGTTCGTCCTTTATTACAGAAGCTTATCGCCGACATCGAGGGGAGGGGGGAGAGACTACCAGAAATGAATAAATGATCGTCGACCGAATGAGAGGTGAAAACGCATGTTGCGTGCCTCGAAGAGCGTTACATCGTAAATCGGGCTAATACAGCCCTCGATCGTCACAAAGTTGCAATTTAAAGACGCAACCCAAGGTGTGTGTACGTTAGTAGTCACACACAGTGATATCTGCCAGCATTAATCGGACAGGCGTGATCCCCTCGCGGATTCTTTCAAATCCACTTCCATTTATTCCGCGGATGTTTAATTTACGGTGCAATGAAGCACTATCTCGCGCTCCTCGCATCCTCGCGCACCTTATTTTATTATACACTTCGCCGGGAATGCTTTCACCGTGGATCCTTAAAAGTCTTTTACAACGCTCTAAAAGTTTCGTCTATGCACGATTATACCCGCCCCTATTACATTCTTTCGTTTTATCGTCGAAACGGACTCGAAGCACGCCGAAATAAATTTAAACGATCCCCCTCTTCCACACACATCCCCGTTTCCCTGTCCTCGCTACCCCCATTTTACCAGCTTCGATAACATCGATAACTTTCATTCTTTATTTCTTTTTTTTTTCTCGCGCCTAGAATTACGGCCACTTCGAGAACAGTTGAGAAACGCTTTCGCGTTCTTATCCCGTGGATTACTATCTCATCGATACCTCGATAATCTATATCCCCCACACCCTCGTTCTTTCGATGATCGAGCATTCCGTGCACGTACGATATCGTTAAACTCAAGATCCCGAACGTTACACGTACAGCTAGCCCCCTCCCTGCACACCTTCCCCCGTGAAATGGGTTAATGATTTCTAAATAGAGAACGATGTCACGAGCGCTCAAATGATCGCGATGGGATCCGCCGATATCGCGGTTACGTTCGCGATTTCACCAATGGATCACGGATTCAGCTAGAAATATACGAATGTATGTGTGCGCGCTCGACGGTGAAGTTTGAATAGATTTTTATCGCGTCCCTGTCATTAGGGGATTCGATTAGACTGTCGATGGAATTCGTGTGAGTCAAGCCGAACGGACCGTGTGGTGGAGGAACTTTTTATTACGACGACCAGTCATGCGTGCGATACTACGAGCCATACGGTGCTGGATTGAAACGAGTTAAATATTAAAGGAACGGATCGCCACCCTCCCACCGTCGAGGAAACAGTTCGTCCTGGACAAAAAGGACAGGAATTGTTCACCCAAATTTTACCTTTGCTGGTCGAGTTAGTTTTTTAACTTATTGTTTGTGAAATTATTTGTGCATTATAGGAAGTTTCTGAGAGTATTTTAATTATTTTATTCCCGGTTACTTAATGTTTTGTAGATTAAAGAAGGGAATTTTTTGTCGATCGATGGCAGGATGAATTGTACATCGTGATGGAAAGCAGTCTAACGATTGCGATTTGGTAAAGTACGATCTCGAACCGTGCGCAATATCGGAACCATGTTGAGAAAAGGACAGAATCATTTAAGCAAAGACAGGGAGCCTGCAATGATGGCAAGTAAAAACATCAGATAAGTCAGTGTAGGTACGGTACTGCATAGATTCCCATCAACTTCAGGAAAGACTGATCGATCGACATCGTCGTCTGATAGATCATTCGGCCCAATCCCCTGTTTACTTTCACTAGACTCTTTCATAATATTTTCTTGCATGTTCTCACTTAACATCAAGGAACGATCGTTTCACGCTTTTCTCGATTCAATGGACAATAATATAACTAACCTACATCTCTAAAAAAAGTTCCCGTTGATATTGTATACATTTATTCGTAATGATTAAACCGACAACAATTACACTTTATCCGTTCGAGAACAAATTTTCCGCAATTTTCAAACCAACGAGCAGCAGCGTGTCCACGGTTTCGTGATAATCCCAATTTCAATGGCACGCCAGACGGAACAACCGCGTCTCGTGAGGAAGCATCGTTTCGCGATCCACATCTTTCAAATCGCAACAATGCAGGAGATTTTTCGTCGGTTACCAGGAACAAAACGATACCGATGAGCGGGACCTGTTCTCCTCGCGGTGTATCGTAATCACGTTTTCGCGTGTTGCCTAACGGATATACACTCCTTTTCAAGCGTAAAACGTTCGACTCGTTCTCCAACGATGCGAGGCCAGATAGCAAGGAGGCGTTGTGGAACGCAGGCATTCCCCATGAAATCTCAAACTCGCAACGGCAACTCGAAGACGGCTTCGGCCGTCGTTATCGTCTACCTACGAATCATTCATTGTCGCTTCAGACAATAGAGATTACTCTATCGCCGGTGATGCGAGTACCTTGTACGCCTTGCGTCACGTACTTTCTCGCGTGGACCGTCGTGGAGAGACACGTTCTATAGAAATCGGTGCGTTGGCCAATCGTAATTTATACGTGGATGCGTTGCCTAATAATGTGGACCGCTTCACTGTCAACTCGGAAACCGATCCTCGAGCGACGCGTGCGACGATGGATCTTCTGTGAGAGATCGGTGATGTTTGCGACATAGGATGGCCACTTACGACAAGATCTATGAAGGTGAAATAGTATTGTTCTCCTATACTGTACAGAAATAGGCCTGAGGTCTAATATGTACCCGTGAGTACCAATCAATCGAACGTATTAGGTTCAGTTCGTTGGAGTCAAATGAAATCCAAATGTCTGAATGTTTATTCCTAGCGATTGACAAATACCTGTTACCATCGGTTGCATTTAAATTTGTTTCGAGTAATATTCGATCTTCATTAACGTTCAATAATTCATAAAACACCACAAATATATAACTATGGACACATAATTTGCAGCCTAAATCTGTTTCGAATAATATTCGTCCCTTATAAAATTCAAATATGCTGCGGTAATAAACGGTTGCGAATAAAGTCCACGAACTACAACAAGAATTGCAACTGTCCTACATAGAACCCCAGAAAAATGTAATAATTATGGGCACACTGTAATTAATCCTCAGAAGGCGAATAATCCGGGACGGTCACTGCAGAAGAAAGCAGGGTTATTTTGACCCGTAGTAAAATTTCTCTAGTTTTTCACTGTATTTCACAGAGCCCTATAGACTGCAAATGGATAAAATCCGCTGTCTATTAATGACAATTCCGAAACATCGACGGATAATTTAACCACTAATAACGCCGATCGTGGAATCCGGCCCGCGAGATTCTGAACGTAAATCACGGCCATAAATGCCCGACAATCAGGAAGCAAACGCTTCCCAGGAAGAGGCATTAAGCATGACAATAAAGTAAGACCGATTGGAAAATTGTTCCCGGCGAGTTAACAAACGACACGCGCACGGATGAAAGTACCTCTCTGTTTCCTTGGCGCGACGGACAAGAATCACTGCGCGTAACCACGCACGTCTCCCGGGTAACCCTTTAGGTGGACACGCTCGCAAAATCCATAAACTTCTCTCTCGTCCCTACCCCATTGAAAACAAAGGAGAAAAAGAAAAACGTGTCGTTGAACCCGAAATAGGAAAAATCCGCTGGGACTTTCACGTTGGTCGGAACGTCGCGTCGGCGATCAGGAGACAACGGCCGCGCGCGCATGCATAAACGGTAAATGCGTTTTCCCAGACACTCCTTGTTCACTTAGCCAAGATCTGATAGCGGCTAACTACAATCGGAGTTTTCTCTCCGATCGCCGGTATTATTTACTATATAACGTGTAGGCGAGCGAGTGCGCGTGCATGCTGCCTGTCGATGTATGCCGAACAGATTAAACGGATACTACATATATACATATATGTATATGTATGTTCATATATATATATATATATATATATGTATATGTATATGTACAGGTAAGACACGGAGAGTACGGTCGAACGTAGCGACCGTGCAGGCGCACCGGGGTCAGGATTACGACACATTGGATCAACCGCATGCCTTTTGAGCTCTGTAAGGCTCATTCATCTTACCGGGCCCGGGGTCCCTGCCTCTCCAATCTCCGCGTGATTATGTATTACATTAATATGTAAGTCGGCCTACCCACGTACGGATATTATATCCATCCGAATGCCGTCTGCGTCGCCCTTAATACCCTGTTCCCCCCATCCCACCCCGTTTGATTTTCACGGGACAGTTCGGAGGCGAACAGAATAGACGACGGTACCTACCTCTCTGATAGATCTGAACGGGTTCTGGTACACTGCTTAGTATTTAGTAGCGTGGGTTGTATTACGGTATCGGCGCGAAGGGTGGCGGTTCCCGAAACCTCGTATCGAGGGTTGAAGAACAGGTGATGGTTATGAAATCCACAGACGGTCTCTTTGATTATTATTCACGAATCGTCGAAATCCTGTAATCAGGTAAAACAGTCTTTTCGGCGCAGCATGGACGGACAGATGAAATTCCAAATAAATGAAATAATTTCGTCAACCATCGATGAGAATCTTGCCTAAATTGTAACGATTCGAATTGACGCGGTCTCGCACGCCTTTTTAATTCCCTGGTAGGAGGCAGTGCGAGGGAAGATACCATAGAATTATCGCGGACGTTAATCAGGATATTGTAAAATGAATTTCGTGCTGGCCGGGCAGTTTTTGTAGCAGCTGCGCGCGTCGTTTCGGAACTGTTAATTGTCCCATTTTTCCCGCCCGCCCGCCATAAATACAATACGGAGCCGAAGCGATATGATGCATGGCGCGATACACATAAATATCACCCGGGCAAAGCGGCAATATACCAACAGCGCAAATATCAGCGGGCCTGTAACTCACGGCGCGCGGCCCCCTCCACCCCCACCTTCGGGTTCCCCCGGCTAACAAATACTTTTTTCAGTTAGCCGCGATTACGAGCCACGGCATAAATAATTATTCCTCGACAGGCAATCGTTAGCGAGACCTAATAGGGTACAAAGTAGCCGGGGTTATTATTTTCCCCTAGCAAGAGAGCCCGTTCCCCTCCCAATTATCCGATCTTTTCGCGATACACATTCAAGGGACTCCGTGCTCCAGCTATCTTCGAGGTGCCGGGACATTTGTCTCGGGGGGGGATAGAAAGCGACGAGAGTTCTTAGAACGCTGACACGATTAATACGATGATTTTCATCGATATCGACGAACTTACAAGCGTTCCGATCCCTTATAAATCGACCGTCGAATCGAATTCATCGCGGATGACTGATATCTAGCCTTCTCGAGCAATCTTCACGATTGTTGCTTGGTGTTCCATGCAAAGTTCGCGCAATTACAACGATGAATAACGATTTTCGGCGTAGGCGTATGTACGGACGTTCGCGCGCGAACTAACCGATCGCGAGATGAATGCAAGACGTCTGACCCCCGGCTACGAATCGCGGTATTTATAGGCGTGCTGGATCGCAGGCAGATTAACTAGATAAGGTTCCGATGCGAGCCGATTCCGATTGTCTTTGGCTGGCTGGTGGCTGTTGTTGGGACGGCCTCTAGTTTATGCATTGCACTTGTTCTTGCCGCAACGAGCACACAAATCGTTCCAATATACGCTGGGTGTGAAGGAAGTATTTATGACAGTCTTGGGGGATGGTCCACGCCTTCGGATCAAAGGTACGATCCATATTTCTAGACAGATTGATGACTCCATTAACAGCCACTATTCTATCTTTGGAGCAAACACTGAATTCTTACCAAATTAACGACAAAAGGCTAATTAATTCCTAAATTTTTTTTCGAATAAAATCATTGGTTTAGATTCAACCATCCAGTACATGTATTACAATTGTCTGTAAGAACGCTATGTATAATACTATCCAACGTAAAATACCCTGAAAGTTAATAGTCTCAGTAGTCCATCAATCAGCAAAATGTTCCATTTACGTCTTTTTCGCGAGCGTGGTTTTCGGTTCCTCGAAACGGCTTGGCATACCTACACCGGAAATACCGTAAACGGTTTTATACACTTCTACGTATACAGTGTAAGAAAAGCAGAAGGTATTACCCGAACGAGCACGTTTTTCTTGTACGTACAATGCCAGTGTTCGCCGGCGAAACGACAAGATCTGGCGCGGAACGAGCGTGTGCTCCACGTGCCCGACTACAAACGACTGCGAGAAGCCCGTGGTGCCGGTTATTGTGTTTAGAAAACCGGGTCCACTTCGCGAAACCCATTATACAACAAAATACGTACCGTGAAACGCAACGAGATATATATTTACGATCGTCGGGACGGCGCGGCCCGAGTGACACACGTTAACAGTCCCCACGACTGACGATTTGCAACGTGTAGCCCAACCCACGCCCGTCTACGAGCCCCGTCGAATATCTATTGTCACACGATACGTAGTCGGATGTGTAGGGTTTTTGTTCCTTTGACTCGAATTCCACTCGTTACCGCGAGCGACGCGCAAAAATTGTAATGAACACGCCGCCTGTGAAAAATATACATACAATGGAGGAGCACCAACAACGAGTGGTTTACAGAGGAAAAAAATACTTCCTCTTTTAATCTTCGCGTTGAAAATTACTTGAACCGCGCAAAATGAATAGAAGAGGCGGGTATATTCTCGTTGTAATTTATTTCTTATTAAATATTATTTCCCGGTCCAAATAGAATTTTATCCTGAATGATTTCTTAATTCCCTACGGTGTGGGAAAAGGAAGAGGTATGGAACTCATTTTTCCAGTGACAAAGAGATCATGTTTCTCGTTAACCGTCGAGAGCACGGACGGAGTATTCCGTACGTCACTGGTACGGAAAAGTCTACTATTTTTCTGTACTTCTTTTAAAATGTTCTCCTTTTGAAAAATACAAGCTCGATGAATTGTATAAGATCTTCCCCTGCAAGATGATTGCAAAATCCTTTGGGTCGCCGACTTAGTTGAGACATTGAACACTGGTAAATTTTGTTATTCTGGTTATGAAGATACCCCGTTACGGGGTCAGATATTCAATACTTTTCCAGATATTCATGATTAAAGTTTCAATATTGCACTGAAGTACCGTTGAATTGAAGTAGGAAGTACTAACTAATAACAGTCTGAGCGTAGTGGTTCGGTATGCTATATTCACACCACAGCAATGCTTCATATCTATGTTTCAACGCAACTGTACTTCAATGCAATATTGAAACATCGATCATGAATATCTCGAAAAATATTCAGTATCTGTTACTGTAACGGGGTGTTCCCGTAAATAGAATGACGTAATCAACAAGTGTTCAGAATCTCAATTAAATCGGTGACCCAAAGGTCTTCCACTCTCCTTGTTAGCTATAATTACGGTACGAGTATCTACTTTCTATTTAACATACCAATAAGCGATCCATCATATGTTACATAGAATAATCACACAGCTTGAATTCAAAATACATTCCGTATGATTACTCTTGATGGATTAATTGCAACCATAAAATCACGCAAAACGCTCTGATTTTGCGTATCCGTCGGGAATGAAGCCGTAAATTCGAGAAGAATACGATTCAGAAAAAGGGAACACGATTAAATATTATTCTTCTCTCCGACGCGAATCATCTTCAACCCGCGATCGCTCCTTCGCCGCGTCGGTTCAAGATAAACACACCCGGTCGTCCCTCCTAGTGTCCCTCGAAGACTCGGAGCCGTATGAATTTTCAATCGCCTCTCGTGCAACGCGCAGAGGAATACGAAAGACGATGGAGGACGCGCGAGAAATAAAAAAAAGTGGATCCACGTATATATACACTAACACGCCGCGAAATAACAAACTGCATATTTATGAGCTTACTCTGAAAACGGATGGGTCGTTCGGTTACGGGAAGAGCTTCCTCGGCACTAGCCACCCGGTTTCCGACGTGGCCGTCCGCGACCTATGAGAGCCACACTCGCTGGGACCGTTTCGGACACCTTGTATAATGATAAGTAGGTCCACCAGTGGCGGCGTGTGTGTACACGTACATATATGATCCAAAGAGATTGCTGACTACATGCATAAGAATGTGCCGTTAATTAACCGTGGCCGTATCGGGCATCTGATTGGCTATTTAATTGGATTAGGCACGGCGTATATACATACGGTTTCTATGAGATCGAATATATATATATGCGCGAGGCCGGTCTGGTACGTACGTGGTAATTACGTTAGTACCACGGTACGTAGGTGTACATATACCTGTTACATACCGCGAGTGGGTGTTCTTCGCCGTGGTTACAGAATGCGAATTGCATTTCGTGCTTTTTCATTCTCTCTATCATCCTCCTTCTGGTCATTTTATTCGTTTCCGTTTTCATCTTTCTCCGTTCACGTCTTCGTTCGACCCCGAGATCTCTCTTCCCCCCTCTTCTCCTCAATCGTACACATATACAGACGCACAGATACACAGACATACGGTCTGTCTCGTGTTCCCTCAATTTTCTACAATCATGCAAATTACTATAAATCACCCGTTCCAACGAATGGTACGGTCAGCCAGCCGAGTATCTCGTGTGGTGTAGTTTTGTTAAACAACGACGGTAAAATCGATCCCCGGGGTACCGCTATGTCCTGATCGATACTGTTAAGCCGCTACCACTTTGCAACCTATCCACCGCGAACGGGACGGGGCCGTTAGCTATCTTAATTCACAAAATGAACTGGTTTACACCGAGGGGCCGACATCGCCACTTTCGGTGTACAAGATAATCCCGGGACGGTTTCAGGGCGAGCTAGGCGAGCCAGCTTTTTAGATCGCTCGATTGCCGGTTCGCGGGGAAAACGGAATTGGAAATGGTTGCGTAACGAGGTACGGGGGCCCGGGAAATTGCAGTCTCGTTCGCCTCCGATTAATCGGCCGAATACGAAATCGACGGTCGTTTCCACGGTTCTTTTGATTGTTGCAAATGTTTCCGTAGCGGCCTGTTATTTTCTTGCTTTTCTCCCGTGAGGAATTTCTGGGCGGATCGATGCATTAAAAAAATTAAGTAATACGTTCGTAACTTTCGTATCGGTGGAACACTTGAATTTTGAACGTTAACGTGCTGTGTAGAACCTGGGCGACGTGTCCGTCTATTACTGTCTGTTTCTACTTGAGGCGTTACATCATGTTATACTTGTGGTGACGATTTCAGTATAGAATTCAATAAACCTCGCGTCCAAGTGAAATATAATTCAGCTGGTATTAATATTTACCATTTCATTTGCAATATGTACAGAATAAAGTGATTCTAGATACGGTGGAGATCAAGAGAATCGCAAGGAAAGTTGACGAAATGCAGATTGACCGTATAGAGCAAAGAACTCTCTCGCGACGAATACAAACATCGACCTATCGAGAACATCGAATTTCGGGTGACGCTGGTAAGAGATCGTTCGGTGCGGCCAATAAATCAGTGGGAATCGAGGAACGGTAGCGGAGAGATTCGAGGGACGGGGGAATCGGTGAAACCGAGGATGGAAACGGCGAACGATGCAACCGAATCGTACGATCAACGCGGGAGCGTACGGTGGGTACGGGTACGCTCGAACTAATTATCCGTCCGTAAATGGAATAGAAACGTTAGTTGATCGCGTACGCGGGCAAAGCCGGTCGCGGGGCAACGTGTGTACGCGATTTCTGAACGAGGACGAGACCGAACCAGCGAGCCAGAGAGCGAGCGAGCGAACAGCACAAAGTTCATGTGAAAGGGGAACCAATGAGCATGAAACATGCCGCGAATATATACGTCCATACGTCGGTCTACCCATACGTTTAACGGAGGATACACATGCTCGAGAGTAATCGGCGTATAACCGCTTTGAGTCTAAGGCCGTGGTCACACGAGCGTCGAGAATATGTACGTAGTGTACGTTGCCTCGCCGCAAAGTCGCAGGAGCACACGAGCGACGTACGTCGAACCGAAACGTCTGCGCCACACAATCGTAGGTATATTTTCCAACAAAATGAAACGACGAACGGAATGTCGGGGGACAATTATTATGGAGTGACGACCATATCGCAACGGAGTATAATTAATTGTCTGCCGGTGGAATTAATTGGAAGACACGTTATTTAAATTAACGTGGAATTGTTAATTACGAGAGAGCGGAAGATACTATGTTCACGGCGAATATGTGTATACATTCCAAACGTGTTTGTAGAAATTTATGGAACAACTTTTGTTTTCGTGTTGTAGGATTTCTATTGGTTTCGTTGATTGAACTACTGAGCAGAAAGAGAATGTTATCGAAATATTTAAAATCGATGGAAAGTAAATGTATGTATCATTTATCTTCGTGTTAATTAACGTGGTTGCTAATGACCCTAATAAATTAGTGAGATATGAACAATAAAATAAAATTAAAAATGATCTGTATGATATATTACTAGTTAACACGTTCAATCAGCCGTTTGCTTTTCCCACGTCAAAATGAAAATGTGCCGATTTAAATTTATCTTAAACAAACACTGTTGTCGGGTGTACAGAGTTGATTGAGAAATGTTCTTCGGTTTATGCTGTTTGACTAGGACGTTTGTCAGACCACGTTCGCAAAATGCCGTCTGAACGCCGATGTGGCTACGGCTTTAAGGCGGAAAGAGCGCACGATCACCGTCGGCCATCGCCGCGAACGTATCTAATAATCAAGATTTACTGGTTTACCGGCCGCCGTTAATCTTCCCGCGGTGATTGATGCGTGAAATTTCCACGAAATTTAAGATGTCTCTGTACACCGTACGAAATCGTTTCGTACATTGTTTGGCGAGAACGGACCCGGGGAATTGGTAGACCAGCCCGGTATTGATTTATGTTTATACGCTGCTCGCGGACCGCGGTAGAATCCTGTTCGTGTTATTCATGAAATTCCATTTACGAGCCGCGAGGTGCTATAGATTGTCACGATTTTGATGAAGGGGGGAGTGAACGGTGTGTACAGAGAGTCGAGAACGTCTTCTCGTTTGAGACTGGAGAATCCACCGATCGAAGCCAGAATTTGAACATTGTTAACTCGTGTTCGGTTAATTTAATTTAACTAGTATGCAAACAAGATAAATGTTCGCCAAGAAATTGACGGAAATTTTGGTTTAGCTGCTTTTCTTTTCGATTCAACTGAACGAAGTAAATTGGAAGACACACATTGTCGTTCGATATTATTCCCTCCGATCGAGGTTTCTGGTTAATTTACGGAAGATCCTAAGCTCGTGGACGCGTTCTTGTTACCGAGGACTCGATCGCGACGCGTTAACGAATTCACCGAGAAACCGAAACAATTTAATGACGGGAAGATCGACAAATTGCGCTTCTTTCGCGATTAAACGTTGCACTTGCATTTCCCTCGAGTATAGCCGAGGTCCCTGTTCGGGGGAAAAAAGGCTACTTCGACTTGGCTGGCTGGCTGGCTGTATCCCCGTGTTTTCGTGCCAGCTCGTCGCCGTGCAATGGAAAAAACCAATTTCCCCTGTGGCGAACGGACGGCTGGAGGTTAAAAAAAAAAAGACAGAGAGAGACGACGAAAGAGAGAAAAAGAGAGAGAGAGAAATAGAGAAAGAGAAAAAAGAAATTAACGTGCGATTTCCTAGACTCCGACTGTGCTTGCCAAAGGGAGCAAACACGCCCCAATTTAACACTTTGACTGCGACCTGTATAACGAAACACGGGGCAAACGATACGCGTGGGTAGACGGTTCCGGTGTTGCGTTCAACTGAATGCTCCAAGGAGCAAGCGCAAGTATCGTTGAAATATAAAAATGTTTGTTATCCGACGCATTTCTCTGGGCGATCGATAGTCGCCGTTGTGGCGGTGCTCGCGATCGGAATGCTTGAATAATCCGTCCACCTTTGATACACCGCTAATCGTTTGTGTGTATGTATCCAGGTTTGCGCACGGCGTTTCTATCATGTACGAGGGGTGATTCCAAAGTTCAGGGTACTGTGTTATAAAATTGTTATTTGAGTTATTTTCGTCTATATTACATTCTAACTTTTAAATGTAATTCCTCATTATTGTAAACACCCCTCGTACTATAATATACATTATGCCCATATAACCTGTAATAATCACAAGGCTATAACGAAAAGAAATAATATTCTATTAATTCGTCTCAATAGTGACACTTCTTCCCTATAGGAATCAGAAAAATCATGACTCCTGATGCTCTGCGTTCAACCCTCCAGAAAGTCCGATAAAAGTATCAGTATAGAGAATACTTCTGTGGGGGGATCTTCGATGCTTGATGGGAACTGGGTGTAACGTCACGATAGATTTCCGTTGATGTGTCAATCGACGTATCGCGAGGAGGTAGCGCGCGAGCCACGAGGTGTACACGCGAGGAGGATGGTTAGCCAAGTAAAGACGGTGGTTAGAAAGAGTCTGCGAAGAAGGACGGGTCCGGAGATGCGGAGAGGTCAGCAGCAACATCTACGGCGGCGGCAACGGCAGCATGCGAGCACGATGAGAGGCAGGAAGAAGGGAGAGGGCTGAGTTCTGGAGAGGGTTTCAGTATAGGCATGCACGATGCACGTAGCGAGATAACTGGTTTCGCGGAGCCTGCTATCATGGCACTCTAATTACCAGCCATTACACCCGGCGAACCCCTCTGAATTGTTGCGTTCTCTACCTACACTCGTACTAACCACTCGACCACCGAGACCGGTGTGCCCTGACCGCAGCTTTAAATGCAGAATTAATATACCGGCCGGCACTCATTTTGCGCCGGCGTTGTTGCACGTGGTTTTCTTTCACCCACCCCATCGCGTCCCCACCGCTCTCTACCACCCCGTCTGCCATGTGTGTACACAATTCGTCCTGTGCGTCCTTCGCGCGATATTTTACCGCCTCCGTGCGATCCGTGAATCCCTTAATTTGCTGTTCGAGATCCCCTTTTGTACTTTCCATTCGAATGGTGACCAGACATACTGAACTTGAGAATATTAATGTTGCTTGTTTCCATTAATTGCTGGCTTCAGGTAGCTGAAGAACATCAAGGCATGTTGAAGTGAGTGGTCGAAAGTTCATCAACGTCTATAGAAACGTTGATGTTTCTTTGGAAGAACAGAGCTTACTAGGTATTAAAGGATTCAATCAACCTCGAAAACTGTCTACGGACGTTAATTAACTTTCGAACACATCCCACTTCAACATGCCTTGATGTTCTTTAGCTACTCGAAGTCTACAATTAATAGAAACAAGCAACATTTGTATTCTCAATTTCAGTATATCTGGTCACCATTCGAATCGAAGGTATAAAGGGGATCTCGAGCAGCAAGTAGATAATTACCTAAGTAGTAGTGGCTGACAAGAAAGGGCTAAATGCAGTGTCAATACCTGTACATTAATTGCATTCTACAATCACAGAATCTTCGAGAATTGAAACTTGAACGTGATACGCAATAAACGTTAAACAAATTAAAAAGGAATAATATCAGTTCTCTCTGAATACACAGAAACGGGGGAGATCGGTCCAAGTGCTCGCGTTTCAGATGTTCGTTGAGGCAAGCCGAGCTTTCTCGTGCGGCCGCTTTGAAAAATCGCGGTATTAAAGCGGACCTTTGGACCCTTATCTAAGTTATTGTCCAGCCCTGGGTAGTACCTCCTTTGGATTGCTCGAAGGGACACGTTGCGACATTATACGTATATTCCCAGCGTGCATGTGTACGTGACGCCGCGTCCACCGAAAGGAGCTCACGAAGGTCGATGTCGGGACCAGGAGGATTCCCCCCACGGGAGCGTTATCAGTGTCTTATGATGTGCATTAAAGGATTGAAAATGCCAAAGATTGTCAACGAGACCCTTTATCTGTCCATTAGCCAAATAGCCTCGTACGAATTTCACGCGCCATTCACCGACCGTGATGGACCACGCGGAGGACCCTTTCTCAGGACTGATCCATGGCGCTGTCCATAAATACGGAAGATTGGATCATTTTAAAGTTTCTTCTTCGTCGTACACCACTCCACCCTTTTCCGTTTCTTTAACTTTACATTAAATAATAAAATATATATACATTAAATACTTCAAATACCTTTAATCCGTATCGAACCTGAAGATTTCTATCCAACAACGATATTCCATCCGATCCTCGTGGGTAAATCGAGCGGAACTCGACTTTGATCACCGCCTCTTAAGGACACAAGGGTGACGCACGTTTGCCGGGGCGCGGAAAGAGCTGAATAAACGGTCGATGTGAGTGACGAGAAGTACTTCCGCGGCGTAGAAAAAAACTCGACAGGAAGAGAAATTCTTCCACCATGAGCGGAATAAATATATATATATTCCTCCTCCTTGGTGGTGTGAAAAAAAAGTGCCCGTACGAGTGACAAAATGGACGTGGAATCGGTTCGTATAATATCCTTACGGTGGGAATAGAGGCGGGCTTTATGGTCACCGGGGCCGAGGCTAAAATGTACGTCTCAACTTCTTTCGTTCGATTGTTCACGTCCCGCCTTCCAGTTCCTGACGAAATGGTCGGGCGTTAAAAGTGCTGCATCCGCAGTAAGTACACCGAGGGGCGAAGAAAAAGGGGGCCAGAACGGAGGACGGTAAAGGAACGGCGCGCGGGCCGAGGGTTCCTTTTTATTCCCCGGTACGAAGCCCGTCGCCCGTTTCCTTCTTGCGGACGAAAACCGATTAAGCCCGGCTGTCCTGCCTGGGCGAGGTTGTACCGAAAATGAAATTGCTCTAGGAAGTGTCTGTATTATCTTTCGCGCGTACGGATACCCTTGGTCTGGTCGGGTTTTTTTTCTCTTCTCCATGAATAAAAAGGATCCCCTCCCGTGTTTCGTGGGAATTTCTCGCTGGTGCCGTACTTCGCGCGAAGGATGCCCGTTATATTGTGAGTAATATAACATCGCTGGTTATTCTTACCTGGTTAGAGACACCAGAAGTATCGTGGCAGTTTTCGTTTCTTAGCTCGGACAAGATGTGCAAATGTGCGCGAGTTACGGAAGACCGTTGAGAACTGTGCAGAGAAAAGAATGTTCTCCGAATAAGTGTAATATTTCAGTGTAAACGTAACATCAGCATGTATGGAATCTTTTTCGAGGTATGATCTTTTTATATTATTGTATATATCAACCACAGTAAATCCTTGACGAGTGCTCGAAGGAAAGGTCAGCACAGTGATAGAGCTTGGAATTCTGAAGCCAATGATAGTTGTTTTTATTAGTCTATGAAATATTTAATGTTCAGTATCGAGGAGCCTTCGGACACTCATCGAGAATTTACTGTGTCATAAGTATTGAAGACTTTCGTTCAGAGTTAATAACTTCTCGTATACACGTTACATAAAAATGTCGAAACTGTACCAGTGTTGCTGTCTTCCGTTCACGCTCATACCTCGTGTCTAAATGGTGATCGAAAGTTTTCGGAGCACGCTGTACATAATGCTAATCAACGGCGACTTTTCTATGCCTCCGACTTCCTTAATCTCTCTGGACTTCTTCTATAAGTCTTGAAGATTGGTTTTATCATGGGAGATAATTCATTGCCTCGTGACCACGTACCTTCCTACATTCTTACCGGGCATTAAAATCTCCGAACGGCTATGAAAAATACGAGAACCTTCGGGTCTGATGTAAAAAAAAAAAAAATAATTCTCTCGTGTGATTGTTCATGCGATAGCGCGTTCTATAGACACGAAGTTTGTGATTATAAAGTATTGTTACGGTGGAACGGTGACCGGTTAAAGAGCCAGGTGACAAGCTAATTTATCGAAAGAATGTTACACTGGCGCGGGGTGATACGTGGGCAGCGGTTATCAGGCCGAGCCAAGCCGACCGACTCTAAATGATCTCTCGTATCGTGATTTACCGAGACCTCCTGCGATCGCTAGTATTTTAAGGGTATTCAGCAAGTGACATATTCAATGTTAAAATCTGCTTACGTGAACGAAGTATCGCCTGACGTCACAGTTTCCTATAGAACCCTGGATATTAATTATGAGAAACAAACGTGTTCAATTTGCGTGAATGTAATCGAGAAGCATGCAGAACACCTGAATTCTTCGCAATTTATAATTGTTGGACTACGTAACGTGATCAACTTAGAAAATTTTATTTGCATGCTTAACCATCAGTGCAGACGTCGTAAATAGATTGATACCATTTTGAACGTCGTCTAATTAAGGCAACTGATATTTTCTTAATGTTTCTTTGCTTTAGAAGAAAACAATTATTTGTTATGTTGCTTGCCGAAGTCGTCACAGTGTCCGCTAAAAAATGAACGTAAAAGAATTATAGATTTATCCGTACAAAATTGAAAGTGACCTTGAAAACTCTTGGAAAAAAGGATTGACAAAAATATTTGGTACAATTATCTTTAAGCTGTCCTTGACTCATGTTATACTAGCCTACAAATGTTGAAACAGCTGGCAGTAAAATAATCTATGCCCATCACGTTTCGTGGTCCACCCTGTATACTATCGCTTTGTATCTCTAACAGATAAAACCACGAAATAATATTTTCATTTTAAACAATCCGAGCAACCCGATTAAAGCGATTTCAAGGCGAAGAAAGGAAAATGGCCAACAGACACGGATATTAAAGAGGACACCGACGCCGACGTGTGTTCTGCGTTCACGAGCCCCTCGACAGTTTCACTTTCCACTTCGCGGTAATCTCCTTGGTCGCGCGCACGCCTAAAGTTCAACAAGTCGGAACGCAAAGAAATTTTTCTCCGTCCCCCGTAGACAATCAAAGCGTTCCTTTGATCGTTCACGTACAATGGAAGATATAATTGAAACGGACGCGACAGTGATACTTATGTAA
Organism: Dufourea novaeangliae; assembly: GCF_001272555.1. Lineage (NCBI taxonomy): Eukaryota > Metazoa > Arthropoda > Insecta > Hymenoptera > Halictidae > Dufourea > Dufourea novaeangliae. The sequence goes on along the minus strand of NW_015374020.1, from coordinate 1,443,793 downwards.
GGGTAAACGACACTATACCCGATAGAAATATTCCCATTTCTGCTCATATGCCGCGCTGCTCGCATGAAATAACTTACGTGCACCCGAGAGATCTAAAGTGTTCGACCCGCCGCGAAGGGAAAAACCACGAAGGCAGCGTGATATTGCAAAACATGCAAGTTAAATTCAGATAGACATCGGTGAATATTTAGTAATAGCCAGAGGCAGCGAGCTCCATCCGAATCTCGACGAAAGCGGCGGCTCCCACGATTCCTCGACGATTCGACTCGTTCGCGTTAAAATGGCTACTTCATGAGAAACAACTTGAAACGTTGAATTCACAATTAGATATACTTAGAGAACATCTCATTGATAAATACGATCTCTGGTGTGCTTGCTACATCGGTACTAATATCTTTTAGGGATAAGGCCCTACAAAGCTGCCTGGAGAGGATGCTTAGAGGGATACTAAGGGATTCCAAGGTTCACCCGAGCTATTATGAGGATCCCTAAGGGACCATGTTGGAATCCGAAGGGCCTTCAGGGCTGCCCTGAGGATACTTGATCGCCCTTACTGGACCGAAGACCATCTCAGGTTGCACTAATAATCGCTAGAAGCCTCACTAACGGACCCCAAGTCTTGAAAATATTCTCCATTTTTTTTCCACTAATTGTGTTTTTTGTTTTCTCGGCTCTATGAAGAACTTCATAAATTTTCACATAAAATTTTGTCGTTTAATAGCATTCGAAGAAAATGAAATTAATTATCGTACAAAAACACGTTAAACGATTCCATATCGTTGCACGTCCATTTAATGCAATTAATGTTTCAGACATCCACGGGATCTCGTTATTTCGGGGCCAAAGGATTACTTCCTTCCCGATGAAAAACTACGATTAAGCTACGCATCCGCAGCAATCGAATGAATGCGGCCGAAACGAGTCGAGGCGAAGGAGTAAATAAAAATGACCGTGGCGTGGGGTTGAGAGAGGGGGACAGACGTGGAAAGAGAAGAAACTTGGGGGCGCGGCGGGAAAAAGTGGAAAATGCTCAGGCTTCACTCATTAGTCTTTGTACCTCCGGCAAGAATAACAAGTTCGAGTTAACCGGGCGTTTCTAAAGTCTTACGCAAATGAAGGAAGGAAATGAAAAAAGGGAACCGGGACAGCTTCCAGAAATGGAAAGTACAGACCGGCAAGGGGGCACAGCTTAATCAGTCGTACTGTTCGAGATTTTCTTATTTCGTCTCTACTGCGGAATACGGGATGAGATTTAAAAAGAGAAATTCACCAGTCTCGCGCGCGCGTAGGGCAGGGAGCTTTTAAAGGACTTCCAGCCCCGGGCCCGGTGCGCAAGGTCGAACGTAAATAAGAGACGTGATCGAACGTGATAATCCCTACCTTCTCACCCTCTGGATCGATACGGGCCATCTCGATGAAAGTATTTTTCAAGTATACTCCGAGAAAAGTATCGGAACTGCGCGAAAAACACAAAAATCGCGCGTGGAATATAAATTGTCGAATTTCATTTCTACGCCTGTGCAGACACGTTGAAATAAAGAAAATTAACCACGAACAAGAAAGCTAACGAACGGAGGCGAATGGGAGGCGGACGAAAAGGGTGGTGAAGAAAAAATATCCCAAGCTGAACGACGACGCGCACCCGGGATATCGGGCGAAACGCATAGAGTGACGGAGAGCAACCGAATCTCGGATTCTTGGAAGGGACGGCATGTAAATGGAATTAAAGTTTTTTTTAAATATCGCATCGGGGGCTCCCTCGCGACCGTCCTCGCTTGTAATTAGCATTATTATCTCGGGGCAACTGTCTGCGAAACAGCGCATCGGGGGCCCCGGAGTCCGAGAGCGCTGCGTGACTGGCACCGGGCCGGTGGGAATTGAAAAAGGAGCAACCTTAATCGCACGTTCATCGCGCTCGGGGACTTCTCAAACTCACACGTACAGGTATTTTCACTAATTATAAACTGGACACCTGTACGGTGCCCCCCCCCCCAGATTTTTCATGACGATTTTTCCATCGGTGCGTTTCATCGCGTTATTTTCTTTATACTTCCTGTATACGAAGCAGATATAGGAATGAATATACTGTAGGTGGAAGGGACCAGTACCTGAGCAATTTAAACAATTAATCGGATTGAACAGCTGTTTGGATGTGATTACTTGTAGAAAATAGAATATTTCATTTTGAATTTACAATTATTGTCAGTGTGTAATCTTGTATTCCATATTCGGAACTTCGTATATACATTCGGCACCAAAATTAAGGAATCACTGTATTTCCACCGAAATTTAGTGGTCCTTTACTTTTGCTGCCCGGTGTAGATAATGATTCCGGCAATTTTCGTGACGGAGCCACTTCAATCGTGAACTTTCAAATACGCCAGGCTTTGTAGTCAGTGTTTAGCTTTTGCACACTTATTAGATAGAAATTTGGCGCCTTGGTAAATGGTACGTAAATATCTATAAAATATCTAACACTTTTATAAATTACAGGTGTATTACAATTTACAATCTTCTTAAAATAAAGCCAGGGTGACTTCCGTATTCGGAGCAACGTCTTAACACGTTAACGAGTGAAATCTTCTTGAAGTCGATGAAACTTCGAACTGCACCACGTTTCTTAATAGGTAAGAATCTCATTAAAATAAGCTTCTCTGGGGCTAGCTCGCGTGCTTACAAACGCTTTCGTGAAACGATGCTTATTTCTGTTCTGATTATAAAAATACGTAGCGAATAAATTTTCCAGAAACTCGTCGTTTCAATTTTCATGGCTGAACTTTAAAAGATTTCCGGTATTCTCGCGAATATCATCGCAACAGTTCAGATTCACGGATATTATCTGCGAGCGTCCGCGAATAAAACGGAATTCTTCTAACGAGATTAATTGTTCGAAAAGGCAACAAAAGTTAGCCAGGAAACACGAGTTCATTTGTTTTTTTCGCACGCATTAAAACGGAATTAGGTGCGGGTGCATTGCCGACAGCGGTATTCAACCGTTTCGAGTTGGCTCTCGCGGGAAATTTCTTCATTTCGGAAAACAAAGCGGCGTAACTGCGTGTGGCGTTAACGTAACAAAACAGCGTCGCCGCGCTAAAAATTGCAACCGCAAACGTTTATAGTCGCGCGGCTGCCGGCCGAATGAACCGGACTTACGTACCACGCGCCATTCAGGAAACCTTATAAATAATTGAAAAAAGAACATACACACAACGGCAACCAGTGGCGTGGCCGAACATGCCGGTTCTATTTAAAGCGGATTCCCGCCGCTCTTTAACGTGCGCGAACGCGATTCACCGTGTTCACGGCCACAGCCATTTTACTTTTAACTCGGCGACGATAATACGCGATTTATTTCAATTGGAACTTCGACAGTTCTGATTTATGTATCTATGCGTACACCGCCGACAAAGTACAATGGTGTTCAAAAGTTTCCGGACAGATTGATTTTTCATTTTATTTTCCGAAAGCAGGTTCCAAAATAATATTAACTGATATTGGATATATGAGCAATGTCAAGCAAGTTATGTAAGAGATTGTTAAGAAGTACATAAACGGTTAAGAAGCTCTATACTAAACACATGCTAAAGTTATATTGGTCTTAAAAAATAACAAACCCGAAACAAATCGAAAAAGTGATAACTCGTTTATCCAATGTAGTATATGCGATCGACTCTGTATAGAATACTTTACAATACAATTTGCGTACAGCGAAATTGTGTCGATTCCATAATTGTTTCAATAATGTATAGTAATATCGTGTAATATTAACAATCGCATTTATTGTGCTTGAAACTGTCAGCAGAGGATCGCGTCAAGGGATCGACTACCGGCGTCGATGAAAAACGCAGCCCCGTTGTTTCTGTATCATTGCCGGGAGTCCAATTGGAGAACAGCGTGTCAATTTGACGCCAGGCAGCGTGCGCGCGGGCGCGCTCGCGTCCGTCTACTCGCGATATAAACTTTACGCCCGCTGACAGCCGTTATAACGCCGCCAACAATGGAAACGTTAATTTACAACGCATTCGCCCCGCGGATGGGCTCGAAAAATCGTTATGTCTGATGGATCGCGAAATGGCCCAGCGACTATGTATCTGCCGTCAAACTCGTATGTTTGCGTGTGTGTATCGAACTCGTCCCCGATAATGACGAATGAAATGACTGTGCATCGGGTGGGGGGTGTTCGTATAATGGACGATGCGTGACGGTGAGATATTGCCGGATAATTTTCGTTTGAAGGATCGTAGTAATACACTTCGACGATAATAATAATAATTCGTAGAGTATCTTTACTCTTAAATGTTCCTCGGTAATTATCCAACGATAGATTAATGTTCGTCCGTTAGGTAATGGACAATAGCATTAAAGGTTATACTTAAGTTGTCGTTATTTCTAACGGAGATACAGAGTGGTATCACATTTCGAGACGGAATCAAGTTCAAATAGGCTAAGTTATGAAGAATGCTACCAAGTTTCAATAATTTTTTGTTATTTTGAGTACTGGTATGTTTCTGCATAACTCAGCTCAAATAATCATGGAGATTGACCTTCCTTTGCTCCCGTGTCGATCGATCTACCGAATCTCTGAACCCGAAGTCACGGCTATTCATCGGTGATTAATATTGATCGTTGCTAAATGTTAAAATTCATACAACAAAAACGGCAAACCCGAAATAATAATTGTACGAGACGTTGTAACCGCCTTCGGTTATAAATGATACACGGTGGTCGGAACAATACGCGCGGCACACGTAACGGGATACGCAAATATTTGTTATTATACTCGGAAACTTTCACGACCGTCCTCCGCACGATCGAGGCGGGCTAAACGTTACGAAAACACGCAGCGAACGTCGGCACGCCGCGAACTTTTCCCGGAAGAGGTCGATCATCCGTAATCACCGATGCAAATCTCACACCTTGGAACCGGTACACCGGTGGTGAACCGTTCGTGCACTCAGGAGAAAGTACGATTTTCGCGTCTCTGGGGCCACCAGAGGCTGTGCTCAGTGTATATGTACACCGTATTCGTACCGTTGCGCAGCGTCGATAGAAATCGCCTCCGCCGTATGTTTCGCGCGCTCGATTAGGAAAAATATTCGCTTCATCTCGAAGCGTGCTGCATGCTGATTCCTTCGCCCGTCGGCTGCTTATTTCGCAACCAGCCGGCACACGGAGATCGTCTGCCAATCGGCCAATTACGGCATCGATACCGGTCAGAGGTCTGCTCCCTCCGAGTCTAACGAAACGGCGCGGCGCGACTAGAGAATGTAATTGTTAATGGAATCGAGAGTATTCTCGATCAACTATACGGGTGTTCACCGTATCCACAATTGGTAATGCGATATTTAACATGAAATGCCATGGAATCTAGAGACCACCCATTCGTGCCAGTTTCTGTGAATGATTTTTAATTCACCGTATATTAAAGATGTACAGCATTAAATTCCACAACTGGATAGATTTTTCATCTCTAGAAGTGCACGAGGTTGGTCCCGCGTGAATTGTAAATTATTTGTCGGTCTGTAGATTATATAATATATTGAATGACCAACATCTTGATTCAGTAAAGGCCCTAAGTGATAAACGCGATCAAGGTAATGCGTCCCAAAATTAATAGACCAGTAAAGGCGACTTACGCAATTGTTAAGGGCTAAGGTCATCACCTCCTCACTAAATACGAAGGATATTTACTTACACCATTACCTCATCGGCTCAATATAATATCGACAAATCTACAATCGCAGTAATAATACTCCCAGTCGCTCTTCAGTATCGCGTTCACGTCAGTTTACGAAGTAGATTTATCTACCAGTTATACTCGTTTAGAAATGCAGTCACAAAAATTCAGTCGTGTATTGCTGTTATGAGTTTCCAACAAATAATAAGCAATCTCTTCTCTGTCATTCGCAGGTCGCGTAAAATGAAAGGAAATGTTTATAAACTGTTTCACTGTTCATCATTGCAGTTCTATCGATTTCCGCGACCCGGCGATTACAAGAACAAACGCGAAGAACCGAGTGAAAGGAACCGCGCGCGTCTATCCAACGCATCTTTCATTTCACCCTTCATTGAATTTCACCGTCGATTTCATGGCCGTCTCGTCGGCCCGATCGAACCGCGTCCCGTACGTAATTCTAAAATTACCAAATTAAGTATCCCCTCCCGTTTTCATCGCAATTACGGGGATTCAATACGGGATGCCAACGGTGCAGACGATTGCATCGGACGCATCCTTTGGCCGTGTACCGTTCAACAAGTGCATACGTTCAAAACGTGGGAGAGTGAGAGAGAGAGAGAGAGTGAGAGGGGGGAAGAGAAAGAGGGAGAGAAAGCGGCGGGCGCCCCTGGTCGACGCATTACACGCGCATTACCTGCCAATCAGTAATCGATTTGACTGCCATGGTAACAGAGTACTCTTTTTTTCAGTGGCCCGATAACGAAGAGAGGGGTAACCAGAAACCATAGGAGAGGGAGGGATGGGGTAGAGAGCCGGCAATACACTCGATATTAACTCGATTCGCGCTCACTGCGCCGTTCGACGGCTAAATGAATTAACCGCGGTGAAACGGGGGAATCGTCGGTCGTCAACAACGGCCGGAGCTAGGTAACTTTGGTACATCCGCGTGTCTACGACTCCACTTGTAGACGGTGACTCGTGAAAATTCAGCGGTGCTTCGTAAATACATACGCAAGATACGTAAACGCACGTCCGTCGAGGAAATGGAAAATACGAAAAGGATCCTTAAGAAGAAACGCGAAGAAGAAATTTAACGCGTTTCAAACCCATAGAAATACGGAAAGATTTAAACATTCGAAAATTGTACATTTACATTTATTAGATTTGCAAGTATCGTCGGTTGCACTGCGAGAAAGTAAAGGAAAAAGGCGACATATGGAATCGAGGAAGGAAGCCCCGCCGATATTCGCGGCGGTATTTCGATGTCAGCCATAACCGTTTCCCCGTGGTCGTTCGAATCCAGGCTTCGACCGTGACTTCCTGTTCGGCATAATTTTCTTGGACGTAACGCTATGGCCAGGATCTCCGGAAATGGTCAATTGCGGGCCAGCGTTGCCGATGTTCCCTCGTGCCAGGGACATCGAATCAATTGCGCGGAGGGGCTCAACTCGCGACCAAAGCCAGCCATTTTAAACTCGGACGCGAGTTCGATCGTAAACTGTTTACAGAAAATTCCCTATCTGCACTGGAATTATTTTATCGCGCGATCTGTACCATTCTCCGCTAATCCCACGTCAATTGTCGAAACTATTGAAACAAGTATATATAATAACGTCTTCCAGCGTGACGAATGAAAAAACACGTCAGCAGCAATTCAGTCTGATATTTTCTTTTTAATATATCATCAAGGATAAGGGGGGATAAGTCCCCATTAATGTACGAAAGTGTCAATATTGTAATAGTTACGCAAAACGGATATAAATTTGCAATTGACAAGTCGCATACTTTACAAAATTTTAAGAACCGAATTTCGGAAGCTGCGTACGCTATTAACATAGTTTAACCGAGCTACTGAAACAGGAAGACTAAGAACATTTTATAGTTTCCTTTACATTCCAACAAAATAAAATTTCAATATCGTGTAGAAACGTAATTATACAAAAAGTGACAGCGAAAATTTCATAAAAACCGGTGACAATCGTCCGAGAGAAATTTACCTCCCGTAAGAATTATCGACGACCCGACCGTGCGCAAGCCATTTCTCTTCGAACCTGTTCATTTTCCCCAAGCCTTCCGCAACGGTCTACCGTACACGCGTATTTAAATTACAAATCCGAAAGAAGATAAATTTTGCATGGAAACATTACCACAGACCGAGGCACTCTCGCCTCGAACCGATCCCGCCGATAGGCACACACCGCGGACTTCCGACGTCCATTAAAGTCCACGCGAGCGAGCGAGCTAGCGGCCACACACCTGTGCCCGCGGAGGATCTTCCGGAGATCAAGGATGTGTCGTAGTGGATACGCAGCGAACCGCCCCCGGCCGTCTCTGACAGACGATACGATAAATCAACAGTTCCTCTTCTCTTCTGGCGTCCCGACGCCGCGCTCGCGCGCTTTCCGTAGGGAACTTCGGCTATCCGAAAGGGAGCAGCCCAGCCGACCAACCGGTGGGGATGACACGGATGAGATGGACGGGCAGGAAACCAAAATTACGCCCGCTTTACGCGGCGCGCCGCCGGTATGGATCTAATTTATCGTCTTTAAATGCAGATCCTCGAGAGCCCGTGGGCAGAGACAGACAGGCCGCCGGTAGATCCAACAGCCACGTCGGGACCTCGGTGTCTGTCCACGCGAAAGTCTTGCCCGTGGTGAAGAACACCGTCTGCAATTAGACGCGCCAGTCAGGAAGTAGCGAGCACCAGCGAGTTTCGGGACGGGATTCGGCCTCTGGCGATCCAACGACTTCACCGGCAGGAACGGGCCGAGATCTCTTTCTAAATGCGACTCTAGATCGACTTCGATAACGGAACACCCTCGATATACGATATTTAAGCGCTGTGAACCGTTTAACTAGGTAGATACTTGGGCTAAGAACATGGATAGACGCGCTTCTCTCTGCCCTCTATTGATTGATGTTTGAATTTTGGTGGGGGGGGGGGGGGGGGTTCAAATTTCTGAAACATATTGGCGGGAAATTCATTTTCTGCGAGAGAGTGTTTTAATGCGAGGCGATCACTATAAAATGTGCCCGGGCGCATAGACGACGGCCTAATTGACTTGATCACATGATATCGCACGCCACCAGTTATCAAATGGAGCTGTCGGCTCGAAGTATAATTTGATTTATATGTAATTACCGAGACCTCCATTATTTCCACGTGACGCGGATCAAACTCGAATTAGCTTAATCATAATCGAATAGCAGCCGCTTTCAGAACGGCCGTGAGCGATTAGTCGACGCTTCTTTGACGGATGATTCCGGCTCTTTAATTATCCCCGTTTGATCGAGCACTTCCGATGCGTCTTGTCGAACGATTTTTGCTCATACCTTTCTGTTTCTCGTTGTATTGTTTCGTAGCATACGATACATGCGTTACGTGGATACGCTGCGAATCATCTATTTGGCGAGATCTCACAAGTACTTTCATTTCTACTTAACCCTCAGAAATTGCACCCCACCTCAGCATACATAAACACCACACTGGTGCTAATTAGGATTTGGAATCTGTGATAATTAAGAACTCGAAGAGAATAAAAACAAATTTGACTCAGAATATATTTCGTAGGGTAAGATTCCCTCAGGCCTTAGAAGTTCAATTGTGATAATTACAAGGGTGAGAAATAATTTTTTATCATAATGGAAAGAAACCGTTATGCCAACTAGATAGAATGTTACAAACGAAACAATGTTTCGTTTGTATGATGTTTGAATACTTAAAATCTGAATTTTGTATCCATAAAATGTTTGCGGTGTGAAAATGTAGAATTTTCTTTTCTCCACTCGCACACGTGATTTTCATGTAAAACATCGACACTCTAGATCGCGAAAATTCATTTCAACGCGAGAGACGTCTTATGACGTGTTTCTCGGACCACAGTGCACGGCTTAATTAAACGTATCCGCGTAAGACGATACCCGAGCCTCCAATCGCGGGTTTCTCACGTGTACGCGTGCTTGCACGACCGGCGCAAGCCCATCGTAAAAGTTATCGTACAATTATCCTACTCTACAACCGTCCCGTTGACGTTTATCGTTCCACCTCCTAACATTTTCATAGTCTATTGCCCTCGCTCCGCGCCGACCAGTCTTTTAACCGTATTCTTGCACACCCTTATGCACGGTGCTCGGATAACAGTTCACCTCCGATCATAAATGTTCCCTCTTAACCGTACAACTATCGAGATTTCTACAATCTATACATACGATGACGAATAGATTGCACATATAATATTCTGTATTTCATACATCGTGAAGTGAAAACCTGCAATTAGACTGTACTCTCTTCACAATTCAACTATTTCCAATTTTCTAAACAGCATCGCGAGATCTGTACAAAACTTTTTTAAATCATATACTTGTGTTGCAACCACGTTCCACAAAAACATGTTCGATTCTAGATCACACATGGAAGCTGTATGTATGAAGCTCAAATTTCTTCGAAACTTTCATTCCGATAATTTCAATAATAAGTACCTGACAAACAGTTTTATTTATTATATACATTCATTAGCAATCAGAATACATAAATCCTATAAGCTAATGACTTATAAACTACGTAGTTCTTTTAAATGACGTAGGTACGGATTCCTCCAGTGAGAAATCCACATTAGCCTTCTTTTAGGTCTACTGGCCACTTCCTTTTAAGTCGACACACGGATGAAGTACCAATGCAGAGTATATACAACTATTATAATTCATCTGAATTCGTTCACCAGAACCGCGACCATTCTTTTCGCCGCGTGCTTTTCCGTGGCCTCCTACATCGCGGTTCCGTGTGGCATTTTATGGCCCCGCGGGAAGCGAACGATCGAGAGGACCGTTTCGACACACACACCCAGTAGGCTCGTGTGCACAAGCAAGGAATCTACTGGACGTATATACTCGTCCGTTAATCGCGTACACAGCTATAGAGTCAAGGAACCGCGTTCTCGTGTTACCCCGATAATAAATTAACAGCGGGGCTAATTTAATGAAGGATAGATCGCCATTATTCAGGTAATTCAATCCAAGACGAGCTCACGATTCTCCATTCTTCCTCTGTGAACGCGAACGGCGGAGTATGGCGCGCTGTGCAACGATATCACGGTTAGGGCCGTTCTGTCTCTCGCGGAACGAGTGACGTTTATCTCGTTGGAAAGTGCCTGGGCAAATCCGCTGTTCGACGGAGCGGTCTGATAATGCTCCGTTGCGATTTCGCGAGGAATACATCGACGTTTGCGACGTTCTCATGCGACCGTTGTTACACGGATAGTCGACGTTCGTCGTGCAAAATTAACAGAACGCATTAATTAGTAAGACGACGACAACGAAAGGGAATGGGAGCGGAAAATTAATACCAACCCATCCCGCGAATCTAATTCGATTAATTACAAAACGAATACGTACCTGTATGGTTTTTCCGGCCCCGAATAGTACAAGGGCGATGGAAGTACCTATATTTTTATAACTTATAATTAACCGAATCCGGGAAACTGGATCCTCGTTAATTTACAATATATAACCGGGTTCGTTTTTTATTGCATCTTCCAGTCAGTGGTAATTAATTAAAAAGTCCGGAAATGTAAAGAGGATCCACCCTCTTTCGAGGTGGTGAATAATGACGCAGTGAATGGAAACGTGTACCCTGTGCAATATTATACATTGTATTTAATTTTTGCACTAGGATTTTTAGTATTTGAAGTATAATGCTTTTTGTTTCCCAGTTAAAACACGAACACCAAGGAATGTCGATTAATCGTAAATCGAATAAATGACGAAAATGACGCTCGACGAGGGAAATCGAAGCTCGCGTGTCTATACGGCTCACCGTCGAAAATCTGTTCCCTCTCGCCAGCAATTTCCTGTCGTTACATCCGCGGCGGCGTTCGAATTTGCAAAGCCGATAAATAATGTATCAGCGCGCGCGAAACTTTATCCCGCAATGAATCAACGTGTGTACGGGTGGAAATAGCGCGGCGGAGTAACTTGTTGTGATGTAAATCAGGACGGATGAATCGGGGACAGAGAACAGAAACTCCGTGGCGGCAGCGTCGCTTCTATGCCAGCGCGCTTGTAAGCGATTCAACGAGATTACAAAGATAGCATTGATACGGAAAAGAGCGAAACGAGAGAGCCGTGCTCTCGCGACTCCCGACCACGAGACGCGTCAACCAAGAGAGACACTGTCTCGGTTTTAGTCATCCACGGGAAATGTCGCGAGAGTAACTGTTTGCTCTCGGATCCGTTCGTTTTCGATTATAACAAACTGGATGCAGATTTCTGTTATGTATCGTTTGGAGACAGGTATCGATTTTAATCTCAATCCAATGATATTTATCGACAATCTACAGGGTGTTCCACCCTAGACCGAACAATTGAATATTTTCTTTATTTTTAACATCGTAGCTGTTGTGTCGCTAGAACGACGCGATGACGAGTATACTCGTCAAACATGTGCAACTGGTGTAAAATTGAATTAAATTATAAGGAAGTAACATTTGTTTTGTTTTTTTCGAAGAATCAGTAATTATATTGCTTAAATTTATTTCTGTTATCCACAAAACTTAAACATTCATAATTTTCTTAGTAAATAGAAAGTATTTAGAAAAATGATGTAAAAGGAACTAGTCTGGTCCAGTAGTCTCAAAATATTCTAAAATATCTGAAATATCTAAAGCTTACAAATATGATTTACTTTTTATAAAAATTTAAATTTAAATGACAAATGGTAATTACTTTTCTCGCATGACGATTACACTCGTCATTACATAAAATACTTCCATTTCTTCATGACGAGTATATTCGTCATTCACAGCTAAGAGGTTGATGATATGAGAAACGTTTCAAACATTATTTCTTATGATCATTTTTTTTTTAACTTTTCAGGTCGTCCGAATATTTCCACGAACAAATAACTAACCTATATACTGTCATGTTCCAATTTGCAAAAGTAACTTATAGTTCACACGCCTCTTTCTCCGGTTCAATCCCTATGACAGAAGGACCGAACGATCCATCACAAACAATAACAACTCCTACAAAACCTAACCGTCATCGAATTCTCCTGTGACCGTCATTAGGGACGAGATCGATAACCGATGTCAGAGTAATTCAGGTGGTTCATTCGGCTCTCGCAGCGAATCACGAAACATAACAACGGACTACCCCCCCGAAATTAATGCACTCTTAGGCCGTGCGCGCATTAATAAATTGAATACACCCCTGACAATCGATGCTGAAGCATCATCGGCCCGTGAAGTTCAAAGCTTCAAGGTTCGTGCGCGAAGAGTGACGCCCGAAACACGACGATCAATCCAGGTATATACATATACGATGTCGTTTCAATGGAAACTTTAATAATAAGAATCCGATAGGTGCGTGTGCCGTACTGGGCTCCCCGATTGGCGTAGCCGTCACACACAACGATACGTCGGATACATGTCTCTAAGCTCTGTGCGTGATATACGCACACGTGAAATATGACTGGGAAAGTATACGAGCAAAATATTCCGGATTAAACCTCCCACGACGAGACTGGCGGACTAGGTACTATGGACGGGGGGAGGGTACCAGACGAGGTAGCATCCTAGAAAGTAGAGGGATGGGTATAACGAAAGCCTGAAATCGTGCTCAAAGCAGCAGCATCGCGACTCTTTTGTTCGCGGGAAACGGAAAATATTGCAAGGAGGCTGAATGAAAACTCGAAAGTCTGATTATTAACTGACAGCTATTGACCTGTTCCCGCTGACGGCGTTTAAGACGGAGTTAATTAAACTCCGGCCCCGATACTGGGCCAGTAATTGTTCGACGAAAATGTGACAGACACTTTTGTGCTCGAACCTTTTAAACGAAACCTCTTATACAGTTCAATGTCTCGAAAGATGGTTCCTGTTTAACCCTTGTGTAGGCAAACGGGTACCCGGTTGCCCAGACACCCATTTCTATATTTCCTTTCACAATTTTTTATGTTATTGTCTAAAACAGCACTCGGTGTATTATAGGAAGGGAAAACTAAGAGTTTCGGAAACTTATGAAAGTAAAATTATCTATGTTTATTTAATCTGTCAGAATAGGGGTATTCCAATTGTTCAATAACCGTGAATATTTTGGTTGCGCACACAATGGTGGAGTAAGCTACATCGAATGATCAACAATCGTGGGAGTTAAGAGGGACTCGAATTAAAACGTTAGACGACGATCAACGGTATATGAATCACGCGTTATCCCTTGCGACGTTTAATTGGTGTCGTCGCCGCATCGAGGAAACGCAGTTCTAACTCGTCTACGTGACCGGGTTAAACAGCCGTCAAGTCGACATCCGCTAATCGGTTAATTAAATCTGAGGAATTAATATTCCGTCCACGGTTGCGCACGGCGCAGGCATATCCTATATACGGCCTAAGAATTTCGAGGCTATTAATTTCCCGTGACGCTGCTGTTTCCGGGGTGAAAAAAAAAATACTTTCCATCTTGTTCCTGTTGAAACACGGCCAGAGGGGGTGGGGAAATTTTCCAATCGTTCTCAGTTTCTAATATCGAAATCAATGGTACCGTTTCAATCCGCGGGATACCTATCTCACCCCGAGGGACGAATATCGGGATCGCGGAAAAAATTGCGCCATTAAAAGTGCGTTTAATCCGTCCGTCCGTTGGTCCGCTGGTTCGAGCATTAATCTCAATTTTCCACGGCGGTCGAACGTAATTGCGTTTCATAAAAACGTCTCCGATTTCGTACCGCCGCTTGGTATCCAGGTATCGAAAACACGGGGGTCGCGGAGGGCCTTGGCCGTCCGAGAAGCGGAATTTAAGACGTAGTAATTATTCCCCCGACTCTCTGTCTTTCTCTCTCATCTTCTGGGATTCATAAGAATAATAGAAAAACACGGGAGAGCCCGGAGCCTCGTCGTGGTTAGCCCCAGTCTCCGCCGACAGAAATAATAATAGCCTCTGAAAGGGGGCTTCCTGTAGAATTTTCTTTGAGGACTTTTGACGGGTCGTGAATGCTCGAGGTGTTCCGCGTTATGGTTTATGATGAATATATCGTATCGTGTTACAGGGCCAATGGTCTTCTTTTCCTCTCCTTTCTTTTTTCTTCTGCTTGTTCTTTTTTCTCGACGTGCTCGAACGAACAATTCTCCCTATTCTTTGTGACGTAAGTCGTCGAACTTACGGAATTCCCGATCTGTCCTGCTCTTTCCGCCATTTTGTCGATCGATTTACAGACCGAGCACACACTAAATTCACACATTCTTTTTTTATCTTCACTTTGTGTTCGTTGCAGCACGATATACGTACCGATAGTGAAATTCGTGGAATTTATGCCGGGTCTCCCCGGTGTTTCCGGCATTCTCTCATGATTAACTTCCGTTGTAAACCGACCGGAGAATAACGACGAACAAATTAATTCCCCACGAAACTGTCAACCTGACACGACGATGGTTCTTTCACGCGGACCATCGCCTGTAAATAACGTTATTGTACAATTTTCATCGATGGTATTTAATTATGTGCACACCGTAATGTATTCGCGGCCGATGTTGTATTAAAACGCGTAACAAAGTACGATCAAGCTCGTCCGAGATACGAAAATAAATAAATTGTCCCGCGATGATGCACAATATATGTCTGATCATTAATTTCGCATAAAGCCGCGGCAGCGTCGTCGTTGTGTTTGAATTCGCTTATTCGCGGGAAGAGGGGACGTTGCCTCGCGTTCCAAACCAATTCGTTTAAGGTGGCTTCTGCAAATTTGTAATAAAAATAAATTCAGTTGAAAAACATTAAAATTTCTTTTTAACACCAGCCTTATAGAGCTGTAGTTGATACTGAGAAGTTAATAACTTCTTATTTAGCCACAAAAAATGATATTTTCATAAAAAAAAATTAGGTACTTTTGATTTTTTCCGGAGATAGTGATGACACCTCAGTTAGATACGATTATTCTAAGGGAAGAACCCCTTTTTTTCACGCGTTCCGCGGTCTAACCGCCCAGGTACTGGGATAGACGAAACATCGGGATAAACGCGGAAACAACAGCTAATTAAACGGGAGATGAGAGACACGATTTGTGGGATATCAGAGCGAAAAAGAAATAAGAGAGGCTGCTGGACCGTGGTCTCCGTTAAAAAATTATCCACCGCCGGAAAATTGCCGGCTCGTTGCACGGTGAACGCGACACCTGGGCTCAAACGGTTTCCCTTCACGTGAATCTAATTTAAAGCGATGAAAAATATAACGCGCGGCCGTGTATAAATTTTCAAAACACTGAATCTTTAATGAATTCCGGCCGGGCCCGTTTAAAGCGTAATGAAAGAGTAAACCACGCTCGTGTATATGAGCGCACACGAAAATACGAATATATAAACCGCAGCAACGGGGGCCGAGGCCTCGTGCACGGGAGGCGAGCCGACCTATCCACGGTTTTCGCTTTTAATCCAGGCCAAACACACTTCACGGTATTCCCCGTGATGAAAATTGCTGTGGCTGCAATTTCAATCTTACGTATTCTTGTTTTTCACCCGAAATATTAAATTCACGGGTCTCGTCAAACCAAGCGGCAGTCTTTGCGTAACACGGAACGGACAAACAGTGCCATTCGCGTGAATACGCAGGCGCCGTTTAAATTGCTGTTCACGCTACGGAGTTCTGGTTTTTTTTTCGAATTTGATTTTCAACGAAAGTAAGGAGAACACGAAGGGTGTCAACGATTTAAAACTGAACGATTCTCTGGTGTCTTCTACATCGTAGATTTGAGTGTATTAGAATTTCTATTAGAAACATTAAATTTCAAATCTCAGAATTTTGCACCGTTTGAATTTCTCAATTCTTGTGTATTGATTGTTGTACTCTGTGGTAGTACGAGATGGAAAAATTGGGGCTTCATGTATGTATGGTTTTCTGGGATTGATAAATAACTACCCTTAACCCTATAACGCCAGAATTTTCATTGTAAAAACCTGTCCCTATTTAAGAAATTCTTCCTTAACCCTTTAATTCCCACTGTCCCCATATTGCTACGTATTCTAAATTACGAAATAAAATATTAATTATATAATATAATTCTGTCTACTCTTGTATAGATGATATGGCACAGAAACGTATATTTTATAATCCACTAATTCGCCACTAGCCTCAATACCTCATCGAGTAGTGCATTAAAAAATATACGATTCCATTTAAAAAAAAAAAGACAAAGTTGACTTTCATATGACCTCTACGCGTCGACATAGAAAAAACTTACACCAGAAAGTGTGCCTCCTGATACCATTTAACTTTTATCCGAAGCATTTTTGAATATCTTCAATAGTTCCGGAGATATTCGATGGGATCGATTGAAATGGAACACTCGGCACACTAGCGCACGCGCAACCCCTCGTATTATATCGGTGCGTCTCTTCCAGACGTATCATTCGAAACTTTTAACACGTCGTGTCTTATCGAGCGTTGTCCCCGGTACGACGTGCGTTAATACAACACGATAGCGCTAAATATGGTTCAGTGAGCCCGTCATGCTCGAACGGTCTCGGGACCGGCTCTTAACGCGAATCCCCAGGAGAAGCGTTTCTCGCGCTACCGGTCTCCCATGGTATACCTGGCCCGGGCCGACGCGACAAGTGGTGTATACACCACTCGTGCGTGGATTTCTGTTCCCGCCGCGTCCGTTCTCGCAACATCGCGCGCGACGTGTCACGGCCCCGAGTAACAGCCGATTCCGCGTGTATCCGCGGCGATCCTCTTCGCCTGAGTCCCTCCACCTCCTCCCGTGCGCGCAACGGGGGAACACCTTTTATTTACGTATACATGTGTTACAATGTTCCCGTGGACGGGGACTCACGCAGGTGCAAGACGGTTTCATGAACTGACAGGCGTGAACGAACCAGAGAAGAGGAGGATTTAACGACCGAACGGAATCGGCTCGCGACGCGGATCGGGTGTTTATATACGCGTATTCGTCGCTTCATGAGAATAACACGACTCGTGGAGGCCGTGTTCAATTTTGGTAATTTTTTATTTTACTTTTCAGGATGTTTATAGCCGATGCACCGACACGATGGGATGTTCTTCCGTTTGACGTTGGACAGTTGGGTCTTCATTAACGATGTGGGTGATTTTAACACTTTTGGCTGCCACGTCAGCCAAATATGGGTATAAAGCTAAATAAAGGAATAAGGGTACGCTTAATATCCACTGTCATGCAAGGAAAATACCCCTGGCCATAAAGCGACCAGAATAGAAACCTAATATTTAATCGAATCTATTACAAAATCCACATCCATTGCATCTGTAGGTGATGATGTAAACCCGAAATGTGCTTACCGCGGGAAAGATTTTTCATAAATTGCGTTCACCTCCGTCGAGAACGGGACATGCCATATTCCAAAAAGGATGGGGACTAGAGGGATCCTCGACAGCTATTTTCGATTAGCTCGCACGAGATATGCTGGCAGAAGCGTCTCGATTTTCATCTCGAGTGGCGAGAGAGGGCCTCGCCGAACAGATAGGATGTACAATTCCGTGACCGACACGGACACGGGTACAGTTGGCCCCGGCCCGAGTCCTCGAATTCCAATTGCGGAGAGATGCGTGGTCCGTTCACGCATCTACAGTCAGATCATTCGGACTTAGCATATCAAAGCTCCTCCCCACACCCACCCCTATCGACTTAGGCGGATGGCTTCGAGTGCGGTAACCCTCGCGGCCTCGGAGACCGGGGAACTCGATATCCCTTTCGAAATATCACGGGAGATATGAAATTCGGAAAGTACACATGCGTGGCAACCGTAAATATGTGGGCGTGTAGTCGACAAATCACGATCCCCTGGACATGCGTATCCTGCTACCAGGTACATACACCAACAATCAAAAGTATGGGTCCAGGACTGGTAATTAAAGAAAGGAAAAAATATTATTCTATAAAGGTTTGACGAAAATAATGTGCTAAAACTGATTGGAAATAATTTGTGTATGTTCTGGTTCCGTATCTTTTATTACATCGTAAAGAAATAATGAGTTACCGTTCCATCGATCATGAATTCTGATCCCATGCTTTTGACCGGTAGTGTATGTACGCGCAGCCGACTATCCGCGCGATATGTGTCCGCCTAAAGTGGAAAATAGTGAGCTCTGAGATGGACACAGTCGGCGATAAATCGAACGTATGACTGTTTTATTAAAAAGGATACCCTACACGCGCGTGGATTTTCAGTTACGCGCCCTCCTTCGGCCATCTTTCAACCACGGGGCGGACTGCTCTCTCGATATCCGCCGCGAACGATTTATTACGGAATTTGAATAAATGGTATCGACCGTTTCGGTGGACGATAGTGTCCTTATCCTCTGGATTAAGATGAGCTTGAAGCGTGTGTGAAAAACGAAAAGGTGTGTAGATGAATACCTACATCGAAGGGAAGAAATTTCATGTGCCTCGGTATACGCTAACAATATTTATCCCCCTCTTGTTAATAGAACAGTTAACATGGATTAATATTTTATTTTGTACAAAGACTAAAATTCAAAGACCAGTTTGAATAATAATTTTCGAGACAAAAGCTAGAGGAAGAATAAAATCTGCAAGAATAATTGTCGCAAATACCACGTCCCTGCGTTCATTCTCGCTTCCTACCAAGTATCTTACATTAATGGTAATTCTATCAGTAGGCTGAGGAACCTGTAATAGAACCAGCTGCAGTAGAACGTAATGGAAACTACATTTTCACGTAGACGCGACTTACAGCACGATATACCCTCTCCGGTACAATTAAGAAATTACAATATAGTCGCTCACTGAACAATAGTCCACGTTCTACCCATTGCTGCATTAATTACACGAAACAATGAACGTGAAAATTGTATATTACGTTCCGCTGTCCACGTGACGTTTCACGGAAACGTCGAATCGCCAAGAGGCTGGGAATAATAAAATCGGTTTACAAGTTCGAATTTCAATCGAAGTCCCGTACGAACTTTCCAAAGTGGAAAGGAAAACAGGAATGGGAACCAGCGGCGGAATCCTTTAGCACTGTACTACTCCCCCCTCCCCCCCTCGTCGATCAATAGCGGGTGAGGTGTAGCCACGATAAATGCAGCCGTGGGGCCTTGCAATATAATGCCGTAGCTACACGGGCGCGCGTCAACTTCCCCGCAATCTGCATAACCGTGAGCTCATTACCTTTTAATTACCAGCCGTGGCAAGCCCACGATGATTTTCATTGCCACTGAAACTCATCTAATGGCCCCGGCTCTCTCACAATGGAACGGACTTTTCCTCGACAATGTTACACGCCCATTAATTTCGATGGTAACTCCAATAGCGGCGGCGAAACGATAATTCTCGACCCGGTGTACGCTGCAGTATAAAGAACGACAGCAACGGGGTTATTGTAAGTACCTTCAAATATGGCGAGCACACGCGAAATATCAATAAAGGGACTACCTAATTAGGTATATCTCGCCACGTGAACAAGCGCGTCGCTGTTGTTCGGTTTCGAACGATTTCCTTCGTATAACTGAAACGTTTACGTTCTCCGATAAATGCTACCGTACATCGTCTCGTTTTCATCGAATAACTGATAAAATGGAATTTCTGTCGCTTCGCGGGACATATTTTTCATCCTTTCGAGAGTTACAGGGATATCAGATGTGTCGATGTCCATTAGCTAATAATTGTTTGATTTTTCGAAGCAATCGTAAAAGTGGCGTTCCTCGAGTATCAAGATAATAAATTGACGTATCGCCCGAGCATCGTGGTGTATGACTCTTGAAAATCCGATATTCTTTTGTATTGAATGTTACGATAAATATAGAGGATTGCGAACTGACGTCCGTGGGAAAAAAAAAGTATCGTCCATTAGCGGAATAAAATGTCTCGTGTATTTCTCTCTCGGAACAACAATTTCGAATGGATTCTTTGAATAATAGATACTTTCCTGGATCTGAGAAAATATTCATTTGCATTAACTTTTGGACGATAAGCTGTCGGGTCTCGCCGAGAAGAATCGATTAAAACAGAATAGAGAATCATTTAAAATGTTCGTAACGCTATAATGATACGGGCTTGGGGACGGCGTGATTTCGTAATCTCTCGAAATGATAGCCGCAGGCCTTGGTGGTGCCTTCGTCTGCCGACAATCTAGCCGGGTATTATGAAAGCACGAAAGGCCCGACGTCTCCGTTCGTGGCTGAGGGTGTCGCGGAAATTATATCGGCAGAGGCGCAACAGGATGTCCACCGGCTAATGACGGTAATCATGTCGGCCAGGTATAATGTCTTTGTTTGAGGGTCTCGGTGGAGAAGACCTACTGAGAAACTATTCACGCGACACGCGAGCAACGCTAGAGGAAATAGTCGAGGCGAAAGACCATGACGGTGTAGATGCTTTGGAGACCATTTCAAATTGAAATCATGATTTTTAGATCAAATACTTATACAGAACAGTCTTCAAATTCATGGCACCAAGATATGCTAACACCGTCATAGCCTCTTTGTCGATATCTTTCAACGTACGAACACGAGGCACATTCTTGAAGACGATCCAACCGAATTAAAGGGCTGCAAATAGGTATCATTCGATTCACTCGACAGCAATCACATAAACGGTTTCAAGTTAAAGAACTTATTTCTTGATGCTTTCATGGTTACTCCACGGCACTTTGTTCTTACAATACAAAAATGCTGCACAAGACTTAACATTGTTCTCCAGCGTAATACCGTAGTGCAGAGAATCCGTAGGGCACAAAGAGATGAGACAGGGGCAAAGAGGCACTCTAGGCAAAAAGGAGGACGCGTCGGAGGCAAGGAAAAGTTAAAAGACAAATATCGAAGAAATTAGAAGGGTAGAAGCTGAACGATCCGTGGAATCTCGAGGAAACTTAAAAAGACCAGAAAGCGAATCGATATAGGCGTAGAGGGGGGTGGCGTAGAGCGGTAAACGAGGAGAACGCTTTGAAGAAGATAAAGAGGAAGGCGATGGAAGTTGCGAGATGTCTCAGAAAATTTCCAGGAACTGCGAAGAACAACGGAGCAAGGAAGGTGGTCGCCGGACCCGTAGGAATCCAGGAGGAAGTGGAAGCAAAAGCGGCGCGAAAAAAAAGACCCAGGCTCGTGGGTACGAAAGGGCGGAAGGACTTGGTAGTGGGGGTAGGGGGGCGTGTAGGGGAAGAATGCGAAGAGGAGGAGAGGAGAGGAGCCTTGGCACGTATGATTATACACCATCACGTACGATTATGGTCGTTCGGCCGTGCGAGACCGGTGCATGCACCGCATTACAAGCTTATCGTAGGCGTATAAGATAGCCACGACCGCTAAATTGAGATAGAAGCGAGCTGGAGGCCGAGAGCGATAGGTGGCGGGTCGTTGGATCAGGTGGTTGGCAGAGGGGTGGGGAGGTAGAACAGAGCACAGACACCAGACCGTCCTTTGAAGGAGAAGAATAACGGGGCAAAGGGAGCAGGATCGAGAATCCTAATTAACGGCATTGATCCGTACTCATTTGCATACGTAAACAGAGGGGGCCCGTTAGGCGTACTCCGAGATTCTTGGTAAATTCGAGAGCGATTCTGCGTACACGGGGGGGAGGGAGGGAGGAGATGGGGTACGACGACCCTAACCAGCAGCTGTACGATCGTGCACTGACGCTTTCCACTTTCCGCGGCGAAGACCCACACGGCATCGATGATCGGGCAGCCACGCAAACGCACGCACACACACAAATACTTCGTCGGCATCCACTGCATCAGCCGCAATGGAGGAACATAGAGACGACGACGGTTGATACACACGAGGAACCGAGTGGCGCAGGCGCTCTGATCGACCGAGTCGGGAGAAATGAAAATGAAATCCAACATGGCGGTGGGTAGTCATCCTGCCACGTCGAGATTGGAGTTTCCGCCCTCCTATTTAAACTTCGACCCCCGCGAGCCCTATCGACACCTTCCATTAGTCGGTGGCTGCGTCGAAGGGTGAAGGAGCAGGTTTTATCGCGCTGCGAACTGTCTTTTCCCCGAGTCGTTCTGAGGAGTTCAAGTAAACTACCCGGGATTTCACGGGCGCCTAGAAACTGGATCCAAAGCTTACCTATCCACCCCGCACCCCCGCCCTCCCCCACTCGTCTACCCTCCACCTTCGACGTCGCCCGTGCCACTTTTGCCACGGCGCCTTTTTCCACTCCCAAGGTCCGAGTGGACTCTCCTGGAAACTGAATAAAGACGACTGTGAAACCAGAGCGAACGTCGAACCGAGGAGGATTCGATTGATCGTTCGATTACTGTCCTCGAGCGGATT
Source organism: Dufourea novaeangliae (assembly GCF_001272555.1). Classification (NCBI taxonomy): domain Eukaryota; kingdom Metazoa; phylum Arthropoda; class Insecta; order Hymenoptera; family Halictidae; genus Dufourea; species Dufourea novaeangliae. The sequence continues at coordinate 1,420,854 of NW_015374020.1, read as the reverse complement.
TTCAGGGAATGACTACCACGGAGGGAACACTCCTTTCCACTCAACCGAACAAATACACCGGGTAGAAAAAAATTATTCTGTGGATAACAGCGGCGCGTTAAAAGCCATGTTTTGTAATGCACGAGGTTGTAAATTTTCAAGAATCGATGGACCGTCCAGACGTTTAATACACAAGGTTATCCCAGGGATTGAGGTAGACCGTGGTGAATTTGTATTCTTTGGACCAGTAAAACACACATAGATCGATTAACTAAATATTTTTTAAAATGGGGTTAGAACAGTCAAGAATTCAGGCGACGAATTATTACTTTTAAATGGATTTTTCTCGATATCCTACCGCCTAAGGTAAGATTATTATTAACTGTCTAAAAGTTAAAAATGTTACTTCATTGTGTCGAACAGTCCGCAAGCTATTGCACTCCACTTACTAGCTGGAACTTTGTTCCCGGAAACGGGATTTACGCATTCGTTTCCCGGGCTTATTTTTCCGACTTTTCTTCTCGTTACAAAATAATCATCCCCGCGACTTTGACGAAAAGCACAGCGTTCTACTTCGTGGTACTTGTGCTCCTTGTTCGTAATTTATTAGTGGAATTTAGTTGGCCGGTGAATTGAGGTTAAACTGCGAACGGAAATGTCGCTGGTTCGTAGAAAAGAGGTGTTCCAGACTCATTGAACACGATGAGCCGGCGCGCATGAAAAGCATCCGCGAGGGGGTATCGATCTCTCTAATGTACTTACATCGTGATTAAACTCATCGCGCATTCCACGAGTAGTTTACACTCGCGCCGTGCCTGGTAGCGAAGAACGAACGTGATAATTTACTGATGGTAGAATTAACGTATCTCGACGATGAGCACTCGCGTACTTACGCTTGCGAAGCGTGTGTTCTCCGACTCGTGGAAAAAGAGATCCTCGAACGCGAGAAATGTATGTATTTATGTTCGAACGATAATTAGCGACGCTGCGTGTGATTACATTTACTTTCGATGTTACACCTACAGTTCGTAAACTATCATCATAAGATCATTCTATATTACACCTTCTTGTAATTATCGGAGAGATGATATAATAAATGAAGAACAAGGATTACCTTCCATCCGTTTCGAATAATCTTTAGATACCAAAGTTGACCTTCATATAACCTCTACGCGTTCACACATTAAAAAACTATCGACATCTAATTAAATGCTTTTCGATACCATATTAGTTTGATTTGATACATTTTCTTTCTGATCACCAGTAATAGCTAGGATATCCAGATGGACACTTTTAGGCGTCTCACCCTGTATATTATTCTCCAAAACCGTTCACGAACGAAACAGTATATAAGGTCGTCGCGGTAAGATCTCGGTTTGCGACGCATCGCGTTCCAGAAACAGGGATTTATCGATTATCATCGGGCGCATCTTGGGTAGCTCTAAATCAAACACACGGCTTGATTGAAGTGCACTCGGCTGAAAGGGGATGGTAAAGGGTAAGAGGTAAGAGGCCTCCAGTCTCTCATCATCGGGGATTAAACTGTTATTGCAAACTTTCCGCGGGTGCCCGGGCGTCGAGGATGACGACGCCCGTCGACGGTTACAAGCCACGTCGGCGACGGCATATTGAGCGTTGCGAAATTAAAATACAGCACGAAAGTTTACACATTGGATAACGCTCGCGCCGTTGCCCCCCCCCCCTTGCCACCCTGTCTCCGTCACAGCGTTACCCGTCAATATTGAAAATCCGGAAATCGTGACAGCCGCCGGTCTGCTTGTCCCATCTCCCCTTTCGTTCACGGTGCGTTCTGATTTTCGACTGATTTCGAGTTTTTGACTCGCCACGGACGAGGCTTTTAAATATGCGTTGCGATGTTTCTAGTGAATCTTGTAACTTCAATAATTGCGGTCCAATAATTAGCGTAATTAAATATAGTCCAAAAGAACCCAGAGAATAACTACTAACACGAGAACTCATTAGTAGCGTAAATCTTATCTAGTGTAAAAACTCGACCGACCTCGCTAGTCCAGCCGGCTACTTTTTGCTCGAATCAAAGAACTCGTCCAAGCTTTATGCATTTCCCCCCCACCTTATCTTTCATCGCTGCCTGTGTACGCGAATAGAAGAAAACCGGTATCGTGATTCGTCCGCTCTGGCTCTCGGAGTCGACGGCCCTTGTCCCCCGTCAAATCGATTTACCGTTTCTAACACTTGCTTCTTAATAGCCGGTAATTGAAGGTACTCCGTGAATAGCCGTGTAACACGCACACCGTGGACGTGCACTTCGCGGTAGCTGACGCGCATATTACCAGAATGCAACGTGTATATGTGTGCGTACCATAGGTGAGTGGCGTTGCAGATCCGCTTGGAGGTCTACGAATCATGGCGGATCTACAGCGACATTCAGTTAAGTACCTACATCATTTGCCACGAAGTTCTCGCGACAGATCCCCTAAAACATCAAGTCAGAAACATTGAAATGGTTGGAGAGGGGTGGCGGCAGTAATAGCTTCCTGACGAGTGCGAGTAACACGAGGAAAGGTCGCGAGGAAATAATGCCAGGAGAATGCCGGGCTAGCCGGGGGCAAGCTGCGACAAATCTATAAACGTAATGTTCAATAATGTTACCCCCGACGAAACGCGCGGGTATCGCATGATCGCACGGCACCCCCGACACGCGAACTTGCAACACACGCGTCCCCCACGTTCCAGCCTGTATCAGGCTTTTATTGCTTACGAACAACCCCCCGGGAAGGCCAGGCTTGGATCCTCCGTACTGGCGTCACCTTCCTGGGTCTAGGTAAGACCTTCTGAAGTCCGTTGGAACACGACGAGGAATATCTAGCTGAGATTACCCGCGTCACGTGTCACTGGGACACACGAGATTCGATGGACAAGATAGAATCGGAAATGGTGTTGTGATTAAAATCAGCGGAGAAATACGATGGTCGTCAAAGGACAGATCAAAGACAGATCAGTAAAAGAGAACAGCTAAAATTGCGTATCCATGTGTCGCGTATCCTCGTATCGTATCACTATATGGTATATTTTCATACGTAATGATGCAATACTTGTCAATACTATACGAGGATACGCAACAAGTGGATAGGTACCTTAACAGGTGAAGGGAAAACAGGTCGAAAGTATACAGACTTTCTTTTTCGAAAAAAGTAATACTTAACACTTTACTGACCGGTAGCGTATTAGTGGACTTTCAAATGTCAGTGCTTATAGATCAGAAACATGTTAATTTATCCTTAGATCAAGGTTAAAGAAGAAATTGTTACGCTATTCTATTAGAGTTCTTGCTGTTTTTTATGAATGCTATTTGCTACTGTGATTCAACTGTTCAATAATAGTTCGATGGCTGTTGATCGTTGGATATGTTATAATGCACGATATAAAAATTGTATTCTTAAGCTTCAGTTTAATTTCACGTGTAAAATAATTCATTCCCCGATTACATCAAACATCACGAAATATGCGAAATATTATATTTAAGGAAACATTTACGGGAGTATGAGGCAACAATTAAAGTGGGACAGGTGAAAGTTAACAGATTTTCTGATACAAGCAACGGTTATCGCTTATTGTACGCAAGGAACCTGACTTAGATTCCACGATATAATTTCCAGAAGCTGTTACACCCCGGACTTGTCGATCTCTTGAAATTGGATACTCTTTTATCGAGGAATGCGATCGAAAGTAAACTACTTGTGTAACAGTTCCACGCCAATTCCTCGAGATGTATCGCCACGGCGCGCGGGATAGATGACAAAGAGAAACCTGTCGTGTTCTCGACAGGAGAGAAGGCAAGCGACAGGGAAGAAAGGGACGGGGCTGGGGTCTTTATGAGGCGAAGCACTTTCAGCCCAGGAGGGAGAGATATACGAGTTCCGCGGGACCCCTCGGCCCCCCGTTATCCTTCGATTTAAGCATTTGTCTCGCGCCAAATAACGCGTGTTATTCAGGCTAAGAGACAATAAACCGCACATGTTAAGTTCCGCCGAGGAAGTCTCCATCCGGACGGGTGCGCCTCTGGCATTCGCTTCTTTCTGGCTACCCCACAGTCTTGTAACCCGCTCGACGATCTACGACCCCTCGCGATTCGGATGGTTTTTCTCGAACGATATTCGACCGAATCCAGTGTATTTCCAGTTGTCTCGCAGGGGAAGACGCAGGGAGGGAGCGACCTCTTTTCTTTTCCCCCGAAAAAGGAGGGTTCAGCACGGGAGTCGAAGCAATGGTTACAGAATATAAGCGTCTTGATGTATCGTGCAATGGGGAAACTTTGGCATCAATGCGGTAACTTTGGCGGCTCGTGAATAATAATATTTCTTTTCACGCTCCCTTCTCGCCCGTGGAACTTCAACGACCATTGTACTATGACGGAATTCGTGTACTTGGACATGTTTATGTACTCCGAACAAAAGATCGGAAGGGATCGAAATCCGATGTAATACCCTGTTCGTAAGAGATCCGGGGTAAATTATAAGGCAACAATTTATTGAATGATCGTCGTAGAAGTCGGCGATTCCTACATGACCAACTAGGCAAAGTTCGAATGACCAAAAATTAACGTTACAATGACCAATATGTTTCGCACGAATTCTTCCCGTCACTTAATAATCCCGACTTTAATAACATAAAGTGTGTCTGGCTACGTACAGCCTTTTTCACTGTGGCAGTCGATGTGTTAATATTTTTGCCTCCCCTCCCATGACCTGGCTACGCCCATGTCGTCAGCCATTCAAAGTTGACAGTGACTGGCTATCCAACTGAACTAATTCCACAGCAATGTCATTTTTATCACCTTGTCCTGGAATAAGAAATTGCCTATTAAAACGTTTCACGCCCGTTGTCACAGATCCGCGTCAGGGACCGGGTCAAAAACCGTCCAGACCGAAAATCCAACGTGTCAAGCCGCAATATTCTCAAGATACCATTTATTGAAGAACCTCCGATAAATCTGTAATTCTTCATCCGGTTTACCTTTACCCTCGACGAGTGTCACACCTCTCCCAGAGAGTGCTTATGTATATGTATGTATATCCCAATCCGTTTGCCTAACTTTTACGCCAATTCACACGATCTTATTCGTTCCTCCCGAAACTCATCACCAGAAGGAGATCCAGCGAAGCGTGAACTCTCGGCGACGGTGGGCTTGATTCACATCCCCTCCCGCCGGTTAACCAGCCGGCAATCCGAGGAGGACGACGGCGTCGGCGGTGTACCCGAGGAGGGAGAACTGTCTTCGCCCGGTGATACAATTACGCCGCGGATGCCCCCGCGTAGACTCGTTCCCGTCTTTTCGGCGTGCCAGAGAAGAGAAATTATTCGGCTCGGCTCATTATCCGACGGGGGCTCGATTTACCGGCGTGGAATTCGTCCGTGCCTTCGGCCGACGCTTGATTTTCCACGAAACCGGAGATTACGCGCGAGTAGGGGTTAGGGGGAGTGCTACAACGCGCAACCGAGTTCCCACACCGACCCCGCTGGAATTCGATTTCTGAGTTCCTTCTACGTGCGCGGAGAGTCAGTCTTTCTCTCTTTCTCTTTCGCTTACTCTTTCCGTGTCCCCCTAACCACCCATGTATCCCCCCGTGTGATCGCCTAAGAAGCGTGTACCACGTCCATAAGCCAGGACCCGGGCCTCTCTTCCGCTGGGATGGATATACGAAGTTAAGACCGATCAACTGGGGGAGTGGGAAGGTCAGAGGAGTAGGCTTTTACCCGGTCATCGAGTTCTGCCGGAAACATGATTATTCCAAGTGCAGCTGGACCCGGCTTCGTACGCTCGATTGACGTTTACGGTCGACCGTTTGGTATATCGGGTTTGCCGCTTGCATCCACGGCTAAACGCTTTACGGGCAACTTCGCCGATTCGATGACGTTCCCCTCCTAACCCCTCTCCACCCAGGCCCCTGGTAATTGCTCCGACGATTATTGCCTATCCGTTATCTTTACCACTGGCAGCCGTGTTACGTGACGGATTAGTCTCGGAAGGATGGGATTTTAATGGATGCTGTCGCACCTGCGGATTGAGTCCTCTCGGCGGTCGGCTGGTAGCTACTTCGACGTGATGTTCATCGATTGAAAAAAGTACAATTCTTGCGAAAGGGGTGGGGGTAGATTTTAGGGAGCGTCATGTAAATGTATAGTACCGTTCAGGAGATGATTCTAGATGTACGAGAACCAAAATAATCGAATTCGATTTCCTCGAGACCGATACTTCGGATGGAAAATGTTATTCTGCATTTTTGGTTTGATCTTGTGTCGCAAAGCTCTCCCATCCTTTGTACCGCACGTCGATGGACACCCTGTGTATGTAGACGATAAAAGAGACCACTCGAAGTGCCCATGAAGATTAGGGAACGTGATACGAGACGTCTAACGCTTGGCCAACAACGCGAGCATTGACCAAAGCCAATATTCCCTTCGAGAGGGAACTTCTATAAAAAATCACCCTTCGCGGAAGGACGGGGATAGGTCCTGCTCCGTCACTGCAGGACTATCTATCTGTCCAGCGAGGCATGCGTACCTCGGACTACAGAGAAAGATCACGACCGCCCCACATAATGGTCTCTGCGGCCCGTAATGCACACGAATCTCTTTTCATTATTTTATGGTAATAATTCGCCTCTCTCGACCACCGTTCCCTCTCTATAGCCCCGCGGACACCATTTCCCATCTCCGGATCGCGCAGGAATAACTATCGAATTCCTTCGCCTTCGCGACGACCAGTCGGGCACGATGAACCGGACCACTCCGTGCTTAAAGCAGATAATGAACTGGTGGATAAAGAACAAGGTACCCAACCACGATTCGGAATCGATGCCGTTTCCATTGTCTTCGGAACTGATTCCAGCGGACGGATCGATTTTCCTTGAATATTTCATATCGACGGAAGGACCGGCGAATCGAAACTCTTTGCTTCACCGGAAGTTAATCCCACGCGAAGTAGACCCTGGCCATATTAATGTGACCACTTCAAAATTTTATAGGAAAACTAACTTCTTGCTATTAAAAAAAAAACGATGTATTCACATAGTATCATCCCGAAATTAGTACAAAATATTATGGTAATGTTAAACACAATATTCAAGAAAAAAAATTTTTTGTATTGTATGCAAAAAACGTTTTAAATTAATGTTTGGTTATTCTCCCCTTTGCCTTGAAGCACATTTCTTATAAATGTTCATTATATTTCCAATGGCAGATTATTTTTTCTATTAAAACCTTCTTATTTGTAACATTTTCTTTAGAAATTTCTCGTTTAAGGAGTCCCCAAACATTCTCAAAGGATTAAGGACTGTAATGGAATTTTTTGGTCCTCTAAAAATTGTTTCACTGATTTAGCCCTATGACACAGTGCTCTATGAAAAAATAAAAACTATGCTTTAGAAAACTGGTGGTAGTTAGATTTTGTTTAATGTAGACAAATAGTCGCATTAATATGGCCAGGAACTGTACATTCTGACAGGGTCACTAGGATACGAGGCTGTTGGACGAACGGTGACGGGGAGCACGTCTGCGAGCGCTTGAAGCAATTTGACGTGGCCGATCAATCAATAAGCAGTGGAATATCTGGCGAATCAAAAGTAGCCGGGGCAATCCCCCTGTGGGAAAGAGAAAAGGAATTCGTACGTGAGCACATTTCTGACCGCTCTAGGCAGCCGCCAGAGGAAGTGTGCCCATCGTCCTTTACCAATAGGGAACGTGAGCCTCGTTTTAAGTTCCGGTCCTGCCAAATCCCGAACAGATTTGGGCTCTAGCCACTCTACCGAACCATTCGTCTTTCTCTTCTATCAGTATGTGACGCACGACGACCCCCTACGTTCTTCTCTTTTTGCCCTCTTCGAACGGACACTCCGCGTTATACGATTTTTGGGGTTGAAAAAATTTGTTCGATTGTCGCGAAATGGACCTGTACGAGTATCGCTCTTGAAACACCATTCAGGTCCCATAAATTCGAACAATTACTCACGGTAGTATACATAACGTGGGTTCATAATCTATAAATTATATCCGATTGCGAGAACAGCGAATTACTTATAATCATTAAACTTTGTTGCTTCTATCTAGATTCTAACAGAGATTTATTTATAATTGTTAGACTGCGGATGTTATGAATTTATAACATTTTCTAGGCCGCAAAACAGTGATTTAAAAACTTTAACAAAGTTCAATAGTATCAATTTGTTATTAATAACATATTAAGGACCCTAATGTAGAAAATAAAATTTTTTTTTCATATTTATATATTAATATCAAAAATTATGATGTTGCATAAAATTCGGCAGTCTAATTATTATGGTTATAATTTCAGAAAAGATTCGAGCACTTATAAAGAATAATGTGTACCTACATAAGCGTTCGTACATTTGATATTTTATCCAAATCGCAGAATTATTCTGTTTCAATAGTTCCCATTAGCTCGTGTTGAAACTTACGAACGTATTCCGGAATATTATCGGAATAATCCTGTACTCTTCCAGCGGTTTTCGTAGCGTACAGGTTTTTAACCCGATTCACCTCTTTTTCACGTTTTTTTTTCTTTTGACCCCGTCGGTCGTCGTTTAATCTCTCCGTCGTTAGACGTATCTTGTGACGCTATGAAAATTACCAATTCAAGCGCTGTAAGTTTCATCGGGCCGGGGCCGCGACGATCCGATGCCGGAATCGCCTCGGTATGCCCTCCCTTTTAATAATCCCATTTTGCAGCAGAACGACGTGTAATATCGCGACGCGGTGTATAAAGGCCGGTGTAGTTTTATCCAAGCCCCGCGCGCGCGCAAAAGGAGATGCGGGAATTAATTGAAAGCGATTATGCTCGGGCGTAAAGCGTGAATTAATAACGTCCGTCGTCCGCGTTCGAAAAAAAAAAATAGAAAAATCAAAGTGGTCGTCGTTGCTTTTTTCCCGCCACGTCCTGTAAAAACGTGTTTCTCCGACGGGAAACGGAGAACGCAAAGAAATTCGGTTGTAGAAATTCTCGACGATAATTAGTTATTTACTAATTTACTAATATTACTTATTTATTCAATTGTAACGTAATTGTTATATTATACGCTAAGCTGACGCGACACCTGGCGTCATGTGAGTGGTCAGCTGGTATTTTTCAGATATTTGATATTATTGATTTTTTGTTTGCGTATAAAGGGTGTTCCATTTAAGTGACACTTTGTAATTGCTCGGCTTTCTTTGAACTTTACTGAAAAATTGTGTTGGACAAAAGTTGCACTATATATAAATATGCACAGTTTTCGTAAATCAGAGCTTCTTTATCAGCATTTTTTACCTCGAGGATGTGGATGGTATCTTTTGTGCTTTTAAATAAAAACGCAATATTTTTAAAATATTTTTTATTAGGACGAATCATGAGAAATTCGTCGATTACATTACATGTTACCAAAAAGTCACAAAAGTATAGAATGTAAACAGAAGTTATGCAACATCAATGTTGATGCCCAAAGGAACAGGCTACACCGACACGGATTAGAAACAACCGACGTGAAAGAGGTCGGTTTTTCAAATTCAATTGATACCGTCGTTTGGTTGGTTAGAAAGACGTTTTGAATAATTTCCAGTTCACCCCTGCAATCTATTCCCGTCCAAGAACGGGAGGGAGCTGTGTTTATTTCTGATTACGTCGATGAAACAGGGGTGGATGAATAAATGACGCTTGTCAAGGCCCTCGATTTCCATCGCTTCGATGTAGACTCTCACGAAAAATACTATACTCTTAGTCTAGTGCGATCTGTTAGTGTACCTGTATAAATCAGAATGCTTATCATACAACACAATTTCCTTGCAAAATTAAACATTCCACTTCTAGACGAAAGAATGGAGAAATTTCATCCATGTCGTACAAGAAAAATGGTACTTTTTGTAACCGATACTGTAGGTATAAGGGTGCTTCCAAAATGGTGTCATAACCCGAAATGATGTGATTCTACATGCAAAAGCAAGTGAAAAATATAGAATAACATTTTCTCGTACAATCCTTCGTTTGCAAGATAATCAATTTTGGAAATTCATCTAACTGTATGTATTCAGTGACAATAAGTAGAATCAGAATGCAATGAACAGACACAATAGCCAAGTCTTATTCAAATGCACGCGTATCTAGTAGACTTTAAAATTCGATTTTTCTATCTCTTTTTTACATTTTCAATCCATCTTTACATATAGAATCACATCCTTTCGGGTTGTATCACCATTTCAGAAACACCCAGTTAGGGTCTGTAATCATTCTGATAATCGAAAAATCTTTCCCAGTGAATACTGTAATATCGTAATACACAGAACGATTATAACAAACGCAAGTTGCGGAACGAATGACCACGGTATATAGAAAGAACGGTAGAGATTCCGAGCTTCAGCAAATGTTTTTAAGCATCTGTTATTTTCGAAGCCAAACGCTCGGTAGCTACCGGAGACAACGCAGACACGGATGGGCGAGATTGTCGACGCTGGGCTCAAATCAAGACGCTGCCTAATCCAATCAGGGATGGTAATTGCGTGCGTAGCTCGGGGCAGCAAAGCCATCGGGGGGATGGCTGCAGACTACATCCCTCCACGGCGAGGGGTGAGTCAGAGTTCACCCCCATTTGCTTGTCTCTCTACCTACCCAACTCAACCGTTTCTACGAAGCCAATATAGAGTAGACGCATCCGTAGCTATTCCAAAGGGAGAAGCGCCACCGTGCGTCATTATACCGACGAAACGGAATTTCCGAAAAGCGTAATCGCACCCCAAGGTGGAATATGCCCTGGGACAATTAATAGCGAATTTTGTTTCAATCATTTCGCTAGTCAATAAAATGATTATAGATAGATAAGAGACAGTGTACATCAGACGTGGACGTTTTGAAGCTGATAGTCGTCGATTAGACTGCCCTTATGGACTAATTAATCGATTTAGGAATTAAATAGGTACTCGTTACCCCTATGAATTGTTCCAACTAGATCGAGATGAAATAATGTTCATCAGGAACATCATTGAAGTTTCTACTTTACTGTGAATTTCGTGATATTATTTTGGAATCAGGTTATACGTTTCCACCAATCAAGTTAAACGGTGTATAACACGCCTTTGTCAACATCGAGAGCGGAGTTTGATGGTACCGAAACTGTGTTTATAACCTAGAGAACGGTGGATTAAATAGTTATTGCATTTTTATGCTATTCGAATATCGAGTAGAGTATCCTGAGCGATACATTCCTCTACGATGTACAACAACAAAAAACGTGTTAATAATGAAGCGATATCGTTCGTCGAACGGTGTCGCGTGGGTATTGAACGATCGAGATCCAGCGTATCTCGCGCGAGAAGAGAGGACGATCGAAAACAAAAATAAAATAAAATTCTCGACCACGAAACCGGTCGAGTTGACGATAACTCGGAATTGCCGGTGGTGCAAATGAAAACCGGGAGAGACGGGGCAAGGGGGGGAGAGAAAAATTGAAACGATAGTTCTCGCGCGGCACAGGTGAAATTTTTAACGCCGTCGAGAATTGAAGGTTATTCGCTGGCAATTTGTAACACGAACAAGAAAAAAAAAAACAGGAACACCGTGGTATCGGGACGGTTATCCCCGCGGCGATTTTGCACCCCACGCCCACGGTAACAACCCTCGGTGACCCTAACTAGTGTTCGCGGTGACGTGTATATGGTGTCTCGGTATTATAGATCGGTCGAATTAACACCCCGTCGACTCTATAATTCACGTTCGTTCCACGGTTCCAATTGTCTTGTTATTTGTTTTTTAACCGGCAGTGTTAGCCCCACTGTGATAAAACGTACGGTGAAACGAACTATAAACCGGAAATTACCAGAAGTACAAACTCTGTCGATCATTAACAGTACATGGAACACAAAACGATATTACATTCGATATACATTGAAAGTTAATAATTACAAATTATACCCGGTTAGTTTCGATTCTCGAGTCGCGAGTATTTACAATTTTGTTAACCAACCAATTAGATTCTACGGAAACGGCGGAATTAACGAGCTCTCAATCAGCCAGAGAAAACTATGTGTTCCGCCAGAGGGGAGTGGGGGGAGGTGGCGCATTTCCGGCAAATTTCCCTGGGAATGCGAGACCACAATTTCGCAACAATGGCGGTCGAGCTGGTCCATGGCGGCGTACTGCAAATATTTCTCTCGGCCTCTTCGCTACTCCCCCTCCACCGTGCCACATACACAAATGAAAACGTCAACCGTGTCAACGGCACACGATCACTTTTCACGCGAACGAACAGCCCCGCGTGCCCGCGCGTGCTGTGAAATAATAACGTTGTCTTAATTAGCCGGATAATTCTTTCTCTCACACACGAATTAATTCAGCCACGGTCGGTTTCCAAGAGCCTGTCCGTGGCACTTGCGATCGCAACGACGTATCGCTGCCACGCGCGTTCTAAGGTAACGGGCGGCCACCTATAAACAGGATCAGCCACGATCGTTTTCACCGGAGCTTAAAGTCGATACGTGTCAAACTGGGAACGGTAATTGCACACGTCCCTGTATAACCGACAAATCTATAGCGGTCACCACTGTGTAAGCCATAAGCAAGGGGAAGGAGTGGGGACGACTGGTACTAGATAATGGCTTCGCGTCCCAGCAAGGATCCGCTCGGGACACATGTCAAACGGGGACTGGGACACTGGTTCACCAGGATACATTCCACTTTGGTCACCGCGTAGAACTCTCGCGCGTCGATTCGCACGAATCTACATGCAAATTCGAGACGCCCGAATATGCTACAGGCCTGTGTGTACAATGCCACTCGATGAATCGCGTTGTTAGGAACATTGGCGATCATCGAGAGAATTCGGTGGAGATATTTCAGGTCGGTAACACTTTCGATATCGATACACCGGTCTAGATTATTGTACACTGGGTGTGTGTGCAGAGTGTGATTACATATTTTTACAGAGGCGGTATATAGTAAATCCTCGATGAGTGTTCAAAGGATCCTCGGTATTAATAAGGAGAGGTGGCCAGATGTAACGCTGACTTTTTCATGAGGTTTAGCAGAGTGAGTTTGGAATGTTTATTGGTCTATGAAATATTTAATGCTCAGTTTAGGGGAACCTTCGAACACTCATCGAGACTGTGCAATATATTTTCTTTTACCATTTCAGTACGTAAATGTTTGAATAAAATCGAAGAAACGTATACTGTTTACTCTACAAAAGTACAAAAAAAATATGGAAAATCGACAGGCATTGATTATGTGTAAACAGGAATAACAGATATGATATTCACAAAAAGTATTCTGCTTTTTCATTTCTGTCCATAAGTGTACGCTCGTTAGTCGATTAATAATAGACCTTCGGTGAATCGAAGTCGATGCTAGTACATCCATAACAAAAGGAGTCACTTTCAGGGATGGATGAATTAATGATCGTTCTCTTTTGTATCTACAATGTGAACCGCAAATATCGATACCGTATCTACGCGAACGCTTGTCACTATTTCCGATCAGCATACACGTGGACGTAACTATCCTACAAACACCAGGAACTGTTCGGTGATAGAGTATCTGTACAATCGTATGTGTGTGTATGTAAAACAACCACTGACGCAACGTTAGAGAATCAGCGCGGCCACAGAGTAATAGGGGATGATCTAACTGCATCACTGCCAGGTCATGCCACATTGTTCGTACAGGAGCGATCATCGTAATTCTGGGATTCGGATACCTATGCCAGACGACGATCGTAATGCTAGTAGCCCTCCTTCACTATCACCTATGTTACGGGTTCTCAAACTCGAATCGCGAATGGATTATCGTTTTGAAGACATGAACGGGCTACCAGATCGATTCCATTATTCGCCAAAACAGACCAACATAATTGTAACAGTAGTTACATGTTCACAAGCTTAGATCGTATTTCATAATTCTATACAATAATCGACAGTTTAAATAGAACGTAGGATTATGGCATCTGTATGAAGCTGATGTAGGAATTAACGTGTTAATGAAACTATAGATGTGGAAATTACATTACGGTTTTATGTGGATTATTATTCAACTTGTAAACTGCTTTACTGGTCAAAGATGTATCCCACAGTTTGAGAACCCGTGACATACAACTCGATCGTATGTATCAGCTGATTTCGATGGTCGAATCGAACACTATATTGCCAGTCAATTCTGGATGACAGAATGAATGTGTGTCAGAAACAAGAACACGTCTTTCATCATCGCAATGTCAGGTGAATATATAACGGTGTAACATCCGACAAATTGAATATCCAACATTTAAATTTTTAATCGTTTATAACTATTAATAACCACGTAACCGATAAACAAGTACCCTTCAATGAACTATAAATTTCTGATCCACTACGAAGTACATAAAATTGTAGCAACGATCACAATGAAATTAGGACTTGTTACGAACTTGTATTGCCTACCTCACGTTTTTAAATCATAAATTTGAACCATACCGTTATAAAATATTTAGGAAATCATCGTTTCTCGTTTAAATTAAACCTGTCTCACAATTTAACGAAGCAAACACGGAACTGTGCATCATTTCAATCACGAGTCATTAATGAAAACTATTGATTTCCTAGCAATAAACATAGTGCAGCTTCCTAATCACTGAATCTTCATCTCGGGCCTCGTTCATCCGTCTTCCAATTAACACGTAACCGAAACATATGGGAAACAAGTAACAAACCATTACGGTTCTCGCGATTTACATGAATTTCACGTCGTCGTTTTTGGGGGTCGGATGATTTCGGGGGCGTTCGCCGGCCCGTAAACCTATTGCTCGGGACGCGCGTCTAATATCGAGGCGCGGCGAGAAAGAAAGAGGATGTGTGTTCGCGTTCACACGGCCGCATATGCCCGATCTCATCGATTCGTCATGATCACCGCGGCGACGGCTACTTCACAATGATCCCCCGGGTTTATTTTCCCCGCCAACGGAAAATGCTGAGCGCCGTTGATTAAATCTATTTTGGGTAATCGACGATGTATGAGCGATAGACCTATCCGGGGGAGACGCTGTGGGGCGTTGAGCCGTGACAACGCTTCGAGAAAATTGAGAAAATATAGGGGTGTCTGGTTCTATAGTCTGTTCAATGAGACTAGCGAGTAAAAATAACCAAAATTTGGTTGGCGACTGTCTCTGTCTCTGTATCACCTAAATGGTCATCACTGGACTGCGGATTCTTATGGACTTGTAACATCTCTTAACTTGGAAAATTCACTGAGCTAAAGGTTTTATTAAAGGTTAACACTACTTATGTGTTATTATTATGTGTTATTCCATTTGAAATTTTAGGTACTGTTATCGGAAATTATGAATTTGCATAAACTTCCGCAGTCTAGTCATCATCTCCGTTTGTTTATAATTACTGACTCGACTCGTTGGATGAGGTACAGTATTAGCAACGCGGGCCAACACGACCGCCAACAAACTTTCTCGTTGTTCCACGATGTCTCTCGTTGTTGTTCAAACACTGGAACGTTCACGAAAGAAATCAACCTGCGTGTCACCTTGCTATTAATTATATGGAATGAAGGGCGTCGCGAAGGAGGTGGCCGAGAGAGGGTTGTGGCGCGAGACAAAGTGGAAGTTACAAAATGACGGGCATGCAGAATCTGGGACGCGATATTTCTCTCTCTTGGTACCTAGCGCTTGTCGGATTCCCCTAGGTAGCAGGCAAACAGACGCGCGCCATTGTTGCCGCTCGGATTATACTTCGCAATTAATGCACGGTATATTCGGGCTAAAGTTTTCATTGTTCCCTGGCGCTGAATCATTCGGAACTGGTGTTCTTTGCGGCTACTTTCTCGCGTAGACACAAACTTCGCGGCAATAACGGTATATGTATTGCGATGGGCGCCGCCTAATGATCGTGTTGCTGCTAGGCCACAGCTTTTAACCGGCTAGTCCAGTGCTGGGCAAAATTGTCTCCTGGAAGCTAAACGCTGTCCCCACCGTTGTCCGCCGTTACCATGGAGTAACAGGACAAGAGTCTGATCTTCTTCGTCTAGGAAGGCACACGACGCGAAAAAAAGATTGAAAGGGGAAGCAGGCGTATGATAGGTCCCTACTGAAGGAACTGAACGACTTTGTCGTTAAACGCTTGAAAAACGGACATTTTTGACGATCAAACAGTTGATGGTACCTGGGTCTAGATAGACCTTGATTTACCTATCTTTAGATGTATTTTGAAACGAATTTTTTTAAAGCACGCAGGTCTTCGTATAAAATGTTAATATAACTGTACGCTTCAGTTAATTTCTGTAAGCTGGAACGGTGCGTGATTATTCTGAAATCCTGGGTCAAAATCGATCCTAACATCATCAGAGGATTAAAATGTATTCGTATATTCAATCCCTGAAATATGTCCAATAGTTTTATAAACACCTTCTACAAGGAAAGAGTTAGTCTTTCAAAGAAACTTACGAGTACTAGTCCCCAGGTGTAACGGTGACTTTTTAACGAGGTTTAGCACAGTGATAGGTCTTGGAATTCTGAAGTCAATGATATTTCAAGCCGCATGTGGTCATTCGTTTATAAAATATTTCAGTGCCAAAGAGCCTTCGAACACTCATCGAGGATTTCCTGTACCCCCAATTAATTCATCCGTCGCGATTACAGGAACACCTACCTGGATAAAACCGTGCCCGTCCGCGCCCGCGAAACATTGGGCTGACTGACACGAAAACGCGTTGCGTTCGTGTCTGGGAACTGTATATAATTTTCAATTTCTATCCTGTGCACGCGATACTCGACGGCGTCGCGCAACACCGGCGTCAACCAGGGAACTCGTTACGGCCGTCGTCGAGCTCCGGTAGCTTCCGGAACTTCGTCGTGATAAAAGGACTGCGGGGTGAAAGGGCCGCAGAAGCGACGACGTTTGTCGTCGTCGTTCCATAGAGAACCAGCCAGCCAGCCACACGCTGCCGCAGACGACGTCGGAGGTTCGCGTGCGCGTGAGACACGGGGGATTGCTTGTGCAAACGCGTGAACGTGCAAACGCGAACCTGGACGAAACCGTAGGTACGGTTTCGCGCGCCGCGCCACGCCGTTGTAATGATTTTCGGGGGACCTGGCGTGTGGATGTGCTCGTCGCAGGAACGGAAGCGTGTGAGTGCGTTAAAACGATTAGGAAGGTGAGCTAACATCGTTGCTACTGCTGCTGCGTCGTCCTCCGCGAGAGCGGAGCGACTTGGTGTGTGAGAGAACCGGTAAACGAAGTGGGTGGAGGCGAGTCGTGGAGGGAGACGAAGAGGAAAGCAGGTTAAAGGGAACAGGGGGATAGAAGAACTCAGGGAAACGGGGGTGGGTGGTGGTAGATGGATGACGAAACACGCTCGACAACTCCAGTGAGAAGTGAGTTACGCGTAATTGGCCTAGACCGTCGTGGAAGTTTAAAATATATTTTTGCTGATGCGATTCCAACGGTGTGTTTCCGACACGGGGCCATTAGTCCGACTTTGTCTAATTGTTCGCCGGCCGTTCTACGGTCTCCGCGCATCGCCGACCGGCTAGGTGGCGACGTCGCCCAATCCCATTTCGGTAATCCGACTGTACCTTGTTTACTCGAACTCTGACCGACCCAGTCGCCTCCACGTCGACCTCCCACCCCCGACGATACAAGGGAAACAATGGCGAATCGAGCGGGGGTGTTGAAACGCGCCGCTACGGGGCTCTTGAGTGAACGAGTTTCGTCAGGAATCCTGCAAAAAGTATGGTAATCGTGTTACTCGATTCACGCGTGAGCGAGCCAGAGCCCTTGCCGTTTTCGAATCTGACGATCGTGACGTGACGCAAATTGCTTCAAGTCGGAATGCGATATAGCACTTCGACCGACATGGGACCGGAGCATATCCAGTTGCTTTGGAGATCGTATACCTACGTATGTTTCATCAGCGGTCGCGTGGGGTGTCGTTAATGTCCGACCACTGTCTCCAGAAAGATGTACAGGGAACGACCCCGGCATATTTATACCCTTGTACTAATGGTTCGGTAATATCCCTGCAATCGATCACCATTGATCACGTAGATAGCGTAGATATATACGTCCAGACATCTCTAAATAGATTAAACTAAACCAACTATATCAACAAACATATATTACTTGACACTGCTTGAAACAAAAGAAAAACAATGGTATAAAAGTATTTCATCCATGACACACGGACCATTCCAGACGAAATGTCCCCGTCTACGTCCTGAATATCGCAGATGCCAGTGCTATTTACGCGACGCTGATGCCGGCCAGCGATTCGGCCCCGACAAAAGGGCGACGAAGGGGAAGCGGTGGACGAAGTATAAAGGTCGTTCATAATTGCCAGTGCATTGTGGATATTAATTTAGTGGCTCGTTCATATCGAAAGTAATATCGACCGCCCTGGCCAGGGAAAGTCTAATAGAAGTCGTCCCAAGATGAGTTACTGCCTTTAATTTCCCGATAATAGGGCTCGTGCAACCCTCCTAACCGTTCCCTGCCAACCGCCCCTCCCCTTCTCTCCGAAAACCGATTTCCCTTGCTCTTCCTTTCTCTTTCCGTACGTCTAGCCACTCCGAAGCCAACAAACCGTCCTCCTCCTCCTCGAACGCCAGTGTCCTTCGTCCTTCGTCCTTCTTCGCTCTCCCGCGGGTACCATTGCTAGGTGGCTCTAGAATTGTTCGTTGATAGTTTCCGTACGGAGGGGGACACTCGAGCCAGTAGTTAACTTTGCGGTCGGGGCCATTCATTCCCGCGGAACAACTATTTTATCGGGAACCCCACAATAACCACCCCTCGAACGTTTATCAGAGCCGAACTATGTTTACCCAAGAACGCTGGTAGCGTTTCTTTTCAGTCGATAGCCACGTACATCGATCCCCCGGAAGTAGTAGACGGAAAAGCTATTCGACGTACACTTGCCTCGTTTCTTTTTTTCTTATACAGGTTAATAATAAATAGGCAGTGAGGTATCGAATGATTCAATTCCAATTAACTAAATAATTTTAATTGAGAGTCTGACATTAGTCAGACTTCTTCCAAAAAAGTTTCCAAGAAGTTTACAAATCTTATGTTTCGCAATAAAATTAATCCAGTTTTAATGAAATTATCGTCTTTGCATAGAAAGGAATATTCTTCAGGCTAACAGGCATGGATTGTCAATCGAAGACTTTGTGTGTACCTAATTGAGTGCAAAATGAATTAGAACGTCTACCAGAAACAGGGTTGCAGACACGACCATGGTCGATGTAATACTGAAAATTTTAATAGAAGTGGAAGAATTCATTCGACCCCTTCATTTCCTATGATTGAAGTGAAGATTTAAAAATTGAGGATTTTGTTTACTTCCCTTCCTTAGTTTCCAAGAGTTTAGATTAGTGTAGAAGGGTTGCTCTGCTTAGAAAATTTGTGCAGAATGTCAAATGTGCAGGAAGTCGTTGGTTTTTCGAATGTTCCATCTGTTTCAGTAATTATTGAGAAACCTTTGAGAAAACTTCCACCGAAAATTGTCTACGTTCGGACCATTCTCGCAGCGCAATAGGCTGGTCAGATCTCTGAAAGGTTTCGCTAACAACAAGTTCGGGGCGACCTGTCGAGAATAAAGTCCCCGATGCTGGCCAATCTGCATTTTTCCGCTTCACGCAACGCCGCGTTTCTTTTTCATCCCAACAAAGGGCAGTCTGTCAGAAAGAACGGACCAGCAGACGGAAGGGTACAAAGTGATGTCACGTAATTGAAACCGTCGAATCGTAACTGCTCCCTTCAAGGGCCGACCATCCTCTGCAGGTATTAAATATTTTTTTCACCACCGTCGCAGCTGTGACCACCGAATTCTCGGTTCCTCTATAATAATATCTTCCGTGTCCCTGTGCTTAATTCATTACCAACAGAACCAATTTCGGTGGAAACAATATTCCCCGAAAGGGACACCTGTCCATTTCGGAGTAATAGCGAGCGATGACTGGCAAGATAGAAGGAGGCGAAAGGAAAAGTAAGCAACTGTAATTCTCGTTAGGTTATACGTCATTGTGTTAACAATATCTCCCTCCAGTGATACAAAATCGTGAACGTGTTCGTTACTTCGAATGATTGGACAGTGACGGATCGTAAAATGAGGGAAAAACGCGAGCCGAAAAGCTGTCCCCGTGAACGGCTCGGCCAATTTCGTGGATGTCATCGGGTTTATTGAATTAGAAAAATGATCCCACTTTTCTTGTATATATCCGTATACAACTGCCAATCCTATGACGGGAACGTGCGTCGTCACCTTTGCACGATCATGCTGACGCTGCTGAATTCCCCCGTTGTGTCGCTGCCCCGACCGTGTACCTCTTCTGCCCCCTTCTTCAACCGTGTATAAACGTTACCGCAAGCCCAGACTGTTGCCGTATGTACTTCAGAAAGTTTACTCGAGCATTCCAACGATATTGAATTGAAATGAACCGCCTGCTCTCTCTCTATCTTTCTCTCCCTCTCTATCCCTCTATCCTTGCCTTCCTGGACGGCTTCTGAGAAGAAAAAAAATATCGGTGGAACAACCTGCTTTCGTGTAATGCAAATCGTTCGAGGGAATGAACACTTGCCGGGGAACGTTCTATAAATATTCTGGCAAGAGACTTTATTGGAATTCGTAGATTCTGTACGACGTATTTTGTGACGCTTATGAAAATATCTGTGGATATCGGTTTACATAGTGCTGCTCGAAGATTCGGAGTATTACCTCTTGAATCCTTTTAGTGGACCGAAAACCTTGTTTTCCAGGTGAAACTGAATTGGCCAGGTATAAATGTATTTGTTATCCAATTTATGTCTTACAGTTATACGAATTTTATGAACTTTAACTTTATTTCTGTTCAACACTTTGGAAATTAAATCACATTGGAACAGCTTAGAATGATGTGACCATGAGTGTGGTAGAATCAGAGTAAATTTGCTTGGGTTCGAGCGATATTGATAATAGTCATTTTAAGAATAATAGTCAGAGAAAGTGGTTTTCAATATATCTCTTTTAAGGAATCATGCCAAGTCAGCATGTTAAGTCAGCAACCTTAAAAAAAGGAGATATTTAGGAATTTTTTTAACAACTAATATTTCATTCAAAAATGCAAAAACTGTGCCACTTATTGTAATTTTTCTTGTGCCAAAATGTTCAAAAATGAATAAGCAACAGCCATTCTCCCGAAAGCTGTTCTTTTAAAGGTTAAAATAATTCAGTCTCGTATTACCGTACGTGTGTGTATCGGCTCGCGAATGAATTTATTTGCTCAAACTTCACCGACGCCGGACAGGGCACGTATTTCGACGCCCACAAGTGGGCGCGAGTAACGGCGGCATTACAGAGACTGCACCTCGCTCCGCCGAAGGTCACAAATTCCGATACTAGCTCTCCGTACGATTAACGCCGCCGACGCTGAGGATAGCCACGGGTTTGTGAATCATTCCTGAGCGATTTCGAAACGACCGCCCAACTATCTTTCATTTCTCCGTCGCATCTTTCCTACTTCTGAGCTTTTGACATTTTATATGTCCGAACAACTACAGCAAATTCTCGATGAGTGTTCGAATGCTTCTTGGCACTGAACATTAAATATTTTATGAACTAATAGCTATATGCGGCTAAAACAAATACCATTGGCGTCAGAATTTCAAGCTATATCGATTAACCATGTTTGTCTCGTTGCATCGATACGATCCGAAATGAAGATTATATTTCAATAGATATGAAGTTTTTAAGTATTAGTTCTGTGTATCCAATGTACTTAAATTTTACGTCTAGTTTTTTGTATTTCCCATTTTTGAAAGACAAGTCATTTCAGAGTTTGAAATAATTTTATTCGAATGAATACAAACGTGAAGTATAGGTGATGAGAACGACAGGGTTAAGAACTGTTTAATCTACACGATAGTGTTACCTTCGGGATGATTGAGTATAGTTGCCCTATGTTACACAGAGGTCGCTTCAAGACAGACGACTATAGTTGCTCGTAATGTCGAAAGGGTTAATCACGAATAAAGCATCTTTTAGTCTGATAAAGTTTACAGTGCTCTACAATCAAGTAGGCCTGTTTTAATTTTCCACCCTACTTCGAAACAATAGAAATGTATTTAATCAATTCGGATAGATGGAATTCATCTATGATATCGCACGTGATTCGAACAGTAAACCAGGACTCCTTTTAACGTATCGTTTCACGATGACTCGACGGCTTCATAAGTTTCAGGGTAACAATGTCCGACAAACGACGACGAATCGACGTAGGGTAGAACGATATGAAGACATCGACCATAACGCTGTCGAATTGTGTGATTCGTGTGTATTAGAACCGGGCAAAGCGTGGACAGATGTCACGGAATCCCCCGAGCGGTGAACCCGATTTTCCACGCATGTGTCGCCGCAGATTTGCCTCGCTGGCAGTGGTCGCATATGTTGTCAATATCGGATCGCCGTTGGTCATTAATTATTCGGCTATGTTTTTTTCCCCGAACAGTCGGCCCAACGATATCCATTCGATATTCGGTTTGAACAACTATCGACCGGTAAATAAGTGAAAAGCGGCACGCGTATACGTGTTCCCCGTAGTGTGTAGAGCGCAATCAAGAATTGTCCGATGTAGTTTAATACCGGAATGCTTTTCCAACAGACCGACGACGGAGCAAATCGATTCGATTTTCGCAGTTTATTCGAATCTATCCGCCGTGTCCATAGAGACGAATAATAAAAAAAGAAGAGGGATAAAGATTGTCTGTGTTTTCTTCCGTTCGCAACGTAATGAAAAAACTCGTATCAAGGATTAATTTCAAAAGCACGGGAACAACGTTTCAATCGACGCTCGCGAATGCTGTGTCACGATCAGTTTTTCTATTTATGGGCCAATTGAAAATTCATTATTAACCGTTATTAAAAGTTCATCGAAAACTCCGATGCATATGCATTCGATTCAATTAACTTTCCCATTTACCGTACGTCGTGCGACGCAATAAGGTGGTACTGTTGTACGTCGGAACGATCGAGTACCGAAATGAAAATAAATCTTTAAAACTGTCACGAAATCACGAATTCGAGTTCAACCGTGAGGGAACCGCCCTGCTGCTGTGTTCCGAGCCCGTTTTCCCGCGTGTCGGCACCGTTCTCCATAAATAAACGAGTTTCTTAATTAACCAAATTATACGCAACTGCATCAAAATTTCACATTACCAGTTAAGGGTTAATTGCATTCGCACCAGTCAACCGTGCCGCCGCCGTCGTGCTAAGCCCTTTACGTCGCTCAACTACGTGCCGGAAACGAGATTTGCATCGTCGCAATTCCTACGTACGGATTCAAGCGCGCTTTCCCGTCTATGCCTATAGTATAATCGTCCCCCGGAATTGTGATTTTCACGCGAGACTTTGGGACTCTGTTAACGACTCACCGTACAGGGATACACGACCGCAATAATATTTATATCCATATAGGTTGTGCGCAAAATAAATGAAGTTACCGCCCGACGAACAGCCGAACAAATTTCAAATGTTACGACATCGATGAAGAATTTCTCGATCGATCGAGAATAATTAAAAGTAAACTTACCCCAAACTCGATTTCTTAACAGACAAGAACAATCACGGGAGAATTCCATCCGACTCAGGCCCCACGGTTTCGCCTTTCGTCGATAACGAAATTAATAATTCGCCCGGTTGTACAATTCAAGACGGAATTTCCTGATCGCCGGCGCCATTACGAGTATCGCGTTCGTCGATAAAAACGGTATCTCCTGTCGGACGATAACGATAATAGAATCTCCCACAACTCTTCGAAAAAAAAAGCGAACAAACGAATTAGAAAAAGAAAGCAGGTCGAGGGATCGGGAGATTTAAACGACCCGGACAGCGAAAAAATGGAGCAAAGAGGAACGGAACAGAGGAGGTTAGAAGGAAGGGGAGCCTCCGACGTGGTATGGGGGATAATAAAAGCCGAAGTGAAAAAAAAGGAAGAGAAAAGGCTGAAAAAATTGATACGATGAGGAAGGTAGAATGCAGAAGGAGGAGACGGGGCGGAAAGGAGGAGGGCGAGGAGGTGAAAGGATGAGGAAAGAAGGCAGCGAGTATCTCGCAGTACGGTAGCCACGCCAAAGGTGTATCATAGCAGGGCCCAAAGTGTCGGATGCTCGTGGGATGTTCGGGGCCGTGAGGCCCCTCGCCAGTCGGCCGGCTCGATGGAGGGCAGAAGAGTAGGTGCCGTTCCATAGAATCGTACAGGAGCGAAGAAGACGGGACGATCTGCAAAGAGAGCGCGCGAACGAAAAGAAGAACGCCGGCGGGAGAGGGAAAGGGGGAGTAGGGAGGCAGTCGGCGTTCCGTCTTACCTTGTAATTTACTCACCGCGGGCCCCAGGCTATCCATCTCGTGGCATAACTCAGGGATGGGCCAATCGGGCCCCGAAAATGTCACTTCTCCCGGGGCACCCGCCACTTGAAATTCGTTGGAATTCTCGGTCGACGTGTCCTCGATCCACTTACGTTTCCAATGAATTCCTTTTCAAAAAATTCATAATTTCTTCTACGAGAAGGAACAGAAAGTCTACCTACGTAACACTCGAAACAGGTGTAATTCTTGAAAAGTCAGGACAGTTGTGTAGCGTTTTCTTCACGATGATACTAAACCCGGTTGGAAATACATTTTGTACGGTTCGATAACATACACCTTCCTGTTAGAGAGACCCAAACTATGTAAGAGTATTATAATTCCTGAACGTTAGAATATCATTTTAAAGTGAACGTGGATGCAACGGCAGAAAGAAAAGGAATGTGTTATCTCCGCTCGGAGATGCGTCGAAGAATCGAACATCTCCTCCCCAGGCCCGTGACAAATAGCGGCATCGGAGATAATAGAATTTATGATAGGATTATACAGTCACGTCCATTGTTTCTACAACCGGTGTATCGAGACGGTATCGAAGCGGAGGTGAACCGATGCTCGGGAGACGTACCGATACGCCCGGGCGGATAACCCACTCTTATCCGCGTACAACCGGGCAATCGCTCAATTACGCCCGGGCGACTAATCTCGTTAGAAACCGCACCACCTACTAACTGTCCATTGTTCCCCAGAATTATTGCCCAGGAAGGCGGCTGGCGGTGAAACGCGGAGGAAGGGCCCCTTGGTGGATCGCGAAGCAACACGCCCGGAAGGAGGGGGGACATAGGCGCCACGAATGCTGCACGACTAGGCACAGTCCTGGCCTCGAAGCCGAGCTTCAATACAACGCTGCATACGTTTAGCTAAATTACACTTTATATATACCATTATTATTTCATGGGTCCCACTGATGTGCCCTCTCACGGCTGACGCCTTTTTCTCGTCCCTTCCATACCCGCCTCTCGCCCCGCCGCCTCCTGTTCCCTGTGCCCTCGAGCCGAACACAAAAAGGCGGCCGCGCGCGTTTCTACGCCCGGTAACGGCCGCGGCGTTATTTCATTGCACGTACAATATTACCGCGCTAACTGTATTTTTCGCGACCGCGAACGATACTCCGTCCCTCTCTTCCCCATCTATGATTCGGGTTGTTTTAATGTTTGCCAGATAAGAAGTCACGGTGTTGCGGTTCATTAAATGGCCAACGGTGGAGGGACAAAAGGTAATGAAAAAATTGCGAACGGATACGTGATTATTTACGCGGTGATGTTTTCCTTTGTCGATTTTTGGTTTATATACACCTGATTCTTTTTTTCTCCTTTCTTTTGGTTTTCGGTGAAAGGATCGTTCGAAAAAGGGAGACCTAGAAATAGGATTCGCCGATCGACCGGTAAAGCCATTCTAGAACGTCAATGGTTTTTCAACGAAGGAACTTCGGAATCACAAAGACCCTTTGCCGTAAGTAATCAGACATGCAAAATCCTCCTTTTGTGCCCTCAATCTTCCACCATCCCTCCCTCCGATTCGCTGTGTTCCTCCTCCCTCGTTTTGGTCTTACCGGCTCTTAATCGAACCCCGCTTCTTGATTTTCAACGATACTTTTTTGGTCAACCATTTTGTCGATTCCGGCGCGTCTCTCTTTTGTGATCTTAGAATTTCAGACGATTCCGATCTCTTCCGTCTCTTTTGTAATGGTGGAATTTCCGACGAGTCTTTATCGCCGGAATATCAGACGGAGAGAAGAATATATGCCGTACGGTAAATTCGTGTAAGAATCTCCACCGTTAGACCGCAATTAAACCAGACTTTAACTGTAATCAGGAACGGACTCTCAGACTCGTTAATGGAAGCAGCGGTTGATATACGAGCGTCATATTTCTTCTTGTTATTCCGCGAACGGAATTAAAGAAAAAAAAGTGGACTGTATTAATCTCCAACAGCATTCTACGCTGCTGTCTTCCTATCCCGTTCTTCCTTCCTCCATTGTCCTATCCCCTACCTCCCCTCCCGGGCGCGGCTTAAGGGAACGTTTGAGACTAAACTACCACTAAGGTTGTCATATTGCTCCCGATCTCGAATCTGAAATTCAAATGGCCGCCGCCGCGCCATGACTTTCAAATCTATCGATTAGCGGATAGCACCGCGAGCAAGTACAAATTCACAGTAACAGACGGGATGCTCGCGAATATTTATGATTTCGAAAACGGAAGAGGGTAATAGCGGCGGGCAAATGAAAAATTTATTCCACGGAAGGCCGTCTGTCATTTCGCGTCCAAGAAGCAGACACTGCGGGGCCCCCGTTAATGTCCTCCGGGTTATTTTCGCTCGCTCCTAGTATTATACGAGTACTCGAACGATCGAGAGACGATCGAGCAATTTTTCCGTTCTGCAACCGATGTGCATTACAGGTTCTTTCAGAAGATTCATACTGTTCTATAATCGTTTGGCACAATATTTCCTTAAATAAGGATCAGCACCTTCATCGTGATAACCTAACATGCTCTCACTATCTGTTAATAAACAATTTATGCTAAAGCGTGAAGCTTCACCGAACACTCGAACCTGACGTTTATAGCCCGTAGTTTATACAGTTTATGATCATCTACCAGTATAGTAAATCCTCGATGAGTGTTGAAAGTCTTCTTAGCAAGAAGAGATCCTCAGATGTAACGCTGACTTTTTAATGCAATGTGATAGAGTTTGGCATTCTGAAGCCAATACTATTTGTTTCAGCCGCATGTGACGATTAGTTTAATGTTCAGTGCCGAGGAGCCTTCGAACATTCATCGTGGATTTACTGTACTCTCATTCTCACGGGATTCGTTCCAAACGTCACAAGCTTAATACATCAAACGTATTCTTATATTTCTCCAATCGCCCAAAAATAAGCATAAACCCCCCTGCGAATCTTCGGTTCGTCAAATAAATACGTATCTCATTCCCCCGTCAATCACCGGGCGCAGTTCGCCAAGAGGTAGTGATAAGCCTCTGGTAATCGTCGCCCGAACGCACGTGAATATTTTACTTAAAAAGATTTACTTATCAGCCGTCATGTAAAGGCGGTAATTAATTATTTGGCCCGGGGGTCTCGAGGCGCGGCGTGGAACGAGAGGCCGAAATTAATTCAATTTGATCCACGTCCACACGAGGCAGGCGCGAAGATTCAAGTTCTTGGCGGTCTTCCTTCGCGCACCGTCGCGGCGAGAACAAACGGGGGATAGGGGCAGGGTGGGTGGTGAACCTCGAGGCGCCATTCGTACGCAACACAGCCGGACGGTAATTAAAACTAAGTAACAATTAGACTTAAAGGGGCGAGGTACCCGGCGAGAGCACGTGACCCTTCAATGCTAGCCAGCGAGTACAAAAGCGAAAAGTCCGCAGGCCTTTTCTTCGGGTTTCACAGAGACCCCCACGCGTTCCTAACCTGTCTTTCTCCACTTGTTCATTTCTCTCACCCCTTGTGGCCTTCGTGGTCGCTCACCTTGCGCGGACTTCGTATCGTTTCCGAGGTACCCTTAAGTGCAGCTTTCAATACACGCGGGAGGCAATGTTACGGGGCCACGCTTCGTCCTGACACCCGAGTTCTGGTAGCCAGAAACACGGCCACGCCCCCACCACCACACGATCGCAACTTTGTCGAGTTATAATTAGCGATATCAATTAAAAATTTCCCCTCGTCATCCAGCAATTTAGCCGGCCTTCTTACTCTTTTGCCTTATTTCCTTCCGTGACCTCTGCTGACTACGGTACCAGGCTCCGTATCCTTTCAGCTTTGATTGTATTACTACCTTCGAGCTTCTTGTTTTATTATACCACATTGAAAACGCTCTGTTTGTCCGTTGAATAACTAGGTGGACAATGTATTTCTAAACTGTGATCGAAAGGTAGCGACAGTAGCTTCGAGCAGACAATTAAGTTTGCCCCGATTGCCTGTTTCGTTCAGCATCCGCGACTCTTGTGACGTCTCAGCAACAATGTCTTCGGTACAATAGGAAGCATCGCAGCGTTAATTAATCTTCACCTTTCAAGCCAACATTGTCTCCTCGTACTACCATCGTCGTTTCGTAATAAACATGTCGTGATAACCGACGACGAATATCGCT
Source organism: Dufourea novaeangliae (assembly GCF_001272555.1). Taxonomy (NCBI): domain Eukaryota; kingdom Metazoa; phylum Arthropoda; class Insecta; order Hymenoptera; family Halictidae; genus Dufourea; species Dufourea novaeangliae. The sequence goes on along the minus strand of NW_015374020.1, from coordinate 1,392,390 downwards.
TAATCTACACCGTGCAAGAAGCGTTCGCGTTACAGGACAGTAGCTAACCCAGGACGGTTCTGAATAATTCAGCACGGAATAAAGGCGACTTCGACCTTCTTAAGTGTCCGTGCATCAGGGCAGCCTAGGAAGAAAACGACTCCGCGAGGAAAAAGCATAAACGTAACCCGCAAGAAGCAGATTGAATTCCTTCCCCGGCCCCGCAATTAAGCAATAAACATAAAGACACGCGGACATTCTTGCCGCGGACTGGAAATATTTACAGACCTAATATCTACATCCGCGAGGCCGACTGAAACGCGCGCAATTAGTGCTACATTCTGCGTGAAATCGAGACGACGTCAGGGAAACACGTTTTACCGCGAATTTACAATCGGAACCGTCAACCGTAACGGACAGGTTGCTTAACGAGCCCTTATGGATAATCGGATGGTAATGAGAAACCAGGCGAATACGCGATTTTCATGCGGACGGTCTGTAGTCAGTAATTAGAAGTTTTTTCTTTACCGTCGATGATAGCTTGGACACTGCGATTCAAGGTCTTGCCAAGCCTGGCTATGAACAAAGTGCGATCAAGGTCGTAACGTGACTGCTCTCGACGAGGTAAATTCGAAACTATTCTCACGCGAGGACTCTTCCGAACTGCAATCTTTCAGCGAGTTAGATAAACGATACTTGCTTTTTACGTGAACTTCTATTCGTGCAAGGTATAATTTATTATTAGAAATTCACCGTGAATGTTCTGATAATCGAAATACAGTAAAGGCTGCAAGAGAGTTGAATAAGAAGTTCCTCGTGAAAGTTTCTACTTCATCCCCACAACTGGGGAGGCGTAGAGCCTGTCAAGCGCATAATTTATTGCCTCCCCACTTTTGTTGCCGAGGCTCAGGCTTCGGGAAAAGAAATAGATTTATGAGGTGTTGAAACGATTACGGTGCACCGTGAAAGTTTTGAACCGGTTCTGAGTTTAAACCTCTCATGAAGCCTTTACTGTATTAGAGGATCGAAGAGAAATTTTTGTACAGGTGATCGTATTAAGTTATTCGAGACAAGTTCCTGAGCTTTTTGTCTTTTGCCAAAAGGTGCATTTGGTTTTTTTCATTTTTCTTTGAGTCTGATTGCAGCGAATCGCGATTGGTAGAAAGAGTCGCGGACGAACGGTAATACCACGAAGGGGAACGGTAAAATTCCTCAGTCGATGATCCCTCGGTCGCAAGAACTGTCAGTAACAAATGTGTGCGGGGCCGAGGGTCCCGGCCACGTTCGGGATCGCGCGATCAGAAGTCACGGTAACTTTAATTACCAGTTTTCAATTCGTTAGCGGTGCGCAACCGCGGCGAAATACGTGATCGGAATCCGGACGTTTTCGCCGGGCAAAAAATTAGCATGCCTTCCCAGCGACGTACCGCAGTCCGGGCTAATTTGCAAAGACGCGAGGAATCGATCGATGGGAAACGGTGTGGATTGGCCCGACCCTGCGATGAAAGATAGGAGTACAGTTTAACCCTCTATGGGCACGTGTAACTTTCAAATCACATACTAATATATCGATATTTTATTAAATAATTTAACTCTTGTCATAACGTGGCGTATACATCTTGTTATATAATATCTTCTTACTGACTAATAACGTTATAAAACAAAAAATTGCTGAAAAAACATGTTGGGTTCATTATTAATCTGTATTTTAAATGTATAGTCCTGAAAGAAATTCGACCCATAGAGGGTTAAAGGCATGGGTTGCTCTAATAAATTGTACGTCAGATTATCCGTGTCTGATCGATCGCCTAAAATTTCTATTCTGCGGTGTTTCTTTAGGTCCATTAGAGACGGTTTCAAAAAACACTTAGAGTCGAGGAGCCTTCGAACACTCATCGATGATTTACTGTATCGGGCTTCGACAGACTGCACGACGGAAGATTTTCTGATAAAAACCGATTCCCATCGTTCGCGGAACGCAGGCCGAGGTGTATATACGCGTCCATATGTTCCGGAAATCTGCATGCAGATGCGTGTATAAAATATGCATAACGCACGGTTGTATTAGAGGCGCGATGAGTTTACGCAGTGAACCACGTCACTTGCGGTGATAGACAGCGCTTCGGGGACCTGGCGGCGATGATGAATCAAAAATTCCGGCCCAAGCACCGGCGCAGACTGCGCTCAGTCGAGGGCCGCGACGCGGATAAACGTTTACCATAATTGATAATTAATAGTATTATGAAAACATAGAGAAGCCAGCGCGCCGCTATCGCATCCTGACGAGAGGTAACGGTCCAACAAGTTGCATGACGCAGCGCAACCGGGAACTGCGTGAATGTTCGCGGCTATCTAATGAGTCCCGTCGCGGGGCAAACAGACTTGGCGATTAACGAGTGAAGCTAAATTTAATCTTCTGAGACGCGATTCATTCGTTTCTCGAGAACATTCTCGCAACCGAGTATTGTCGTGCAGAATTTCCGAGCTTAAAACAGAAAATGCACCATGGATAATGATGGTATTCGGAAAACAAGTTTCCATATTAAAATTTTTTTTTTTAGAACTATTGGTTCCGTATCTACTGGTACATGAATACAATATTCTTCAGTCTAGCGTAATACTTGTACAGAGTGTTTGAGAAAAATGGTTTATAGGTGCTCAAAAAAGCGTATCTAGTACTTGTCGAGTGGAGAAAAAAATGTCTAATCAGCATATGTAGGTCCTAGAATCAACCCTGATGAAAAATACAGAAGTGTATTCTCGCATATGCTAGAGGTGTTCGTTATACGTATTTTTCCATTTCATTTTTTCATTTCAATACAAAGCTCACATCTGCGGATTAGAGATCGCAGTCTTTATTTGTATACATAAAATTTACACGAGTATTTTATTCAGCCTCGTTACCGTAAGAAGTACCGTTTCATACCGTCGATGCATCTAAAGACCCCGAAAGACGTTAATCGACGAGTCATTGTTAGTAGAATTAAACAGTCTTTTTTTTTTCATAAAACGACACCTCGAACAGAATCGACCGGTTATTTTCCGAGTGTAACACGTTCATTAAGCTTAAATAACGAAACTGATGGACGTTCGATTGACGCGATTACATTAATTCAATTAAGGGACGCGGATGCAGAATTATCATTTACCTGTACACGACTGTAACGCGAGAGGCATTGAAAAACAACACGCGCAGGACAACGGAAGGGTGGTCCGACCTGTGTGTCGTAATCACGCTATCGTAACCCGCGACACAAATGGCCAAAGAGAAATTCGATTTGAAAATACCGCGCGACATATAAAACAACGCCGTTCGCCGCATTGCGAAATAATTTACTGGACGACGGCGGGGGATGAGGAGGGTTGCCAACCGGGCGCGCCTCGATGTCATTACACGTTCACGACTCTGTCCGACTGTAATTCAATGCCTCCACGCGCGGTTTCTGCTTTGTTACCCGGGCTAAACATCATTATTTGTAAACGGGTATGATTGATCGAAACGTGATAAAAGTGGCCGGCCTACGGGCGAAAGATAGATCGACACGGGGAGGAGGTGGATACGAACGCTATTTCCTGGCCAGCATAAATTTCGTCCCGTGGAAATGAACGTGTGTAGTATAGTCGTCTGGTTTTTGTTCGAGCTTGTTGCGTATATACAATATTATTTTCAGTCGTGTAACGGGCTGGATCGAAAACGCGCGCGCACGAGTTTTTAGATGATGATTGAAAGGTATTGAAGAAGTGTAGCATTTTTTAACAGACTTTTGGTGATGTATTAAATGTTTTGTATATGTTTACTAATTGGTAATTACGTGTGCTTGTTGGTAATTGTATGTTCTCTATGAAATTGGTAAATAGGGTAAACGTTCTGTGGGATTGCAGCGGTAATTACACATATAAATGTCACGTAAGATTTAATCGAGGAATATACACAGCTTGTATCCGTGACTTCGATCTGTAAAAAGAGGAAGGCTAGAACCTGTTTCACTGTAATGGTTTCATCGGAGTGTTTGTAACGTTGCCATGGGTCACCCTTTAATTCCACAAATACCGACCGCTTCCCCGAAGACAACGCTTATATCGTCTCCCCGGTATCGGAAGCACCCTCACCCTTTCTTCCAAAAATCGTCGGGCTCAAATTGCTTGTAACAAAGATTTAATTGAGGCAATTAACGGAGGCAAAGTCGTGAGTAGAGAGGGAACGGGGGACCGGGAGTGACAGGAAACTGGTGAAAGGGAAGGGTTGTCGGCGGGAATGGCGAATTGAAAGAAAGGACCCGACACGTGTGCGCCTCGATATTTATGTACTAGGTGTTTCACTATTACAAACTGGAAGGAAAAGAAAAGTGCGCTCTCAAAGCACAACATAGAAAACACGAAAACTGAAGTTTCGACACATTTTCACGTGAACAACATATAAAGTGCAAATGCATTATTTAAACGTACAGAAAGACATTTAATTAGTACGCTCTCTGCACAGGGTGGTAATTAAAAAATTGATCGACACGTTTTTTCGTAGGTGAGAAGAAAAAAACGAGAAATTTTATTTAAACCGTCCGAGTTACATTTAACAACGTCCCGCTTTCACAGAGGCGTTTGTATACTCTCTACAAGTGAATTTTCATAAAAATTTTCAAAATATTTGATTTTCTTAAAAACTGAACGTTACTAAAATCCTCCAGTTATCGATTCCTTTTGCTTTTTCAATATATCAACAGTTAATTTATTTTATACAACGAACTACTTTTTAAGTCAAAATTTTCATATCGAGACCAGGTGTTGATTCCAAATTTGACGATAAAAACGAGGTGTCCAGCGCTAACTGTCGTACTTTTTGCACACCGTGTACGTAACCGCCGACTATATCTATATATATGTATACACGTCCCGATAGATATACAGTAGAGTGCGAGACACTCCGTAAGGGTGGAAGTCTCGGTGAAGGGTCCTCCACTTCGCCGAAAAGGAAAGGACTTGAAACGCGTTATTTGAAAAGGGACGTCCGTTCGCAGGGGTCGGAGACGAGCTCCGAGAAGTGACCCTCCATGTATTATTCCCTTCGAACGTCATTTCAAAAACGGCTTATCCGCCGCGAGACTATTAATGTCAAGCCTACTCCTTGTCGACGCATAAACGGAAGGGAAGGAGCCCGGGAAGAACGAACCGATGACGACGGCAACGACGATCTGATTTGTCCAGGGTTCCGCTTGATTTAAGGCGACCCTGGATTTAAATCCTTTTGACGAGCCCTCTGCCCCGTAATGAAGCTGACATCGACTTTGCCCACCGATTACCAGACGGGACAATGGAATTTTGCGCAATTATTAAAATGACTCCAGTCGAATATTCCGGTAACCCTTACCAGTTAATCTTGCAGTACACCAATAAGACCTTGGGAGTGACCTTCAAACGTTACTTTTCAAGGACCACCGAGGCCCTCGAGGTGGCTCTCCAAGAACCAACGAGACCCTTAGGGCTCTCCTCGAGAGACCATCGAACAGCTGAGGTCGCAAATGGTCCAAGGGGTCGACAGTGACCGGAAAACGTGCATAGAAGGGTGGGGATGGTCGTGAATGACCGGAAGACCATCGAACCTAGGGATTCTATTCCTTCAAGATTCCCTGGAGAATTTTGGAACAACAAAGCTTAAGAGGGACCAACAATTTTCAACTCTGTGACTGTATTTGCATCCCTCGGACACAAGTTAGATGGTACACCTTAAACTATTCGCAAGATTCTCTAATAATTTCTATAAGTTTTTCCCCCCAGTCGGTCGATCAATTTTTTCTCGTCAAAATGGTATCACAGTCGCATAAAGGAATCGCATGTATTATGATTTCGCAGCTGTTATCCGTTGCAGCGGGCAACGAGCAGATAGATATTTAAATTATTCAGGTACCTTGCACACGATTATCCACGCGCGTTTCGTTATGGAATATCCCGTTACTAGACGATCACGCGCTCGTCACGTACGGCAACGTTGATCGGTTTACACCTGGTCCCGCGTCACAAAGGGATAAAGAGGGATCGACACGCGATCGCTTGCATTTCAGGAAAGAATAAACACGATTATCTCGCGATAAATTACAACCAGCCGTTTATGGAACTGTTCATCGCAGTCAGCCAACGTATGAAAAATATATTACAATTTGGTGAGACTGTATTCACCCAAGACGAAAACTAATGTTACCCTGGAATAAAGCAGAATGGGTCTTTGTTGGTGTACTCATTCTCCCAGCGGAAGTTGTTCTTCCCAAACGAAACCTTTTATCAATATTACCAAATATAATACAGTAAAGTTTCCACAAGAGTTTGAAGCACGAGTCCACTTCAAAACTTTCACAGGCCGAGCATCGGTAACAAAAACAGGGGAAGGATAAAATATTCTTTGGTACATTCCACGGCCTCCCCTCCACAGTGATGGGGATAGAGTAGAAACTCTCACGAGGAATTTCTTATCCAACTCTCATCGAGTCTTTATTATAATAAGTCCCGAATAAATCCCGAAATTTCTCTAAATCAGAGACATTTTCGAATCAGAAAGACTCGACACGAGAAAACAGCGCGACGGTCGAACAATCGGGGGCGCAATGATTGGACGGATACCGGAATAAACCAAGACGTTTTATCCCCGCGTAAAAATGTACACAGTCGACGTAGGTAGCGTTATTCCACGGTCGGCAATCAAGTTTTATACGACACGCGGCGTCGTGATCGTCGGAAAAAATGTGCGTCGAAGCGAATCGCCGATAGAACAGACGCCGTAGCGTATAAACAAAAAAAAAAAAGATCGACCACGTGGAGGATGGGAGGATAGTATTCGAAGTCCCGCGAAACGAATCCCTGACGAAACGATCGGGAACACGAAATAAAGCGTTGTACACGCGACAGAAGAGTTCCCTTCCGATTCAGAGGATTAAAACGTAACGCTGCTGCATTGTCTCCGGCCTCTCTGCGTTTCGTTCTCCTTCCCCTGCCACTTCCCTGCGCTCCCGTTAACCGTGGCTACGACTTCATAAACGTTTTCATAAATTTCCTGCGCTGCTGCGACGGTATCGCCCGGCCAGGCATAAAGTTCACCCAGACGATTTTCCTGAGGGCGGGGGCTATGCGTTATCCGGGCAGATTGTCTGGGGTAGCGTTCGGACGTTTCTATCGTATGGCGGAAACGAAATAAAAACACACGTCGCGTAGGTACCGATATCGAAAAATCGTTAGGAAGCGTAACCGTACGGTGACATATACACGCCGCTGGATTTCCCGTGAAGCAGTGTGCTGCTGGTGAACAAACGAACGAAACGGGAGGTGCGGAGGACGGCCAAATGCCATTTCAATTATTCTTCGTTACAGATCTCGCGACTGTGAAAACGGGGCTCGCTTTACTCATTTGCGATTATATACGATTCCCGTGTTTGCCTCTCGAAGATGGCCCACACCGTAAATCATGTCCTGATCCCGGAAATTGTGCAGTTGGGTATTGGCTTCTGGAATTTTGATATTTCGCGGTCTCGGACCGTGGAATTAGGTATCCTATGGATATATGTAGGTAGTGAATTCGATTGGCTGATCGACGAGGATCGGGATCGAAGACTGAAGGAATTTGTGAGATTGCTTTTCGCTGTAGACCACTCGTGTCCTGTGCGATTGCTCTAATGGTCGTTTATATTCTCGTTTGGAAGAGGATGGAGCGTATTGAAATGGAAATAGTATGGTGTTAGGTATGGTTTAACGGAATGTTTACTTCTTTCTATCGTCTCTTCTTCAGGTGTCCGTATTAGAATTATAATTGTTCTTCAAACACTCATCGAGGATTTACTGTATCGAGGGGTCCAGGGCAAGAAAGAAATATGCCACAACAGTGCGAGATACTAAGACAATATTCTCACCATAGAAATCACACACAAGACTTCGTCACGGAGACTACGTGGATGCACAATCGTGAATATCGATGGTAAAGGGGAACGAGGACGATAAAAGAAGGATCGGGAGGCTGTGCGCGTCGAAAAGACAAGGGATACGAAATGTCGGTGCTGCTTACCGATGGGGGCTGCATCTCCGACTGGTCCCACCACCGCTGAAGCTTTTATTACGAGCAATCGTAAAGTAAGTTCACCGATCACCTGTGGCCGGTTAACCGAATTTATGGCGAAGCGATTTTACGTCGCCGTGGGGGGAGGATCTCGGTGACGTTCCAAAGTGTACGAAGAGACGGGCACTTCCGTCGAACGAGATGTGGGTATTACGGTGGTGAAGTCGAAGCTGTTCAGGCAATAAAGAATGCTTTTTTTGACCGATCGAATCGTCCGCGATTGGCACGGAATTCATCTAGATTCCAATTTCAAGATCCTATCCGAAAGTTGGGATGGGAGCAAAATTTTATTGAAATAAAACTCGACACGATCGCGAGAGTCGTATCTGGAAAATATTATTTTTACTGTTCGTTACGTAAAGTTCGTCGTTCGGATAAATGTCTCGAAGCGTCTACCTGGACAGCCCCTCAGCCAGCGTCCGGTCGAACCGACGCTACGACCAATCTTACTTTTTCTTCCGGCGAACGGGGGGAAGTAAAGAGCTTGAAGCTGCGAGCGAGAGAGGAAGAGCGCGCTTACGGTTTTGTTAATTAAATTTCGGGATTAATCCCGGTCGTTGCGACGCGCCACCGGTAATACTTTCTCTTTATCCTGAAGTACCGAGGAGCCGTGGATAACCGACATCTCCGGCACGTGCGACTGCTCGATTTCCACGGGCCTAGAAAAAGGAAATGTAACGTTCCTGAATCGTTCCCCTTGGAACTGCGTGCCACCCTATGGGACGGCTGTGGTTCCTGGAGCTTATTGTCGCGTGGCGTGGAAAAAATCGTGGTTTCTTGAAATTCCCTGGTCTTCTTGAATTTTTCGACCTTTGTACAGCTTTCCAGTAATCGGCTACGAGAAGATTTAATGATAAAATCTACTGTGGTGATTAGAGTCTTTATAACGTTTCATGATTTAAGTAATCGGGGGTATTATGCTTGTGTATAGGGTGATACAAAAAGGATCCGTAACTTGTAGAGCAGATAGTACTCGCCAAATGATGAAAAAGTCCTGATGAACGTAGGTCGAAAAATAAATATTTTCAAAGTTATAAACAAATTTTCTTTTGGTTGAAGTTTGCCCATCTCTGCTCCGAATACAGTTCAAGGCTCTCAATAACGTTCAGGACAGAAAAAGAAAAGAACAGAGAACGACCTGAACATATTCCAAACTGTCACGAATTTCCCGCCGCTTCATTATGAATATCGAACGTTTCAGCAAGAGAATAGTAAAAACCTGATAGATCGCTGAGTATTTCATCTCGGACAATTTAACACCGCTAGCCTGAGCGTGCCAGGACAGACTGGCGTACGTATATACGCGAAATTTCATTCGAAGCATAAAACGAATCACGGACGAAGAGGATTCTCCTCTCGCGCGATCCAGATGAAATACAGATGTCGTTCCGCGACAGGATCGGTCTGGCGTCACGCCGTGTGAAATTCTCGCGAGACACGGCCGAAAATACGACGGCCTGGCGGACATTTAATCGCGAGGGCTTGCGCAGTCGTTTACGTTATTATCCCATATGCGGGGGAACTCTACATACGTCCGTCCGTCGCGGCGCGCGTATAAACGAGCGTCGACCCTGTCATATTAATGGCGGCAAGTTCGCGCACTGACGTTTACCACCTTCCACCGACGATTTCTCGGAAGTTATGAACTTTTCAGGAATTACGAACCCCGAACGTGGCCGACCGATTCCTCCACGTGTCGGTTCCACATGGATGAGAGGGCGACGTCAGGGGGATTCGTGGTGCTCGTGGACAGGGGTCGTCGCGCGACCTGTCCCCTGAACCGAGCATTAAAACGCACGAGAAGCGCATAAATGGTGGCCCTGGGATCACGGTGTTGGATTTCGCAGAGGTAAATTGCATTTTAAGCTGGCATCGGTAGCTGCTGATCTCGCGAGAGAGAAGTGAAGTAACCTCACTGGCCCTGGACCCACTGGTCGATCGTCGACAGAAAGACGGTAGCGCATCTGGGTATGAAGAACGAGATCGATAAACCAATCTGAGGGTAGGTACCTCTAATTGCCACTCGTTATGTCTTGCAAAGCAGGCACTAAAATTTATTTATTATTAAAATTTATTAGGGATACCTTCGAAGGGGTAGGTTTGCTCGTGAACATTGGACATCTCTGAATTGTAGAGTATCATTGCTCTTCTGTCCACGTTTCTGGTGCTCAGTTCAAACGAATGTAGTCTTAGAAACAAAGCAGAGATATCCATGAATTTATTATAATTCTTCGGAAGACCATTTTTCTCATTATCTCTTATAGATTCCACTTGGGGATACACGAAATACAAACTCCGATAGAAGCAAGGAATTCAACTTCGCTACTCCATTACCATCCATCGATCTATCCCTTATCTTCCAACTATTCACAGCCTACTAAGAGATTTTATTGAAAAGGAAAGTATCACTTACTCACGACACCGTGACTAAAGAACATCGCGTAATCAGGAATCGACGATCGTTACTTCTCGCTACCGTCCATCTTCACGGGCCCCTGAACAGTGGTCGTAAAACGTTTGATATATCTTAGAATTACCTGCGCGCGTTCACCGTTACCTAAGCTAAAATAAACAAAAAAAAAAAAATAATAAAACAAACAGAAATAAGAAACGGAACGAATAGAGTCGCAAGGAGGTGCATCGTCGAGAGCAGAGAGTGGGAATGGCAGCCTATCCGCGCGTTTGAAATACGATCGCGACGCTGATATAAAGCATGTCACAAGGGGGGAACTGGAGGCTTTACAGCGCACTAAAACCACGGGATCGAGGATGATCCAACGGATAAAGATTCGGCGGGGCAGACACCGTCGAAACGGAAGATAACCGACGCGACGCGCCTCGACCTTCGTACCACCAGGTGATTGTTTGACGTTCGTGATATTGTTTCTTGTCGGACGCCCACGTCGGGACCAGATATCATGGATTTAGCCTCTGCTTTATGCGGTTAGACACTGGTACACATTGCCCACGATGCCCTGTTGGACGACGGTGAGCAACCAGTGTCGTAAAATCAACGGAGTACATATGCATGTAGTAATCGTTAGCTGGTAGCGTGGGATTGAAGCGATCGAAACGGTATTTTTTCGAATCATGCTCGACTGATTTCATTACTTGTCCATTCGAGTATTTACATACAATACGGTTCGATAAATAGCGTTTATTAATTCAACCGATTCGCCGTGAAATACGATGGTTCCCGATCAACGTTACCCGGCCTGTTCTCGCAGTTTTATGGTGGCTGGTAAAGTTGAAACGAAACGGTGAATCTAAGGAGCTTCGAGATGCGGTAGCTCTTAAAGAATTTTCGGAAATTAAATAAAAATGTAATATGCTTTCTCCCATAGCTAAACCAGCGTGCTTTCGGTGATATTCGCTATAAAACTCTTTTCATCGACGAGAATTCCATTCGAACGAAAAGAATAGAACCCCCCAATTCCTTCGATCCTGTTCTCGACGAGCAATATATCGCGAGAGAAAATTAGCGATCATCGATTTACGGCAGCCTCCTTCTCTTCTCCCTCTCTCACTCTCTCTTTCATTTTTTTTTATCGGCCCCGAGTGTTTTCCGACGAATAAAACTGGTGGTAAGGTCGTAAACGAACATCGAAGGGACAGGAAGAACGATGCCACTTCGCCTGGAACAGCCGTTAAGGTTAAGTCAAGTTATCGCCGAGGATTTACTGCAATGGATCCGCGTTAATATATCGTTTTACAGGCTCGCATGCAATCTATTTACGATAAAATAACTACTGGACCGACGCCCGAACGGAATCGCCGTAGCTATCGTAAAATTTCGTTCGACCCCCGACCGGAAACAACGCGGCAGGACACGAGGGAAGAGGAAGGGGGGTGGTGGAGGGCGCCCGTTTTATTGTACAATGCTCGCAGCGAGACAAAACATAGGAAAAGAAGCGACCGATAAAGTGTCGCGGATATCGATGGAAATTCGTTCTACTTCCATTCGTTTATTTATTTGAACATCGCGAATCAATTGACGACGTATAATTTAAACTAACGCAGCACGAGGGAGGAAGGGGGAAGAAGGAAAAATCGTGAACAGGTCCATCTGCAGGAAACGATGTTTGAACGAGGAACAGTCTGGGACATCAGCTGGAGAGGAAGGAGGTGGGGAGGAGGGAGGACGATTCATCAAACGATTCGACGGCTTAAGAGCAGATCAAGCCGCCAGATTTATAACGCCGCGACTCGAAACGCAACGATAAATTCTTTTTCCCCCCCGAACGGGCAGCGACATTTAAATCGCGAAATTACTACGTAAATCTACCCCCCCTCCCATCCCCCTTCCGATTTAGCTACGTGTTCGGCGTGGCCATGTTCCATCCATCGTTTCGTCGTGCGAAAATAATGCGTGGCTAATGGACCCCGTACGAATTATAATTATGACGCGTTCGACCGTCGATATGAAGCCATGACTGTGAATAACAATTTACGAGCCGCGGGGTGCGTTTAACGCGCTCAAAGCCTGTTACTCGTGTGTATGCAGGTACAAACCAGGCGAGCGGCAACGGCCGGATGCACGGGGGCCTGGGCAATTAAAATCTCTTGCAAATCATGCCTAATCACCGCGAGAATTCTGTCTGTTACAACGATATATGGGGTTATTAAGCGAGGTATTTCTACCTTGCGACGAACAACCGTGGAATTCTACAAGATCTCCCTTGATTGGATCGGTGCTTTTTTTCTGGAAAGAGGATTGACGCAATACTCGATGACCTAACGTGTACTCGACAATGAACGACGTTCAAGATGTAATCTTAGTAGCACAGTGCTGGTGGCGAAAAGTTTTTTCCACGAGCAGCGGTCTGAAACGGGTACAGGCTTAGGAAGTCTTTTAAATATCTCGTTCATGGAAATAAGTTTAATTTAGACTCTTCCTTTAGCCAGAGGCGACCTAGTTACTCTCTCCAGAGGAACAGTTTAACTTTAGTGGGAATATGTGCCACGATAGACATTTAAAAAAAGAAAGAATCGCACGAGATTGCGCCCCACATGTAGGAAATTGAGAAAATCAAAAAAATCTGAAATTTTCAGAGTATAGGCACTTATACTACGGACATTAACTGGCGACCTAGTTACTCTCTCCAGAGGAACAGTTTAACTTTAGTGGGAATATGTGCCACGATAGAAATTTAAAAAAAGAAAGAATCGCACGAGATTGAGCCCCACATGTAGGAAATTGAGAAAATTAAAAAAATCTGAAATTTTCAGAGTAATAGGCACTTATACTACGGACATTAAGACATCATTTAACCACTTTTTTAACAAGTCAACCTATCATTTATTAACGGTCAAAAATTAGCTACGTTCACAAAAAAATGTCTAATTATGTTTTAACACATCCTTAGATAATGTTTAACATAGAAATTTATTATTATACGTGCCTAATACCCTGAAAATTTCAGATTGATGAGTTACGACCATTAAGTATCATTGAACCTATAATTCCTTTACACACTGTATACTGGTCTCTAAAAATGGGGGGGTGGAAGCATCGACTAAAAATACTATTTCCTTAATCGAATTATATGAAATACACACCTCGGAGCCAGCCTGAAACCGCCGGTCTGTATTTCGTTTCGAGATCGTGTCTACAAATAACTGGGTTCTTGGCTGGCTAACAACATAAACCGACCCCCGTACACGGTTCCCGGCACCCCGGTTCCGCGTGAACTTCCGCGCGCTCTCTGTTGCATCCACGGTTGTATCCGTTATCCCGGCGCATCCCGTACAACCGAATGAGGGAAACCGCAGCCGTTATATTGTCTATCGAAATGAAACACCACGGAGATGGAAATCTGAGGAAAGTGTAACTCGCGAGCTGGCGAAGCGAGGCGAGGCGAACGGTTGCATTATATCTGTCTGCCTGCGCTTAGACGGTAGAGAGAATCCTCCCTCCCTTCCCCGTCTCGCAACCCCTAGTTACCCGCCGTGTACGCGTCTATATAACCATTCGTTCTTCCAGAAACCAGCGCTGAAACCACCACCACAGACAGCCGCTGCCACCCACCGCGAATTTTACCGCCTGCACGACCGCGGCAATAAACCGCTATATTTAGTGAGCTCTACGAATCTCACCGTCGCCGCCGCCCCGTCGAAGTAATGAAAAGCTCCGAGCACACATCCGCGCGCAATATCCTTGAACCGCGGCCGCTACCACCCTCCGGGGGGAAATGTCTAATTAGGTCAAGGGGCCGTGACCTCCTAACGTCTCGCATGTGTGCCTGAAGGCGTTAGGATTGGATGAAGAAGCGAGGAGAAAAGAAAGACGGCGAGGAAATATGTTGTTCGCTTGACAAACGGTGGAGGGGTTGTTTTGCGGGGGGTTGGAGACAGTCAAGGTCGAGGAATTAATTGTACCGCAGGTGAACGATTATATTTTTCTCTGTCCCTTTTTTGATTTATTTAACCCCTGCGCATGGTCCGAGTATTTAGAATATTCATATTTTTTATGGGTAATTTTGAGTCTTTAAAGGAGTAATTTATTTATGTATATAGAAACGTGTTCTTAGTTTAAAAAATTCTTTCGAGCGAAACTGACACGGATTTTAATCGTTATTGTACAATAAGTGTATATTGTGCAAGCAGGGGTGATAATTGTAGAGCACGGTTAAAGCAGATAGGACGTCGTGAAACAGTAAAGTGAAAATTGTGCAATGAAGTTTTTCGGAACGAGGCTACGCTCTCGAGAAAATCGATTTTAAAAATTAATGTTGTACGTGTTCGCCCCGACTATGCCTCGACTTCGAAGAAACCCCTTACGAATTCTGCCGCGTCTGCATACAAAGCGTGCAAAATTAGATGCTAATGCTCTTCAAGAAAGTGTTAAAGTTTAACCAGTTCTTTCTTTTCGATTGAAAATCGACTGCTTTAACCGATATATATTATATATTCTCTGACGTAACAGTTTCACGAAGCCTGTCAATTTGCTCCCTCCCCTGTTCCGCGTTAACTCATTTATTCTCGATGGACAAAGATTGAATTCCCATTGAGACAGATAGCCTCTCGTTGCACTGAGATCCGTTGTATCGACGTGCCGAGGAATGGAGTTCGAAAACAACGAAATTTCTATTCAGCCACGATATTAAAACCAACTCCCCCTCGCTAGGGTTGCGAAACGGTTCGAATTACGAAATTACTTAAAGGATCCCCGCGAACTCCTACCGAAGGCTCTTTTAATTAATAGTTCCCTAGCTGCGCGTTGAATACCCAGCAATCACCGAAGTGGTTATCAAAGCAATCTCTGTTCAACGTACAAAGACTCGAGGAAGATTGCCGCTAACTTGCCACCCTCGTTCTTATGCAAAATGAAAATTGGAAAAATCTGCCGAGCAATTGCAGAACTTGTTTCTCGGTCGAACAATCAACGAATATACAGAATTCCAATTTTCAAACAAACTGTCTACTTTGCACTCGAGGTTCTTATTATTGAACCTTGGTAAGGGTTGAGAATAGAACAATTGCGTACACTCGAAATAAATATGCTGAACAATCAAATTTCCTCGTTACGACGATCACATTACATTCAATCATTATTCCATGAAACAGTTAGAAATGTGCCTCTAAAATTCTCATAATTCGACTTCGCAGCATGGCGTAAAAAGGTGGCATTCGTTCCCAGTACATTACCACCCACTTTATTATCCGTAAAAGAAGGGATATCGGTGAAACGATGTCGGCCGATCGCGTAGGACAATTCACGAAGATCGAATCGCCGTATTTCTGGTTGCGCCTCGTTCCGGTGTAATACGACCCAGTGACCCAAACTTCATTTCGTATCACACGTCCTTTTTCTGCGACGCACGGAAGCGCCTATAAAAAGCAAAGTCTGAGCAGTAAGTCCCCGGTAAGAACCATCGACAGGGTTAGTGCCCTTAAAAATGCATACGATCCCGCTCGTATGGTTTTTATGGACCTCCTTCGGTATCCCTTCGCCCACCGCCCTTCGACTTAACGTGCCCCGTGACCGATCTTGCATAAGTACCACGAGCATCTCGACCCGCTTAATAACACGACCCACTGAACAAATACATAATAGATTTAATCCGTTTCTGCATGAACCCTTTTCTAAGGACGAACAAATTTATTGGGTGGAAAATACTAGGGAAAAATGCGGGAAATATACCCGGAAAGTTACTTCTTGCTGCACTTTATTTATCCAATGGATATCTTCAACCAAGTCCTCCTATAGTTTTATTTATCAATCGCCCTATTAGAACGGAAAGAACTAGTATATGAATTTTTTAGAAATCTATGAAGTAAATTGTATGAGAAAAGGCACTCTCTGCAGAAATATTATGAAACACCGACCCGCTATAGATTCTCTGTTTACAGATCTAGCTATCTAAGAATTTGATACATCGAAGACATAAACAAGCTGAAATTGACTGTCGAGAACCAGTACAAATTGTCTGTTCTGACCAGATCGATCATTAAATGAAGCTGCACGAGGTACTCGTGCAAATTGCCCTAGCTGTAAACTTCTTACACTCGATCCACGTTACATATTTGGTAATTGTGGCGGGTGGATTCAAAGAAGAATCAAAACTAATAATAAAGTAATATCTTGCTCTCGCAACTGTTTGCCTGCCAGCTACCGAGTATGTATCCCAAAGACACGGTGGCTGGCATCAAGATGGAGTGTACTTACTATGGAGAACAAGCTCTCTAAGTGTTGAATATTATGTGGTTCGTGGAACTCGTACCTGCGAATGCAAGTAGCGGCATCAATCCTCGGTACAAGCTCCCATAACTAATTATAAGTTTGTTTCACTTTAGCTGATACTAAGCACACCGGTGTACTCCACGCTGTTTGGTAACTTCGCCACGCTCGCGCCCGGTGTGTCCCTTTGTGTGCGACGTGAGACCAGGCCTGAGCTGACCCATCCCGGGTTGTCTTCGATTTTCACGTATACGACCGGTATTAATGTTCGCGAGACAGTTCGAGAACTGATGACAATCGATCCGCGTAAAATCTCTCTCCCTCGACGATACCTTGTTTGTATGAAAGCTGTCCATTTGGGTTAATTAAACGGGGCCCCTTCACGGCCCCATAAAGACCAGTTGATGGTCCGCGAAAGACGACATCAAAGAGGTGAAAAATTAAATGGACCACTTCCTACGGGACCCTGTTCGAGGAATTCGAGGCCTTGGAACGACCCCACGTGCCTCGTCTAGCAACACTTTATTGGTCCAAAAGGCAATGATTAATCGCGGAAAATATCTCAAGCGGAAAGCGTGCAAGAAAAATCGATGAAACGGAGATCGAGCGGAATCGAATTAATCATCGTGACAAACGATTTGCCCGACGCGTGTCGACGAGCCGATAGTTAAGTCATACCTCGGGGCCACGATAGAGAAGAGTTTACAATCGAACGATGGGTACATTGTACCCGGAATGAGAAGACTGGCTCGTCGAATATATTAATTTCCAGTGTCTTGTCAGATCGACCGGAAAAGACTGTCTCTATTTCGTTTGTTTTTTTCGTTTTCACGTGATTACACGTAAAACCTATATGGCCTCGCGATGGATCGTGTCAGTTACGACCACACGTTTGCTGTACGCGACGAGTGTCGTTACCATGGCGAGGAAGACAGACACGGGTCGGTTCTACAATTTATTACATTTTCCCGTTAAATAACTTCGGTCACGGGGCGGAAGGAATTTGATCGATGGAAATGTTGGCCTGGACGCCAGCGATAATGCAATCTCCTTTATCATTATGGCAGCCGGCTGATGTAATTATACACGAAAATGCAATTTGAACGGGGCCCGTAACGATTTCTGAACTGCATTTTATATTCCCCGTCGTTACATTGAATATGTATGAAACACGAAAGACTGCGAATACAAAACTAGCAAAAACCGGCGGGCGCGGGGCGGAGGGGGTGAGTCACGTAACCTGTTACGAGTCAATGTCTGGACGGTGAAGGGTGACGGAAAAAAAATTCCGAATGACAATCTATCGTTAAAGAAGGATCCGTCATTCGTCGAACCTTCGGGCGATTTTCAATTTATTCGTTCCAGAAACACGTGTCCACGGTTTTGTTGAACAGACAAAGTACATACACTGGTATAACTATAAAATCACTTTAAAATTTTCAATCCGTAAGTACTGTGGTTAAAATAATAACGAACCACTATTTTTCTAAGAAGTACAATCTATCCTTTTCTGTAAAAACATTATTTATCAACATGGTTGTACGCTTGGCATACTTTTAGGGTGGTTTTATAATTATGCCACGTAGTCTATATCCTTCGATTGTTCTTAACGAGGTATTTAAACTAGTCTTTCGAACAAATGTCGAAAAAAGTGCAATTTCTTCTTCTATGCTTGTAATTTACGCTATTCAACATTTCCCATAATCATTAGAATCTTCAATAATACTTAAATATACAAAGTCTCCAAGACGTTATTATTGTACAGAGTGATGATTCTACGTTCAGAAGATGAATCGAAGATGTACAATGATACTGTAGATTTCGAAATTGCAACAATCACTGACGGAATGTAGTAAAATTAAGGGAAAATAAACAACACCGTATCAGTGTCAATGATTAAAGCAAGTGGAAAGTGCCGGTAATGGTCAGACAAGCTTCCCAAGTCTTGTAGCGGACATTTATCCATCAAGCCTCCGTCTCTTTCGATACCCGTTAAACTCAAGAAATCTTCAATCCAAGATCATTCCAGTGATAGTGTTTCCTTCATTTTCTACGAAAGAATGAAATTTCCAGTGAACGATTATGATCCCTCGAACGTTCGCAATTATTTTTTCCGTGAGCTACCACGCGCCGCCCGATCGAATATACAGATTCTCCCGTTTCGCACGGCTAGGTCGTCCCTATGGGTGCCATTGTTCGTCCAAACGTGACGACCGGCTCCTTGCTCGCGACCAAATTTATGAAGCTCTCGAACTTTTCATCCGCGACGCACGGAGACGCGGCATTCAAAAGGACCCTGGTTGAATTAAATTCCCCCACTCCCAGCCCCCTCCATCTACGTATAGAAATACTCTATTACTGCAGAAACGATGGCCCGGAATTTCATATGACCCGTTCGCCTGACTGACTACCAATATCGGGGACGTCGTCTTCCGATGTATGGATAAAACGGGAGGAAAACGAGATAAGGGGAGGGCCGGGGGATAAGCGTAAAAGCATGGATACGTCGTCCTCGTAACGCGACGGAGGTGAAACAAAATAAGAGAAAAACGTCACCGCGTGGAGGCAGAGAGAAGTAGCAAGAGAGTGGATGAAAAGAAGAGAGAAAAGAAGCCAGTGAAAAAGCAACCGGTTCTGCGACTTCGATATTAAATATTTTCATTCGGACGCGGCGATACCGCGGGGCGAGAACGAGAAAGAGAGAGAAGGGCCAACAGGAAAAAATGGCAGGAATGGTTATCGTGAACCATCCACGATGGCGGGAGGTGGTGGTCGATGCACTTTATCGGGAGAAACATTCCCCCTCCCCCTAACCCCGTCCTCACCGTGAAAAATTACGCTTTTTACGGTTTTACTCCTGTATGTAATTACCATTACTTTCGCGAATATGGTGATAATATAAGAAACGGTCCGGGGCGGCGAGCGGAGGCAGAAAAAAAAAAGAGGAAAAAAAAAAGAGAAAAGAGGGCCGCCTTAATGCATTTAATTAAGTCGTGCCGTTTTATCCTGGCATTTTTACAGGAGCCACGCGGCGGTGGGAATTTTAAAATGCTATCGGGACCGTCGGTATATCGCGCGTTGCAACGAATGAAGAAAAGGATGCAGGGGAGGGGAGGACTTGCGTTGAAAATGTACGTCGTAACGTCCGTCGAACGTATATCTGGACACCAGAGCCAGAGTGCATTAAGTCACACTTTTCAAATTTTAGAGAAGAGCAAGTGAAAGGTGCAAAAACCTTGTAATTCTGGAACCATTCGGTAAGAATTCAACGAGAAACAATCACTAGCTTCGAACTATTCAATGAACTTAAGACAAGTCTCTATATGTAAAAATGGTGAACATTGCAATGAATCCCCTATGCAATGGACTTTACATTGTTTAATTCGGATCAGAATATAGACTTAATATCATTATTACACTATTGTATTAAAAGGTAAATAACCTAGACCAGAATAATTTTTACCATCGGAATGAATGAAAATTTTGATACGAGAAACATGTAAAATGTCATTGTTTTTTAAAAAAGTGGACTTAATACACTCTGGATCGGAGGTCCACATACGTATGTATGTGTAGAATGAAGGAGGGGTGAGGGGATATCGAGATCGTTCGGGGCGGATGAAAGGAAAGACGGTCACGTTACGTTCAACCTTTTGTTCTCGCTCTTTTATGTAACTTATAAACTGTTAGGGCTCGCTCCGTGCCCGGGGACGCGTTTTCGCCGTTTCGTGCAAATAAGTCGGCGTCCAACGAAAAATAGAGTCATATTTCTGTGGGGGCAGCTGCTGCGCCTGCACCGTTTCCACGGAGATTCTAATAAGAACCGCATAAAGCTTAGAAATTAATGTCTTCCACCTATCTCCTGCCTTCCCCTTCCCGAAACCTTTCTTACGACGCACCTTTCCGCCCGCGTTTTATCGCGCCACGGGGACTCACGGAAGTTCTTTCGTGTCCCCGCCTCCTACTTATCCTCTCCCCAGTTTTTCTCTCTCAGCCGTTTTGTTTGAGAAACCACCTGGACCGATGCGACGTAATCGGCCCAGTATTGATTTACGGACGGGTACATATCCCGCGTTAACTGCTCTCCGTTCGATCGGCCGAGGTTAAATCCTGTTCACGATGAATCGTAACTTTTCCTACCCTCGGAAAATCTGAATTCTTATCCCCTATAACCGTCTTCGTTGAAATCTCAGACGAAAGATTTTGTGTACAAATATTATTATTTTTCTAGAATATATTACCTCATTAGATAGGTCAATCCAAGGAATGATTTTTACCGTTAAAAAGTAAATCGAAAATGTGATGGTAGATTCCTTATACCGATACTTTTGGAAATGTTGAAAACACTAAATACTTGGTTTCAGAATGACGTGACTTCTATTCTTGAGAAAAGAATGCAATAGATTATTATTACAACCACACCGGGGATTAACGTGATTAACGTGATCAGTGTTAAGATCACTCGATAGTTGGAAATAGAACGTTATTACTGTACCGTTTGTATAGAATTTCCTTGACGTTCCGTATATCTAAGAACACGTAAACCTCTAAGATAATAGAACGTAAAAATGCAGAAGGTAGAGTGGGGGGAGAAGGCGGAACCTGTGATAAAATCAGCACAAAAGATTATTTACGCTCGGTGCATTTACATCCAATAAAGAACAAGTATTGGACGACGTCACCGGGTACCGTGGATTCAATATGTACCCTTGTATCGGATACAAGTGCAATGGGCACGAATACAAATAGCGTCGAGGCGCTGCGAATGGCCTTTAAACCCCGTCCAGGGAAAAATTGATATTCTTGCTTACATTCGGTGCATTCACCTTAAAACGTAATAAACCTTATCTGCATCCTGTACGGCGCACAGTATGGCGGATTTATCGGGCCGGATAGCTACGAGAATCAACGGCACTCGATCCGTTCACGGAAACTCTGTTTATGAACCCAGGGAGAGGGGAAAATTGTTCCGGGTGAAAAATCGCTGCTGCGGAAAGGTCTCCCAATTTGTTTCAATTAATTTCCAACAATTGCAGAACGCAAGCGGCAAAATTACCCGCAAATCAGAGTTGTAACGGCATCGTCGTTATTCTTCCAGAATGAAGGTGCACCTAACTTTGAATATTCGTTTCTCGCGGAAACTGGAAACTCTAAAAGGTATGTTTATGTGTGTTTTTTTTTTTTAGATATTTATATCCGTCTGTAGCGTCATTTGTACAGAGGGATTCAGAAGTAATCTGCACTGGAATCTGACAAAGAGTTCTTGAACATATGTTTTAATTGTATGTTGGTTCATTTATATGGATAACGAATTTACAAAACGTGGAATTAAATTAAACGTTCAAACTTTCATTGAGGACGTAAGTGGATTATACGTCAAATAGAACTTCGTGCGAAGTAAAAGTTCCCCGAGTAACATTTATAACTGACGAGTGTAGTATAGTCGCTAACAATCAATTTAGTTGTTCTCGATATCTAGAACAATTTATAGAAAGAAAGACAAGTATCCGCCATAAGAATAAATGGGAATAAATGGAAGAAGTTCCATCGACCATTCCGATATTTTCCCAAGAGGGGACAGGATTAACGAACTTGTTAACAGGGAACCGGTATAAGAGGACGAGTACAGTATACTTTACACCAAAGAGACGCAACCGGTAAGGGTCGAGCGTTAACCATAAAGGAGCTGGTTGGAATAAATATAACCTGCGCTAAAAGGATAGATTTATTCCAACAACCGTTAACGGATTCGTACGCGGAGTAGAACAAAGGGAGCCCGAGAAACAAAACGTAGAGACAGGGAACGGATCTTTTGTAACCGTTGGAGGAACGAAGGGAAGAGAGTAGACCGAATCTAAGAGCGCTTTTAAATCAGCGTAGCCCAACGTATTGCTCGCGGCGTTCACCTGTGGTAATGGCTGCATAAACTGCCGACTCCGGTTCCCGTCGCTCCTTTTTCCATCCCGCCAAGAGTTATTCGGTCGTACGCCATTCGCCCTTCTCTCCCTCTTTGCCCCTCATTCTTTCCTCCCTTCCTGCGTACACACTTGCATTTTAATTTATCCATGAACGTCATTTATTCAGCGGCCGTCGAATATGTCTGACCACGAGGTAGAAACCTTGAAATAAATTCTGTTTGTGTTCGCACCGTTACAATCGATTCGATCGACAATGAAATCATAATCGAAGTCCTAGAAACATTTGAAATTAATAAACATATTTTAAATAATTCTCACAGCACCCACTGACAACCGTAAGCGTACCGGTACACCGATTGGTTTATCTGTCATTTTTGGCGCTACAATTTGAAAGATTGATTTTTTTCTCACAGTTGTACAGGTTGCATAGAAACAAAAAAACTTCGGCTTCGTTCCACGGTCGACGATGCCACTTTTGTTACGTCCAGAAATTTGCAGCAATAAAATTTCGAACTTACCGATTGTACTGTATTACAATTACTTGTAATACTGTACCTTTCACAAAACAGTAACAAATACAAATACGATCTCTCTGGTGACGCGGAACATTTATTGGATATTAACGTGTCGGCGACTCGTGATTACGATACCGCGGACGTCACCGCGAAACAAATGTTTTCAGGACGTAACGAACGTATGGGAATGGACGGAACCCTCGAGATTCACCTGGTGTACGCCGTTTAGTATAATGGCGAAACTCGAACGCCGGGCGTAGCGTCGGAAAGATCCTGCTCGCACGAATTAACCATTATAGGTACCAGCGTACCGAGGCCAGGATATCGGATCATTTGTAAAGCAGTAACGCCCGATAAATCTCCACCCTTTCATTACTATAAATTCCCGGGCGTTGCGTGATTTTTGCTCCGTCCGCAACCACCGACCGACCGACCGACCGACCGACCGACCGGTCGGACGGGGCCGGGCAATAAATGCTATATGTATAGGTGTATAAAATTCAGGCTGCATCCGGCCTCGGCTATGTTGTATATAATCACAATTAGCGTCCTATTAGGCACCGAATGCGCCTCCTTATTTATGCCTTGCATTAACATACCTACCTCTATGTAAACTTATATCATTTCCATCATCCCCCGCACCCCTCCCTCCCTCCCTCACCGACCGCCGCGTCGCCTCACCGCTTTCACATTCGTCCTTCGCTCGTTCCACCCGAAACGACACAAGACAACGGGCCCCGCCACGCCCCCCGCCCTTTCCTTCGGAACGATTTACGTTTATTTACACTTACACCTGATCGAACACTAAATAGCAAGTGTTCATACACCTGTTCATCACCGCGGTAACGCCTGATGAACACTTTGTACAGGGACGACGAATACACTTTATAGGAAAGATACGATCGATCAGGGAAGAAAAAGGTTCTTTTAAATAGCGGTTACAGCGGTGATTCTAGAATAGTCATCGATTGTTTTACGTCTACAAATATTTTCCCATGTTTCCTATCTGCATAACTTTTGCAAAATATTCCTATATCGTTGACCACCTTGGTACAAACCTGTGATACACTTGGAATAATAATTGTTATATTTTATTGCGACCCGATGTGGTTTTATTCGAAACAGTTCGCAAAATCGAGTCGTGAAGGAACAATGAAAAGCACCGCGATTCTTTCTTGCTGTGTGCGATGCTGCGCATAGGAATACCCAAGGCAATCGTACCCTGGACCCTGGCCGACGGTGAGGCCCCCGAGGTCAGGGCCTTGCCCTGATGGTGTATCATGAGGACCTCAGCAGGGTGTCCCTGCTTTCCTCTGTATTAATAACACGGCCGTGGCCACTGGCAGCTATACATTAAAGAAAATAATCATCATAATCGTGCGTAATACGTCCGGTAAGAGCCGCGATTTCGTGTACGATGATGCCGGCCACGGACGACCAACGCGCTTCAGAAGTATAATATGATCGTTTGGGTGCGCTGAAAAATCGTTTCCGTATTTGTCCGTGTGCTACGATCGATCATTCGCGGACAAGATCGCTCATCGTTTAGAAAGAATTCATTATGCAGGGTGGTCGGTAACTGGTGGTATAACTGGAGAGGGGGTGATTCAACATGAAAAAATAAATTGAAAATATAGAATAACATTTTTCCATTTGAAACTCCATTTTCGAGAAAATCGACTTTGAAAATCTGTTGGCTACGCGTGCCGTAGACTAGCGCGTCTGTTCAGTGCATTCCGTCTCTACTTGCTACCACGATGAATACACGCGTTTCAGATTTATTTTCAAAGTCGATCTCCTCGAAAACAATTATTCCACATTTTCGAATTACTTTTCGATGTGGAATCACCTCTTTCTGGTTGTACCACCAATTACCGACCACCCTGTATATAACCCAAAATACAATAGTACCCCGTATAATGCGGTGCTCCTGTAAAGCGAACTAAATCTTGCGTTGCTACCTCCGTATAACGTGATTAAAAAAATCTCAAGTTATTCTGTACATAAAATAGAAAAACTTTACGTTTTTATTGTTTTAAAAATTCCCATATAACACGAAATTCGTATAACGCATGTTCCACGTTATAAAGGGGCCCTACTGTATACTATGAAAAAATGGTTGCTTAATGAACTTGCAACTAAATTTGCTCCTCCGTTTGAAGGAAAATATTGTGCTGCAGTGTGCAATTTCAAAGCTCGTGAAAAACGTTCGAAATTCCTAGAGACCGATAGGCGGCTTCAGAGAAACTAGGTAATAGGAGCGCGCTCTTACGAACAGCGAGAAATTCTATACGCTTTTTAAATCCTAACGTGCGCGCCCGTAAAGCTTGGCCGCTCGCGTACTCTTCGTTAAGGGACACGTATCGCGTAACAGGGTGTATATATGCAAATCATGAACGGAATTAATTTTTCGCATGCTGCGCATACAACAGCGAACGGGACACGCGCACGTCTGTACAAGACAAAGCACACCACCGGACCGGGGGCAGGGTTAGGGTAGACGCGAATATTGCGAAATGCTAAGGCAAACCGATGGCCGCGACTATGCGTACAATTGATTACAGACGTGATCGTCATACCACGCTGAATCCGCGACATTCTCCTCAATCTTGGCCTGCGGTTTCGGCCACGTTCCCCGGTCCTATCGTGCGCTAATCCATATCGGTGTCCAACCTCTCCGACCCCCTATAATGACGATTGCATCCTCAGGAAAAGAAGCAAGAACAGAATTTACACGTGTGTGAGATCAGCAGTCGCGTTGGGTGAAGAAACGACTGACTGTTCACAGTCTAACAAGTGAAACAGAACTACCGTTACGGACCCAGTTTTTGATCACTTAAGTATCAGTGGAAAAATTAACGAAATTCAAAAGAATTCTTGTTATTCGAATAAGTCTATGTTTTTATCTTTAATTTGGTATTACCAAAATTGCAGAGAAACCCTTTAACGTGCTACTAATGGCCGCCTGGAGTGGCTCGCCGTAGACACACGGGGCCCCTTCCTACCCCCGGGTGTCTCAGGACACGTTTTCAATAATTCATTTTCCGCGGTATACGTTATACCGGTAATAAAGTGAGTTATATCGAGTCGGTGTGTAAGTCCCCGACAGCACGCGTGACATTCGGTCTCCGTGGAATCACGGCCAACCTCGTCCTACCTCTCTCCTTTACGAACCCCCCTCGACCCTGTTACTCTTCCCCTTCTCGTCTTCGTAGCCGTTCCAGTTGTCGTCTTCTCCTTTCGTCCGTCGGCGTCCTTATTGTCGTGTCGACTCTAGGGCTGCTCTCACGACTCGTTCCTCGTGCACGATCCGTGAACGTCGACCCCCGAAGAGACGTGGTTTACTCCGCCTTGTACGCCCGGCCGCGTGTCCCTTATACGCTCCAACACGAGCATATGCACGTTGTCGCCGTGAGCACAGAAGGATTCCGCAACTGTCTTCTTCGTGTGTGTCTCTGTGTTATTCCGCGTGACTCCCTTCACCCACCTATCCCCAGCATGGAACTCTGCCATATAACCGAGAACGATTTTTCACAGATTCGCCGGGACTTTGTCGAACTAGCTCTCGATCTCGGGACGGTGTCGATAGCCCCTTATTCGAGCGATCTACCTCGAGAGCTTCCATCGGATTACACCGTTTAACCGTTTCCTTATTCACGCGCTGCACCTCGAGCATTGTTGTAACAGAAACCAGCCCGCGGATTATCGATTATACGGGAAGCTTCTATTAATAACCGGTGGGAACGGAACGATCCAGATCTCAATTGATACGGGGACCGCGGGACTCTAACGCACATGGAGCTGTAGCTAATGCCGTTCCATGGCCGTTTAATTACATGCTCGCGATTAATGTTCCGGGCTTCAGCTGCAGGTATTATCTGATACCGACCGAAAACGGGATTTATCGCGGAGTTACGGGACGTTCTCTGGTCTGGATTAGGTACTTTCTTTTGTTTTTTATAATAGAGATTAATTATTTCGTAACATAAGTGTATATTTTTTCGTAACATATTTTCGGTATACTAGAACCATAGTGGAATATTTACTGGTACACCTAATACAGGGTGTTAAGTAAAATATGGAACTCTTTCACAGGATTGATTCTATTGGGTCGTCCGGAACGTCTGTAACGTTTCAAGCACAGTAACTATGTTACCTTTTTACTGGACGCAAGAAAAGTCGTTGATCTGATGAATAGGTACCATTTTCTAGGTGTGAATTGAATGTATTTACTGTATAAATTATTCATTGCTTCTGTATTGTTTTCTGCGAAAAATACCTACGAAACGTGTGAACAAGCTCACAGTCCATTTCTATTTTGTTCTGTCAAACATATACCAAAATTATATTACTAACACTCTCTATAATATTTCGCTTGATAAGAGAATCCATAATTAGTCTACGAAAAATCGAATTTCCCATGCCACCTCGTAACTTCCACGCAAGAAAAAAGCACTTCGTTTCGACGAAATTTTCCCGAAGCTCGATGCGGCGCAATCTTATCCAAGATGCTTCGAGTCGCCGTGCGCGAAAGAGGCACATTACACGGAGGTAAGTATGTGACGCGACGATACACGCCCGCCGTCGAGTGACTACGGGACACGTAGGGTCGGGAACAACGAGGCGTCCTATGAGCTTTTCATCTGCATTCTTTATCGTCGATAAATTATCCGCCGCCAGTGCCCCGTCGCTTTCTTGCTGATAAAGTATTCATCGTAAAGTCAACCTTGCGGAACTTGCCGCACGAGACACACCGCACGGCGATCTCCAAGTAACATCCGACCGGGCGGAAGCTGGTTACGTGCACTCTTAAATCCGGTAAAATGGATCGCAACGGAGAGATAACGATATTAAATCCTTGCTTCGCTCGTCGAACGAGACGATAACAAAATTCCTTTCGTTTCGCAGATTCGAACTGGCCGAACCGCTATTACCATGGATTATAACATGTATATTAGTCCTCATAATTTTGAAATAATGATTTAAGGGTCTGCGCATTAAAGGGTTAAAAAAAAGTTAATAACGCGGCGCTTCAACGAAGCAAAGGCGCGAAAATGTTAACTCGAAATGTTATTCTTTCCCAAGGGAACGATCGCGTGGTCCACGTCATCTTGCGAAAACCTCTGCCTCTTTCGCCAGTTGTTAAATAACGAGCTAGGCGGTGCTCCCGGCACGGAAAAATCTTCCATTCCGGTTTCATACGCCTGCGTCGAGGCGATGCGGCCGCGATCCGAGGTCGTCCTACGGATTTATTGATTACAAATTGCACGGCGATCAATCGCTTAATGGTGCCCGCGCGCGCGTACCGGGCATCCCCGAGATGTATTTATGAATCAATACAAAATATAGCCTTATTAAATCACCAATCGGCCCCCACCGAGACGCAGCCCCGCGGAGAAGCCTTCGTACGCGTCGCCGTTCGCCGCCGCGATTAATGCGCCCTCGAACGCGATCCGGACGGCTATTATTTTCTTCCGCGACGCGACATAATCGATCCAGAGTAAACGGACGTTCCTCCCACCCAACGTGGTTAAACCCGCTGGTAAATATTTACAGTTAATTCAACCGTCGGCGGCGATGAAATCCAACCCGGGAGGAAGAGGACTAAATGGGGGGTACGCGCGCACGCATCATCGTCCGTCAGAATTTCCCCAAGATCGGATTTAAATCGACTTGTCGATCGGTAATATTCCGGGGGATAATTTCTGGCCACCGCTGAACCACGTATCCATTCGAAAGGTAAGAAATTATTACATTTTTTTTTTGTAATATCGTTGCCACGCCATGGAAAGTTGCTCTGCATTCCTGTGAAACGACCCTTATAATCCATTTACTTGGACATGGTTGAATCGAAAGGGTTGCCAGGAAGAGTTTGTTTTAAATAAATTGACACGGAGCCTTCGAAAGAGAATCTAAAGGTGCGTATCCATTTGTTGAGTATCGTCGTATCGTATTGTATTAAAGAGACGTCCGTTGCGCGCGGTGCCACTTTATAATATGTCGTTATAAAATATCTGACGAGAGGAGAAGAAACGGTCGGGACGTGAGAGAGCGCAAAAAAGGAACAGGGACGGGGGACGCGAGACAATAAGATCAAAGCTAACGATCGATCCCTCGGAGACTGCACCTTGGCACGATCCTTTGCCAAGATCGTTTCCGGAAATCGACGACCCTGCCGACGTTAAAATTCAATCCCGAATTGTAAGAGGGGAAATAAAAGCATGGGGGGAAATACACGAGAGCGCGCGAACAAGCCGAGAAGAGAATACCATCGACGGTTTCTTAGCAATCGATACCCACGTTCTCCTCGGTGTTACGCGTGCTTAACGTTCAATCGCTCGGAAAATACAATTATCATACAAGCGAATCATGCGAAAACGACATCGTGGTTTCCGCAAATTGAACCGTTCCGATCTCGAAACTTGCAAACAGACATCGCAATTTTCTGTTTCTGAACGTTAACTGTCTTCTTGCCTCAACTTTATTCCCACTAGATATGTAATATTTGTTACTTCACATCCGACTAATTATCATCCAGTATAAACCCTCCGCGGTCATCCGAAATCCAGATAACACCAATAAAAGTTTAAAGCTTTATATCCCTATATTTTATGTTCTATCGAAAAAAAACATGAAAATTAAGAAAGTAAGGTTTCTCTTGTTAGAGAATTATTATTTAGGCCTTATTTTGTAAGAACTTCCACGTTCGCAATTTTTTTTGTGTAATATGTTAATATTGAAATTTTTAGAAAAACGCGTTTGTTCCATGTTTTACAATGTTAAAAGTATATTCCATAATTTTTCAATCCAACAGACCGAATACTGTAAAAAAGGCAACCGTTCGAAAATCGGCGTGGACAATTGTACCCCGTGTGACCATAAAGAAACTCTCAAGAGGTCTGCCTATGGAGGGTTAAATTCAAAATACAATAAAACATCCTCGATGTCTTCATCCTAAATTACTTTACGTCCGAGCCCCGAGAAACAACTGAATTAACTTTACAGTCGTCCACCGAGATACACTCGCCATATATCTTTTTTTTAGTCCTGTCTTTTTTAACGTTCACCCTTTAAAGGCGTTTGTTTTTCGTCTTTCTAACAGCCTCTTACTGCAACGATCCCGTCAGACAGCTGGTTCGCCCGGTCGGGCAAGAAAAAGACTGAAAACTAGCGCAGATGTGACTACAGGGTAGAAGGAGCGCGGGTGGAAACAGGGAGAGGACGAAAGGCTTACCACGATGGAAAAGACGAGGTCGAACCTTTGAATACTGCACTTTAGCGTGGCCCTCGCCCTGCTCGGAGCCAATTGCCGGAAATCGGCGGCTCCTGGGCGACGTCAAAGCCGAGGAGACGACTAGACCGACGATCGTCAATGCGACGCAAGCGAGGAAATCGAACGAAAACGGTGGCAACGGTGCGAGAGGGGTGACAGAGGGAAAACAACGAAGATGAACAGAGGAACCAGCCGAGACGACGGCGTGAAACACGAGGAAATAAATAAATCAAGGGCTGCGGCGGTCCCGAGGGTGAACCCGGGTACGTGGCGAGAGACGGAAAGGGGAGGGGAATAACAAGGGAGCGACGTAGGGGTAGGGCGACGGTAGTTCGCGCCAACGAATTCGAAACACGACTCTGTCGCAGCCTTCCTTCCTTCGAGTTCTCTTCCTCTTATCCTTCTAGCTTCATTCAAATGTAAGAAACTCGAAAGGAAAGAGCATTTTCTCTCGTAGACGACGACGACGACGATACCGACCGATCTCTTGTGCCGCGGGCGGAAACGGAAAGAAGGTCTTTACCAGAGACGCCACCAAGATACATCGTCAAATAGGGAACGTAGCCGCCACGGAGGATATTCGGCTGATATTCGAATAGACGAACCGGCTCGAAATGGTGGCTGAATCGGGCGTACACAGACGTCTGCACCGCGTGTATACGCGTGGATATTTAACATGCGGTTTTCGGTGCGGTTCCGATGGAGACCAACTGAGATTATTGTGAATTTTACGAAAGATACTTTATTAGGAAGGAATCAGAATGATATAGGGTAAGTTACTTCAATTTTGCGATTTTTGTTCTCGTAATGGAAAATCAGATTTTACGCATTAACTATGATGGACACCGCCGAATTATATAACCTTTTTTTCTCTTCTATACCGTCGAATACCTACCACCCATTAGTGCTTCTGTGTTTTTGTTATTCTGGTAATTTTATCTTAAGCTTCATTCTTTCGGGTCTTCTTGTTGTTAAATTTTTATTTAATCGAGTTACCGTTAATTATCAGACACGAACAGATAGTATTGCTATCTTTATGAATCATGTGCATAACGGTTTTATTAGATTAAAACTATTTATATCCAATTTAATTCGACGATCGATGTTTATTTAAAAAGTACATCACGAAAAGGACGGTTTACATGACTGGCTGGAAACACTGTCGGTGTCTCCAATTTCGATTCGAAATTTATGTGAACATCGTTAAAAGCATGTCGTAAGTGATGAAAAAGAGGATAATTAGTAACGATTTTACAGGGGGAATAGGATGGTGGGGGGGGGGGCAATGCGTAAGCATTCTGCCGCGAAAGCCAGGAGCAGCCGCGGTAATCGGAGACCGCTATAATGAACCGGTCGTTATGTCAGAGGATTTACATATTAGAGCTCAAGCCCCCGAGATTACATGAATTTTCGGGGGGAACTAATTTCCCCGGTCGGCAACATTATTCGATTATTGATTTCCGCGGTGAATATTTCGTGGTCGAGAATTACGTGTTATTTGTGTCACCTGCTGCAACGGGACGGCGTATGTCTGTGTGTGTGTGTTTTTTTTTTCGCAACCGATTGTAAACGAGAGAACATTCATATACAATGGCCATTCGGTTTGTAATTGTAAAAAAATATAGGTTCAGTTTATAGTGTATCGGGGGACAGCGAAAATATTTCGAAAGGGAAAATCAATAGCGACCTGGAACTAAATATAAATTGGAATAAACACAGAGCGAGTGTTTCTATCATTGAAGCTCGTCGTTAAAATTTAAACATGGATTTTCGTAAATTGTTCCGATGGTTTAGTAAACAATTCTTTTACGGAATCGATTGTCGATCCTACATTATTTAACCCGGTCGATGTTTATAAATATTCACGTGGGTCAAATACGTTTTTTTTTTTTTTACTATCTACGTGTGAATTTCAGTTTGTATTCAAGTACGTCGCGTCTGTGTGCGTGCTATGTGGACGTCAACGTGCTCGTACGTTTTGGTGTTAAAATTTCCACAGTGATGCACGCATATGAATAACGCCGAAGTCCCTCGTGCCAAGGGAACACATTAGGGAACACAATGTAAAATTCAGATGCCATCGGGCACT
Organism: Dufourea novaeangliae; assembly: GCF_001272555.1. Classification (NCBI taxonomy): domain Eukaryota; kingdom Metazoa; phylum Arthropoda; class Insecta; order Hymenoptera; family Halictidae; genus Dufourea; species Dufourea novaeangliae. Next base: position 1,359,847 of record NW_015374020.1, on the reverse strand, counting down.
ATGACGTCAATAAGCGGGCACCATAAACCTCTGGTGATTTATTCTCTTCCGGCATAGACGACAATACGCCTGCCCCGTTTAACGGATCATGATCGACTACCAGAAGATTAGATGCGAACATTCAGGGGAAAAATAGAATTTTCAAGAATATTCCAGTTCAACTAAAAGCTTTACAAAAATACACTGGCCATTCCTAAAATGGAAACAGTCAACGTCATCCGAAAAGGAAGAAAACAAATGATCGTTGAGTGTCTGAAAATGATCAAGTTCCGTTTGGCCTGTTGATTATACAGCAATTACCGGAAAAAGCTGTTTTTGCAGGCACGAGAACCTTGCCGAAATCGCGAAAAAGTAAAAATATCGACTATGCCAAAAAATACAATCATACAACTTTCTTTCTAAAAAAAAGAAGGATTGACTTTCATTTATTTGCGCATCTCATAGAGCACTCGAAAGTTAGTCTATCGGAAAAATCCGCAGTAATACCTACACTTACCCTATAGGTAACGATGATCTACCGATTCGCTTTTGCGGCGTGACGCGTCGCGTGGACCTTTTTCGCGTTAACAAGTACATCTACAAACGCGAAAGAATCAGTCGCGAGCGGCCTAGAGCCCCTCGGTTGTCATTCTGTTTACGGGCTCTACGCACTAACTAGAGCGGAAGCCGGGTGGCCAGCATTGTGTATCTGGGACTGGCTTAACCCATGGGCCTCCGGATTAAGTCACCGTCGTCGGCCGCATACTCTCCGCGTCCACGCTTTGCGAAGCTTTCTACTCGTCCCCCTCTTCCTCCCCTTGGTTCACCGTTCCCCTTCTACACCCCCCACCCTCCTTTGTTCTACCCTTCGTTGTCGCGCGAGTTAAGAAACTTTTCCCTCCTCGTATCCATCCCCTCCATTTACCCTCCAACCCACGGTGTGTCTCTAAAAAAGGTAACAGGTGCGGAACGCCGCCGGTGTGTGCCACGGAGAATTGTCCTTTCTTTTTCTCTCTTTCGTTAGGCTCTCGCCGCGGTCGAACAATGCTAATTTATTGCTCGACCGGGCGACGACGGGCTTTAAAAGACGCCGCGAACAATCCTAGACAAACGCGAGCGCGCGCTCGCGCGCGCACAATGCACCCGCTCGTCGACTCTGGGAGAGATGGCAAGTGGCTTCATCGGCTTTGAGCGGATTCCCGTCGCGCTTCCGGTCCCGCGAGAGTGTACGTGCTGCAATCCACCGACGATCACGGTTCCCTCATACCGGGTGTTCTGGAATGTACGTGGATCCACTTTGGCGGTTAAAAGTGTGTGTGGCTTGTAAAGAGTGTACACATTAACGGTGCAATGTCTGGAATCGGTAATTTGGTGTACGATGGAAATGGAGGTTTCAGTGAGAAAGTAAAATAGATGTTTGGCTGGTTGGAAGAGAGCTTATTCGGATGACCCAATCACCCGCAGAACGATAATGGTGGAACATAAAACGTAAATTCTTCGTTACTGCGCTCGAGATCTCGAGATCTCAGCACTACTGAGTTACTACTACTGAGCCTTCGCATACTCATCGATGATTTACTGTATTTAAAAGGAGACGTCAAGTCCCCCGAAATCTATCTACCTCTTTCTAAATTTGGGACGCCCCTTTTCAAGGAGAACCACAGCCTATATTTCTATGTCTATGGTTATAACATATTCGTTGGTTGTAGCATGCTCATTATACTCATTGTTGTAATATCGTTCGTTGTATCATACCCCACTGTAAATCACTGAATCGGTGGTAAGCACCAAACCTACCAATTGACACTCCGATCATTTGTTGCAAACATTGTAACAAAATATTGTACAACTCGGGGTTAATAATGAGATTTCTGTTTACAGTGAATTCTATACGGTAAGTAGAGTTCATAACACGATCGGTTACACAACTTTTCATCGTGACCATTAGAAAATCCTCAAGAACGATTAATTAGGATTCTGCCAGTCCTTTAATACACCGTCCCTCGAACGAACGACTTAAGTCAATTTATTTACGAAGTTACAAGAAGCAAACCAAATATTCGTTGAAAATTTAATTGCCCTCGCTCGTTTAAACTGTAGCTACTTAATTCCCGTGTAATATCCCGGCACAGCAAATAAGCGCAGCCCAGTTAAATACAGTGGCCGTTAAAACCGTCCTGCCACTGGTGCAGTAATTACAGCGGAACTTACACCTCGCTGCAACGGACGTTCCGCTGTTTACTCGAGCGCAGGTAACCAGTTAATAATTGAAGTTCTAGCACGGTAATCGAAATTAAACGATAATCTTCTGTACACCCCGATACCTAACGCTAATTCTATCCGTGGATTTACAAAAGAACGAAATGGAAAGAGAAAAACAATCCCTGAACAGGATCCGTAGTAACGCATTCGAAACGACCTTGAAAACCACTTTACTCTCTGCACTTACCGTGTGCATTATACCATCCCGAGCACCGTAAAATTGAAAACCATTTATCCTTGGCAACGATGCGCGCCTCGAAAACGACGATCATACCCCAAGGTGCGCGCAACTGTTTACCTCGACGCATCGTCATTAAGGATCCAAGCCTGAAACGGTCGAATGGTATTTCGCTCGCGTAATCCTTTCAGTAACCGTATCCGTAGCCAGAAAAAATTCATCTTTGCATCCTATAGTATGGGTTTTCTTGTGGCCAGGGCGCGCAACTTGCGCGCAAAAGCGCTCGTCAATCCGCCCTCGCGCATTCACAATGCAACTTAAACCCATCTGGTCGCGCGTTCTCTCTCTTTCTCTCGCTGGCAGATACGTGAAGCTCGTCTGGAATGCGTGCCACCAGCGGTTACAGGCGGCTTGCGCGGAGAAAAAATATTTGATTGATGAAGTGCGCCGCGGTGCAAGTAAAAAACTGTCGAGGAGAAGAAGGGGGGAAGAAAAAAGCGAAAAGGGCAAGGACGAAGGAAGTCTCCATCCAGCGCAATTACGCATTCAAACTCGCCATCAATCTTAATTACCGCTGGGGGAACAAAAATGGTTCGTTAAAATATTAAAAGCGCTCGCTCTCTTCGCGCGCCCGGGCGTGCGCGCGCGATAATTAAAAACTGAAGGTAATGATCGACGGTCGCCACGAAGTTTCGCGGGCTACTTGCCCCGTGGCCGAGCCGATCGACGGGTACTAATTTCTGTACAGCCGTGCAGAGAAATTACACGACGACGAACGTGTGCTGTTCCCGCGACGTATTCTGTCGCGGTTACGGATTGTCGAATGTTTGTAAAATGTTGTAAGATCGATTAATTGGGACTTGTACCAGTGTACAACGGTGATAGTAATATCACACCTGTAAAGGTGAGCGATATTTATTGTGCATTGAAATAGAGGGAGTCTTTGAGATCTAAGAAGGGAACTTTGGTACCCCGGAAATACCGATTTCTTTTTAATTCGACAGGCTTGTAGAGGATCGCAATAGAAGCATCGAGTAATTTTTCGTTTTTACTGATATTCCGTTCTGTAGGGTGAACCACCCCTTAGAAGTTGATGTGTGCTTTCCTGTTTTTCTGTATATCCTAAAAACCATAGTAAATATCACAACACTATTAGAATTTGAATTTAGTGATCTTTTTGTGCTTTATAAAATTGTTTAAAGAAATTGACATATATATTTGTTCTTTAAGAGGATGTTTCACCCTGAATGACCGAATATCGGCAAAAGGAAAAATCCCCCGATGCTTCTATTGAGGTCCCTTACAAATCTACAAAGTTTTAAAAAAGTCGAAATTTCGGAGTTCGTATAAGGTCAAAATTATTGCGTTCAGGGAAAGTAATAAATATCCAGATTATTCATTCTTATCCCACTTTGACTACGATTGATTTTCAACACTCTGTGCGAGCCATTATTGCCAGGAACTTGAAGCACTACTCGCCCATCTGTTCAGGCAAGACACGGCGCATATGCAGTTCATTTATTTCGCGTGGAAGCAATAACAAATTCAAGAATGTCGATCGTGCACGCCGATATTTTCCCATTTGGAGAAGTTTCTGCCGCGCCGTTGCTCCGCAATCGCATCAGAATCTTACGTGTCTATTTACGTGGGACACGTGTGCCGCGATTGCGCGTCGACGAAAGAATTTAGAAAGTAAGCAGCAAATAGTTTTCCCCGGAAAAGAGTTCCCCCGGGTTGTGTTCTAACGGGGCTGACTATAAGATAATGCCGAATGTCGGCACTTCAAACGACGCTGGTACAACGGCCGATAGTAATAAATAAATTCCGCGTGGAATAAGCTCGGAACGCTATTACGGGCCCTCTTTGTACGCGCGTTCCTCGTGATTGGTATAAATTAACGTACTCGGATTGCTTTCAGCCCGCGAAACACCGTGTCAACGCGAGATTTATCGGTTGCCGTTGAAGAATTACACGCCAGCTGAAACGTACTACCGAATTAATTGCTGGTTATATCGGTCCCATAAACGTTCAAGACCGATGCGACTGATAGTAATAACGTTTGACGGTATTCTTTGGTCTTTCAATTCGAATTCTCTTGTCCGATAAAAAAAGAAGCAAAACCTTTACAGAGACATCCTACCATAAAATTACAACCGAATGTATTCTTCGATCGTACATGGTTTCTTAAATATTTCATATTTCGAAAGTGTGTGCTTAAAATTTTTTTTGAGAGATTTCGAATTCGATAATTAATTAATTGAAATTTTCGAAAGAAATTGAAAGAGTTTCGCGTTCACGAAGAGAGAACCACGTACAAGGGAGCAAGAATGAAAAAATCGCAGAGAAAGAACTACTTTCGCAGACTGTACATGGTCAAAAAACGAGCGATCGACATCTATATTTATAAGGCGTCGCCGAACGAAGTCCCCTCCGATCCTTCGTAATTAAAATAATAAGATTAATGTTTCGCACGCCGGCGCGCAAATTGAGCATTTATACATATGTAGCTGTCAGCCGGCCAGACATAATGACTTTGGGGTCTACGGTACGTACCCTAAAATACAATCCACCTTTACAACTGCTTTAATTGTACTCATTACGTGAACTTGGGATGGGTAGGGGGCATGCGTGGCCATATCGATTCCAGATAACCAACCAGCTAAGACCGACAACTTTTGAAAGAAATATTACTTTGAGGCGCACGTAACACTGACCAACAAAGAGGGGGAAAGTCGCTTGATTTTTCAAAAATCTCAAAAGATCAGTTCAAAAATCTCTACTTATAATGAGTCGATCGTATTCGATTACGAGTGACGAGAGGGGAAGTTTAATGCCGCGACAAATAGAACAACGGAGAGAGGCGCGGGGGTCTGGGAGGAACAAAATAAAACGGAAATAAAATGGGCCAACAAAGCCGACAAATCCGTTCGCGTTTATTCCGCCGGTTCTACGGCAGGCTGTGGATGTATCGGATTTCTACCGGGGAACCAGAAACTTTTACAGAGGACTGTGCCCCGGCCCGACCACAATGCATGCATAAAACCTCTCGCGAAGCACGTAATCGAAATGCGAGGTTCATTTGACCGCGGGCCGCGATCGCACGGATCCGATCGGTAATCGAAAAAAACTTCCCTGGTCGCTTTTTATTTTTTTTTCCCTTTCTCTCCCTCACCCCCCTTCACCCCCCAAACCCGTTGGCTGGCCCGCCGTCGACCTCGTTCGTTAGGTGTCCATTTGCATTCGCTCGTTCGTATTAGTTACATCGAAAAGTGTTAATCTAATTAGCCGTCGAACTTAGCGGATCGTTAGCACGTTCACTATCGTGTACATTATACAGCCCAACCTCCAAGTCTCTCGACGGCAACCGGATTTCGAGAACAGCGAACGGTTCGAAAGTATCGTACGTATCGAAATTATCGGAATCGAAAGGCGGAACAAGAACGCGCGACATGTCGTACAAAATGTTCCTCTCGACGGCGTACAACTTAACTGGGTGCATTCATGACCCGCCTCCGGAACCTGTTCCCCACCGAAGTTCAGCTCGCGACGCTCGTTACGCAATAATCGTTTTTTAATTGATAACAGCACGGTGTGGCGACGTGACGGATAAATCATTGCCGCGGCAATTAAATATTCAATGACTTTATCAGGGAGGGAGTGATCCTGGTTAGCCCGAGAGAATTTTGGGAGCTTTATGGCGTTTGAGTATACAGTAAATGCACGATGAGTGTTCGAAGGCTAAATATTTCATAAACTAATGGCCATTCGCGGTTGAAAGAAATATTATTGATCTCAGAATTCCAAGCTCTAACACTGTGGTACATTTCATTGAAAAGTCAGCGTCACACCTGGGGACCTCACCTTGTCAATGCAAAGGAATAATGTATCTCAATCCCATTACAATAATGGAGAATGATATTTAGCTGATTAATAAAAAGTGTTGTAGTGTAGTCGTTATCAGATTTATTCATGCCTGGGAGATCGGATCGTCTGTGGTTAAGGGTTAATTCGCAGGCAGCATAGTCTGAACTTTATCCGCGTAGGTACTTCTTCTTCGCCTCCATTGCGTGGCATCCGGCAATGGGTCGGAAGGGCCCGTTCTCTCGACGTATAATATCCTTACTGGTCAGAAGAATAGGTAACGCACTCGAGACCCCGAAGTGCTATTGTTCTAAAAGCCGGGCTCTTGGCCCCTTGGAGCCAGCGAATGCGGGTGAGTTCCTCCGCTTCTCTTTACCCGTGTCTTTCACCCTTTCTCCCTTCCCTATCACCGCACCACCCCCCGGGAGAAACGGAGGCGAGTGTCGAAGCCTCGAAAATCAAAGGAAGAACCGTGAGAACACCGCGAGCTCTCTGGTAGAATGAAAAAATTCGTTCTTAATTTACCTTACGCGCCCCGTAACCGTTCCACACATAGCTGTACGTATGTAATAGTATGTATATGCTAACCCCGACCGTTTTACGGGATCGCGGTATTCAATATTTGAAGCTTTTACAGACGTGCCGGTAGCTTTTCGAGTATCTCGCATCGAACACCGTTCACGTACCCGTACAATCGACATCATGATACGACAGCCAATAACGTCTATCTTTTCATTCTTCCATTCTCGTGAAATTTTACGGATGGTATCCTTGAATTGACTTCTTGCGCGTTACGTCTTCGTGGACGTATTCGACGTCAACGTGACAGTCCACATGTAAGTTAGAGGAATATTATTATTTCACTTCTTGCTGTCTTCCCTCTCAGAAAGACCCTTGTGTTTCGCGCAGGCATCGTTGATGATAAAGTTGAAACCCCTGTGATCGATACTAGAAGATATTTTCCTTCCGGTAGATACAGTCACTTTCGAGAGTACAAACGATCAATCGAAGTATTTTCCATTGCAAAAACATTTATTTCCTTCGACGTTAAACGATACAGAGATTATGTAACATAGTAATTGAACCAACAATACGCATATTCTTCGACGATCGTCGAAGACGCCATTTTGGCATTTGTTCCACGTACCCGCGTCTACGACGCGGATGACCGTAAAAGCTATCACCGTTCTCGCGTTTCGGTTTTGCCTGATGCTACCCGATGGGTTCCGTGCTGCATCATGCCAAGTAACTGCGTCTTATCGGGCCGGTCGCGTCGTAAAACTATCTCTAACGACCATGGCCAGGAACGGTTTTACAGTTGTCCTCGCCGGGTAACGGCATTACGTTCGGCCAATCTTGTCGAGTAAGACGAGATTCGAGATTCGAGGAACCGTGAGCGTAACCGGGCAACCGTTACCTACCCTCCACCCACACGACGGAACACTCCGATGAAACTCGCTCGGCGGGAAGAGTCGTTCGTCTCGAGACGCGTCGAGGTGCATCGTTTACCCGGCATGCGTCACATTTCGATAAGTTCGTGCCGCGGGGAAAAAGTTTCTGGGAAATCATAACGTTCCCGGGAGCTTGGATCGCGGTGAGGTAAGAGGGTGGAGGGGAGCACCGTGACGGAGGAGGTCGGAAGTTTCGAAAATAAAGGAAACGCTTCCGTCGTGCAATCACCGGAGACTCCGGATGCGAAGACAGCGGCGGGCGAAGAGGACGAGGAACGAAGACTGGAAGGAACAAAAGCGACTGGGGTGACGTTCCTCCGAATATGTGCATATATCTTATAGCAACTTTCCGCGACGTCTTGAATAACAACCAGGCAGATTGCTGGTGCATAATTAAAGCTGTTTACGAAGTGGAATGCACACGAAATGGAAAACAAAAAGAGTCATTTCTTTGTTGCACACTGGTTTAATTTCTATTAATATTCTCGGTTGCTGGAACTGTATCTCACTCGCGTGGATAGCTCGGAACGATGAAACAACACGTTGCGAAATTAACGCGACCTTGACCGGTACGTTTAACGCGTTTGATGGCGGGTGCGAGTTAAGACCCCTTTCCCCTTTAGGGTATTTTTTTAGTGAATTTTAATCTAATTACACAAGTGGCATCAAGTTTTAACTGTTTAAATGAAATCGGACGTTCTGTGATTTATCCGTCGCCTATTTAGTTCTTTTTCTAAGGTAAGAAGTACCGAACAATTTCCTTTGATTTATATCGAGTCCGGAAAGCTTTACAAGCATACAAACGAAACCAGACAGATGGATCACCGATGGGGGTCGATGAAGACTTCAGGGAATAAATACAAATGCGACGAATTAAAGGATCTGAAAGTAGGTGGCGAGATACGTATCCACGGGAGTGGAAACACCGCCTTCGCGAGCGCGCAGAGATTAAACCAGTAAAATGCAAGTGCCCATAAAACCGGTAAACGCTGCGCCCTCATCTCCAGGGCGCCGGGACGTCAGTTTAATGACGGGAATAATTTTACTTGTGACCTGACCGACCGAACAGCCGCGGCCACCGAGAGAGGAACCGGTTTTGCTACTGCAATACGTCAATAACGCGGCTCTTGCATTGCCAAGGCGAAATACGAGACAATACAAAATATGCATGACAATCTCGCGAAACAAATGGGCTTCTTTTTTTACGCGTCAAAGTTTCACGAAAACAACCGACCAGGTAAATTTAAAGACGGACTTCTATTCCCCGCCCGACGAGTTACGGTATATTCTAGACACTCCATTATTTTTCTTCGTGATAAAAATTATTTCACGTCGGTAGAATATTCCAGAGAGGACATCGGTTGATTTAAAATTTCCACTCTCCAAGGAGAATGATCGTGATTCAATCCCGATGACGACGATTGTTCGATTCGATAAATCCATTGCGTGTTACTAGGTCAAGCAATCGACCCTACACGTTCTATCCATTTACCATAGAGCTGTTTGGCCCGGTAATGTCTTGCTTGACGAGCGAATCAGAATAGTGCGATCGCTTCGCGTGAACTACAGACGATGTCTACCGTCTATGGCTGGCTGTACATGAAAGCTCTGTGTGCGATGATTAGATTAATGTTCGACAACAATCCAGACTGAATTGTCGTTCAACTTCTACCCAACATCATTTTTCGGCAAATTAATCTCCACATTGTTCTCCGAATATTAACCCTAGGATGCATGACATGGATATTTTATATCCACTTCAATATTTATTCTTAAATTTCTGTCTTCTATAATGAAATAATTGCGTGTGGCTTTTGTGTATTCCTCCTTTGCGAATTCATATATGTAGTAAGGACTTCTTGAGCTTAAAAATATTATAATTAAGGGAAAAAAGTGGAAATTCAAATTTTATCGCAATTTTCATTAGAGATTCTAAATAATTTTCTAATTTTAATTATGATGGGTGTTTTAAACCCACCAATTGGATATGTACACATAGCTCTGTAGATATTTGGTTTACACGTCCAGTCGACCCTAATCTAAGATATCCTAGTTTAATTACAGTGACGGGGTTTCGAGTAGATTGAACATATCCAAAATGTTATGATTAGATCTATCCAGGTTCACAGAGCACTCCGTCTGTTAGCTGTACTGTTATCAACGAGTACTTTGGAGTAACATAACTGACGTAACTACATCAAACACTTTTGTTTTATATATGAACGAGAATTCGGATTATAAGAAACAGAGAAATAATGGAAGAAGACTATCTTTGAAAGACCTGTTTACGCAGCTTATTATGCCATATATGTAAAGGAGATCGAGAAATGTCCATGAGAATTTGATAGGAAGTTCCTCGTGAGAGTTTCTATATCATCTCCACCACTGGGAGTGGAGGCAGGTCGTGGAACCTGTCAAGCGCATAATTTATTGCCTCCTCACTTTTGTTGCGAAGGTTCTGGCTTTGGGTAAAAAAATAGATTTACGAGGTGTTGAAACCCTTCACGGTGCACTGTAACAATTTTGAAGGAGACCCGAGTTTCAAACTCTCATGGAGCCTTTACTGTAGCTTGTGTCAACTGTTAAAAGCCGATACGTAAAGAACAAATAATTTATACGTATAAAAAATGTAGTTAGTAAATTTTCATACCAATATAATCTATATTTTTGTAACAGTGCGGATTTATGAATACAAAAATTTCTTTTATACCATGTAAACTGCTGTGTGTCTCATTACTAAGTTAACATCGAACCGTATCACAGGTACAAACCACAAACTCTCTATCACGGCGAAGAAGAATGAAGAGTCCGCCAGTGTAAATGACCCCACGATAAACTTCCAATATCATACACACGCATCCGAACGGCACGGAACACTTAAGAGTATTACAGCTTCCGTGATGTCCGCGCGTAATCGCAAGACGGAAGCACGGTAAATCACGAAATCGCCGTTGCTCGATCAACCGACATTTCGTGCGAGCGATTCAGTGCCCCCTCCTCTCGCATCAGGTATACACTCGTCGTGTCGGAAAGCCGAGTAAATGTACCACGGACTCTTGGTAGACGTGTGTGTACGCATACAAACATTAATCCCCGAAGCAGCGCGCATCCGTGCCGCTGCTTACGCAGACCGGTGGGTAACCCGTTCGCGTATCGAACATCAATGCCAAGTGGTAATACCCAGAGAAATACATTCGGCGGGTCCGGTGGGTTGCGCCGCCTCTACATATACATACATACCATCCGGGGCCCCGGCATTAACGATCGAATCGATCATACAAGGCTATCGGTATTACGGGGTAAATCATTCGCCTTCACCCAGTGGTGCCGGACTCTGCCTACCGCCAGAAAGTTGTTCTCCCTTGTTGCTCGTGCACACCGCCGCTCCGCCAAGTAGCAATTGCCGCTCATTTGTCAGCCACGGCCACTGAAATATCGCGGCTGAAATAGAGGCAAATCGATCGCGTTTCCCGGTCGGCGACGGTGTGTACCGGTCACTTTAAGCTTTGATCGCCGTATCCCCCACCCCACACACACACAACCCACGGAATCTCCTTAACGATAACGCCGCCCTGGCGCGCGCGTGCACAGTGTTTCGAAGTCAAGTATACGGAGGTAGGGTGGTCCACTGGAATCGGGCCACTTTAATCTTTTAAGGACTAGGTTTTAGCCAAGGGAACTATTAATAATCCTCCGGGGCTCGCGGTCCTTTTCTCTTTCTTCGTTTTCGGGCCAACCCTCCCCCAGCCTGGTAGGATACTTGTTACGTAAGCCGTGGAACCAGTTCGACCGAACCGATGAAAAAATATTTGGCTCTATCGGAATGATCTGTGTAGCTGTTTTTTGTGTTTCTTTTCTTCTTTGTTTTAGGGAAAATGTACAACGTTATACCGTTACGAACCTAGTTCCAGATCACTTAAGAGTAATCATTGCGGTTATTTTAACGTGTAAGTAGGAAAATTAACCAAATCGAACAGAATTGCTGTTATTCGAGTAAATCTACGTTTTATCCTTGTTTTGGTATTCAGTGCAAAAATAATAATTCAATCATAATGTAACTTTTAAAGTAAGGAATGGAAGGGGAGCAATTTATGATCATTTATACTCATATATCTATGTCTTATTCTGACCTATAAAATTTTACGTATAAATTTCAGAATCAGGAACTGGGTCCGTAACCGATACCCGAAGAATCATTTTTGTACAAATATTGTTACACTCGCGACCTTTAATTCGTTTCATTGTGTACGTAACCTGATCATGTGATTGTCAAGTTTGTTTTTTATATTAATGTAATCATTTTGATTTATTTCAAAGGTCCGATCCAGTCAAGGAATATTGTTTGTTCGTCCCTACGTTCGACTGAATTTCATAGAGCCTCTTTTCCCCCGGTGTTCGCCGGCAAGCGTTCCCCTCCCGTCTTATTTTTCTCATTGCCCTTTAACATTGCGTGTATTCCTCGAGTGCCCTCCGCTTTGAGCCCACTCTGACCAAGTCCTTATGGAGCTCTAATCCGTAGACAACTCTCCATAGCACTCAACCCCTGAAGAGGTCGAAGGATTTACCGAGTCGAGGCCCGCTGAATGCTCCTAACCAAAAGTGAGAAAGATGATGCGAAGAAAGGGAGGAAGAACCGAACGCCGAGGCATTATCGCTTCAAGTAAAAGGCATTACAGTATCCTACGGAGTATTTACTCAAGCACGGGTTTACTTTGATAAGTAGCTTCATCGTCTTGTTACAAACCATCGTTTAATACCTGCTGAGTTTCCCGTTGCTGTGGCTATTAAATAAATCTTACACATAGCCGATAATTACATATTTCATTCGATATTTAGATATCATTGGGGCCGAAATTGCAGATTCGACGGAAATATCGGTAAGCTGACAATAATAAATATCTTGATAATCGTCAACTTAAAAAAAACATTGCTAGTATATCCGGCCGATGATAAATCCTCCGTGTAGCATCGGAGGCGGCCATATGTCCCAGATTCGAGGGACTCCAAGGGGCCCCGAAATCGGTTCCCCAACGTCCATTCCTTCGCGTCCAGGTAAGAACACGGTGATGGCATTTCGTTCAATGGAATTCCACCGTCGGATTCTCGGACGGCAATTTGCCAGTTGCATTCGGATTTCGCGAATTCCTAGCCCGTGTATCAGGCCCGAGAGGTAACCGCCATAGTGGATAGGTATAAAAACGACAGCATAGACGCACGGACCACCCCACGTGACCGTGTTCCTGTTCCATCCGTCTCCTTTTTCCCGATCCACCTAGCCCCGGTGCAAACACGTAGACCCACCACCCCTCCCACCTCCCCGCCTTTCCTCTGTCGTTTCTAGTCAGCCATTAACGTCGCAAATATCGAGGACAACCGCGCACACGAATAACGTCATTGATTCATCGGGTGACCGATTCCAAATTATACCGTGTGTTCACGATGAACGCAGACACGACCAATCGTTGACGGTCCTCGTAAAACACACAACGGAGTGAGGGTGGGGGTGGAGGCGAATCGATCGTTCGTCTTGCTTGATCCAATTGCAAATGGAATCGGGCTAGCGCGAACCCGTCAGGTTTTCCCATAAATACGGACGCCCTTTGCACGTCGACAAACAGAAAACAGAGGGAATAAAACAGTGAAAAAAAAAAACAAAACAAAACAGGAACGAAAAAACCCTTCCGAGGCAGCTGCCGCTCGCCCGGGATCGATTGTTTGTCCCGTTTGATCCAATTTCAATCAGGATTTCGAGCTTGGCGAACTACGGCCGTTTATCTTGCAAAGTTTCCACTCCAGTTAGCGAGCGGCATGAATTTCATCGACGAAACTACGTGTTCATATTTTACTTTCCGTCGTCGCGCGCTTTTAATCAAACCGCTTTTACGCCCGGGACATCGCGGAACCCTTTTCTCGGAAGTTTACCGAAAACTGTTCGCCGGGTATTGTAAAAAATGAAAAAGAAGTGTGTGACCGCTGTTCACCTAAAGCGAATAAAGATCGCTCGGTAACGCCTTATTAACGTAGGTCTCGATTAGTGCGAGTAATAAATCCCAAAAATTGATCGCACTATTCGAATACTTAAAATATAGAAATTGGTTCTAATTTAAAAAAATATACAATAAACATTGTTTAAATAGACTTTTTGAAGCGTATTTTATCAAACTGTAAGAAACGGAATTTTTATACTCATTAAATACAACCTGGTGTCAATTTTATAATTCAAACTGAATCGAATATCGCACTATTTGAACTCGCATTAATCGGGGCCTACCTGTTTTCGCCATTCGTTCACTTCAACGTCAATTGAAACGAATGTTAAGTTACCTAGGCATCCGTGTACTAAAATCCCGGAAAAATTCCCACAGCCGCGGCATAGCAGGCTACCCTACATATAACTTAATAACGCTCACCACTCCTCGGAGATCGGCGATGCGCTCTCGGCTGAAATCCGCAGATGTGGGAGTTCGTAGCGGCACCGTACAGGTACAAATACGTTCGCGCACGCAGGGGTTAGGGGGTGAGGTGGTGGAGGGCGTGAGGGGAGAGGCGAGGTAACTAAGTCGGAAGGGTTATGATACGCGTGTCAAATTTGGACGGAGCCCCGAGAGACCGCCCACGCGGCCGAACAGAGAAGAGTGAAAAGCTGCCCCGGCGCGATCGGGGCCCAAGCGGCTCCTCGCTTAATTATCGTACCTACGCCACATTCGTGCGCGTAAATCACTTGACGATGCCTTGAGACGTGAGATGTATCCCCGAGTCCCCTCGCGGCTCTTCGTCTCCACCGCTTCGCGTCGTTTCGCTCTTTCCCCTGGACTGTACACGCTGGTTCCGACTCCGTCTTCCTCTGCCCCTCCCCCGCGACCCTTTCCCACTACTTCTACCCGCTTCATTTCTCCGCTTCGTTTTATTTCCTCCGCGTCTTAACCCCTTTTCGCGAACAGGCTATCCGTAGAATCTCCCCCCACCATCCCCGGATACCGAAAATACCTTCCATCCCCAACCCCTCACCTTCCCCTCATCACCAGTCACCCCGAAACGAAAACGTTCCATCGCGGTCCCCGTCGTTCCATACGCGCGGGGCCCCTTAAAATATGAAGGGCCTCGGAGTTAATACGGCATTTAATCGGGGATGTGTAGGCACAACATCGTGGCGTAGCATGACGAAGGGGGCGCGCGAGTAGCGGACACGCTACGTGTGGGGGAGATCGAATACACACGCCGTCTGGGACCGCGGCCGCGTATATATGTATAAACACGCGTGTGCAGAGAACGAACCACGGCGTACCACGACATCGCGGCTAATTATGAAATATTGCGGTACCATTGGCAGACCACCGCAAACAGGGCCGCCCTCTTCGTCCCTTCCTCCCCCTACGGAACGTCCGCCGCCGCGTGTATGTCACGCGTGTGACCTCTGTCCGTTCTCGCCCTATGCCCCTCGCGTTCAGGGACCAGCCGAAAGGGCGGTTCGCACGCGCGTACAAAACCACGGACGGCTTTCTACCGCACGATCGTTTCACTCCTTGTGTGCACGGGAGTGACCTCGTGCTTCTCGGAAACTATTTGGCGGGCCCTTCGAGCCGCCGCCCCGAACCCGCTCGAATACTTTCGGCCGAAGACCGTCGGATGGGATTAGGTGATTTTCTGTTACCCGGAGTATTTATCGGGGACAACCGAAAGTTCGCCGCCATTTTCGATCTCTCCGTATTCCGCTCTTCTCAACTGCAAAGTATACTTTAATGCAGCGACCAGAGACGTATGAATGTTTATTCGCACTGTCGGTGAATATGCTGGTTTTAATCAGATTTCAATCAACAGTTTGATGTTTCATTACGTAATTGACGCCTGGACCCTTAAATCGTTATTTGAAAATTAAGAGACTGATATGTATGTTGTGTAATAGTTTCTAAATATTTTTAGTACGATCTTAAGTTAAACCCTCCCGCCAGAAAAGTGTTAAATGTATGCCCGAGTTTTGAACAACATTAAGTACACAACGAAACATCGAGGTACTTTTGAGTTTTTCCATCAGCAATGTAACTAAATAATTATAGCAACTCTTGGTGTTGTTTCCGTTGTCCTTTATTCCACAATCACGTAATAACACGGCCGACACTTACGACGACACGACGAAAGTGCAAAGCATTTGCATAAGAAAAAAAAAAGGAAAAAAGAAAGACGCGC
This sequence comes from Dufourea novaeangliae, assembly GCF_001272555.1. Lineage (NCBI taxonomy): Eukaryota > Metazoa > Arthropoda > Insecta > Hymenoptera > Halictidae > Dufourea > Dufourea novaeangliae. Next base: position 1,343,932 of record NW_015374020.1, on the reverse strand, counting down.
CGGTACATTATTTAAATAACCCGAACGGCCCCGCAACGCGCGATAAACTCGGCGCGCAACCGAAGTATATAGTCCCCTTCGATCCGGAACCCGGGTGATTTAAATGTGACCACAAATTATCGAACGTCCCTTCACGGTTAATCAGAATTGTTGCTTGAAAAATCTTTAAAAGATCTCGCTTTAATAATTTATGCCGCGACCGACTCTTCGTCGCTCGTCCTTCTTTCTCGCTTTATTATCCTTTTGCTCGTTTCTTTCGTATCCCACAGAATCGACTTCCTCTCTCTTTCTCTCAATCTTTCGTCTCCCTTCGCCTCTGCGCGAGGCAAACAGAAGAGGGGAGATTGCTCTCACTCTTTCTCTCTTTTTCTCGTGCATGGAACGACCACGCGTGTGTTCGTGATACGAAGAAACGGCCTTATAACCCCTCCCCCCACCCCATTCCCCAGGTGAATGGTGCACCGTGCGGAAGAATGATTGGGAATGTCGCCGCGGAATCTCGTTTGCGTGCGTGAAACGCTTCCCAGGGAGGACCGTTTCGCGGAACGAATTTGATTTAACTCGGGCCCCGTCGCGCACGCTTTATGGCCCGGCCGAACTTTCGGGGATAAAGTCGGATAAAAGCCGCGTATCTCTGCCGAGAGAGGTGTCCGCTCCTTATTACGGAGTTCTCCGATGTCCTTGCCGACTACCGGCTGCCGCCGCCGCCGCCGCGCGAAACGAAATAACGCTGTAATTGACTGGCGGAAAGGAGCGCCTTAAAACTGGCCAACGATAATAAAGAACTGATTTCCGGCTGGGACGCATTCCGCGGGCGATACGCTCGTCACGTGAATTCTCCGTAACCCCTTTTCTGGAGTTCCAACGGGTGTTATACCAGACTTTTATTCGGTCCTCGTGAACCTCACGCGTCGTAGCTTTCGTTCGAACGCGTACAGGCGTTAGGCGAAAATTTTGCTTCAACGTGTTTATTACTTTTAATTCGTATAACATGTATTCGCCACTCGCCACTGACTACCAATGCAGTGGGAATATACAAAACTTACACGGTATAGAGGGGGGCATATTGTGACACAAACATTTTCTACGTGGGTGAAGGCATAGAGAAGATTTCAAGATCATCTCTATTTTTTTTAATGGAATGCAATGTTTTGTTTATCGCGGTTGGATAGCCGTCGTTGAGACGAGTTCAGCGAGCTATCATTGACGGTCATACAAGGTCAAATGTGGTAGTAAAATAAACTTTCTTACATTACAGGAGATGCTCGAAGCAGCGATACGAAGATCAGCCAGGGGAAACGTATAATACCGTGCAAGTAGAATCACCGCGTGATACACAGACACGGTGCAACCACGCGCCAAGCACACGGAAATTCAATAGTCTCGAAGACTTTCTCTTCCATCTTCGTTCGAAATGGTTTCAAGCGTTACATTTTATACGTTCCTTTTTTCCGTATACCAATGTATAATCACCAGCTGTCACACTTGTACCTCAGATTCCGAAACAGCCCCATTCAGAATCGACTACAATAATACCAAACCGAAAAGCCTTTGGTTCTCCCCGTATTCCCCGGAATAACGCAACTCTGTAACGTCTTGAAACGGTTGCATCGCTATGAATGGCTCTCTCTTCTTCTTCGGGCAACATTTCGTAAAACGCAACGTGTTCAGGACCGCAGAGCATATCGGTTCACGCGACACCGCGGCGGCGTGGCGACGGGGACCGCAAAACCGCAGCTGGCGCGAAATTTTCGGTGAAGAGTATTACTAAGTAATTTGTCCGGCTCTCGGGGCCCTAAAGTCTGCGGCGAGAAGGAGAGCCGACCGCGGCATAAGCCGCAATATAATCTCGTCCGTTCTGCCCGACCAGCGCAGAAAGAGAATCCCTCTCCCTCTCTCTTTCTTTCTCTGTCTATCGCCAGGAACGAGAAAGACGACAGGGGTGAAACCATCACGGCGGCGGCGGCCCTTCTGTTTCTACTCGCTCTCGTGCCCGTTGGCCACCATCGACGACGAAGAGTGGGGTAATTAAAGCGGACAATGTCTTACACGTGGAATTAAGGGAGAGACCCCCGACAAACCCCCACTATCCCCCCAGGGTAACGTAGAGAAATACGATACGCGCGCGAGTTTACACACGCGAGCACCTACGAAGGCGCCTCATCAATAAACGCGGCCCACCGTGGTCCTGAATTAAAATGTAGTAGATCATACGCTTATTTAACTCAAGGAATCAAAAATATTGAGTTGATTTGAGTTTTCTGGAGGATTACAGAAATGTGCTTTTGATCTGCTAAATTTTGCTTCTGGACCAGTGTGCTGCACCCCGGAATCACGTGGAGCTGGTTTCGTTGGAACGCTTGCGGATTATTGGTAGGTAGTTCGCAGCCGTCCCACGATTGACAAAAGTCTGACAAACAACGGAGGATCACGCTCGAGCCGGACGCTACACGGAAACGCTATCAAACCTCCGACTACCGGCCCTCGGTTGCTAATACTCGGCCGAGTCTCGACATTTTAAAACCTCTCGGTACCTGTCCAACCGGCCTGACTCGGGAGGAAAACACCGGCTGAGTTTGGAATATTTGACAGGGGACATGGTTCCGATTGGCCCGCGTACGATAAACTGTTGATACAAGTTTGAACTTCAATTTAAATTAACCCTCGTAGTGGCCAAATGCAGTGAGTGGGTTGATAGTTTTGGAATTCAAATAAATTTGTTATAAATAATTTCACAAGGGTAGGTGTAAGATTCTTTATGACTGAGACAATATGTTTGTTTTCATCTTGTAATGTAATTTTACTCGGAACTTTGTGTCTTCGAGTAGAGTAATCCTCCCAAGACAACCTCCCAGTTTATTTGTATATTCAATGATCATTGGTCATTTTTCCGAAGCTGCCCGAAACAGTGATTCCACCTGATGTCTTCCGTTGATACAAGACCAATAACATGGCAGCTGGCCCAAGAAGATAAAGACTCGGGAATTCTTAAAAGTATAACCGAGAACATGCTCGGATAGCCGGATGAAAATTTCAGAAAGGCCCCCCTGGCTAATTTGAATTGCATCAACCGGGACTGACGTTAATCCCCGATAACGGTAGCAAAGACATAAGCTTCGTGGTGTCCCCAAACGGCCGCGACCACAGTATACTATACAAGCCAGGTGACATCCTTTCAACTTCGACCGATAAACCGGTTCACCGACGATCCAGGTATGGGTAAACAACCTTCTTTTTTCATTTTTTCTTTTACCCCGTTCGCAGCGTCCCGAAACATCAACGTGCAATTAAAATCAGGCTTAAGTCCCGCCGGGTGACGTTAATCCCCGGTAATGGCAGCTAGGACATCGTCGTAATATCCTCCCGGAGAGGCTCGAATGGATAACGATGCTCGGACCCGATGGTTTCGCCGTTGTCTTCTCATTGCTTTCCACGATAGCCTGTATCCTGTTTCTAGATGTATCTCGGCCTCGCTAGTACACACGCGCGAACGGATCTGGATAACTTTAATGCTAATTAGGATTTAAACGATGCGCGCGAAGATTTCATTTTTCAGAAGCGATGGGGTGGGTGGCAGAGGGTGGGCAGGATCGTAAATTACATAAAGCCGACACTTCCGAATAGTGTTTTGCCGCCCGGATTTCCATCTCGTAAGAAATACTTCGCTATCCGTAACAGCAAAAAATAATGGTCATCTCTCTCTTTACTCGGAGGATTCCTAATATCACGAGGCGCTGTCCGTGTCCACCTACCCGGTGTTGTGTAATTTATGAACCGACCGCGGGTCGTCCTCTGCTGGAAAAATAGAGACGACCGTGAGTTAATGGGTTCATGTTTACGATGTACTTAATGATATTAGCCATTATTATGCGAGACCTTAATTAATCGCGTTCACCGCGACCGAGAAAAACATCTTTAACGGCTACTAATGAATGTTCACCCCGGCAGGTCCGGCTATTTACGGGGGATTTCCCACCGGTGGCTTGCGTCGCCTTTGCTGTTTCCATCGTTCGTCTACCAGACGGAACGGCCCGTAATTCTAATGTCGCCGCGTTAAAACGCGTCGAACGTTCCCGCCTAGGTACTGACGTTATCGGCCATCGATATCCATTTTGCTCCTCAATGACAGCCCCGGAGCCTTCCAGAATACGGTGGATTCGAGCAGGGCACGGCGGGAGCTAACCGAGCTACGGGGACTGCCTTCATAAAGGAGAGTCCGTGTGTCGTCGGGCGCTTTCATCTCAATCGACACACTCGCGCGGGGGGGATAAAGACATAAAACGTAACGGGCGTCCGTGAAGTGAGTGCATAATGGTAGCACTACCGTTCGGTTGGACGAAACACAGTCGAAAAGCGATCGGAAGAAGGAAGGAAGGAAAGAGGGTGGAATGGAACGAAAGAAACTACGAAAGAAAGGAAAAGGAGGGGGGGAAGGGTCCAGGTCGGTGTGCAAGGGAACAGACTGGTAGAGGGACGTCGAAGCACACGGTCGAGGCAAAGAAGACGGGCGCACATACACACTCTCCTCCTCTCTCTCTCCCGATTCCCATCTTCTCCCGTTTCCTTCTCCCTTTCTCTTCGTTACTCCCCTCGTCGAGCCGCTCTCCTTTCTACGCGTCTCTCTTCCCGTTTCTCTCTCCGCGAACGCGACGATGTGTGTGGTCCATCGTGGCAGCCGCCAGGGTCGACTCGCTAATAACACCCCCCCGGCCCTTCCGGTCCCCGGTTCACCCACCGTCCTCCCCTCCCCACATCCCGCCACTTGTCCATCCTTCCATCCCTCCCGGTCGAGTCCTCCCCGTCATCTCCTGCTCTCACCCGATTGCCGGCGAAGGAAAAGGGTAAAAAGGTACCAAAGATTCACGAACCCAGTCCGCAAATCGTCTTCTATGAATGCCTCCACGGAGAGCGCCCAAGGCTCTCCCGCAGCTTCCACGCAATTCGTCATCCTCGTCCTTTGCCTTTCCAGCGTGTGGTGCGCGTCTCGAATCTTCGCTGGATTCGCTCCCCTCCACTTCTCTAACCTTCCCCCACACTACCCCACCGTCTTTCTCTCTCCATCACTCCTTTCTTATCCCCGTTCGGAAGGCAGCGGCGCTCCACCCTTTTTACAATCCGCTTGAAAACGCTCCGGACGCGCGCGTCCGCTTGTCGAGCTAGCGAATTTTTCGCATTCTATCGCTTCATTATAAAGGCCGGTCTCTTACACCGGCTCCCGAATTCGGGGGATCGTGACGCGACACTGACCACGCAGTCGAATCACGCCGTCCTTTTAGAATGTACGAACCTGTTTTCGGCTCTTCCCCCTATTGGTCCCCACTGGTAGGGACCCCTCCCCCCCATTGAAGCCGCGCCCGACGTCAGGGGTGCGCGTTTGTCCCCGTTCCCGTCGTTCTTTTCTTCTCGAATCCCGTTCGTCTTACCGGGTATCGACGCGGAGGCCCCACAATTTCGCCACTTTCCTGAGGGATTCGGTTTCATTTGAAGAAGAATTCCGCCACGAACGTAGTGGGAATGGTTAAGGGACGATCCCTGTCGACCCGTGGGTTCAAACGTGCAGCGAAGCCTGTCGGCGGGAGGATGATTAAAACATTCGTTAACAGAAGAGGCCAATTACATGGGAAGAGGATGAAGAAGGGGAGCAGAGGTACACAGAAATCTCAGAAATCTCGGCCAGAGTATTCTAACAATTTTATCGTTCGTATTTCAGGGTTCTTGGTGCCGCGGCCCGTCGATAGCTCTGTCCTTAGAATTATTTTCTTCGACATCGTTAAGTGGACTGTACCCTGAATGGCTCAAGGATACAGAACTGAAGCCGTTTTACCCATATGCATTATCGTTTATTACATACGCGTTGGTGGAACAAGTTCTATAACGCATGTTTATTGATCGTTCGAACGAATAAGAATAATAAGTGTAAAATAATGAGATCTTCAGACGCTCGAATTTATCGTGGTACGACAGAGTGTCTTGCTCGAAGCTACAAACGGAAATAAATTATGCGACATTTAATTTCTCGGAATAAACCGGAAGAATTAACGAGGATGAATGCGTTCGCGGTGTTTAAATTGACGATCGAACGTAAAGGCGAGCGCTCATCAACGCTGGATTCAAGCGGAAAATAAAAGTAATGGGAAATCCTTTTGAATGATAGAGAAACCGACATTTAACGCGGCCAACCGCGTACAACTTTGCGCGTGGATAACAGGAAACAGGTTGAAAGAGCAGCTTGAAGAAATTAATGCGCAAAGTAACGTAACCAGTTGCTTTCCCGTTCTAATTCGTCTTTGTGAATTTCTGGAGATGGTAAGTATATACTATAAAGCATTACGATCGTAGTGTTCCTTCAATTTACACGTTCCCGAGAGACAGATGAAAAATTATCCGGCGAATCGACCGTGGAAACGATTAAATTCTCAAAATTTAAACATCGTGCCAGCGGATCCAAAATGACGGCGATAAGTCATTTTACGCCTGGAGTCACGGTTGTCCAATGATTCTTTCGGGGCTCGGCTGCCCACCAACGAATTATCTATTCGCAAATTAAGGGAGGCGAAAGAGTTATGGCTTCTTAAGAGGTGCCGTTTCACGATGGCCATTCGTTCTTTATCGCCCCGGCCAGCGTAAGCACAAAGTAATAATCGATTGTTGGCCACCTCTAAACACCGAAAATTTACGCTTCGGTTTACGAGAGAGACCCTCCAGTGGTCCGACAAAACGCCGCGACTCAACGGCTCCGAATAGAATGGAAAGAAACGCCTGGGCGCGTTCGCGGGAACTGAGCACGGTACCAAAATCGGAGTTTAGGACCCCGAACTAAAATTTACTGTCCTCGTATAACTTCAATTCCTCGCGGTTCTTCTCATTTCACCATTCGAGAAGACTTACGGAATGATATTACGACCAATAAATTAAGATGAACGTTAGAAGTCGAATACCTTGTTGCCAACTATACGTTTCTTATCAATTCGTTTCTGTAGTGTTTACATCGAGCCTTTGTTCACCCTTTCATATGAAATCCAAATTTTATGGAGGAATTGGAGGATTGAAAGTGCAATAATTCTGTTATTACATACAGGGTGGACCACGAAACGTGATCAACTTACTCTACTGCTAGCTGTTCGTTCGAAAATTTATTTGTTTAATATAACATGATTCAATGAGACCTTTAAGATGATTGTGCCAAATTCTTTGTCAACCCATTTTTTCTATAGGTTTCAAAGTCACCTTCAGTTTTTCCTAGATAAATGTATAATTTTTTACATCCATCTACTAGCGGGTACTGAGACGAATTCAGCGAGCATACATACCAAATACTTCTTTTTCTCAAAATTCCAAACCACTTCAACGAATGTCAATAGAGTAACAGAGCATAAACTACGTCGAACAATCCTGTCAACGGATATCCATTACATATCCGATGTCTGTTTTTTTTCTTTTTTTTCACCAAGGACAAGCGTGTGATCCGGGTGGGACACTATCAGAGGGGAAAAAAGAGGAATTTGTACGACAGGATACGTTTAGAAAACAAAACAAAAACAACGATGGAAAGAAGAGAGGAGAGAAAATAAAAATATTGCTCGCAGACCGCGTTCCACGCAAACGTCGCGCATCGTTCATCCCTCGCGCGCTATCGTTCGACTCTCCGGCCCTCGTACTTTGTCATCATAGTTCGCGTTTAATGATTTGTCCCCGAATCAGGTTTTGCCTCTCGCCCGGGATCTATCGTCTATCGTTTTTTCCCCCAGGCGTCCTCCTCTCCGGCGTGACCGAAACCCTCGCGCGGCTCACCGAAAAGCCATCGTTAGCGCAATATTTCCGTGCAGGTCGCCGGCCGCGCGTCGTCGAGATAAAAAACAAAGCAGAAAAAAAAAACAACCAGGCAAACAAAAAAACAGCAAAAACCAACCCGTATGTGTCCGATTCCCGCGAACAGTACCCAGTGATATCGATAGCCCGCTCGAAATCGATAATACATTTTTCTCGAAGCTCGTGCACGCCGTCGAACTGTGGCGATCGACATACCACCCCCTCCTCCTGTTCCGCGCCTCTGCACTTTCATCCCTTCTTCCGTAGGGTAACCGGAGCTACCGGCGGTGTGTTCCTGACTGTGTACTCGTCGACGATACGTGTCATTGACGAACGACGCCCGTCCAAACAGATTACTTTTCTCGATGCGACCGGTTTCTGGGTCGCCGATAGTTTTTCACTTCACCTGCGTCCCCGCACATCGACGCTGCTATGCATCTTGTTTTCGACCCCGTTGCATCGCGTCTATCGTTGAACAATTTCCATCGCTGGATAAAATAAGAATGTACGTTGATACGATATTTTCGTTAATAGGTCTACATTGATTTTAGATATTCATTATTTTAGTCCAACACTGTTTTCTACGTAGCACACCAAATCTTTACCGTTATCATACGTGGACATTTCTACATTACCCTTTATGAGTCGACATTTCTGTAGGCCCAGTTCCTACCGACAGATATACATTTATGCGTAAAATTATTAAAAATATGCATTCCCGGTATTAGTCCGCTTTATACTTCGTATAACATTCAAAATGACGAGGACATAGCTTTCGCTAGTGTACATATACATGACACATGCCTACCAATACAAAGAAGGAAGAAACCGTGTAAACGTACGTTTTAGGCAATCAGACTGACAATCGCCAGATTGAAAGCGGGTGCCGCTGTAAGGGGGAACAGTATTACGTAAAGTCGAATCACCATCGATACACACCGTGAAACCCGCAAATGGCCACGGGTACATGTAAGAGTGGGCACGTCGAAGTTCCTTACCTTCTCCTACATAAGGTTCGCCTTCGTCCCGGCGTGGTGAACGAGACACTTGCAACGGCCATTTCTCACGGTACAACAAAAGCCACCGCGCGCCGCACGTATATCTCTCGCGGCGCGGCGGCGTAACCGTTCTAGTTCAACGGCGTGCAACGCCACGGCGGGCTTGAAAAATCTCCAGGACGTATTATATCGTTCGGCTGTTTAATAATTGGACAGGTGGACCTTGTAACCGACCGGTAAAGACTGGTATTTTCACGCACGATTAACGCGATCGGCGCGTGCTGCTATTGGCACGGGGACCCTCGTACCCACCCGAGACCGTGTGGAGCAACGACTATTATTCTCCGAAGTACAAGGACCGACACAAACACCGTTTTGTTGGTATAGAAGCAGCAGTCCGTAACAATTTTCGTTCGGAGGGAAAAAGAATATGGGTCAACGGGGCGAGTTTTATTGCGCTATCCGTAGTTGTAAACTTCGTTTCTTTTATGACCCATGGAAGGTTGAACTTGGAAATAACAGGAACATTGAATGGAAGAAAATAGAAAAATTGAGTCGAATCTTTGAAAATGATAGAGCGGGTAGCATAAATGAGACCAGAAGTCGCGTCGAAGTAAATTATGCATTCCGATTAACAGCTACGACAGCCATCTTGGGTGAGTAAAATAACCTCCTAAACACGAGAGACTCACCCCTTGATGGTTTAACTCCCAGTGTTTTAACTCATTTTATTACACTCATTTTAAAAGAGTAGAAAATTCTGTCGCCGGTTAATATCTAAGTTTGATCAGCAAAGATTCGTAGGTTCACTAATGTGAAGTATGATCTTCATCACGTTGTTTCACAATAGTTGAGAAATTCAACTATTGTCTCGAAAAATGAGTAAAAAAGGAAAAAAATTTTTTCTTAATTTTTCGTAACGATTGGAATAACGATTTAAGTTAGGGAAAGCTACATAATTTAGTCAAATTAATTACCGAATCCTCGCACAGAGAAATTATAGCAAATTAATAGATTCAATACAGCAGAGAAATTATAAATCGTTCCTTTATTCATTGCACATTAAAAGCTACACTATTAAATTCATACGACACAATCTCCCCTATACATCGATGCTTTCAATGCAGGCTAGCCGACTGTTCCATGATTCAGTATACATTAAAACGTATAATTCAAGTTTAATACTTTCCTAGTCTATCGCTATGACGACATCAAAAGCTTTCTCACTGCATGACCCCATTCTTCTCGCTGTTAAATTGTGAAAGGGTAACTAACATTTCTTACAACTTGGCACCACCGTAAAACGCTTTTCACTACCTCATTTCCTTTCTCATTTTTTCCCCCGTCCTCCCCCCCGTTACCACAAACATTCGCGACGTATGTTCCTGTTCGCCGGTAACCAGGACCTTTGTGCTTCTGACGCGAAATACGAAAGAAGAAAAGCGTTAATTACAATGGTAAAAATTTCATTGTGATCCCGAGCGAAAGAGCGAAAGGAATATTCGTTATTAAATCGGAATTGCGGGTTCAACTATGGGCCGGAGCCACGAATACAGCTTCATTACTATGCGTCCGGTCAAAGAGTCACGCGATACCGAAGTTTCAATAGCTTCCTCGGGTTATATACGTTCGAAATGTTTCGCTGAACGTACTATTTTAATCCGCTGGGAGAAAAAGGCACAGAGAAAAACAGTTCAGAGATCGGTAGAAAATTCCCGAACGGGCAAAATAATGAAATTCAGAATGAAAGACCAAACGCATCGTGGATTCCGCTGGAACTCGGTTTAATTACTTGTTCCACCTAACGACGATCATTAACTGTGCCACGATATACTAACCATTTAACATTCAGGCGTACCCATTTCGAAGGTACGAAAGACGTACGTTCTGGTACGTTCAGAAGTCACGAAAGCGTTGAACTTCTACGGTGGATCGAAGATCGTGACGGTTGGGAAGCGTCAGCGAGGAGAACAGGGGGCTAGTTAAACGACGACGGAACTAGGCTGGAAAAGTGTGGAATGATGAACGAGGAGAGAGACAGAGAAAGGGGACGGGAGAACGATCAGAGTGACGCGCGATTATTAAAGAGTTAGTTTCACGAGTGACACCGTGGCTCATTGCTTATTCAGGCTGCATACTTTATTAGGCTGGAACGAAGACATACGCAGCGAGATTATGAGATGGCCTTCTCACCCTTCACGGTGTTAAAGGAAGGGACAAAGACGGCTGGTATGGTTGACGAGCTTCGAGATGGAAACGGGAAATTGAGAAAGAGAAAGAGAGAGTGTGAGAGACGGTGAACGTGAACCGAGAGAGTTAGGTACACAGTCGGAGTTGCAGGGGGTAACTCGGATACCTTGTACAGACCTACCGGCGTTTAACTTCTAATTGAATTGTGAATCCCAATGCTAGGAACAGTAGTACAGAAAGACCCCAGCAGTTAAATCAACTGTGTGAGCCGTCTAATTGAATTATCAATCCCGGTATGGAGGCACAAGGAAAAACCCCGCAGGAAGATCCGCGATCGAAATAATGAGATTAACGCGGGAAAAATCTGGTACACAAAAAGAGGCCCCCGGGATTAATGGGATATTATTACCGAGGGGGGGCGGGTACAATGGATTGGTAAATGAGCAGCGTAATTGTCTGAGTAAGACGGGATAATTGTTGTAATTAAGAAAATTATAAAGTTACCAAGGAAAAATCACAGTCAGGATTATAGGTGCGTCCTCCTAGTAGCCTTATCGTCACGAATGATATGTTTATTCCGAAAGCGTTTCCACCTAAAACCTGGATATAATTATTTTCCAGGTGAGAACATTCGACGGCGATAACTCGAGGAACGAGCGTTGACACTTGAAACATTTTTAAATTAGAATTTTGTTGTAGCAGTTCTAAAGTTCTCATATCGCGAAACCAACAAGAACATCTATTTATTTAATAATGTCAATCGGTTGTTAAACCTGTTCGTAATTTACTTAATAAGAGAATTCAATAGGAAGTTACAGGGTTAGCTGCCCGCCTGGCAAAATTACATTTGCACGAAACAATACAGAGCGATAACTGATTGGAACCCGGCACCGAGACGGAGAACATTGCTCGGTTTTAGGTGGAAATTAGAGAGCATTGTAACAGCGCAGCACGCTTGTTTCCGTGAGCATATTTGCGGTTAAAGAGATTTTCACGGGCTCCGCTGTATCGTTCATTCATTAAAGTTCACCACTCGCTCGCTGCCGCACACGGATTTGATTAATTACCTGGAAGCATAAGTTGTTCCCGTGCCAATTCGACTGTCAGACGGCGTGTAATCCAGCGTTCGATTGTAAATTTAAGCTGAACTACATTTCGCCAGCGGCAGTCGATTACAATTACCGCTGCTTCGACCGTGTGTCCCCGCGCAGAATGTCGTGTGTGCGTCTGTTTCCTAATTTGTACTTTCCGCCGATTATACCGTGCAATTTCTATGTAAAAGTTTTTCTTTGTAGAACACATATTTTAGAAGTTCCGTAAGTATTTGGACAGTTAACGAATATGCAGTAAATGTTACAAGGGATTACGAAATTGCTGAACGTCTGAAATAAATATTGTTTGGAAGATATTAAAACTCAATAGATAATGATTATGCTTATAGGAAATAATAAAAGTGGCTTGATAAATAACATTCATACGGGACATCACATTTTCTTCATAGAAACCAGGTGTCCCAATACTCCTAAACGATAGTGTATGCGATTCGCCCTGTATATCAAACTTCAAACACTTCATCGCTTGTAGAAATTATACAATTAAAATAGAGTTTTTTTTTTTTTTATTAAACTAGAATTAATACAGTCAGTAAACATTTAAATATGACGATACAATTAGTAATCTGCTGTATTAATAGGGAATAATTTTTTTGTTAATTTCAGTCTGTTTATTAATTCCAATCGATTTCTAGAGTAACTATCTAAATTTATAATTAAACCGGACAGTGTTTCGCAGATAAACGTCTGTCAATTCCGTATCAATGTTTCGCTCTTGTTAATTGATATTCATTTTATAAAAACAAATTATAATACAGTATAATTTTCTGTGAATCGGCCTGCATCACCGACAAAACCAAAAAAAAAAAGCAGTCCAACGTTTTCCGTTCGAAGAGAGTCGAAACAGATTTCAGCCGAGCCAGACGAAAGCGACAGTCGGCGCGCAAACTATTTGCCATCGAGCATCAACTTCCACGGAAGTGGAGCACCCTCGAGACTTCACCTTCTCCCGTTTTCCCGTCGCGCGCTGCGAGGCCCCGGCACTTTCCTCTCGAGAACATAACCACCGGAAACGAGTCACAGCGTCAACCGCCGCCGCCGGGCGAATGTTTAATGCCCGGAGAAAAGAAACCGACGATTTCGCGTGTATCGATCCGTTGGGCACGTGCATCGAAAGCCAACCGCAGGCTTCTTCGGCAGCCTGAAACGGTGCAAAACGAAGACACGAGGCTAACAAGCCGGGGCAAAAGTGAAACGGCGCTGGACGGTGTAATTAAATATGTACCCTACATCCCCCCCAATTTCACAATTAAACGAAGGGTTACGTGAAAGTGAACGCACCCCCGATCATCCCCGGTAACGACGAAACTCGGGACCGCTGGCGTGTCGCCGGTTTCAATTCCGCTCACGTAAATCGTCTTGCGATCGCGATTCTTTCTTCATCTTTTTTTTTTCCTATCTCCGCGAACCTGGGCCGTGGTTCTCACGGGGCGCCGCCTAATTAAGCCCCTGCAAATGGCGCATAATCATGACTATCGGGATGATCCGAGGGTGAAGGGGGTGGGGGAGGGTACGGGGAGTAGAAGTAGAATCACCGGTGGCGGTAGATCGTCAAGAGCGGATCACGATTATTTTTAATTCAATCAACGTCACCGGGAGCACGCTCGTGGAAGCTGCTTATTTCCCTTTTTCTGTCGTATTCGTGAGTTAGGGGAGTCGTCCGGGGGCGGAGGGAGGGAGAGGGAGGAGGGCGGATTTGAATACGCACATGCCAAATGTCCGGCTGGTTCCCCCGCGCGCGCCCGGTTCTGCCCGTTCTGGCCATCGATCCGTTTGTCCGGCTCGCTCGTGATCCCGCGGCAATAAATAAGGGGAGACGAGACGCAGTAGGACAGTCGCGATGTCGTGAGGAATGCATCGGCTTCTGTCAAACGGGCGAGTGCTGCAGAGACAACGACGACGACGACGACGACGAGAAGGAGGGAGGAGGAGGAAGAAGAAGAGGACCTGGAGAACGAAGAGAAGGAACGATGGAGGAAAGAGAATGAGGTGGAGGAGGAAAAGGACGACGAAGACAACGACGAAGACAACGACGAAGACGACGACGAAGACGACGACGACGACTACGACAGCAACGACGACGGGCCATTGAACGCCCAGAGGGGCACACGCTATACCCATCCGCTGATCCGAGTCTAGATTGCATTAAGGCTTTTCCAAAATGAGCGATCCCTTGGCTTCCAACTCGACAGAAAGGGAGAGAGAAAGAGAGAGGAGGACCCTCCTCCGGAGATCCTACTAACGACTCCCAAATGCGGACAAGCCGAAGGTCCGAGGCACGTAGACCTCGTCACCTTTTCGTGCTTTCGGCTGAGATTTCGTGATATCGAGCGCCACTACCGTGTGGTACGGTAGTTGCCATTTTAACGATGCAAATGATTCGAACGCGCCGGATGGATTACGGATAGCGGTACGTCTGTCCCAACCTCTGATTAACCATCCGAGCGGTATTCGGTACGGTGTACACGTACGAATGTACCCAGGTCGGTATACCGTGGTAAACAATCATTTTTCCATTGGTAGAATCTTTCCCTGTTTACCTATATTTTGTTTTGACAAATGGTTTTTTCTTCAACCTTGTTGGATAAAGTACATATATGTATATCGAAATTTAGTCACAGTACGTTTCTTGACGACTCGAGAGAAGCTGTTGAGATACAAGAGAATGGAAGATAATGAAAAATGCTTACTGCCTAGACATGCAAGTCCCAATTTCTTGTACGCATCACTAACAATACGCTCGTAGTGGTAAGATAAGTTAAAATACGATGTGTTGTATTGTCGCAAATTCCGTGCACCTACCATAGAGACACTTCCCTGTCGTCTCGTTTGTATTCGGGGTTGTAGAAAAATCGATTATTTCGATCACGAAAACGCGCAGCCGGGCAAGAAGAGGTATGCGATTCAACGGCGAAGGGGGCTTGGCAATTTTACGAGCGACCGTAGCACTTAAAGATCATACTTTTGCGTGAATTTCACGTACAACTGATGAGACACCGCTAACAATGCCCAGTCATACATCGAAGTCGTCAAGGACACGGGTCCCCTGCATACAAACGAACAGAAGGGGGTTCGGGGGGCCTCCGGAGATGCACACCGTGCCGCGACAGGAAGAATTGAATACAGTCAAGGGGGCTTTTCTTAATCATGTACCGATTCCGAGCCGCCCCTTCTTTACGATCCCTGTGAAAAGTACCGCCCGGTTGTAAATCGGCCATTTCGTGTGCTCCTTTACGGAACACTCGATCCGAATACATACTTGGGTCTTTTATTCGCGTGTATCTTAGAATCGGGCCGCGGTCGATTTTATCAGTTTCTGAACATTCATCGATTCATGGAAAATTTATCCAAGAAAATTTTGACGTTTCATTCTCCATCTTTGAAATTTTAAATTCAACTGTAATAAACGTGATACAGTAGAGGCTCCATGTGAGTTTGAAACTAGGGACCGCTTCAAAACTTTCACGGTGCACCGCGAATCGTTTCAATACCTTACCAATCTATTTTTTGCCCGAAACCCGAGCCTCGGCAGCAAAAGTGGAGATGTAATAAATTATGCGCTTGTGGTGGGGATGAAGTATTGTAGAAACTCTCACGAGGAACTTCCTATCCTACACTCATAGAGCGTTCACTGTACGAAATTCGTAGAATGTCCAAGACGTATATTTATACTATGCGTGCAAAAGTAATATTACTATTTTTTTATAGGATTAAAATAATATCGTAATTAATCACTGCAATTACGGGATGGTTTTCTTGCGCAACGGACGTCAATTTCACGGAGCGAGATCACGGGATGCCGGAACAGGCACTTTTGCCGGACTCGAACGATCGGATAGGATATATCCAGAAGGAAACGTAGGAATTCGGGAATGGACGTTAACGAACGGATATTGCGTCAGCCGGTAATCAAGGAATTAGTTTCATCGGATCGCTTAAGAGCCACTCTCGTCGTCCGGGGGGCGTTCGATTTGGAAATTGACACGTTTCAAAGCACGATACACGAGGAAACGTCTTGATAAGAGCACTCGAAGCAAACTTCGCGTGTCGGGCTATCGTTGAATGTGTCGGAAGAGGAAGATGTGTCAAGTACCGATAATTCAATTATACCCGGGATCGGATACGAAGGACATAAGTATACCGGGGACAGAACGTACCGATCCATATCCTCTCGGTTCACAATTACGACCCGTTGTTCGATACGTTTGAAACGTGGTAGTTTCGAGGAATTCCTCGGAATTCTATTGTACATTAAAACATCACTGGTACACGAATAATTCGAGGATTGTTCAGTAATGATACGATAAAGCTTGTGATGGTATTCACTTTAGGAGAAGTGTGTTTCTAAAATCTATCGGAATACATCTTCTAACAAACGAGAAGAAAACTGCGAAAGTAGAGCAGAACATTACTGACTTCAACATGTTCTATCTTTCAGTAACTCCACAATCAATCGGTAGAGTATCTTCCAATCAATATCGAAAGATGGAAACGGAAAGGAAAAGCGACGACAGGCTGGGATCTCGCTTCCGGAACACACGGTAGTACGTACGTATATACCCGGCTAACCAACGCCCGAATATACATAACCCTCGACCTCCCCGGGTACAAATCTGATCGTCCCAGAGAGATAGTGGTGGATCTATCGGCCGGTGGTGGATACGAGAATCGGTGGAAGAGGGCGCAACGATGTCGCGATCGGCGCGCAGCTACGGAGCCCTATCGCGATTTATACTTTCCATATATTATCCCCGTGGACGGTACGTCGTAAAGCGATACTCTCTACCTGGTGGCTGTTTGTCCAACGGATAAACACATTGCCACGGCTGACAAAGCCGGCAGCAGCCTCTAAACACATTACATATCCCTTCGCGCCTGGTCGCTGTTTCCCCTTCGCCCTCGCCGATCTTTCGCCAACCGTGGACGCAAGCTCACACGCATACTTGGCGGAACAAATATATGTATAGCGACTTCGTAAAACGCCCGAGGTGTCAGACGGTAGTGTTTTGTCGAGTGTCCGATGTCAACCGTACAAGGAACGAACGATGCATCGATCCTTACGGAGTTCGAACACTTCGATTTTCTCACCTGTAGCGAGAACGGATATTACCGATTATTACTAATGGCAAACCTAACAGGCGACAGAGAATTACTCGATAATGAAATACTGGATATACATGTGTCGTATGACGAGGAGAGTACACAATGAACATTTTTAGTGTTTACAATAAAACTTGGAAAATTTCTCCAGAGGTCAATGAATCATTTGTTATAGCCCTGCATAACGAATATAATATATACGTTGGTTACAGTTTGGTAACACAATTTATGAACACCCTGTATGTTCCATCAACCATAAACGCCTGCCACCAACCGTATCCACAACCGTTCCGCAATCATCTTCGTCGAGCGAACGAGACAGAATCGTAGCTGATATTCGAATAATAAACGAACCGCGAAAATATGTTTGTCCCGCAGGTTGGTCCCTCGTGGACGAAACCTTTTTTTTTTCTTTTTATTGTTTACTCGACGGAACTCGGAGCTGATGGTGAAGAAGGGTGGCGAGAACGAGAAGAGAACCCCTCGTCGGTGGTTCGCCTGCGGGGCGAAGATTCATCCGGAGGTGCGACCCCTAGGGTTTTGTCTCAAAGATAAAATTAACCTTGGTATATTCCCTGATAGCGTCCCGCGGGGAAAAAAAGAGGACCGAAGAGAGAGAAATATATTTTCTGAGGACGAGGATCCTACAACTTTTGCCGCCATGTACAGCGAACTTGTAATTTTTGAATTATGGAGTCCGTTGATAAAACACAAGGGACCACCTCGAAACTAACCCGTAGCTACTACATTTTAAATTCAGAGATACAGTAAACTGAACGCGCACTGCGACGAAGAACGACAGTTCAATTCCGTGGACGAATTCGTCCCTTCGAATTTTCACGAATACACAAAGATCGGGCTTCGAAAATTTCTGTGAATAGTCGGAGCAGAGTGTATGATAGAGAAAAAAAAAACTGAAATAAAATCATATCTCGAAATTTTCTGATATTTTCCCTTCCGAGAACAGCGATGGTGCCACGAAAAAATATGCTTGACCAATCGCGAAAATCGAAACGGTGGGCCATAGACCGCGATGAAAATCAAAGCTGTATTCCCAGTCGGACGTACGCAAAAGAGGCGAGCTAGACCCACATTCTACGAGTGTCCACGCAACGTACACGCCGGCACGAGATAATACCAGAGGGGCTGTAGAGGGGAGGATTTTTTGAAAATACACCACAGGGAGAAAGAAGGGAAGACCAGGCCGGTGCTGCGCTGCGCTGATCGAACGGGGCGAGGCGAGTCGCGTACACACGCACGTGGGGCAGCGCTCGTTAAGCGCAGTGCGATTCACCGAGATATCGTGCCGGCCTTAAATCAAGTCCCTCTGCCTCTCAACTGTTGACTGACTTTGAGCCAAGTCCACCGGGCGTATACGTAAAACAAAAGAATCGTTAACGTCCGCCGCGACGATGCACGGAACCGCGGCGCATTCAAATGAGCTATTGGCCATTGCAAAAATGACGACGAGAAAACGAGAGCGAGACGACGACGACGACCGGATCCTGGCCGCACGGAGGGACCCCGATCCCCGGGAGAAATAAGGCCGGTCCAACCGTGCCGTTTCGAAGCCCCTTCGCGCAGTATGTTTAATGAAAAAATGCAGGAGGACAGTGTTGTAGTGGTCTTTTCGGTACGTACAATGAAGCTGTAAGTATTTGAATATTCGAACTATTCGAATAATTCGAATAGTACCTAGTCTTCGTATTGTTTGAGTATTTGAATAACAGAAATCGCATTTCAGATTGTACCGAATAGAAATTTGAGAAACAAATAATTGTAAAAGCCAGTATGAAAAAAATGTCACGATAGAATGTGAAAAAATATGTTCGAATTCCTATTCCTATTCTGGAAGCTTGCAGCAGATCCATGTGACTTGCAAAACAAGCGGTCGAATTTGATACGAGTGCTGTGACTTTCGTGGATATTTAATTTTACAAAAACTCTTAATGAGCTTGTTTTTAGTTACTTACACGGTTTTCAGTTAGTAAAGATATAAATGTAATGCCATGAAGCGCGCCAGAGGCGAGATGGTAAACCTGAAAGAATATCACTGGACTGAATATGTTATACTTAAAAGGCATCTCGGTTATTCTGACGGTGCTGTCGTAGTAACCGGTGCACGAGCAACATTGTTCTATAAATTGTCGTGATTTACACGTGAATTAATTGGCTTTAAGAATTGCGCTTTAATCGGAATCGGTGTTCGCGTAACGATCGCCATGCATTCAAATAAGCTGTCGACCATCGGAAAAGCAACAACAGGGACACAAGGAGAACGATCGTGGCTACCCGAGGCGCACGTTGTGTCGCACGAAAAGCAATCTGACGAGAAATGAGACCGGTTTGACGATTAAGTGCGCCCGCGTGTCGACTCTCCGTACCGATAAATTTTAACCTCTGTGCTATTGCATCGTGAAACAGAATAAGAACTTTTAGTTTGGATATTCCCTGCATTTTTCCCCCTGCCTCGTCCGATAATGTTCATGAGTCGCATCATTTATTCCGCATAAATCAGACGAGATGATTTTTCAGACAAATATAACTGCTAATTGCAATTAGTACAACGTTCGCCTGCACCGTATCCTTTTTAACGATAAACTCTTTTAATGACATTCAGTCGCAAAAAGATGGACACGCTGGAACAGCGTATACGTATTTTTCGTTTGAATATTAAAATATTTAAATCATTATCTAAAGTAATCGAAATCTCTGAGGGTTACTTCTACGCCGAATAATTTTCGGGGGGAAAAATCCTAAGAAATTTTCCATGAATGGGAATGTTTAAAACATTCGGCACGATGAATCGCAGCAATTTATCCGGCACGCGTTCTATCGCGAAATTATTTGCCTCACCCCAGAATTCCGTGCGCACGGTTCAACTAAATAGTATCTCGTGTTTCGTTTCGAGCACCGACAAAACATTTCGAGGGAACTTCTAACGAGCTGATACGTCATAAAAGTTTAGAACCGCACGTAACTGCTCGCAATACCTACATACGTTGCACACACGGCGTAGTAATTATATATCATCGTATAAATTCGATGAAATTTCACCGCGTCTTCCAGTCCGGTTAAACGATACAAGGCGTTGGTTCTTTCGTCACTGAATCACGTTTGTCAGTCTCCATTAAACGAACGTCGTGAAATAATTCATAAACGATCGTTTTGGATGACGTTAATCGCCACGGTCGTTGTACACGGTGTACTGATGTAGTATCCGGCGGAAAATTGATCCTCACCGGACACGTCCCCCGAACGGATCTAATTTCACGAGCGTATTCGATAACGATACCTCTGACAAACGATCGACGTCAGAATTGCCTCGATGTGTTTCACCTTGAACCGGGCCTTAACGCGTCATCATGGCCGCGGTCGCGAAATCAAAAGGCGAGCGTTTCACCACGATCGCTTTGAAGCTGCATACCCAGGTCATGAGATTGATCTTTCAGGAAATCTATTTCTAACGAGGGCCAGGTCGTCGTCGACGCGTATAAAGCGCGGCAACAGACGCGATTGGAAGCAATGGGGTGGGCTTTCCCTCCTCCCGGGTAACGACGTTTCAAAAACACGCCTAACCTGGCCAGCGAATCGGTAATTGACAGTCGAATCGGGACAGATGAGACGAGTAGGTGGCCAAAAGGTCTCCAGACGGTTACGGGTGAAATGTCTTAAAAGTGAAATGTCGTGACGCCGGCGTGAGAACGAAGATAGATCGAACCTCGTCCTCTTCGTCGCTTCTCTCCTTTTTCTAGGGAACAGACAGCGAGAAGACATTTAGAAGATATAAAGACGATAAGAATGAGATCGTCCTGTCCTAGAAAACGATCCAATCGAGGTCCATTGTGTGTCAGGTGCCGCGAACGGATTAACCTCTTTACACCCCGAGGTCGTTTCAAGCCCACGGGTAGCTGTTGCAGCGCGCATTTCATAACATTCCCCGGCAATCTTCCTTCATTAAAATTACAGGCGATTACATTTTTACTGTTCGTTGAGACAATTTATACTGCAACCTCCACCCATTGCTGTCCGTACCCGGCGACCTTTCGACGGCCAATTGTATCGTGCAACGAAATTAAAAAACCGTTTCTCCTTACTCCCCGTAGAACGGACGGAGAAGAGAGAGGGGAGAAGAATTTCATCGTAAACACGATAATCGTCCGGCTCCTCTTTCGCGACGGCCATCGACGGTTCGTTTAATTTAATCCACCTTGCGATACGGCGACATTCCGAGCAACCAGGAGGAAAGAAAAGGGCAAACGGACACGCGGGATTCTGTGTACATACATACGCAAACAGATACGCATACGTGCGCGAACGCGAAAGAGGGATAGAGCAGTCGATGGCGAGGCGGAATTGGCCGGTGCTCATCTCTGCCTAGAAGCCAGTGCATCTCCGAATATGATTAGCATATGCATGAGTCGACCAACCCCTTTCCGCAGCCTCGAACGACTGACCGCGCATGTCAGCGTCAGCGTTCTCCGCTACCATCCCCCTTCGACTCTCACAGCTCCGTTCCCCTCTTGCACACACGCACACACGCAAGCATACACTGTTTCTACACACATGACTCTGTGTGTACGCGCGCACCGACGACGCGCGTAAACGTGCCGCCGCTGTCGCGCGCGCACACAAACAAACCCGAGACACCGACTGGTCCGCCGCCGCCGCCATCAGAAACTTCAGTAATACCTTCCACGTCCCTCAATTACCTCCTATTTAATTACACCGCCGCATAATTAACGTCGCGAGAGCACCCTCGCCTGACGTGACGTTGGCGTGGCTTCGGCTTGACCGACTGGCTACCGAAAGCCCTGGGTGTGTGTGCAGTGTCCTATATCCAAGGTGACACACGGCCCGGAGCCGCGGGACAGGTGAAACTGAACCGTAGGACCGAACGAAAGTTCAGGAATTCCGGTTTCGGAGAAAGTGTTCTCGGAGTCATAGTCAGTAATGTCTTATTTTACCGATAAGCTTTTACAACACACAACACATTGAGTCTCTTAACTTGCAAGAAATACTCCTTTTTCGGGAAGACGAAAAACATAGCATTCCATTAAAAAAAATAGAGATGACCTTGAAATTTCCTTTGTGCCTTCACCCACGCAAAAAATGTTTGTGTCACAATATTCCCCCCTCTATACCATGTAAATTTTGTATATAACATTTTTTCATATTATTACAAATAACGGCAATATTCAAAGTGGACATAGTTAGTGCCCCACCCTGTATATGGCTAGAAAGTGCAACAGATGATACCATTAGCTGCTAGATGACTATGTTATACTGTAAAAATCGCGAGGAGCTAAATTACCAGTAGAGGGCCACCATACCTACCACCCTTTTCTCTATTATTTAATGGAACTCCAACCCCTCTATATACGCCTACGTTATCCAGAAGATTCCTATAGTTTTCAACCACTCTATAAAATGCATAAATTTTAAATCGGTATACTTGTACATCAAGAAACGTGAAAATAAACGATATTTCCAGTTTTAGTACACACACGTTGGTTGAAGGGAAAAGAGTTAAGGATAGACAGGACCGGTCTCAAAGTTGACTAACCGTTCAAGTCCACGCGAGCCATACTTCAGACGCCGATAAACATTTGCCTAGAAATACTAGGGGCGAGGTTGCGGCGGGGGGAAGCTCCAAGTTACTTGAATGCAGAACGAAGAAGAACGAGAGGTAGGTACTTATTCGTCCATTCGATGCGCACGTCCGTTACATTCCTACGGAACCGGCTAAAAAGATCACGCACGCTCGATAAAACTTTCAGGAGATCTCTGTCGGTTGCATAATGCACGAAAGCGGACAGCGGAATCGCGGCTGCGGCGACGCAAGTAGTTTCTCACGTTACCTCCGTTGGAATTTCCCACCCGTTCGTCGAGCGCGTCGCCGGACTTCATCCACTTAAGGTATCCACCGACTAGGTTACCAGAGAAAATTAACGTTAAGAAGATTCAGGTATCGTGTTTTAGGGAATGAAGTTAAACGGAGATTAGAGGTATAAAACTTGCCGCCTACTTACATGCGCGATTGAACCGATTATTCGGAAACTATTCAAGAGATTAATTCTCCGGAAAATGTGAAATACTATAATCAACAGAGCTCCTCTTGAACGGGAACTTAGGTTTGACTCGGAAAATAATAAACGATAATCGAGGTGGGCTTCACTTTTGCTTGAGTTCGCTTAAGTAACAGGTTACGGTGCCTATTGTCTGTATTATAATTATAGCATTGTATTTAACGACACCGTTATCGTTAGTTCGCTTTGTTGGCTTGCTGAATTTATACGTCGATTTAGCAAGTATGTAATGTAATAATTAAGGACAAAGAGTAACTTCGTCGGAGATCGAACGTTTTCTCAACGAATTCGTTCAGTTTTAATCGTGCACATCCATTCTCATAAACAGTCCGCATACTTTTGTTCGCGGCGAATCAATCGCTTGGAAATGTAATCTACGCTATTGCGTAAAACTGCCGTCGATGCAAATGGAAAACTGATTGAAAAGTGGTACCTTAACTGGTTTGATGGGCTATCGATCGGCGAGGTACGCGGAGATACGATTTTGATCTGACTGCGGGCGTAATTGTCTTCCCCGGGATTGGCATACAATTTCCGGCCAAAAATCGCTCTCTCTCTCTCTCTCTAGAAAGTTGAATGAGGCCGATGCTGCGACGATCTCGGTTATAAACAGTCTGTTAAGATGCTTTGTTGTAAAACTTGATTGCAAACCTCGTTAATCATGTTACCATATATAATAGGAAGAAATACATATTTTTCAACTGTTTAACAGAAAGCACAATCAAAGAAAAGTTTACTTATCTACCGAGGGATTAATGGAGCCAAAAGATTAAAGAAACATTTAATTAAACTTTTTCGAATCTATATTTCACATATTTCAATTAAAGTATCTATAATAATATATTCCAAATCTACAATATCTAATCTTCATTCTAATACATACAAGATTGGAAAACCTGAAAAAATTCTCATCATAGCACGATGAACACGTTTTGAATATCTATTCAATTACACGCAAACCTTTAGTACTAATAGCTTATTGTACGAGGAAATAAATATTTAATACGACGACAACCGATGACGTTCCACAAATGGTATCACGTGAACACCAACTATTAGCAGTTAATGACGTGATTGGACACTGGACCACGTGATTGTCTCTACTTTTCAAATATTCGAGGTTCCAAAGTTTTTTTCACACACATATCAGAAACCATATTTTCTAACGAATTTTTTTGAAACCATTCGGTCATCCATAGCGTTAATTTAGTGATTGTATTCAAGTAGATTGTAAGAATCCCAACACAAGCGGGTACAGGTTCAACGTCAATTATCGGTAGTTTCCTAGTGAAGGCGGCACGGGCTAAGGCCATGCGCGTAGACGAGACAGGACTTCCACGAAACTGTACCCTTTCACGTCGATCCGTACCCTTCAAGCCCCGAGCGTCGAATCGACGGACTTAGATTAACTTAGGAAAGAGGCTGGCTGGAAGTTCAAAGAGGCGTCGCGCGACGCTGTGCCACCACGAAGTATTCGAAGAACGGCGAGATTCGGCGGGCGCAACCCTGAATCGGATGACGGAGGAGGAGGGCTAGGGAGAACGGTATATAACGGGGCAAAGTCGCGGGCGGAACTTTAACAAATTTACGCGCTGCAGGAAACAGGAGGACGCGGTAGAGAGGGTATATAGGGGCCGAGCGACTGCTCTTATCGAAAGTTCACCGTGTAGACTCTGGCTGTGACACTGAGTAAGCGCTCGACTTTCGTATCGATTAGACGAGATTAGAGAGAAAGGGAGAGGGTGAGAGGGTGGCAACGCGCGCCACGGGAATCATCTGTGAATCTACGCCGGCGATTTCATTTATGTTCGAAGCCCCCGAGGTCGGCTGGATTCGAACGCTTCATCCCCTCTGTCCTACCCCTCTCGAAAGACGCTGTGTGACGCAGTTCGAATACAAAATTAGTTGGACGGTAATTGATCCTCTAAATGAACATCTTGGGGGAACCACTCGGACGAATTCGCGATGAGAAAGCGGTAGTGCGAAACGGTGTTCGTCGTTAACGCATCGTCGACCGAATATTACAGATTCTCTGTTATCGTAAATTAAATCCTCGCTGGCAAATTTATTAACGGTACGGAGAAACGGTGATACCAGACGTTCGGAACGGATGGGCACAGAGAATTATTTACGATAAACTGTGTTAATCAAGTGGTGCTCAACTCCTCAACGCCCAGGCCCTTAAATCGTCATTTCAAATTTATAAGACCGATATATATGTCGTATCTTGTTATTTTAATTTTTTATGAATATCAATACATTACTATTTAATTGCACACAATAATTTGTAGAACGACTTGTAGAAAATTATCAAAATTCTTATACGACTGATATTTTACCGTTCCGTTACAGGTGACAGTTTAATAATGAATTATCTGTAAATATCAAGCTCGCCGCCATTTTCAGGTTACAACAAAATTACCGGGCATTAAATATTCACGGACTTTTAAAAGCATACATACATTGTAACTTTACGTTAATCGTATTATGCCCGGTACGAGTACCGGAACAAACATGGGATACAGTATGGCCGACGATACATTGAATTTTCCAAAGTTAATATCAAAACGGGAAGATTATGGAAAATATGTATCGTGAATGTGTTCTCGGCCATTTGCCGGTGTACTGTTGACGAGCCGTCCACGGTTGTGTAGCACGTGTCGGCGTTGAAAGGGTGTCCGCATAGCGCGCGAACGAAGAGGGTGGTGCCATTTAATAATCAGTAAACTAGTTACAAGCACGCATACATTCATGCAGAAACGGCCTAGCCCGGTCGCATGTGCGCCCTGAATTATTTACACGGAGGATGACCGCTCGCCAAAATGGACTTAGAATTCGCAATTAAGGTGCACGGAGCCATGAGCCCGAAACGCATTATCGCATTATTATTAAAATCGAGTAAAGCCGTCGCTAGCGCGCGCGCGCGCGTGCACGCCCGTCCGCAAAATTTAAGACCTTCGTTCACTTAAGCGCCCCCTGTCAGAACGAGAATACAAGAGAAGGCCTGGGCGTCGTCGAGAATGAAAATGAAAATTCACGCCAGTGAACCAACCGCCAAAATTTTAATCCCGAAATATACGAGCACACGTTACGAGGAACCATGAAACAACCTCGGTCGAACTTCGTTCCCACGACAATTCTACAACACGGCACCGAACCTTTTTGGACTAAACGAAATCAGGATCGGAATTCATTGATCCGGGGAAGCTACCAATTAAGTATGAGAATCGTACGCCTACCACAAAAATAGTAATCTTCTGAAATTAACAAGGACCAGAATTTCAAAATCGTAAACAACTTAATTGGACCAGGAATGATCACGGGACTCTTAGAAATTGATTTACATGAGTGGTAATTGAAGGAAAAATATTTTATTGAGAATTTTATGGGGTTCAATATGAAATGACAATTCTGAGAAGCGTTATTGGATTTTTGCTGTATTCTATTCAGTGTGCCAAATAAGTACGTCGAGACACGGCGAACGCGGTGGGGAAATATTCGCCGAGAATTCAACGACCTGACAAGCGCGAAGAAGACTTTTAGGGAAAATACGCCGGTCGAAACGTTGCGCACACATTCGACACACACCATCGTGGCCATCTGAACTGTGCATGCAAATTTTATAGGTTAAAGAGGGCAGCCGACCGACCACGGAAATAATTATCCGAGTCACCCTGCATTCGGTGCCTTACTCATTTCTGACCAACACACCAACCTGCGTGGCAACTGTTCCACGACTTGCGCGATCGACGCATCTGGGAAGGTTTACGTTATGTTTTAAACCGTAACTTTTCGATAATTCGATCGACGGTTCGAACACACTGGACGTAGATCGAATTATTGGTGAATATGTTGAAAACATGGTTGATTACGAATAAAACTTATCAGAGAATAAAGAGACGTTGAACGAAAGTCGGACAACTTTTGTCCCACTTTAAAAAGTCGTTTAGGTCTTAAAAGTCGTTAAGTATAGGTTTATCGATAAAAAAAAGACTCAATATGACCTTGAAAACTCTGGAAAAAAGGGGTTATAAAAAACTTTGATGCAATCATCTCAAAGCTCTCCTAGAATCACATTGCACTAGCCAAATAAATTTTTTATTGAACAGTTGGCAGTAAAATAATCTAAGCTGATCTCGTTTCGTAGTCCACCCTATGTAGAATAACTATTCAGTATAATCGACCATTTCTGCAGGTAATCTTCCTACTGTAAATTAATTCTAAAATTAATTTTCTCCCTGTCAAATTACAGTCGTATTCATCGTATAGGATCATCGAGTAATTCGTGATAGAGATTCCGACAAACAAGTCGTCCAATCCCACGACGTTAACCCAAACATTCCGCGAGTTATTAGGATCGCGAATTCCCAATTTCAAGCATGCACGGGAAACCATAAATCGACGTGAACGGAGTTAAACAGCAATAGGTAAACGGATCGGCGTGCACACGCGTATCCCACACAGTGCATAAATTCTCCTTACACTATGTCTAGCTATCCCCCCTTTCGTATGAACGGCTCGCGTGTGGGCATTGAGATTTTAGAGAATGTTCTTGTTGCAACCACACCGCGCCTGAACCGACCAGCAACGTCTACAAATTGTCGGCCCCTTTAGGGAAGCGAATATTCAATGGAAGAATCCCGTGGATGCTTGTGGGCGATTCACCTGTCTCTATTAATCATGAATCACTTTTGAACGCATTACCAGTCGAATGATCTCTGTACCCTAGGGTCGTTTTACAGACTGTACAAAATAAAACTACCGCAAAGCATAGAAACGCGTTGGCCTACCGAGCGGACTGTGAAGTCTTCGACACACATAACGCTATCAGAAAAGGAGAAATTATGCAGACATGTCGTTTTTAAACATGGACACAATAGATTTACCAGCATCATTTTCTTCCTGTTAATTTCCCTTCGATCCTTCCAGAAATCTCAAGTTGGCTACACGAACCCGAGCGCCTTTAGAATGTCCCTTATTATCATTACAAGTAGTAACACATACCGAAGGATTATGAAATATTTGACCGACAATCGTTTATTATATCTCCCAACGAAGTTCTGACGAACTTTTAAACTTTTCCACCTTGCGACTCTCACTTACAGTACGAAGGAAAAGATCCGATATTAAATTCCACGTTCTTCATAACCGTACGTGAAATACAAGAACATCCGTATACTCTTCGAGGCCAGAAGTGCAGAACCGCCGGAATTAAAATAAAGGAACGAAAAGTACGTACAAATTTAATAAGAGCGCCGCGGGTAATCCCTGGCCCCAACATATTACAACGAATGCGAGTGAAAATATTACGCATCCGTATAATCCTGACCCCGTTAGAAGCGCGGCCTCGCAAAGAATAATTAATTAGTTCGGCTCTCGGCCGTTGCGAAGCCGCCGATTTTCCCGTGCATGCATGTATATATTCCATCGGCCAATACCTTCATTCCAGTCAGTGCCTAGGAAGTAATTAAACGTCCGATGATTATCTATTTCCTACGTAGACATTCACCTATCCACCATCGTCCCCCGTTCGAACGTTCCTCCTTGCCCTCCCAGCCCCAATCCGTTCCTCGCCACTAGTCTCACCTTTGCACAATGACGATGCCCCACCAGTTGAACCGGAAATTGCTACGGAATCGGGGTTAGTCGTCGCGACAGGGGAACATCGCACACATCGTCACCACGTATCAACGTCGTGTGCAACGTGTAAGCAACATGGTGGAATGCGGTGACTTTCTTGAGACACGTTTCGATTAACCTGTTTCAACCCCTTAACTGGACACGTGGCGTTTCAGAGACCACGCATGTGTATAAACTACCATATATTTCTGGAACGAAACCTAACCCACAATTTCCTTACTTTTGCGCAGTGATACGAGTACCTTGTATGTTATCGCTGAACATTAAACGAATTTTATAAAAATATGCATCGTTTCGTCATTCTGTAAGAGAAAAGGTAGCCGAGGACATTCATAACACGGTTTATAAACACTGAGGTAAACATCGCATGCGATAATAGAAAGTCAATCATGATGCTAACATACAAAAATGTTTATATCTCAAAAACGGTTCACCTTTCAATTTAGGTTTACTAAGGCGTTTTTACTCAGTACAGTGTGTTCTATATACCATATAAATATTGAATGTTTTTTTTAACATCCTGTATACATTGTAAACGTTTCTGATATGTTCTGTCGTGGACCATTGGTGTCCCACTTGGCGTGAACAGGTCGTCCGGAGGAAAGATCCGAGAAAAGAACGCATGGAACGATATCGCTACGCATGAACAAACAATTTGTAGCTTATAAAATAAAGCATGCACATGATAGTGACTACAGTGAATTAATGTTGGGTACACGGAACAAGTCATTTCGAACGACCCTCAAAGACGTCAGCCAACCCCTTCCGCTTTACCATCGAACGCTCAAACCACCTTCGACGATTAACACGTGAGTTTAAACTCCGTGTCCTAGGCGTAGGGAAATATATGTATGTGTGTACGTGTTCTGCGTTCGACAGTTGCCACCGTGGAAAGCCGTTTCATCTTTGGGGACGGTGGAGAACAAAGTTGGACCCCTTTTAACATCAAATAAACCGTGTCAACTTCATACAAACTCTCGGCGACGTAAACTCCTTGAAGGGGGACGCCTATCTAGAAATTTAAAAAACACGATTTTTCAATTTGGATATTTTCTTTAAGTACAACATCTCGAAAATATTCCCTGAACGTTTCAAGGTAATTCCTTCTAGGTAGGCATCTCCTCTTAAACGAAATTAAAATAAATTTCGTTCGCGATATTTTTAATACTACGCGAGATATTTCAACCGTCACGTTTAATTCCGTTCTCTAAGCGTCGGAAACGAAATTCGGTAATTTTCCACTCTGTATAATTTCATTTCACGTTCCACTTCGAATTAACGTACAATAAAGTTTCCACTAGAGCCAATTATTTTATTCATTGGGGGGGGGGGTCATTCGTCGAAACGATTTCATCGTTCAGTAAACAATTTATTAATTCGGGTATCCAGGGTAAATATTTCAAAAGAGGTATTCGGAATAAAAAAAGAGGGTGCAGTTTTTAAGGGGTGGTTGCGGGGGGAAGAGATACGAGTAATCAACGCGGGGTAAATATTGAAACGTTCGACTCGGTACGATTTTAGATATTTGACTTCGCTGGAGAGAAAGAAAAAAAAAAAGGAAATCCCGGCCGAACGCGGAAAGAATTTAATTTCGCCCTCGGCGAACGGGGTATTGGCCAGCCTCTTTTTTCAACCCCCCGGCGAACTTACAAACTTGTTCCTTAACTTGCGTCGAACGGACGTGAGAAAGAACCCAAGCAGCGAGTGCTCCGGCGGCGCGGGCTCCGCTTTAATTCTACGGTTCTCCCTGATATAATTTACCGTGTAATCAACTGAAACATCGCAGTGGGTTACCCGAACCATTCCTAGAAGCCCTGGAAATACTTTTCACCTAGTGTGCTTCATCGGCTCATCCCCGTTAACGCTACGTTAATATTTGCATAGTTTTGCGTATTAATTTTCGGAGTATTTTGTATCGGTCAGAAATGAGCAAAACCAAATCGAAAACGTGAAAATAACCACAAGGATGATACTCATTTACGTGATACACAATCGCTACGAACCGAACAAAATTTCCCCGTGTACGTAATGTATTCGACAAATATATAGAAAAATAGCCCTTTTAGTAAACTATTATCGATAGAATGTTTGTTTTTTTCGACTACAGCATATATAATATTTCGAGGGATTGCAAAATATCTAGGAGAAAACCGATAAGCAGAAAATACGATTTTATTTACATTCTCTTAAATTACTCTTTAATGTCTAATAGAATCATCCCTGAAGAACAATTTCCAGTAGAATCCTCAGCAACGTCCACCCTTGAACGGACAACATTTATATATTTCTTCTCACTAAACAGAACGAAACCTGTGTTCATTTCAGCAAGCAACGACTAGTAAGTACAGAGTACTGATTTCGATGTACTCACCATTTTCGATATCTGTTACGTGTGCCAGTATTACGTGCAAGCACAAATTATATAGAGCGACGCGTGGTAGTATATGATCCATATAACGACACAGATCAGATAGAGGGCCCCATACGTCATCATGACGCGAAATATCCATAGGAAGAAATAATTTTCCGTGTTACCGTCGCGAAACACGAGCTTCCAGATCGGTGACCGATTCATCGTGTCGCCGTGAAGAGGGTTTCCTAACGGCGCGCGACTGTCTTAGTTCGATGTGCTCCGAGATCGATCAGGTTATAAAACGGACCGTAACGTTGGAAACAATTGCCGCCACGTGTCACTACGAGCCGATGTATCGTTCGTAAACATTGATGTTGTAACAGGTACACGATTCACTGTTCTGTCGCCTGCAGGCGCACCATGGACCACATTTCCCGGATTTCCGTTCGTGGATACGCGATACTAAATTCTCCTTGTAAGTGCAGCCGTCGTTTCAATATTCGACAGCTCCAACGATGACTGTTCTCGCGGCTCCGTTTCTGTGCGTGCACCGTGACAAAACAGCGGAAACAAGCGACTGTAAACAAACGCGAATCTCGCCCCGGTTGTGCTGTTTCGCCCAGGTGTATTACTTTGAATTTCTTTGCAGCAACGCGAGACGGTCGTTCGACGTCGCAGCCCCCCTCCCATCTACTCGATTTTACGACATTGTTCGTTCGGGGATCCAAGATTGAAAGTGCTGAAAATAATTTTCCCTTCCTATTGGAAGTTATTTGGAAACGAATGTATGTTTGAAAATGTATAGAGAGGACGAAGGAACATTTCTTCGAGATTCTTGCTTCGAGGAACAGAAGTTGATCGATAGTATATTCTGTATCGTATTTGTACGAAACCGGAAAATTATTGAATAGAATTATCGGAGTAAATTTTTTTTCAACCGTGAGAAAACGGCTGGAACGTCTTCCGGCCGCTCGGAAGTTCGTCGAAACTTTCGTCAAAGCTCGACGAAGCAGACGTCGTTGCTCCGAAGTACAAACTGCAACTCATTCGTTAATTTACGCGGCAGAAGTTATTGCCAAGGGGGGCTCTCTCGGTGAACTGTCGATTCTTGGTGGGCGGTATACCCGTGTGTCGTCGTAACGAGAAATTCTCACATAAATCAGAGTTATTAATGGATCCAAACGCGTCGGGAAGTGTGTTCCATGACGAAGAAAACCGACCGCGCCGGCATAATGCGCGGTATGACCCCGGCAAACGCTTACTAATCTTCTGTATACTCTGCCTCGCAGACAAGCAGTCTAATTTAATAACAAACATATAGGACTGCTAGCTATCCTCGCGTGCTGTGGCATATCCATCGTCAACTAATGATCGTTTACCTTGAGCGTGGCATTTAGATGGGAATTAAGCAACGCGTGAAAAGTCAAACCGAGCTTCTCGGCTGTTAACGTCACCGACGAATATTATTGCGTTCGAGTATCCTCTGGTTTCGTTCGAATTAAATATTTTATGCAAACATCCACCACGACTATGGGGCATACTAGGAGTAGTCGTCAACGGATAAATATAAAAGCAATTGTTTCGATGTCGAGGGGTACGTGCAAAAAGGGGGCGGTCCGAACACTGTGTAGGACACTCGAAGAGGAAATAAAGATATAAAAGGAAAATGGGTAGGAGGAGATAGGAAAAGACGCGGAAAAGATGCAAGAGTCCCTGAAAATAATTGCTCTGCAACTACCGTCCTTGTAGGTATCATTAGCAACGCAGCGGAAGGCAATATTCCAGACATCGTAATCCTATTTAAAATTGACAAATTTATCGCGACCCGCTTCTTCCCCCCCCCCTTCCCCCTTTGCCGTTCGGCTCATCAAATTGTCTCTTCCGTATAATTTATCTCCGGGTACCGGGTCTGTTAACGACGAGCAATTTGTTCGTCGAGTGTTTATCGGAGCAAAACGTTTGAGGAAATGGTAATGAGGTCTGAAAAGAAACTGTCCGGGGACAAAAGTATCGGACCCTTTTAACAGCGACATCGAGACGGCGGCTCGTCTACGATTTTATTATTAATATGCATCCCCGCGTTTGACTTGTTCCAACTTGTTACCGATAAAACGCTAACAATCGCTATTTAACGAACTAGAAAGGGCAGGACGGGGGGAATGAAATTTTTCAACAGAAAAAGGAACGATTCGACGGGCGAAAAAGGGGGAGTAATGCAAGAAATATTAAATACAGAGCGGGAACGTGACAATAAGCACGGAAGAGTAAGAAAGATTTTCATTCATAATAACATCGTTCGTCGTTCCGCATCCAAAACGATCGTACTTAATTTTTTTTTATTCGTATGATCGAATGATGATTCCTCGGTGAGAAATACGACAAAATCTCTACAGAGTTAAACAGGCGCCGGTCGATTTAAAGCGGATACGAACGCACGAGTTCGGGCAGCAACACAGATGCGTTCGCAAAGCTCAACGAGTTAAACCACAAACTCAATTGGACGTCAGAAAGAAACTCTGCAACAAATGGGCGAAGTCTGCTCCGGACACAGCACGGCCTTAGTCATTTGACGCCTCATTTCTGTTGCCGCAAAAACCCGGGTAACGACCAGAGACTGTATACCCACGGCTCGCGTATCCACGCTGAACTTTGCCTCGGTGTGTGCTTCCGTCACAGTAACGGATGTTCACCTGTATCAGCTTGAATTTCCTTCTGTTTTTGTGGATGGAGATGAAAGAGGGGAATAAATCGAAACTCGAAGGTAGTTTACAATACAAATTGATCACAAGGTGGTATCTAGGTTCCCTTTGAATTAAAAACCCACGCTAATTCATTCCCGATCTCTATTGTATTAAATACTTCAAAATAACTTCTCGTAATCCGATTCTAATAGGCCTCTTCTGTTTCGTTGTACTTTAAATTGATCGAAATATTCCACGATTATTCACGGCACACTTTCGAGAATACCACGCGTATGAGACTTGTATAAGTAGATGGAGCAAGAACTTTGGAAGACAAACAATTTGAAAGGATCATCGCGAAACAAGGTACGTGCTGTAGATAACAGCGCATACTCACAAAGAAAACTATCTCTTATACGAAAGAAAATATTTTCAGAGACAACGGCTCCGGCGGCAACGTCGTTAAATCAGATAACCGGATAGATTTTCAATCTAATCTATTTAAATCCGAAGACGATACACAAGATGATTTTAACTCAAACGACACTCGAGCTGTATTGTTCAAGTGGTTCTATGAATGATGTACCAATTGAAGGCAAATTGGACATTTACCGTGCGGTAACGTTGCAAAGTAAATTCTCCGGCAATAGGTCACTTTCGCGTTTTCGCTGAAATATGCCAGCCATTTCGGAAGACTGTGCCGCATTAACCATTCCATCTATTATCGACAAGAGCCAGAACAAGATAAAATTGACATCGTTCCTTAAGGTCACGTCGTACGTCTCGCATCCGAGAATATTAGATGCGCGTTCGTCGCTGAGGAAAGGCACAAATCGTGCCACTCGAAAATGTTAATACGCGACACTATCTTACCGCGACCTTAATCTCAAACGATGCCACTGAAGGGGCCTCCGCTCGTGCATCCGCTTAACGGCCCTCAAGACGTTTAAAAATGCAGATTCGGTGGCTTGCCAACGCGGTGACCGAAGGAACGAAGAGTCGGTTAGTCAGCTGAAATTCAAGGAGTTCACTTATCTTGCTCACCAGCCTGCTCATTAGCAATGCCACTAATGTCGAGTCTAACATTCATAGCGACCGGAATGCCATTAGCTAATAAAACCGACCAGCCCAGCGGCCGCACGCCCCCCCACCGACAGGTCCAAAACGCTTTCTGCATCCACGCGCGGCTGCCTCGATGCCCGCAAAATAAGCATGGTTGGCCTGCACCCAAAACCATCCATGGACCATTAGAGGCTTCGGAATAACGTACCATCTCTCCATCCGCCACCCCCCTCTACGCTCACTACTCATTTCGTGCCGTTTCCCGTAAGTGCTGCATAAAGGATTCAAAGACAGAAGGAGGCGATTCCGCGTTGCTCACCGTCCACAGCGAAATTGTTAGGCTCGAAGCACCGTGCGGAATTCTAGAGGAGAAACCGACATAAATTCCGTTGTATCGACTAATTGGTCCCGGTATTCATCGAATGAGTGATTCGATCATTACACGGATATCGGTACTTTGTTGACCCTTTAACGTCCAAACCCTTAAATCGTTACTTCAAAATTTTGAGACTGATATATACATGTATATGGTATTTTGTTATTTTGAAGTCGAAAATATCAATTTAAACAGACCTATTTGTTTTCATTTTGTTTTACTTTTTTTTCTTTATTTTTAGAGAAAATCTTGACTTTTTCCTGAAGATCTACTTCACATCGAGGAAACTACGGATCCTTGCTGATAAACGTTAGATACTGACGCACTTTCAAAATGAGTGTTGCACCGTTGCAACACTGGGCGTTAAAGGATTAAAGCGTCATCGGGAAGCCATTGTGTACGTATTGATTATACAAGAATCCGCAATCAGGCATGCAGTTTACTTCGTTTTTTCTTGTAAAGAAAGTTCAACGGAAGTGAGTCTTGTTGATTTATTATTGTTCCTGGGTCCTAACCCTTTTATTAATTCAGAAATTAATGGATGATCAGAGAGATTAAATGTTACGAAACGAACGATGTCGGGAGAAATAGTTTGCCTATCTAGGTTAATCCATCCCCTGTCGCGATTTAGATAATATCGATCATTTTCACGAGCATCTCTTCTCTCGCCAACGAACAGCTATTGTTATATCTTGCACCTGCACTGCGCTCCAACTCGACGCATGCAGCGTCCGTCGCATGCATCGAACGATATTGGCCGAGCACTTTTATGGGGCTATCCGTTGCGGGCTTTACGATCGAATTCAACGATCAAAGGTAACCGGAGTGGAAGGGCGCCGACAATGACACCGGGTCGACCTCCTTTCGCTAATTTATTTACTTCCGATTCCGAGAGGGCGCAACCGTGAATGGATTAGGTCACAGACCCTTGGATAAGGATCGTCCCAATTATTGGATCGTTTCATGAGAGCGAGCATGCAAATGCGATTCTAACACCGCTCCGACCGACAAGACTCGCGCGCATACAAGAAATGGTCAAATACTGTTGAACCGAACCCAAATGCTTCCATATTAAAATTGGATTAATTTCGGAAATTCAAATAAATGAATCTCACAGTCGTAAGAGAAAATTACATCCGTGTATACTCTTACACATTAACAGTGCCAGTTCAGACGATACGGTTTATTGACCGATTCGATAATTAAGCACCGTCTATACGATTCCGTATCTTCGCTGAAATCCACCGTTATTTCCTTTATTTGTACGTATGAATGCTGCTTTCGGCTATTACTGATTCGGCAAAATGATCGAATTGGTCAAAAAACCGTATCGTCCGAACTGGTTGTAAATTGAATCATAAATAACGTCTGCAACGGAAGTATTCTGAAGTTCAATTTAACGCCACTATTATTTTTAAAAAAGAAACGAGGAAATACCTGCAAAGTGGCTCCGTGTACACCGTCGACTATGTAGTCTCGCCATTCGACCGAGAGACAGAAATCGAGCATACCGATGACTCCCATCACGTGTTCGTGATCTGCCCCCCTCGCCCCCTCGCCCAGTGAAGGGAGCTGATTGTGAGTACCCGGGCTGACTACTAATTAATCAAGCGAAAAAGTGATTTAATTAACGCAAAGATACCATATCTAATTATCCGTGGGGCCCAGGTTCGTTTCGAATTCGTATTGCGAAAGTGGCACCTTAATGATCGCGTTCTGGGGGTTGGGGAGGGGGGCGTTTCCCAGAAATTCCTACCATCACGTGGCCGGTGACGGTGCGTGCACACGCTAACACGTGGACGTACCCCGTTACGTAGGTACGTATGTACATACGTGTCAGAAAATTATGCCGATCGATGAATGCGAAGGCACAGCGAGCAAAGGACCTAACCCGCCACGAAGTCCGACTGCTCGGCCACGGGGAAGTGTGTGACGGACAGTTTTGCATGTAATTTATTATGTGCATAATTAGAATAACGAATAACTTAACAACTTTCCGCTCACAACTAACGAGGGTGTATATCGGGTAGCGCTATCACAACCCGCGACCCTATGATACGAACCCCTTTCGCACGACAGAGAAAGCACCGCCCCGTGTGAGAATGGTATTTCGTTCGCGGTAGAGAACGTTTAAAGGTCTATCTCCCGCATCGACGGACATCGGTACTTAGACTGTACAGATATTCTCTTCGTATCCTTCGACTGATTTCCCATTCCGTTACGCGAGGATATCGGTTCGTCGAGCAGACTTCAATCGTTCTCATTCAACCATCTCTTGTCGACTGTAAATTTCCTGTCGATCAGATAATTGTTCTGAAACTTCATTCTGAAAATTTCTGTGAACCGACACGCACCGTACACGTCTGTGTCTTTGTGTACAACTGTAATATTCATGTCTGTCGGTTCGAAAATATCATAAGTAGATGACACGATCTTCCTAGTCCGAGGTAATCGCTGATTCCCAAAGTGAGAGATTAAAACGATCTTCGAAGAGTTCACGTGAAACCATTAGCGATCAGTACAATATTCCAACAGGGTAGTTTTCAGTTAGTGCTCGAAGCGAATCAGACCTAAACATATATACCGCGTATCAATCAGTGTTCGGTTTCTCCGATTGGTACCTTCTCACGATAGCCCTTGAGACCGTTCAGTCCTGCAATTTCAAACAGATTTCATCGTCTTGGAAAAATATGTAATCCCACCCAGAATGAAGATATCATTCCGCGTAAGCGTATTCCAGGAAATAACGTAATTGTCGTGCGGCGGGCTTTCTCCTTCAGGGGATTAACGTGTACACGCGTTATTACGCGTTCGAAGGCGTCGCGGAATATACTTTTTGTAGAACGAAATGATACGGGGGAAGTGCATCGAGGCCGCTGTGCGTCGTGCAGATGTATATACGTGTGCGTCGGGGGGAGACGCTATAAATTGAACTTCACCCCTCGGCGGACAGGGAATGACTGATCGATAATATAGCCCCCGCGAAATATCAGCCACTAGCTGTAAATGGTGAACGCCGTAACACATTTTAACGGCGTGTTCGAGCCGTAAGCGAAGAGTAGGACAGTCTACCAGACGACAGGGAGCTTGTTGGACCATATGCCGCGTCTAGGATTAGGAACACATATTAGACTGCGAGGCGTTATTACAAACTACTGGGAACAGCTTAATTACTACTATTATCGCGATAACAATGCACTCGTAGGTATGCAGACACCTGGAATTCCGAACGTTCCCCGTGCCCGCCGTCTGGCAATCAAGAGGACTGGAGCAACTGCAACGATGGGCCCTTTCGCGACCGATCGAACCCTATTTTGGTTACCATTGAAACTAGGCGAATCGACTCAGCGCAACGTTGTCTCGTTGCTCGAAAATTCAAGAACCGATATCTATCGAATAATGCTTCGACTGGCTGGCAACGATACTGTTAAAGAGTCGAAATGATTTCGTCGGGGATCTTGATACATATCACTTAGAAATCTCAGAATGAAGACAGCTTCTGAGGTTTCCTTGTCATCATGGAGAAACGATCGGTGACAGGACGTGTTTTATCGACAGACAAAATCAATAAATGGGTACTTCACGAATGGATATAGGACGAGCATCTTCCCCTTCAGGCTCAATGTGTAATGCGCGACGGTTTCACCCCTTTTCCCTGCAGCTTCGCCGGTCTCTCCCTTGGTGATGTAATGGGTGCATAAATTATACAGACTGAAATATGCTAATGCACCGCTCGACTGGCATTGCTATATCGAGGGATATAATCTAATAAAAAGAAAAAAGTCGATATCCTGGAAGGAGACTGCAAGAGTCACTACGTATTCCGCCTGTTGTCCCGCGGCAACGATAATATCGGGACCGTGCCATCCAAGGTAGCGATACTCGCGGGTCCCTCTAATTAATTAACGTGAATATAATCGCGC
This sequence comes from Dufourea novaeangliae, assembly GCF_001272555.1. NCBI lineage: Eukaryota > Metazoa > Arthropoda > Insecta > Hymenoptera > Halictidae > Dufourea > Dufourea novaeangliae. Next base: position 1,304,599 of record NW_015374020.1, on the reverse strand, counting down.
GATACGCGCCGCGTTAATATTATCACGCGATCAGTCCGGTATTTGTAAACTAACGCAACACTGGGATCCTTTATAGAGAGTAAGAATGCGGTACAATTATTTAATCTTCCTGTTGGTCCGCGACTATCCCGCCAACCGGTTCACCGTAAAATATCGACACGGGGACCGCCCGAGAAATAAGACATTCATGAATATTTAAGGGACGCTTTAATATTCGACGAACGATTTTTTCATGTTTTCTTTTTGTTCTTTGTTTTTTTTTTGTTTCTCTCGGGGCGTCAGGAAAGGCGTCGCAAATATTGTCTTTGTGGTGCTGATAAATTATTCCCGTGGTGGTCCACGACACATGCGCCGCCGGTGTGTATTCGAGTTTACTCGGCGTCGTCTAGTCAGTTAAATAATAAAATAATTTTCGACGAAGCCTCGATTATCTACCGTCGCTGCGTGTGCCGTGTGCCCAGCGGAACGACTCGACTTCTATTTAGACGGAGCGCATCTAATCGCAATAGGAGCGAAACGTAAGACGCGGATCCGTACCGTACGTAAATGCAGATGGGAACATTAATAATGCAGATACCATCGAACGTAATCTCGAGACCTGGGGATAGCAGCTCTATTGTGCGAAATCGGAAGCCTTCCGCAAATGTAGGGGGGGGGGGGAAGAATTCAATAAAATTACAATCTTAACGGCAGAATTAAATCATTCTATCGAAATAAGGAAATTTTTTTAATTTTTCCGATCGATTCTACCTTACGTTATAACTGCACTGCGGATTTTATGCGGATTCTGAATTGCCCCGATTATATAAAATTCAGTATTATAGTTAGAACCTGAAGAAAAATCCTTGTCAAAGTAAATGAATGTGAGTTTTTGTGAATTAGTCCATAAACATGTACATTTAAAATAACTATCCGCGATCCAGTTATACATAATATACAGGTGTTTAATTCCAAGTTAAATCTAGTCTTCAATCCCCTTGAACGCGATGGGATATCATTTCTCGAATATTTCAACTTTCTTCGACGGTCAGAGATAATCGTACCCGGAACCCTTTTTTCGTTCCCTGTTTTTCCAGTCAAGGGGTCGTTAGTCAAGATAACAAATTAAGGAAGCGATGATGGAACGATCAAGGCGGCCAGTGAATCCTACAGAGGGTGCATTACATTCGTTTCACTGCCAAACGACCGATATATCTAATCATTAGAAATCTGCATAATGGTCAGTTGGCGTGCCCCGTGCGTGCTGTGCACGTACCTATTCTTGAAACGAGCGACCGGTGTTACACCTCTTTCCACGTTCACGAATAACCAGACGGGGAATAAAAAATTTCTGGCCCCAACACCAAGGCTGGAGTTCCATTAAATTACGGCGATTCGCAGTTGCCACGGAATAAAAATCGACACGGAAGCGTGAATTGTGTGGGTATTGTAATGAAAATCTAGATAAACATTTCGTCGGGAATACGAGAACATTTTACAAAATTGTTTTTTAGAAATTTCGAACCTCTCGATTTTCACGCGACGATCTTGAAGAAGAACCGGTCCCGACACCTCTCAGCTGCACGCTGAACTAACTTCGTCGAATCCACGAAACATTTCTCCTCTACCGAAAAGTACGTCTTTGATGTTCAATTAACAAACGGAGGGAGAAGAGTTGACAGCATGAAAAATGTTTGAAATAAAAAAGTGTTATCTTGTAGAGTATCGCATAGAAAATATAACTTTTGCACGGTTGGCGGCCATTACTAAATACAATTACATTATGCACATTGCGTTTCAGCTTCGGCAAATGAAAAAGGCACGCTATTTAATTAATCAGTCATAGAGACATAGACATTTCTAAATTATAAAATGCTACATGCATTCCTAATTAACTAATGTAATAATCTGTTACAATAATTTTGTACTTCCATTACCTCAGAGACCTGATTCTCGCGGCTTAGAATTAAACAGGAATCAACGGTTCTTCATCCGAGAACTCTATTGGGTTCGACATTAAATAACAATCATATTAACCCGTATTATACGTGTGTATATATATATGTATCTACGGTAATATACAATCTAAGTATAACCGAGTAAAGAAAAAAAAGTAAGAACAATAAGAAAACAATCGAGGAGGGATACATAATTGCGGAGCAAAAGGGTAATTCGTTCGACATCGCTTCCGTTTCAATTTCCTTAACCACCGATCGAAACACCGGTATCCCTCTCCAACGAAGGTCAAAACAAATAGGTGGACCGACCAATATGGTTGACCCGACACACATCCTGCTTTACATATAATGGGCGCCCATAAGTTACAATGTACCCGTGGCGGTAATGCACCACGATGGTGTGTACGAAAACGACCGCCTTGGCTCACGGTTGTTGGCGCAATTGTACACAATGGTCCGAACCGCGAGGGCCGTGCAACGAAAGGAACAAAAAAAAAGAAAAAAGAAGAAGAAGAAGAAACGAAAAGAAACGAAAGAAGGCTGGCCGGTGTCGAAACATTTGGATCCCACTTACCGGGTCGGCCACAATGCATTGATTAATGAAGGACATCAAGGCCGACACGCGGCACCCACTAAGAATTTAATATGGGCCAACAACGTGTGTTGCCGTCCCGAATGTTTTACTAGCGTATTAAGGCCTGTCTAACAATGCCTCGGGTGAGAGACGAGCATATTTTCGTCTTTGATATACGTTTCCCTGTCAGGGATGTCAGGTGGCGGATCTCGGAAGAATGATTGCTAATAAAGAAGAAATAATGATCGTATTTCTTCGGCGAGGTTACTTTTCGCTGCAAAAAAAGACGATGAAGAACAAACAAAAAACAGAGGGGCCGCGAGCCGACGTTGTTCTGGATAACTTAATGTCTCGGACGGATGATACTTAGCGGTCCATCGGAATGTGTGTTAGTTCTGAAAGGACTTCTGGGGACTGATCTCGCGCGACGGTAGAAGCGGATCTTTCGGTTCTTTTCTACGAAACACTGTTCCCAATGTAGTTATTTGAGGAGTTATAATTAAAACAGATCAGCGGATTAGCTGAATGTCTTCTCAAATGGATTGAGCATAAGTTTCTACGTGCATACCAGTTAAGCTACGAAACGTACCCTTCAGTAACAATTAACTTTTTATTTATCAAGGATCACTTTTGCCAAAAATTAATAGCCAAAAACTGGATAACAAATTCTCCAATCCTCGTAGCGAACTACAATCGTCAATCGAAAATACAACCCGAGCAAGATAATGCAACGATCTCGTTCTACATTTATTATTTAAAGGGAAAATTAATATTCTCCTCTGTCGGTAAGCACGAGACAATCAGAAAGTCTGTCAGGAGACCTCCGTTGAGATAACGTATTATAACTTTAACGAGTTTCCTTATTTGTCGGGGGTTTGCGACTGCTTTCAGTGGTTCGTGAGCGACAAGAATAAAACATCTCTGGTCTGGCCAGGATAATAAAAATATTTGATTACAGTTTACGTCCAATAAAAGCTGTTTAGTTGCACTTCCAGACGAATATAACAGAACCGGTAATGAACGCCGGTATGATCTCTCGCGCAAATATGTACACCTTCTAGAACGAGGTAAATTTTGCAGATCGTGGAACAATGGCTGTCAGTTCCGTTGTCAGCAGGGTAGGTATACATATATATATATATATATTTTTTTTTTGATCCGATACCTCTCGTGAAACGTATCGCCGTCCGGCCCGTAAGTTATTGCCACGTGGACGAGCGTGGGTATTGTTCGATCGGTTACGTATGTGGCGTTTCTTTGCCCGCGAGAATAAAGTCACATTGTCTAACCGAAACGGGAGTAAGACACGCGGGCCCATTCGTCCAAGGGGCGCGGAACAGTGAACGATGATGGACCATTAGTCACACCGGTTTCTCGGTAGAAAAGCTCCGCTTAAAACTCTCCGCGTCCCCGGTAAACTGATAAAAACTACTTGAAAATCTGACGGCGGCCATCTCTCCGTGCCACCGTAACCCCGATTAATTTCGTTCCTCGTAACTCCCGGAAAATCGTCTCTCCGTATAATTGCCAGAAACTTCATTTGCCCGATCTACTCTCGCACCTGCGAGAATCCCGCTCGTTTGCGAGATTTAACGCCGTTCCAACCCTGAACGTGTACCGAAACGATCATGAACCAGAATAGCGAACGGTCTTTGGGAACCTATCAACCGCAATTTTTTATACGATTTTTCGAGTCAAAGGTATCTACAGCTGCGTCCGCCTGGTGACGACACTTTTCAAATGGCCGTGCCGGTATGATAGAAATTTCGATCACGTTTCGACGCGCATTTGCGTGGTACCTACGAACGAGATTTCGTTTGGTAAGTACTCGTCGACGGGAGGATCACGTACGGTAATCGGTCACACCGAACGATCCTCATTATCCATGCAAATGTCTGAAATATATGACAATTAATTTCATCGATCACCACGACGAAAATGTGCACAGCTTGCGATGATTTATCGGACAGTTTTACCCTCGATGGGTTTCCATTTAATTCGCCCGGAAGAAACAAAATTGTGAAACAATATATTAATTACAATAACAAAAATGACCTTTCTTCAACGTTTATTCTTAGAAAACTTTAACCCTTTTATTCTCAAATTATTTAAAAATTACCAAGACATGTTTTGTTGTATTTTTCTGTATATTATATAAATTCATTCATCGGAATATTTTGACATTTTAAAACAGTGTAATGCTATTTTTCATTCGTTGCTATTTGACAACTTCTTTACTCTGATCACAGCTATACATAGTAATTCCCATTTTAATATTTTATAGACAATAAAATCCAATTTTCCTACACCTTCGTTCAATAATCCTCCTTCAAATTATTTAAAAGAAATTAGGGTTGTTATAAGTTTCCGTCGAATGGAAGAGACAAAGGACCAATAATGTCTTATTTTACGGATAAGCTTTTACATTATCACAGGACAGAACGATCAAAATCATTTTCGCTCGTTCACCCACGTCTCGTCGAGAAGTCGCGTTAGACGATCGTGCCCGGGTTAGCTTCTTCTTCATGCGGCTGGGATAAAAGTGGTCGGGGAGGATTTCATATAGACCGGATGAATTACAAAGCTCGACGAGGCGCGTTTCGCTGGTAATAAAAATCGGCTCCCCGTATCTGTCGGTGCACGCACCCGACCCTATCTCCTCCACCCGCGAGCGCGCGCGTTCGATTTCTGCCTCTCGCCGCGCCGCCTCCTCCGATGGCATTCATCGAAGGGACGATCGATTATAGTGCTCTTGCGGGACAATGCCATTCAGGGACCGGGCGCGAATTTCATTCTTTCGTTTCGTAGCCGCTCCGAGCGCCGACAAAAGCTCCAAGCCAACAGTTCGCGCGCGCGCCCCGATGCTTTCATATTTCTCTCGGCGCGTAAGTCTTGCGTGAATTCGCTCGCATCGTTCGCGTTGCGCCGCTCACGTATCTGGGGAACTTATTCAAACGGCATTATTGCAACGTGATCCTTTCTCATTGTTCCCGGGCGTTGCATTCCGATATTACGGTATAATTTATCGCGCTGCGTGCCACGGCCTTGTGAACGGATCGGTTTTAGTAAAATGTTATCCTTTCAACGGATGAATTGTGGATCGTATATTCCCACCCCACCCCCCTTCCCCTCCCAACCCGCCCTGAAACAACAGCCCCGGATCCGCGAAATTACTTAATCCCCGTGTGACCGGCGATAATTATTATTTTATGTTTTTCATATTATCGTATTCATTCATTTCCCCGTGTCGGTATTAACACGTTCATCGGTATTTCGTTCCACGTTTCTCTCGCTGTTCGAACGACTGTTTCCCCGGTCGGATTACGGAACTTTTTAATACCGGAGTAAGCTTGAAATTGACGTTACGTAACCGGCAGTTTCTTTTGTCCCTTCTTTTACAACCCATCCATCCTTTGGTACCCCGGTTTGACGTTCATTGTTATACATTGTGCGGCTGCGGTTTCGTTCGCGAGATGCAACGCGTGCCCCCCCTCTATTCGCGCGAAATCATTAGACCCGCCGACGCGAAAGGCGACCACACGGTCGTGAAGGTAAATTAGGTGGCCGGTACTTTACGAATCATAAAGCTTACCGCAAAATTCTCGTCCGGGGAACACAACGATACAGAGAACGCTCGCTCGGGGCCAGTGGCCAGGATCTCTTGAGCAACCGAGAAAACAACGTAGCACAAAGAGTTATACAATCAATCTAGGATCAATAACGGACACTGAACAGAGAATCAACATGCCTGATGGTAAGTGGGCCCCATTAAACATTATACAATATGTCTTACTGTATTCAACTGAAACTTACGCTTTATTATTATTTTGTAAAAAAATATAATAAACTCATATTTCGAGACCCACCCTGTAAAGTAACCTTTTAATATATATTAAGTATTCTGTCGACAGAGAGCGTTTAAATCTGAAGAGCATAGCAACTCAAAGGGTTAAGTGCTCCCCCCCCCATTTCCTGGCATTTAATATGTCTAGATGTAAACCCACTCCGCCACTATCTATGACGAAGCAACGACTTCTGTGCCCCCGATTTTCGAATCCACATATAGATTTGTGAGCCTCTTTGGGAGTACTACAACTGAAGCCTAATACAGGAAGAGCCTAATTCCCCCGAGCCCGTCGACGATGAGGGACAGAAGCAATCTTTAGGTTAAAAAACAAGTGGGGGAGTACAAAGTACGAAAAGTTAGATTATTAAAGTCGCCGAATAGCCGGAGGAGGCGTATTACCCGCGCTTTGGTTTACTCCAGATTAAGAAAGTTCATCCAAACGTGGGGAAGGGGGCTGTTGTGTCAAAAAGCAAGGGAATCATAATAACGAGCCGCGGAGTATACTGGTCGCTCGGGAGGGCTCGTACATCGAATTACGTTGGTGGAAAAGTTTTTTCGGTCGCGACAGGCCGAATTAATAGCTCGCGAACAGAGGCAGGAGGACGATTGCGAAGCTTCCATTACACGTGGAAGCGTTAGCCACCCCTCTCCCTCGAGCGGTTCAGGGGCCAAGGCTCTCGTTCCAGCCGCGCCGTTACTATTTGCCCGGGCTCGAAACGTCGCTTTCCCACGCGAGCAGAATTTACTCGCGTATCTCACGCACGCGCTTTTACAACGGACGTGTACTGTGGATCGACGAAAATATCAGATCGTTCCCGATAAAAATGTCCCGGGTTCGCGGTACGTATGTAGGTACGTTTGTTCTCTCGCGTAATGGAATTATCGTTCCGCGGTAACCGGCGGCACGCGATACTTCGATTACGCGAAATGCTCCCTTCTTTCGCGGCTGCCTCGCTCGAAACCTTCCACGGTCCCAAACCACCCGCCGAACGTTTTCCTGTTCCACCCTCAGTTACGTTTGTTCGAGGCTTGGAATCCGTGTTCCCGTCACCGCGCATGGAATCTCGAGGCGAACAATTACGATCAACCGTAACAGAGCACACTTTCGATTTTAAGATGGATTTTAAAATGGTAGGCGGATGATTGGTTAAACGTCATAATGGATGTAATAAAAATTTATAGATTGTATTTCGTGTAATTAAAACATACGCGTGCATCTGATCACATTAATATGGCCAGGGACTGTAGGTGTCGAAAGACGGAAATTTCTTTTTTTTTCTTTAAAGATCCTTCAAAATTTTGGATAAATTATATTAAATCTAACCTCTATCAGCTTATCCACGTTGCTGTATATCGTTACTTGGCTGACGCTCTCATAGCAAAAAATGTAACAGCAAGATAGAAATTAAAAAAGACTCGAAGCGCGCACGGACGTACGTTGTAAATCAGCCGTCAAGATTTCGGTCTTGAAACAGGGGATCGACTCGCAAAGGTAAAATCGTCCTCGATTCACCCCTCGAGAAATAAATCGAGGAAGGGAAGACTCGGCTCGTCTCTCGTGAATAGAACGTCGCCCGGGAACTTGAATGATTCGACTATTCCGGGCACGGGAAGGAATTCCCGTTCGGATATCTTTCGACGCGGACCCCGACGTACGAGCCCGTGCAAATAGCGCACACCCCGGCCCCCGAGACACGGAGGAGTATCGCTTGGAATGACGCTTTTTTCCATTTACACGCCACGGGGACATTTATAGAAGCAGACGTTAAGAAGCGTCGCCTCGCGATCTTCCATCCGCGTATCGCGTGCGCGAATCGCTGAGCATTACACGCCAGAACGGACCGCTACGAGTGAATGTGCGCGCGCGGGCATAAATTATAAGGCGGGGGTACCGATTATCCGAACAGCTTTTATGCCCATCTCCAGAGGCAACCGGTACCCCAGTTCGTTTAAAAGAATGGAATTCCACCGTGTCCCTTGTAACGAAGCAGGTTTTACCGAGTTCCAAAGCGAATACAATTTTATTCATACGGTTTCGGTACTCATTCGTGCCGCTGAACCAAGTTGTTCGGATCTTACAGAGACTATACAAATCAGCTGCGTGGGCTATAGAACGACGAATTTTTTTAGCGATATTATTGCATTGAATTTCAAACAAATATTTCACCAATGAAAGTGAAATCGTACACGCGAATTACCGTCCCGCAAGTATATTTATATTAATATTATTGGAAATCTGAGACTTTAGAAAGATTATTCAATCAATTCTTCGAAGAAATAGTGCTCGCAGATATTATCGAACGAAAGTCTACGTAGTATCCCTAAAAAGGTATAACATTGTACAATAAATTATAGAAAACCTTATAAATTGTTTTACTCATATCACCTTGAGGAGGGTAGTAGTTAATATCCGTAAAAATTCTACCGAAAGAACATCCGCCATGGACGACCACGAAGAAACGAAACACGGCACGAAGAGAGGATAGGTCTTTTCCCCGAAGGCAATTTGTCGCGAAAACCTTGGCGCGCAATCCGAAAGCAAAACACAACGTCCCGGCCAACGTCCAACAAACGATGTATGCGACCTTTTTGCGCCTGGACGACAAGCGCGCTGTGGTGTGCGTGTACGTGTGTCTATGTGCGCGTGGAGCAGCCGTCTGCTCCGCGAAAATATTTCACATATTTTTGTTAGGAATTAATCCAGCCCGTAATACTCGTTGCCCGGCGTGTTCACCGCTGAAAATTCTCTTGACAAACAACCCTCTCGGCTGCATTCACACCCCCTGGCACACTATAGGGCGCGTCCACCCGGTGTGTCTGTACGCTTCTCGCGCGCGCGTGTATACGGAGATCAGTGTTGGCTGTTCTGCGAGCGACGAAATGGTCAGCGGCGACCCTCCCACTCACTCCTCTACAACGAACCAACCCCTGCCCTCTTTTCGCAACCCCGTAAGCGCGTGTACTCGCAGCCCTGAATTTCTCAAGTTTGCCCAGGGACAGAAATTAGTTGGAGCGACGGTAATTGCTCGAACGTATGCGTTCGCCCGTTAACGTTATGGCACCTCTCATTACTGGGGGGGGGGTAAAAATTTAAGCGTTGCCTTGGGAAATCCGTGGAAAAATTCAGCGATAAATTCGCCTACCTCCGTCGCGGCCCTTTTTTCGCTGAAATTTTTACGTATCACGTGACATGGAAGGGGTGAGAGTAAGATAAAGAGGGATTTGGTGAAATCGTTTGATTGGATGCCACTGAGATCAGAAGCTTCGAGAAAAATCGTTTCTACGAAGCGGTAAGTAATACGATCAACGACGTTTTCTTCTGAAAATGTTACATTCTTTGTTTTTCTAATGTTTGGTTGACAACATATTTTTATGTATACAATAGTAAGATGTGCACATCTGGATCTATTGGATATAAGAAGGTAAAGAAAAGTTTTATAAATGACTACGTCAAAAATTGTTCCGATTGTTAATATCTCGGTTTATAACGTGAATCTGCGACAATTCAACGTCATTTCGTCACAGTGGTCCCAATTTCGTTGCGATTGTTACCCGTAGATTGATGCGACGAGTGAACACCGGGAAATTATTGTCATTCCATTGGGTCATCCCGTTAGTCATGATTAAGCAAATTTCATATCCGGGCTATTAATATTATAGCGGTTGACCGCGCGACGTCCACAAAATTCCCCTGGCTAGTATAGAATGCATGTACTGACCCCGACAACTGCCGGTACTAGCAAACTTCCTGAAGTTGATTAAACCGGAAAGAGCTTCGACTGCCGAGCGGTTGTGTCGGCGTCGGCTTCGTTTCGGGCGATTCAACGTTTATTACTTAACACGAACGAGGATAAACGCTCAGAACTAATTGGACCAGCGCAAAAACCAATGTAACACTTGTAAAACTTGAAAAATCACACAGATTTTGCCGGATATAAGTAAACGTTTAATCTAGATTTAATAAAACATGTACCATAATCGCGAGAAAGAAAACGAAGGAAACATAATCCGCTAATTTGAAATGGTAACACAAGTTTCATACATGAAGTTTTTTCTTGTAAAGTCCCTTTATTTTACACTTTTACGCTGTTACTGACTTTGAATTACCTGTAGGATTTTTCTGAACTCTCCTTGTTACGCTAAATATGTAAATGAATAGTAATTTCGTTAACGGGAAGTCCTGAAAATTTGACATTGTATTTATTATTCTACAATGTAAAAATAAACACATGTCCTCTCGTATCCATTAATGCGTATGAAAGGTACATTGACAGCAAGTAATATTTGCTCACATTTATCCTTACATGAAAATTCTATCGAATTGGATACGTCGTTAATTTGCATAACAACTATTCTAATAACTGAACCCTCCGAGGTGTTTCGACCGTTTGCAATTTTTTATAATAGCTCCAATTTTGTCTAAAAACGCGGTGCGGTCGATGAAATACAAGAATTACAAGAACAATATAGATATTTGTTTATACTGTAGTTTAACGCGTAGTTCATCGTAGACTTAATAACTGCTTGGTATATAGAATATTAGGTGCGTAAACGAAATGATCGATGGAACTTTTACCATTCCGTCTATCTCTTTCGTTTGAGTATTAGCGACTACGTTGCGTTAAATTTGTTATTTCGTATTACTAGCATTAATTCGTATTAATTAGAATATTAAGATAATATTAGTTCTAAGCTGAAGAACGAAGACAACCGACGAGGGAACTTAGTTTTTTATAGGTTTAGGCTCAAGAAAGAAGTCATCCGCCGAGGGATTTTAGTACAGATAGTATTACATAGTTAAGATTTAAGTTACGTATAAGGTTTATTGTGAAAGGTGGGTAGATGTAGAACTTGTGATTCCATCTATCTGTCTTGGGCCTCCACTCGCAGCAACCTCCTCGTGGTGAGGCCTGGGCAATCGATATTCTCATCGGTAAAATACTGTAAACTGAAGACAATATCGAGCTAATGGCTGTGAACTTCGAATCTATCTGAGAAAACCACGTTCTAAATTACATCGAACTAGGATTATTTTAAAAATCAATATGAGATTCAAAGTATAAAAATGCCGAGTATAAATATAGCCATCACCCTGCGATATCAATAGGACTCGATTGCCAAGAGTTACTTCAGAATGATATTACATCGTTTCAATCGATTATAATATATAAGAACTGAATTTATAAAACGTTGTTGTTTAGTCAACGTTATGTTATGGTTATGAATGTCGAGAGATTTGAAATTTGAAAACTGCCTTTAAAAATGTTGAGAAATTAGATTCCTAAGACATCGACTGAGTGTAACATGCTAGAAAATACGAGCACAAACTTTTTGCGTACATCTGCCAGAAAGCTCATGACCTGCTTAAAGTGATGGCATTCGCGACGAGGAGTTTGCGACATTTCTATAAAATATACAATGGAAGTACAGGAACGGTATTTTCTACACTTCGTCAGTCTCTTACACGAATATCCGTTTGTCAGAATGTACAATTGTATAATTACAACACCGAGAGTAAGTAAAAGCGGAAAAACATAACCTTCTGTATCCGAAGCACCGACCCGCATGCTTTAGTATTTCCTGAAAAATACTCTAGTTAGCACGTATAAGAAACAAATATTCTGATCTTTAATAATACACGACAATTTTCTTTTTCATTGTTCTTGACATCACAGACTTAGTCATTCACTTTTTGTGCAAATGTCCCAACACAAATAATTCATGTACATATGAACTATATTTTTGTGCAGTACATCGACCAAAAATAACAGGCAGTTTAACAAATATACAATCAACTGTTCAATCCCTATCACCGGATGCTTTAGACAATAAAAGAATAGAAGAGGCAGAAAAAGAGGATGCAGAGGAAAAGGAAAGGCGTGAACACTCAAATAGAATGCTTAAATATAGTTTCACATTTTTTGGTGTGTTTATTACTTTTGGGTTGTCTTATATTATTTATGATTTGACGAAAACAAGGTATGATGAACAAGGGAACATTATTGAAGATGAATATTCCAACTTACCATTGTATGAAAAAGTATATAGAAGGCTCAAGAGAGAATTTAACTATTACACTAAGGTACAAAGTTCTTATTCCAAGTTGTTTTTTTTTATTTTATTTCTATACTTTTATATGAACTGCTCAAAAACTAAACGAATTAAGTCTATCTAATAAAAATGTTTTTTCAAATATTGTTGCAGTTCTTCCATGGTCATAAATCTTAGTATTAATATGGTTCAGCTAAAGACATACATATTTCCCACATTATCACTTCTTCAATTTTATTTTACAGATGGTTCAAGAACCTAGCAGGGATAAGTTGCTTCCAGATCCACTTAAATACCCTTATATTCAACCTCCTTACACTTTGGTATTGGAGCTGACTGATGTACTTGTACATCCAGATTGGACAGTAAGTTAAATGTTCATTAATTTACCAACATTCAATAATTTATGAAGTCCCTAATTATTTTTCAAAAGTTCATGCATGATAATAATCTTGCTCACTGTGTATTTGATTCATTCAATACAGTTACATATTTCTATTAACTGCTTGTATAGTATGAAACTGGTTGGAGGTTTAAAAAGAGGCCTGGAGTGGACCAATTCTTAGAAGCTGTTGCACCACCGCAATTCGAAATTGTAGTATACACAGCAGAACAGGGTCTGGTAAGCACTATTAATTATTTTTAAATATAATATTATTTAATAAATACCATGAGCTGTTTTTACATTTCATTTGTTTAACATTACTTTCAGACTGTCTTTCCTATTTTGGATATATTGGATCCTAATGGATATATTATGTATAGATTAGTGAGAGATACAACACGTTTTGTAGATGGGCACCATGTTAAGGATTTGGATGCTCTTAACCGTGATCTCAGTAAAGTAAGTGTTCCAGTTTTCTTTATATAAATTGAATATCTTGTAACATTCACTTGTTGTTTCACCAGGTTATAGTAGTTGACTGGAATTCAAAGAGTACAAAATTTCATCCTGAGAATACTTTAAGAATACCACAATGGTCGGGTAATAATGACGACACCACACTGTATGATTTAGCTGCATTCCTCAAAAGTAAGTTTCCTTTATGAATTTTGTGTTATTTATATAAATATGAAATTGTCTATGGTATATTACTGATACTTCATTGAATACTTTTTAGCTATATTAGCAACAAATGTGCAAGATGTAAGAGATGTTCTCAATTATTATAAACAGTTTGACGATCCACTACAAGTTTTTAGAGAAAATCAGCGGAAGTTACTAGTAAGTAGCTTGCATTTGTATTTATATTAAAAAGATAATCATATATATTAATTAATTGAAATCCTCCTAGATGCAGATGGAAGAGGAAGAAACCAGGGCACAGCAGGAAAGTAGTAAAGTACTTACGTCAAAATGGAAACCATCTTTCCTTCGAAATCGTTAAATCATTATAGAAAATGCGACATTGTAAAATATAAAAAAAAACATACAATCTGTTATCATTAACATGTTCATTCATTTTGCCAATGCACATTGTATGTAATTATTGTATAATTTTTGCTATAAATTAATAAACAAGTAACTCGTACGCTGACATAATTTACTGTATTGTATTTCATCAGTTTATAAAAAAAATAATCGCGTTTGTAAATAAATTACCAGGTTTTATGTTCTTTGTCTTTTTCGAATAGAGTCTTTGTTCTTCGGACGGGATTTAACTTTTGGTAAAAGTAACTCTTGTAAAACGTTACTGTCATCTAAACAAGTTATATCTATTTCTTGTGACACGCTTATCAATTCTTGTGTATTAACTGGTGTTGCTACGTTTTCCGAATCTTCTTGTGAAGGCACTAATGCTTTAGTATCTGCCGACTCCAGCCAACTTAAGACCTTTTGGTGAGGTGCTGCTGTTAGAGGTAATGGCACTTCTTCACATATTTCCCATACCGCCAAAAGTTCTGGTGCTAAAATATCCATGTAACAGTTCAATTTTTCAAGGGATTGTTTCCAACTTGGTACATAGTAATCATCCGAATCACGCTTTTTATATTTTAACCGTAACTTTCTGTTAGTAAAACCTATAAAATTTGTATATTAATAGTATTTTTGGTATAAATTCATTTAATCGAGAATGTAATTTCACAAACTCACATTCATAGACATGTTGCATGTTTGATTTTTCAGAAACTGTAAGCGGTACTATTGTCTCTGCTTGTGAAGACACTGCATTTTCCCAATTATTCAATATGCAATATGACTTGCAATTAATAGGTGAATATTTATCTAATATAGCCTCGTGTGTTATACATTGATAATACATGTCTCCTAGAAAATATATTTCCATTAAATCTTTTATCGATACAATCTAACATTTAGTAAAAAAAATAATATCCATACCAACTGAATTCTGAAGAAATAGAAATATATTTTCAGCTTCGTTTTTTATAAGTGCAGATCCAACATTACATAATTCAAATCTGTTTCTTAAATATGGGTTTAAAGACATTCCTTGAAGTTGAGATTCATTGAGTGTTTTCGTAACATGAGGCGGAGTAAACGGAAAATTAAAGGAATGTGAAGTCTCACTACTTGTCCAAGTATTTAAAATTATTATACTTTCAGTGGGTACTTGACTAGTCAAGACGATAAATTCCGTGCCTTCTCTGTAAAAACCAAATATACTTTTTTATTTTTGCTTTCGTTATATTTAAGTTTATTTGTAGTGAAATGTTAATTACCTATCTATAGTTTGACCCAGTAGTGGTGGACTTTTAAATTGATGCGTCCACTTCTGTTGCACGCATTGTTTTGGGGAACGTTTATCACACATCAAAACATTATGATAAGATGCTACATATCTACAAAAATTATGTCTACTTTCAATATCTAATGTAAGGCTTTCACATTTCTCCAAAACTGATTTTGGACATAATGATAATGCTGGTCGATCAAATGGAATCTATAATGTTGAGTGATGTTTAGAATATTTTTATTGGTATATAAAATATCTAATAAACGACGCTGTTAGCTTACCCTTACATCCAGATAATTCAGACAGCACCTATCTACAAATAAAATAACATTTGGATCTAACATATCAAATTTTATACTTCCCCATGAATCGTCTACTACTGTAGTTTGCATTACAGTGTTACGACTCACATACTTCCTAAAAGAATAGAAATAGTTATTTTATGTATTCATTAATGTATACATAATCACAACTGTATGTAATATTTACAATTTAGTGATGTCCCACAATGTCACACATCTTTCTATATTTACTGTACAATACTGATTGGTATTAATTGAACTTAAATCTGCGCTAACATATGGAACTTTTGATGGTTGCCGATGGATTTCAGCAAGTCTGAATTTGGTGTCACGTTCAGATAGCATATAAAAATTACAATGATTTTTGTATCTACCCAGAATTGTGTCTAAAATATTGATGAAAAGTTCTTTTGCTGCTTGTCATAGAATCTCTAATTACTGGCATATAACCAATGATATATGACTTACTTGTATTAACATTGATATTGTGTTTTAATTCAAATAATGGACCATCAAGTTTACATTTAGTTGCCTTTTGAAACACTGGTTTCCATAAAAATTCTTCAACATTATTAATAGGTGCAGCAACTGTAAGGGTATTAAAATCACATTAGACCCTATTTAAAAATGCAAAATAAATTACTATTCGAATGACAATACCTAATTCACCCATGAATGGAAAAAGTAAGACACTTTTGTTATTCAATCGCACATGAATTACACATCCACCAGTAAAATACCAATTATAAGCCTAAAACACATTTCTAATAACTTAGTTACATGTTTTTCCTTCAATCATTCCTTCTCTCAAGCAACTCTAGTTTATCATACCCCTTCAAAATATGGATCTGGATCCATGTTCATAATTTCTGCTATATCTGCTACATATTTAGGCACTTTTGCAGTAATTGCTTCTTTTGTGTGCTGCCATTTAATATCTTTTTTACATGTGCGTCCTAATTCTATAACAAAATATATTCATTTAAACACATATAAATTTTTCAACACATACATTTATTACATTAAATATACCTTTTTCATGTTTAATATAATACTGCTTTAGCCTCTGCATGTCATCATTTATATGATTCTTAAGACTAAGTAGTTCCAGTGCAGGATCCTCTTCATTTAACACTGTATAATTTACAAATTTAAGTTCGAGTGATTTAACAAAATCGTATCTTAATTTGACTGCTTACCATTTCTTGGTAACTTAACAGGAGGCAGCAAAGGTCTTGGTAGATCACAGTGATATGGATAATCTTGATACTGTCCCACAACATTTTCCAAATCAAAGTCATCAACAGAAAAATCATTATGTAAATTGTATCCTGGCATCAAATGATGTGGATAAGTTTTCAGAAATGTTGGTTTTAATTTATCCTTTAAATTTGCTTCAACTCGTTTATATGCTTTTGATGTTAAAATACTTTGATCCTCCATTGTATTTCTTTATATATTGTTTTGAAAAATTATTTACCAAAATACATAAAAGTATTACCCTTTTCCTAAATACATAAAGTTTGCAATCAAACCATTCTTGCACATAAAGTGCATAAAAGAGAATAAATTTGTTTTACTTTTCATTAACATTTAACAATACAAAATTGATATTAATCGTCATTTTAACTTTTTAACACGCATAATACTGATGAAATAATGTTTATAAAACATAACGCCGTAGTACTCTGGCACGTGGTATGCAATATTCGAATCTGTCAATGCACATTATTGCACATCAAGTAAGTTAAAATACTCCACATTCATAGTGTTTTGTGTTATAACCGCAGTAGCTTTCTAGTTACATTTTTGAAGTGGTTGTTTATTTCTCAATTTGCAGTTTTGTTAACGAAAACAACAGAAATTTGATTATTTGTTATGAAATTTTGCATAAATTCTGTGATTAAACAATACGTCCTTACAGACGAGGTATGTTAATATAGATTTGAAACTCATTTTATTTGTCGGTAGTCACTTTCTGCAATATGTTTACCGAAATCTAGTTTAGGGTGCGCTGCACGCTACATTGTTGTAAAATATTTGATTAATTGTAGTAAATACGTGTTACATTTTGTTTTCAATAAAAATTGTGTGTACATAAATAAAAATGATTACATCTACTTTACGATCGGCAGCATGCTCCCTTATGAAAACAAAGATTGACATTATCGAAAGGATGAAGAAAATATCCTGTCCGAGTGCGATGCATGTCAGATGTATTCATATAACCTCAGCTGTTTTGAAAGAAATACGACTGAACAATAAGGAAAAACTTCGGGTAAAACGTACTAAGTTTCATGAACCCATGGAAGGAGAGCATACTGTTGGCGTGAACATTTCACCAATACAGTAAGTAATTCATTGATGTTTTAGTCAACAAATCTTTGAAGTTTATCTGTTAACTGTATGACATTCTGATGTTCTTAATTATATTTATAAAACAATTGTAAACTCTAGGAGTCCGGATTTCCCTAATGAATTCACACCACATCAGATGTTCAACAGTGTACCATTCGAAAAGTTACCAATTATCAACATAAAGGCAACACCTAATAATACAATATTTTCTACCACTAGTTACGACGGCAAGTTTTAATATAGAAGTACTGTTTTGTACATATTAGTTTGGAGATGACAGAAGTATAATAGTGTTATTACAGGGAACGGAATACTATTGCACAGTTCTGGTATTGAAGGCTTTAAAAATGCAAAGAAGGGTACCAACATTGCAGCACAACAGGCAGCCATGACACTTGGAACGGTGAGAAGAATTTGGAATATCACATAATCTTAATATTGCTTTAATTTGTTACATTTTTATAATGTGTTATATTTTTCTATAAGCGTACTATCGAGAAGGGTATTAAAACTGTGAGGGTGAGAGTACAAGGCATTGGACCTGGCAGATTGGTAAATAGTAAATAATAGTAATTGAATTTCCTTTAACTCTGTAACATTAATATGAATATATTTGTGTTCATACAGTCGTCCATAAAGGGCCTTCAACTAGCAGGATTACAAATAGTTTCAATCACAGATGACACCAGAGTTTCATGGAATCCTCCAAGGCCAAGGAAACAGAGAAGAATATAATGTACAGAATATACAATAAGAAATGTAGTAAATCAATTTGTTCTAAAATAGGGTATATATGTATTTATTAGAATGTAAACTGTACTATTTCCTTCAAACAGACTAATAAATAATAATACTTTTCACTTACTCCATACAATACATTGTATTATATACATGCTTAATTGCAAATAAAGGTGACTAGACAGAGAATCATATTTTACAAATAAATACTTACGACGTTTCTTACAGTAATTTGCACTGTCGCTTACATCTACACATAATAAATTATCATCCCTAATAAAATCACGTACTTAATTTACATATGATAAATACAATCTTAAGATTTAGATGGTTTTAAGATTTGATATTCTATCAATAAAGTCAAAACAGATTTTTGAATTTAATATTCAAAGTCCATAATGACTCATGAACCATGGAGGGTCGAATCAGCGAAGCAAAAAATCTTTGAACTTCACTTCATCGTACCGAAAGTGCATATTGCGTGATCCAGGGTATATAATCCGAGACTCGCGTATATACACCAGGAAGTCGTGGTCGGGCGCATCCTATCCCCGACGAGACTACACCCACGACCATCATGCTATCGCCAGAATGACCTCCAATCATTAAAGGACCGCCACTGTCCGCCTAAAACAAACAATGATTATTCGAACCACTTCTATACAATTTGATACTAATGGTTTTATCATTAACATGTTGATTGCCACAAGAGACACTGACGACCACTGACGTCAAAATCAATTAAAACACATCAAGTATTCCGTAATATTGTATTTGTACAGTTATCGATACTGATGATATTGGTACATAAATCGGTAATCTTCTACACAATAGGTGTACAAAGTATGATAACATAGCTCGACTCAATTATTTTATATATTTTCTTCTTATGTACTCCGTTCAGTGAACACTTAAAACATTATGATTTGAGTAGTTATGAATTAACTGTATTATAATTTCCCTGTCTGCCAATATCATAATTTAGAGATAATTGTAATTGATTCTAATGGAAATTTTACTTATAGTCAATTTCAAGATAACTTGCGAACACTCTCAAATACTCAATTATATTGTCTACTTAACAGTCACGGCAGACTGAACGAAGGACTTATAGATCATCGGGAGTGTTCGATGAAGTGGTAAACACTTTTCAAATGGTCCACGGAACGGAATCGCGAACACGCAGACAAAACTATTCGCGAGCGTTTTCGTGTCAGTTGTACATTTTTCTGGGCAGTCATATTTTCTCAACACATTTCTCGGTGGTTCCCGAGGTATTCTGTGGGGTTTTTCTTCTTTCACCGATTTTTATTTTATTTTGTTTCGCGGTCGAACAATTTGGCCCGTGACCGAGCCACCCTCTCCAGCGGGCCTCTGCTGTTAATTCAACATATGCACGGCGGACTGCATGACCGCGGATATTTATTGAAATTCATGTCGCGGTCGTTCGACGGCGCGTGAATTTCGTGTATGAACGATTGACATGCAACGCGGGGGCGCTAACTAGCGACATATGAATGGAATAAGAGGGATCGATACAGGGCCTGGCGAAACCAACGAGTATACTTGACGGTAACGATACACTCAGGTGGTGAACCCAAGGGGACTATAAACGGAAGCACATTTGTTTTTGTGAGTTCAATTCCAACGTAAGATTTTGAAGTGAACAACGTGCTGCTTACGTCTAGTCAAAGTTTGTCCCATGAAAACGGTAACTTTCTTTATTCCGATAGAACTCTTTGTGCTTACAGAAGACAGACATATTCTATTTACAGAAGATATTGTATAATTTGTAATAAAATGGTATTTCGATGATGTTGCGACAGGAAATCATCACTGGCATAGTTCGCCATAGGACAGTACACTAAAAGTGCTTTGTCAAACCACTGATTTGTGGTAGTTTTTATTACTAGGATACTAAAATTTTTGAAGTCCTTTTCCTGAATACCTCTATCTCCTATCTTCCCTAGCGGTCCAAGTTCTAACTGTAAGCACTCAACCTTAGTTTCGATCCTGGCAAATACTGGACTTCTCCCTAACTGGACTTACACGGAGGTCAAGAGCCAATGATAATAACAATAATAATAATTCCTTACTGCTACGGTACCCTTTGTTGACCTAAACATCCAGTGGACCTCTGTTTATGGCATTGCTGGACTTACTACGTCACCGTACCGTTACCGTCCAGTAGGGTATCCACCGGGAAGTGGACAAATGATGCCAGTGGCGGATTTCACTTACCCAGCAAGAGTCTCTGCCGCCTTCTTCGTGGCCGGCGCACATTTGCCTGGGCTCCACGCGAGTCGACTTGCCCTGGCTGGCGTACCATTCGCGACAAACGCTATTCTCGATCACGCGAAGGTCCACTTTCTGCAGGACATCTGCTCGTTTGTCTGGAAGATAACGGACGTGTACGTTATTTGATACGTAGTCCACAGTACCTAGGTATCTTTCACAATACAAACAAGCTTTAATTGCTGACGATGTCTTATGAACGTATGTGGGGGAAATATATCATTACTTTTGGTCTATTCAAAACTGATGATTTTTCCTGTAGTTAGGTGAATAAATTTTATCATTCTCATGTTGCAAAGTACGACTTGCTACTTCAAGAAATATAGAGGTATAATCTGTTAAAAGATGCAAAATTTAATTACCAAGCAGACGCTATCACCAATTAATTTGCAGTTCCCAGTTTTCTTTTAATCTTCAAAGAATTAACGTAACCAATTAAAATTTTATCAGCTCTTTGAACACCTGTATGCATTTTTTAAAACACGTTGTGCTTGTGAAAAAGTTGATTATACATATACTTAGGAATAAAAGTATAGAAATTGGCAAAAAGCGTTGCAAAACCATTAGCAGTGGGAATTTCATCGTTAACCAAGAAAGCTTTCACGGCGCGTCCGCGACGGGAATTATCGTGAATCTAAAAGCATTCCAGTTACGTAGCTGAAATTTGATTTCTCGGAAAGCGTCTTTTGGCCGAAAGTTAAATTCGAACGCTAGCCCTAGTTCCAGCGTGTCGGCCAAGTAAGCAAAAACTTTTGTAGAATGCAATTCCGATGGCGAATTCGGTTAGATGCTCCGGGCCCATTGCAGCGAAACTTTGCAGTACATGTTGATAACTTCTCCGTGTCTTTACTTATTTAATTGAACGGCAACGATCGCGTCGTTAATAAAGCAAACTCCGCAAGAAGCGACCTAACTTCCTCTTATCTTTCTTAATCCAACTTGCTTTCGCCTATGGGGCCGTCGTTCGTTCGTTTCCGCGGCTCGTTTAAAAATGTTCCCGCCGCGAAAAAACGGGTATCGCGTGATGTGTAATTAATTACATGAAAAATTAAAATAGTCAATGTTGGCGATCTTTTTGTCCTAGCCGAATTGGACTATCACTATCAGTATTTACATCCTTGTGCTTCTTCGAAAAAATATGTGATACTGTGAGCAACGGGAGTATTTGAACAATACATTTTGAGATGTATATCCTTGTAATAAATATTTCATAATTAAATGTTCTTCATTCGAACGTAATATTTGTACAACCTTGATATGTGTAGGAAATTATTATGTTATCCCACCCTTCGAATACTTTCATGGTTGACTGTATATCATATTGAAACGTATAGCGTTGGTTAGTGTAAATAATGATAGAATAACAAAAGTCAAACTTCAAGCACCAAGTGTTTTCAAACGCATTTCATACGTTTCTATGCACTTTCGGAAGTGTGGTTATTCATTAGCGAAGAATATGCAACTAAAAGCAGACATTTACCAAGGGATGAAATACTTATGAGTGGTAGCGTGTTTGAAAAGGGGTCCGAGGATTATTTACTTACTTTTGGACCTGTCTTCGCCGAGCCAACCCCAACCGGCAGCCTTAGCTAGTTCCCCGCCGAAGGCACTGTATCCCGGTTTCCCTGTGGCCACAGGTAAACAAGCGGGTTTCACGCTTTCCGACCAAGGGATTGGCCGGGCAAGTTCCAGAAGGGCAATATCGTCCACGAATTTTCCGCATTTGTGGCCTGGATGCAGAATAACGTTCGCCACTCTCTCTTCCCTTGACGGAGGGACTTCCGGTCCCCTCAAATTGTATTCCCCTAGACTGACCCTCAGTTGACCAGTGGGGATCACGGATGTCGCCCTGTTTCCAACAAAAAAACAAGATCTTTCGTTTGTAAAGATATTTAAATAACGTAGAATTTACGTCTGACATGAATATTGATAACTAATTGGGTTCGTGAAATAACTCGAAACTGCGCTCTAGCCGACTTAGAGTCCATTGTGAGTTTCAGAATGAATTTTCTTCCGTACATGTCGTCGCTTTAGTTCTTAAGTGTTCTATCTTCACTAGTTTCTAAACTGAGAACACTGAGTTTAAAGTTTACGAAGTTTAATATTTTAGAAGTAGGCAAGTAGTGAAATAATCAAACACATTATAATATCATCTACCAAATAACTGTTTATTGCAATATTTAATAAAATTTTATCGTATTAACCAAATAAATTTTTAATTGTTGTTAGTATTTGGAGATACAACTATTAAGAAACAAGAATTTTCAAACTTTTGGAGTTAGGACTTAAGAGAATATTTGTTGTTTTTTAGGTTGAACTTTTTTTATATTCTGGTGAATTTGTATTCTTTCGGCCAATGGGACGTAGATAGATTGAGTATCTAAATTTTGTTGAAAAATGGAGTTAGAACAATTAAGAATTCGTGCGACGATATGTACATGGTAAGATTGGTTGGAGTCGCGAAGCTTCGAATATATGATGCTTGAACTTACAAAAATTCGTACATAGTGTTTCACCACATCAGCGGAGGCTGAAAGTAAGGAGATTAAAGCGCGGTAGGAGCTAATCTATAAAGAGGTCCGGCTAACCAAAAACAACGAAATATAAGTTGCGAAGCTGTTCACCGACTCGACGGGCAAAGTACAAAATGAAACGAGTTAATCATCGAGAGCAACATTTCCTCCAGGCTAACTTTTTAAGCTCCCGCTTTGCGAAGCTTCGCTGGGTTACGTTGAAAAATGTCCAGGTATAACATCCACTTTATACGCATTACGGATACATGTAGGTCAAGTAGGACAAATAGGCTCCTTCCGTTCTCTCAGCCTTCTTCAGCTCGTGAATAGTCGAACCCAAAGATAATGCCGCATTTCGCCGGCTAGTAATCATCGTGAAAGTTAAATGCACCGTACACGAAGTGTATGGGTACATTACGGATGGAAAGTTTAAAAGATGTTCCTTATTCTTATGTACATATTTCCTCGTGTTTATTTTAATCTTCACGCTGTCGACACGGTTACTTTTAACTTTAATAACGCATGAAATCAATGAAATGTGCCTAGAATGAGATACTACAACACACACGTGTAATATTGGCCAGACAAGTGGAAATAACTCGTTAATGACCAGGCAAGTAGAATGCGTGATCAATGATCAGACAAGTAGAATATGTGACCAAGGAACAGATAAGTAGAATATGCGTCGAATGACCAGACGAGTAAAATAGACAATTGAATTGAATAGACCAGACAAGTGGAATATTTTGTAAGCCACTTAATGGTTCACAAGATTTAAAGACGGCAGTAAAGATTTAATCGTTGATGAATGTCGCGTACAAGAGGACAATGATTACGTTTTTCATTCATTGTTTCTTCAGTGAGTCTCAGATGTCATAATACACTTTCGATAAACGCTAATTATTCATCCAGTGTGTACGTATACCTAGACCCATTGCATCGCAGATAAAATTCAACAAAATCTAATTTCAATCCTCGAAATACATTTCATGGTCATATATGTATAGCCACTAGCTATAAGTTTCTGCAAATATTTTCATTCTCGTTCTACACGAAGACAGTTGCCAGGAAACAGAGTGAGTAAGAGTTACCCAATACTTTCTGACAATCTAATGTACAAAATCCTAGAAATTTATTACTACTTCCACACTTTTAGTTGACACTATATACACAGAACAAAACAGACACCCCATTATTTTACTCTTCTGTTTCCTTGAACTCCGTCCATTTCCCCATCCGAAAGCAAGGAAAAGTCAGTTCTTTCGCGAGTACTGTCTTTGTCCCGGACGTTGGCAATTATTTAACCGGGATTTTTGTGTTCCACCCCGTAACGCGACGTTCACCCACCATCCCCGGCGGCGTGGTTGTTGTTCGAATGGTCCAGAGCACAGTGGTTTCGGTTAATTAATCGGTCAACGTCAGCCCCGAATAACTAACAAAATTATGGCGTGAAACGGGTTTTCGTCTCTCTCCAGGCCGTTTCTCTCGCATTACGGGGGATTGTTTCGTCCCAGTTTCTTCGTAGCCGTGATTCCTCCACGGCCAGGCCAAGGTGGCGCAATCATACTCGAGTAGTCGCGAGCCGTTTCCCCGTAGTTTCGAGGCCCCTGGCTTCCCTACGCTTCTTACGGAACCCCCTTTAATGTCCCTCCCCATTTTCCCCCTGCCCTATTCCAACCCTCGTCGTGGCCCTTCTCTCCCATTGTACCACCCGTGGCTGGGGATTATGCGATTTAATCTGGATGCATCATCGCCACTCCTCCCTACCATTATCCTCGCGCCCCTTCCAATTAAAATGCACTGCTGGCTAAACGCTGGATCAGGCGGGAAAGGGTGAAGGAGTGGCTTTTCTTCTTTTCTCTTTTTCGTCACGGAAGCGGAACCATTAATTGCGCGTTAATCTGGTTGTAAAGTCTGTCGCGGGGAGAATGCTAGTTATTTCGCGGTTAAGGTTCACTTTGCCTGTGTTCTTTTTTTTCCATTGTTCAGCGACTACCGAACATTGACTTGGAACCACTTCTTTGGTAGTCAATGAAGCGTTTCTATTGCCTGTGTGTGATATTTGTTCCAGGACACTCTATATAGGGTTAATAGAGTGAAGTTGGTGCTTGCATTTTGTAATTCAGAGAGCATCGTTTAGTTCTTGTCGACGAATTTGATAATACGAAGTTGAAGCTGAAAACCGATGGGAATAACTTCCAGTCGATTTTCTTGATCAAACGTAAGGACTGAAGTTTTCAATGTACATTAGATGGCAAACTCTATTTAAGTTCTAGATGAAGTCTGCATCTTCGTGATAGAATTATTTAGCAAAATGGCTGCGGTTGCTCCCGATGTATTCAGTAATAATTGGAACTCAAGAATTTGTGATAATTACTGGGTCCAGTCAGCGTGTCTCCATGCGATCTTGATGACGGAAGTGTGAAAGATTGAATTGTTTGAAAGTATATTAACAAAATTCTTGAAAATTACAAACTTCAGTGAAGTATACTTCAAGACTTAATTAAAAATCTGTCATTTTATATCACAATATAATCAAAATATTGCTACTATCGCTATCGTTTGTATGTTCCTATTGTATTTAATCATCGCTATTAAATGGAATTGGTAATGTTATTTAAAGGTGATTGCACGCCAAAGACCGATGAACTGTTTACGAAGTTCTCCTGGTTTCTTGGGTACGCCGTCCTGCATTTTTCATGCCGCGAGATAGTACCCGCAAATAATTCTTTTTCGCGCGCGCGCGGGCAGTCGCATTAACGAAATTTATTTCGGGCCGTTTCCGTGAACGATAAAGAAATCGCAGACAATGGCCAGAGTCGGATATATTTTCACGACCTCGCGCCTGGTGGCAACGTTTTGTCATGCGTTTTGCATGGCCGCTAGCAATTACCGAGTGGTCTGTAATCTACACGCAATCATGGTTTACAACGCCGAAGCTCCGTTGGATTCTCTCTCTGGCCACCCTGTCCGGTTTCAACCCTCTCACGTCCCCTTTCTCCGTTCCTCTCACCCTCTCGGTCTGTATGTATATATATATATATATATGTATACATATACGCTCGACCGAGAGAGATAGGCAATGTCTACACGTTTCATCGCGCAGCGTTACTGTCTCGACGTTTAATTACACCTGCCTGGACACAGCTCCACGTAAATCTGCTCCCAATATCCAGCCGAGAAGAAATTTTAAATATTTTTCATCTCGATGCTTTCTAGTGATTTTAACGAATGTTAATATCGTAACGATCTTTGAGATCGTTTAGTATTCCGGTTGCTATGGAAAGCGTCAATTAACACTAGAACTACCGAAGATGAACCTGTCTCCATTTCCATCAGGTTGGTAAAAGGAACAGCTTGTTGAAAATATGCAACTTGATAAATCGACGAATTTCGTTACTTGTATATTAAATTTTATAGATGAGATTATGGAGACTTGTTTATATTATTCGCTAAAGGTGAACTGGACAAACGTTTGAAAACAGTGAACAATATTTACACGTAGTGTAATTAGCAGAAGCCTCCTCAGAGGGGGACTTAGACTAAAAATTCACGTATTATGTTTAATAATAAAATATATCAAGGTAGCTATTATGGCTATCATTTCTAGAGCTAAACTTCTCAATCTACCTATTTCATTTCATTATCTCTAAACATATTAATGTCATTCACAAAGTATAAGAATCCACTCCGTACAATTGTCACCAATTCA
Source organism: Dufourea novaeangliae (assembly GCF_001272555.1). Taxonomy (NCBI): domain Eukaryota; kingdom Metazoa; phylum Arthropoda; class Insecta; order Hymenoptera; family Halictidae; genus Dufourea; species Dufourea novaeangliae. The sequence continues at coordinate 1,277,576 of NW_015374020.1, read as the reverse complement.
ACAAAACAAAATTTCATTTCAATCGAACCAATGAAACCTTAACAAATTACGTGTTAAGAGCCCTGGGAGTAATCTCCAGTTATGCACACATTACCATTTGTCCGCGTAACTAAAATTTCCCTCGATTACGAAAATATTTTATTTCACTTATATATGGACGCATTTTAACGGGCGATACAACCGTGGCCGCCATTTACCTTTATCGTTCGATACATCTGGTTTTCAGCGTTGATCGTTACCGCCGTTTAATACAATCTGGACCCTTGACTCTATTTGCCTGGCGTGTTTACCAATGCGGACACCGCCGCGGCAGTTGTTAACCGGTGACAATGGCACCTCGCATTTCCATGCATCGTCGCCACGCCGGAAAAATACGCTCGAGGTTACATTTAAAATGTAATCGTTCGTTTTATAGAATTTTAACGGAACGATTGCTCTTTCGTCCGGTCATTTGATAATCGTGAAACAACCATGAAACCACACGAAATGTGTGTCGATCAAACGCAGAATCGACTCCGTGAGCTGTATTTGCGTGCATTGATTTGTCGAAACAGCAAACATTACATCTCGTCTCTCTGCCTGATCGTATCTTGTCACAAGCGTTCGATATTGAATTTTGTATTTTTATTCGTAACGATGTTATTAAGTTTCTAAACGGAAATTGAAATCAAAGTTTTCCATAAAATAACGATGGAAACCTCTCTCCATCATCAAATATTAAAAATAGTTTTCTATTAAAGAGATATACTGTTCTCAATAATTATGGGAACTTTGGGAATGGCTCTGATAATTGTTCTTAAAGATAGTAAAAAGGATGATGGTTGCAACATTTTGCTCTCAAAAGTTATTTCACGGTTTGATTGTTCACCGTTTCCATCCAATTCAGCTACATGAAACTAATTACTGTTATCCAAATTGAACACGACGACATAGAAACGACAATCTAAAATCGTTTTGACATTCACAGGGCTTCAAGGACTACTTTCACTGTCATCAAGAATTACTAGAGTTATTTCCAGTGTTTGCATAATTATCATGAACATTATATATCTTCAGAAGGAAACTGGTGTTCTAACTTCAATTCGGAAACTTTTTGGACAAATTCTGCAACCCCTGCCGTTGAGAAAAAGAAGAAAGACACTGTATAAACAGAAGTATCGACATACTTAGATCCCCCGTATCAAATTATACCGAACGGAACGAAATTCGAAGTTTTTACAGCAGAATTTACGCAATTTCAAAAATGATTTAATTCTCTGCTCGTTACAGATCCGACATATCCAGGGACACCGAGTCGAAATGAAAAATTTCTCTCGCGAATACGAGGCCGTATACAAAGTATTTCCGCGTTCTACGAGGAAAGCTACATGCTCCGCGACGGGGCTGGGATTTTACACCGAGTTTTTACGCGCCTTTCGTAATTTTTTGGACAGGGCCCGTTAAACTTTTTATCCCCCCGCGTGGCGCGTGATGATTTTTGCAAAACGCCCCCAGTCGTGACCGACGAGTACCAGGGGACCTGTTTCTAGATTTTTAAACCAGCACGGATTCGTGCAGATTGCCCGGACGGATTAAGTGGATTATGTCGTAGTCGACTTCGCAGAGCCTTTTGAGGCGGCTGGATCTTGAAAAATTAAACCGCCCCGACCGTGGTTTAAACAGCGCGCGCCAACTCTCGCCCCGCTGTTGCTCCCTCGTGCTTAACTTTCGGAGAATGGAAGCGTGTAATCCGTCCGTTTACGACGCACGATTTTTTTTATTGAAGACGGTAAAGTGGTTTCGTGAGTCGTACGATTGACGTAAAGTGATTTCGTTTATTGCGGAAGTAATCCTCCAGTTGGTAAGTACACGCAGGAGTTTTGGAAGAAATTTGTGAATTTTAAAAATCAAAGGGGAATACAATTAAAGTGTTGTAGATTCTAGAGTTTCAGGGGATTTGCATGAATGTGGGAATGTTGGGGGTTTTGTAGCCTCAGGAGATTAGGAAGGTTCTTAGGTCTGTTAATCGCGAATTTTCTCGGACCCTTGCCCCCTTCTTGTAACTTTAGGCATTTTTGAGAATCTCGAAATTCTGCAAATCCACGGTGATCCCAAGATTCTCCAGATCCATGCATTCTTTAAGAACCCCGAAATGTTTGAAATTTACAATTAGGTCCTTTTAATCCTACAAAATCTCTATATTCTTCCGAACTCTCTAATTCCCTGAGATCACTAGAATCATTGGGTTTCTCAATTTCCTCGATGTCCTAGATACTCAAATCTTTTGTGACTTCTGAGAACTCCAAGATCTTCCAAATCTATCGCCACTTTGGGAAACCTCTAGTTCTATGATAACCATACATTTCTTCAAAACCTTTGACACTCACGAAACTCATTGGACGCAGCTACATTATAAAGAGCTCAGGTGTCCTTTAAGACTCTGTATCATCTACGTAACAATACAATGTAATCGGTAGACGTCTACTCCATCACTTTGGTGACAACACCTGGAACATTTCTCGACGATCGGCAGCAAGAAATTTCATTAAATGACACCCAGGCATTAGCAAAATAATATTATTGTGATTACTAGTTCGTTACTCATCGTGAGCAATTTTATATTAAAAAAAATATTTAAAAAATGTTTTAAATAGTCTTAAAGTGACTATTTGTTCTTAATTATCTGAAAAAAACTTTTTGTACAAGATACCAAAAAGATGTAGTTAGCGGGTTAATGGTATTCGATCAAGTGCTTATACGGCGTAAATATCGCAATATTCCGTGTTTTTCAAACTCGCAATAAACGACAAGGCAATCGTGTGACCGTAGTACCGTAAACAAAATATACAAAAAATCACCCGATTCAGGTTCAACGGGGATTAACCGCGTGGGCGTCGACCGTCATTTTTCAATCCACGCGATCGTATCGGAATAATTACAGCACGGTTTGTTGGACAAGGTGGTTGGCCGCGTCGCGCTGACATTTACGCGGCTGCGATACCGCGAGTTGCGCAAAATTTTGGGGCACAGCGTGGACCGAGCCTGTGAATATCGTTTTTCCTCGATAAGATCTCTCTGTGCGTGTGACGTAATTTCGATTACGGGGAACAACGGGGCCGGTTTTCCATGAAGAAATAGTCGGTTTCCCGCCATGAATATTTTCGAGGGCAGCCTGCATATTGATTACGCGAAACACGCGTATACCAGCATTATTGTAAAGAATGGAGATATAAACTACGCCCCGGGATCGATATTAACGTTATGGAGTGTAATGCTTTGAAATTTAGATGCCGTTTTTTCCCTTCCCCACTCCGACGATATATCCCCCGTCGAGGATACGAACTATCGAATTTAACGGGTGCGCGGTTGTTCGGCTCGGAGTTCATAAATATTGTTTTGATGGAATATCGTGGAAATTTGCAGCTTCGATCGATCGATGAATACTATTGCTTTCAGGGAATATAACGATTATTTTTCGCTTCGATGACTGTAATTTCTTCAAAATCTAACATTTATGTACCTTACATCATCTGGTTGGAAACTGCTGATAAGAAATTTACATCAAGTAATTATCACTTTATGGAAATTATTTTACATTCATAATCTACTGTTACACTATTTATTTCCTCTCGTGAAGAACGATTCGAGACTACATGAGACGTTCTTGGGACGTAATTATCATTTAGTATCATAGCTAATTATATAACGAGTAGCATAGTTATTCGGAATTTTTATAAAGAATTACGTGATGTCGTAGATATGGAAATACAGAATTGATGTTCCATCGGTTGAAAGGGAATCATGTGTCGCGAAACAGATGGAAAAAAACAGCGTGGGGTATACTTACGTGCACAAACAATGGGCCGCAGTCAGTATGAATTTTGAGTTAAGAATGGTACCGCCGCAGAAGTGTCCTCCTTTTCTGCTGATGCTAACCATCCAAGGAAATTCGTGCGGTATCGCGTTTTGTCCTCCGACGAGTCTCGCCGCGCGTGTGCCAATTGCTCCTCGCCCGCATGGTACATCCGCAACTGTTATCAAACATCCATCTTATCAGCGTCCAACGAAAACAGTAATTAATCACGACAATAAGAGCAACATATATACCTAACCTCATCGATTACAATTCATGAAAATTACAAGAACAAAGGGGAATAGGTTCGAAACAGTTGCAACCACCTCCGTACTCAATTTCATTCTTCTTTTTGTTTGTTTTTTGTTTCATTAAACGAGCCCGCACGCCAGGAGCAGCGGGCTTGCACTCGAGCCAGGAAAGTTCGTTTCAACTTTTATCGGAAATAATCACTTAGCAAACAGCGTGTTCATTAACACCGAACGAGATCCAATTTCGTTCACACATCGCGAATTACACGTTTCTCCAGTCGAGTATGTTGTAAATGTTGAAGAAAAATATCTTGTCTGAAATGCGTTAACGAGAAAGTGAACTAACTTCTTTATCATCCAGCTTCTTCGAACACCCGAATAATTCTCAGACCAAGATGTAACATTGGTTATTCCCCGACTTCCAAACGGAAAGGATTCGATCCACTCTGTCTAAAGGATCTCCTACGAAACCGAACAAACAGCTTCAGACCTTCTCAAATCTGTTCAAACGACACGATCGACGAATCATCTGCAAAAGAGGGTGGAGGAGGGTAGGTGTCCGCGGATGCAACCGGTTTAATTGAAACCTGAAGCGGCGCGTACACCGGAATGTTAACCGATTCAAGAGGATCGCAGGCCGGCGAACGGTACCGGTACTGGCATCGCGCGAATTTAATGCCCCGAGCAGATAGGGATAGATACGGCGGATCTGTCACCGCAATCCCTGCGACATCCCCTGGCCTCCCTTTGGCCCTCCACCGAATCCCCTCTCGTTTCACGCCCCGGCTGATTAATTGGACCTCTACGTCTGCACCATTCTATCCCACCACCCCCTTTTCCTTCCCTATGGCTAGCGGGGCTCCTGCAACCCCTCGTCCAGGATCCAGTCCCTTTCTCCGCTTCCGTCCTCTGGTTTCTCTTCTCTTCGGCCCCGTTGACAACGACGATCGAAAGGGAGGACGAGCGGAAAGGAGACAGAGAAAGAGATAGAGGGTTGGGAGAAGGGGGCGGAACAGGCATAGAATTCGAAGTCGCCTCTATTCGGAAACGCGTAATAGATATGTCAAAAGCAGGCCGAACATGGTCATGATAATATGCTACCTCCCCCCCTACGATCTTACTCGCTCACGTTCACTCGCTTAGGGTTTCCACTCTCAAACCTGCTCTTCTTCACTATAGGCCTGTCTCGTTTCTTTTTTTTTTTTTTTGGTAGACTGAGAGATTCTTTTTTCGAGACTTTTGTAGGGATTCTGACTGCTGGTGGCACGCGGATCCGGTTATTTTCACTGAAAGGCTAACCCTTTAGGTTTCCATCTTCATGCTCCCTTCGGTTCTTTGTGTACATTTGTGGTTGGGTTTTGTGTGTTTGGACCGGTGGATGGGTATTGCGGTGTGATTCTCGGGGAGATTGAATACTCGTCGAGGTTGTTCGGTTGTGTGGTGTAAATATTCTAGGTAAATGTAGTTGATGGGTATCTTTTGAGAAATTGCACCATGGTTGTGCAGAATGTGTCGAGAAGATTGGTTGGTAATTTGGACATTCTGTGGGAAGACTGAGCACTCGTCGAGATCGTTTGTTTAGAGTGTGTGAATACTTTTGGTCAGTCTAGCTGATAGTAATTGTATATTGCTGAATTGTAAGAATGTTATTGGGTGGATGCACCGGTAAATAAACATTGTATGTATATAAAAACGAATTAATTAAGCTATTAAAATAAGCAAACGATTAAGTATTGATTTTTTTCAACTTCTTGTTTCATATTCAAACAATTTTCTTGTCACTGGTTAGAAATGTTCATTTACTTAATGTTGTTCATTCACTGGTGAAATCTGTACTTTTTCTTGTTAATTTAATTAATTACATTTTTTTATTTTTTCAAATTGAAATCTATACATTTTAAAAATTTGATGTACCAAATGTATATTAATGTTATTATCATTTACACTTCGACTTTACTAGTTACAAAATCTCTTGTGTGTTCATTTCTTGGTCCGTTTATCCTATAGGATGTGTAAAAAACAACGTGGGCAGGGCTTTCAATATAAATATTCATATTCAACGTCCGATCAGAAATGTTTATATATCCTTTAAAAGCAAACAATTTAAAATTCTCCTCACTATTGAAAGCTGTTCAAATACCATAGCATTCAAAACACAGAATTTATTCAACTCGAGTTCAATTTATCATTTTCAATGCAGGATGATCCACGCACCATTTTTGTTATTTATTTTTCCCAAACCAAAGATAATTCAAATTTTTTTCTGTATATATCCCAGTTTCACCGAACACCCTTCATGTCACATATTTGTTAAATGTTTTATTTCGTTTCCGTGAAAAATGGCCGTCGTTTGCGTACCACGCGTTTCCGCAGAGTGTTTCTCGCGGACGTGCTCGCGCACGGATTAAAAAGGCCGGCCGGCAGGAAAAGAATTACCATTTTAAAAGATCGATTAAAACTCGTCACATCTAAATCCCCGGGCCTGTTTAATAGCGCGGAATATTTTTATCAGCCGCGTGGATGAAATTTCCGACGGAATTCTGGGGAGCCGTGCGCGCGCGTGGTTGCTCGCCCGTAAAATTCAGTAGTACAAAACACGGACGTCGCGGCGTATGATATATGGGACTGTAAAGGATTAATTGAGGCTGTCTAGATCGATTGCAATTTATCTTGATAATTAATTTATCTTGCCGGCCAATACGAGATGACATTATAACCTCCCCGTCGTCGCCGGTTATGAAAATGATTTACGTAATCGTAACAGAAATATTTCACTAATATTATATCCGTAGAGAGTGGAATTTCGAGCGGTCGAAACGTGGTCGATGATCGATATATCGACTGATCGAGCTGAATTCAATTTTCTTGGAAAAGAAACAAAATTTAATGAAACACATTGCTAGCCTTCTTTAAATCGTTCGTTGCAATTCTCTCTCTGCCGCTTACAGGTTCGTGGAATCCGTGGAACGTTAATGGACGTTGATTCTCGTTGCTGATAAGATAACTATCGGGTATAAGTCAGAGTAATTTTCAGCTCGGTATCGGAGATCGGAGGGATCGACGTACGGGACGAGGAGGCCATCGATCATACGCGTCGTAATTACCGTCTCGTTAGGGCTTCGAATTGATTCCGGGGGAATACTCGAAGAAACATCGGTTCGATTTTCAGTCTGGCGTCAGCGTTCGGTTAAATGATAACCGATTGCTCTTAGAGATTGCTTTTAGAGGCAGAACCGTTGTTCCAATACTCTTGGACAGGAGCGTATTTTCAAACGAATTTTTTATTCCCTCATTTATTCACTCAAATAACTCATGTATTAACTTGCATCACAATATTTCTATTCACGTAAATTACATCGTAATTGCACGATAATCGAGGCACAAAGTGCATTAGATCGCCCTCTATTGATTTCAAATTGCGCTTATCTAGGCATATATCAACAAAAAGTTAACATGTTAATTGAACGAAAATCGAGGCGCTTCCGTTTCGCTAATTTCCCTGCAATTATGTATACCCCATTATCGTGATCACCATCACACGTGAGGGCGTGCGTGCCATTAATTTGTCCCTCGGCGCGTCACACGTGAATAACTGACGCGAGAAATTTGGAAATTGCGACTCCATCGACGCGTATCCGACGATGTTTGGCGGATGACCTTCGCCAGGTTAAGAACCTTTGGTCAGGGTCGCGACGGTGGGACATTGCCCGGGCCAGGTGTCTAAATTTTCTAGTCGACGAGCCGATCGAGGCCGTACACCTTCCCAACTTTCGGCCTTCGTACAGGTTAACCACCCACTTCTCTATTCCGCTCGTGCCCGCCTTCCGCCTACGTAACGCTCTCGCTTATCTAAGACTAGGTTACGGCCGACCGTACCAGGTTTCCGCATAGTTTTCGATTCCCTGATCCTTTGTCCTTCACTTTTCTAGCGTAAAACTGTGTTTGATTATTTCACTATTTTCCTGCTTCTTTAATATTAAACTTCGTAAACTTTAAACACAGTTTTCTCAGTTTAGAAACTAATGGAGATAGAATACTTAAGAACCACAGCGACGATATATTAACACGATTAACGTAAAATATTAGAGTAATTCACTCGAATGTAATTTTTATTGTATGAAGGCGAAGGTGAGGATTGAACTGGTAAAAGTGATTCTAAGATGAATATCCGTAGAAATTTTAGTTCTATTTGGAAAATCTCTGAAATTGCAACAAATCCATCGAAGATACTCGAAAACCAAAAGCACAACTGATTAATTAGCCAGGATGACGCTCTGTGGTCACGAGGGCACGGGAATATATGTATTCACCGCTCCCAGTCTGTCGTTCATTTAACCGTAGCGGAGTATTAAACGCAGAGCGGAAGTAAATGGAGAGCCCGAGGATAGAAGCTTGTGGATTACGATAGAACACAGGAAGTTAATAAACCGAATTTAGTGTTCGCCATTAGCGACGGTGCGACCTTTTGTAGTATCTCGAATCCAATATCCGAGAGTGTCTCGCGTGGTAGACAAGGATGGAGAACCACATACGGCGCGGATACGATAGAGATTTCGATAAAAGGTCAGAAAAAGTTAAATCCGTCAAGATCGAATCTATTTCGAACCATTTGCTTTCCGTTCCCGTTCCCACCGTCAAATATTTCAGTTATTCGGGAATATGAATTTGCAAACGATGTGGGATCGAATGATCGTTAACGATTCTGCCCGACGAATTTAAATATCGTTCGATGGATATTTATTAAACGTAACAATTTTCCGCGACATTAATCGTTGGTGGTGAACGCTGGAACCAGAGTTACAGGAAATGACAAGCTTAACGTTGAATTTTCAGCTCATTCATTACCGATGAATGCAGTGGCGCAGTTGCGGACCGGCCACGCGTGATCGGCTTTCGAAGCGAATCGAATTCTAATATTTCTTAGCGTACTATGAAATATGGGCGTTCACGTTGTATCATCGTATATTTAATACCTTCGAAATACTTCGTTTTGTCAAATGTATTCTGATTATTTAAAAATAATTCAGAACAGATCGCGAGAGATGACGTTTGTTCTACTTCATTTCAAGAACTTTTTTAAGAGTGATTGTAAAGGTTTTTACAGGGTTTTTACGGTTTTGTAAAGTTTTGACTACTGTTTCTTGGTTGTTGTAATTGACAAAGTAGAGTCGTTCAGGATCCAACTTTCATTAGCATTTACATATCTTATGTACACCCACTTAAATATTATTCAATCCTGAATTTAATATAAAGTCTATGAATTGTGCACTTTTGATTAGGTCAAATAAACGTGATCTAAAATCTTTGATAATTACATATCACTAAGAACACTTCGTCTTCCAAATTCACCTCCACAGTTTCACAAACATGTAAGAAAAATAACTAAAAAATTGTCAGAACTTGTAACTTTGAAACTGTAACAGTACTTCAGACAAGTTTTTAGTAACCCTTCGTGTTCTATCGATGATTAATTACTCACGATTAATGTATTCCGAGGAGACGTGGTTGGCAGCCGCGGCGAACAGCACGAGGACCAAAATGGCGGAAGGTGATCGCGAGATCATGGTGTTCCGGTCCTCGGTCAGGCTTCGTCGGAGGACAATGAAAAAGTGTCGCAGACAGTTCGGTATCGGGTGTTCTTTATACGGTGTGTCTGTTACGATTGCATCCTTCTCGTCGATCAGTCTCGTTCCTTGTCTCCCCTACCACCGACGAATCGAGGAGGCTCGAACTTCCCATCCGACGTTTCACGACCATCGATACGATTGCTGCGGCTCTCGCGGCCGGAAACCCAATGATAATACCAGTACAAAGCCACGACCGCGGCCCCGATCATTCCAAGGTGATTCCTTCGCGTTTAACACGCCGAACGACGCGTGCCACTCGAAACGGCTGCTCTCGGTCGAGGGTCAAGGGACAGAGATACGCATCGATCATGACGCCTGGGATCAGCGATTCTGACGTCCCTGAAGGTTATTCGTACAACTCTGTTTATTTGAACTTCAGCTATTGGAAGGAAATTTTAGTTAGTGTTCGATTTATTGAACCGCAGAGTTTCTATTGTCGGAACTATCGCCCAGTATCACTGTAGTTATATGAAGATCTGGAGGAGCTGGAAGGTAAACAGTAGATCAACGTGTTGAGAAAATCACAGTCGTACTTAGTTTATAATTAGGAATGTGTAAAATTTCTTTCAAAAATTGGAAGGTTTTGAAATATTACTATAAGCAGAAGAATGAGCAAATGTATGTTTGAATTCACTTATCTCTGACCGTCGTTAGTTTGATTGTTCACTGCACTCGTCGATCGATGATGATCAAAAGTTTGAGTTCATTTTTAGCCTCCCCAAAAAATATTCTAATGTAAATTATACTACAATGTGTTTTAATTCACGTGTATTGGGATACAAGGGAATGACTGAGTATAAAGACGATTCTTGAAAGGAAATTGCGTTTCCAAGAAATCGAACAGAAAAGTTCATTGAAGAACAATTAGATCCACATGGAGAATATTTCGTTGACAGTATAGCGTCAAATATTTGCATGCTGACGAGGCTTTTTCTTTTTAATATCATATAACGAACGGTCAATAAACGGGCGCAGACTTCTGAGCTGAATCAAAAACAGCGTGAAGATTTCCAGCAAGAGACCTCGATAATTGAGTCAATAACAGTTCCAAAAAACACTAAACCGTCTCCACATTTCTTTCTCAGCTCCCGACAGTTTCCATTCGTACAATAATCCGACGGTTATTATGCGATCTCGTTATGCAGCGGCGTTTTAACAAGATTGGCGCCGTTCTCGGATAACACTATCCAATTACGTTTCACCCTTTTAGATGATCATTCAGATAAACGTGGTCTACGACGCAAAAGATCGTGGTGTGTTCTCTGTGATTAAGAACGGGGCGAAAATTCTTGATATTTACGTGGATCCTGACGGCAGAACAATTAAAACCCCCAGCGTGACGCGTAATCGTGGCTCCCAGGCGGCGCATACGTACGTTATCCAGGAGACGTTGTTATCATCGACAAACGGCAATCGGATTATACGACTCCGAACAATCACTGTGACAGGTGGCCAGGATAATTGTGGGGACACGGAAGCTGTTGACCGCCGTTGCGCGAACGGCGCATCATTAGCAGATACAATCTGCTCGTTAGACCCTCGGAAAATTGGGGACCGTTTTCTTGCCAGCAACCCACGTGCAACGAGCGCACGGTAACGATTACAAGATAATTGTAAAAGATATACATATGAACAAAAAGCAATGTAAAATACATAAAAAAACTCGCAATCGTACAAAGATTTGCGTACAATTTTATTCGAATGACACACTGTGAAAAGTAGCAGTAACTATGATCGTCATCCTGGCCTTGAAACAGTTAATTAGATTACATAATTGCTTTCCAAGTGTCTATTCAAGAAAAAATATAATATTATTATAAAAATTGGAATTTCCATGTTTAATGAATTTAAAATACGGGATTGCTTTTTGTTTTATCTTTTGTTCGTTATTCGAATCTTTTTATCTAGAGTTTAAGTACGCTTAATGTGTTATTGGGAAAAGTGAGATGATTCGTTATTTGTACTTGACCCTACACTTCAATAATTTTTTATATTTGTATAGTTAAATAGTTTTTCTACATTAAATAGTTTTTATTCTCCCTTTGTGCTTGTATTAATATTGAGGTTTGCAAAATGATCCATCGGAGAGATCAAAGGGAGCAAATGAGGTACAAATATCGGTTAGTTTCTGCTCGTTGTAGAATTGTGGTTAATGGCGATCACTATATGGAGGTACTGCTTTACTGCTAATTTAAATACATAGGTATGTTCAGGATAGTTTCAGTATATTTATTCTATTTTATTGCATTTCATTATAATCTATCGTGTTGTGATATAATAACTTTTCTGCAGTAAGTGCCCTTAAAGTGTTCAGTATTACATCCTTTCATTGACGATCAGTGGAATTAAGCGAACGCAGGGCAGAAAAAATTCATAAGGTTTTCGTTGAGGATAAATTATAATTTCTACCGGCTTCTATTTCCCTTTTTAATGGACGGCCCTCTTATTTATTACTCCTCCAGGGAATTCCGAAGATTAAGTAAATCGGATTCCGTGACTTCATGGAAAGTGACGCGTGGAACTTTATGACGGTGGAAGTCAGGAATTTATCTTCCTTTAAAGCTACTTGTTCGTAATGAATATCAACATAAATCACCGGAGTAACGAGGGATCGTGTTCCTGATCGAGCAACTTCTTTCCCCGTATCGTCTCTTTTCTTCTTGTATTTTAATTAACCGGGGAATTACCTGCACTGCTCTGTTGCGATTCAGTTTCAGTTCGGGCGATCGATCATGATCAACACGCTACCCGGAGCATTAATTTGTCTGTGAGCCGGTAAATAAAGTTTCTTTTCATCTCGTCCGAATCTATCATCACCTTTACAAACATATAATGCTGGTATTACGTACCAGTCATTTGCATTAGTTCATCGACATTAATTGATTGCAATGCACCCGTGTTTACTAGGGTTGTTATTATCTTACAAGTTAGGGTTGTCTTCTAGGGTAGTATTTTTTCTGTGTTGTTAACTTCTTCGATCTAATTTTCGTTCATTTTAAAGCTCACAATTACTAAAAGAGTTAGTTACGTACTTTTTGGTATAAATCATCAGTCGTGTAATAAACTGTAAATAAAGTGTAATAATGTGGTTGGGGCTCACTACTTTCCTGCTTCTATATCAAGCTTCCTAAACTATAAACTCGATTTTCTCAGTTCAGAAGCTAGTGGTGACAGAACAATTAAGAACTAGAGCGACGATATGTCAGGAGCTACGTTGAAATGTCAGTTCGACCCGTAGACTTTCACGGAATGCACGACTGACCATTCCTTTCGTTGTCGTCGGGAACGTACGAACAATCCTCCGCGTGATTCTGGAGGATGTCTCGCGGATATTCGCGAGCGTGCGTTGCGGTCACGCGTGCACGTGCATATGCTAGCGGCGCGCCACAGGGAATATGAAAGCGAGAGTCACTACGCCGGTTGGCTCTGTTACTCCATCCACGTTCCGTTGAACTTGACCTACTCTTTGTCACGCGGCAGGTATACAACCGCCCCTGGGTTCTCTCGGTCGCGGCGACGGCCACGAAACGCCGCGCGTCCTTTCCACCACGGCACCAGTGTTCACCTTCGCTCGACGGGCCTCAACCAGTCGGCCGAGGTACCTGCGCCCGACAGGTACACCACACGAAATACTCTTGCAGCTGCCAAACCGGGTCAAGTTCGTTCCTAGTCGCCTGAAGATCAAACGCGCCGGTGTTCCCCACGGACGCGGAACTGATAACGAAGTTCTTCGCAGTTGATTCACCGTATCTCTCTGTCTCACTCGTTCCCACTGTCGATTTGTACGTCTCCACCTGTGCCCGTATTCCTTTCTTTACGTCGCCGGCTCAGCCTCGCTGGAGATTTATCCCCTGACGGATTCGCGGTCGAAAGTGGAACTTAATTTTTCGAGTGACGTTGAGTGAAGTGGGATGCGACGTGAATTGACCGTGAAGATTATGAGGACAGTGGTAAGTGGACGTTGAGGAAGGTGAGGATCGACGAGAGTGGAGGTTGATGAATATTGATTTTAGATGAAACGTTTAGTACTTTGTTTAACCTATTCAGGGATGTTTTTTTTTTTTTTTTTTTTTTTTTTCGATGTATTTAGTTAAAATGTATTTGTGAATGTCGTGGACGATCAATTGGTAGGATATCCTTGTTGGGGAATTTTCTAGTGAATGTTTATTCAGAATAATGTTTCGTATATCTTTTGGGAGTATGCTTGAGTGAAGGAGAAACTAAACGTATACGTACACTTACCGATATAAATTAAGAAACATTCATTATGTATGAACTCGAATAATAGATACAATATTCATAAAAATTGTTTCGTTTCTTAATTATCGGTAAGCGTATGTGCCACTATCCGTCAAGATGTTAATATGGTTTAGTAGATTAGTCTTTATTGTCTCTTATTTTCGTGTCGCATCGCAAATTTTCAATCAAAAGTATTGCAATCAATCATACTACTTTGAAATTATAGATTGAACGTGTTCAATATTTATAAATTGCTATTGATATTTTCGTGATATCTATGATACTTGAAGTGACCAGCAATTATTAATATTGTCAAACAATTCTACAACACTTTTAATCTCGTATCGTGGATAACGAGAGTGTATTTCGTTGAGGCCAGAGTTTGCGCAAGGTTTTCGCGGCGTTCAGTGTTAAATAATAGAAGGACGGTTAAATATTTGAACGGCTACAATTTTAGACTGACATTGGTCGCTCACCTATACACGTGGGTGAGGTCGAAGGCCCTGTCTCCGGTCTAACAAGTTGGTGTCACTGACACCGCGAGGTCGACCAACCGAAATTTCGTACGGTGCACTTGAGATAAGCGGCCTCGAAGGCCCCTGGATCACCGACACCTCTAAACGTTGACCTACCAACGGAAAGTTTTGCTTAAAATTAGATTCGAATCTCGATAGCTTAGTCACGCCTGTGTTCGCTAGTTCTTTATTCGCACGTTAACATGTAAAATACTTCCATCATTATTTTGTTACTGTGAAAACAACCATTGCCAGGGTCATTGATTGTGGTTAGTAATTTGTTTGCACAATTATTATTTTAGATTTGCAATTGACGTATAGTGGACCAACCAATAATACATAGGACGTGCGTGAATAGTACAATCAGTAGTAAAAATTCAAATAGAACAGAATTTTGAATTTTGTAAACTAGATTCTTAACTACGTTAATAACAACCCATAAATTGTATGAAACTTTCTTAAAAGCTTTATTTTATTCTATTTTCCATTTTAAGAGACGTTATAAACGCATAAACATTCGCAGACTAATCTTTAGGCTACGTGTCGACTTAAAATTTCGGATCTTTAGACTTACGCTACGTCTCCATATGACAAAAGATTCGAAATTACTATTTTCATTATTAAGTGATGCATTTATCTCCGAGTCCAATATTTATCACTTACCCGATATTTGTCTTTTTTTTTAATATCTAAGTTGCAGAATCTACAAAAAGTTTCTTAAGTTCCAACAAATAAACGTCTCAAAACGCGAACATTTCGTTAAAAAAATGTAGAAAAATTCTATTCAAAATTCTATTCAAAAACAAGAAATCATTCAAAATTTGTCGTTCCGAAGTTTCATCAATTCCTATCGAATTTTTCGCGGCGAAGTTCCAAAACGAGCGGACGCTGCGGTCCCGCGAAATGTTCACTTCATCGCGGACATTTTTCCGGGCGAGGCGACACGCCGGAAATTTCTCTTTTCCCGGCCGGTTGTTTGATTCTGTTATGGTGCAGAGGGAATCTTGGTCCAGACCAACCCCAACCCTAACCGAAACCGCGGAAAAACGCCGCCCTTGCGGCGGCAATCGAATTGTAAAAATCGGAAAGCTCGGGCTGCCCGATAGAGGGGTGTCAATGGCGGGCCATAGAATGTCGCGAATCGGGTTACGCCCGGCGGACCAAGGGCCGAGTAAAACTTGTCGGACTCGCGACAGTATGGTCCCGGTCAATCACGGGCCGATTCACGGGAAAGAAAATTGAATTTCATTGAGGTCGACTTGCAGAATCACGTGGTAATGTCGAACTCCGTTTATTTGGAGTATTTCTACCAGCCGAATTGATCCGTTTTTTTAAAACCGTTCCCCTGTTATTTTACTTCCTATTCCATCTACTTGCAAATCGAAGTATCTTTTCTTATATTGTTCCGTTCTTTTTGAAACTCCCCGTGTCATTTTCCTTTCGATCCCATCTACTTGTAAATCAAAGTCATTTTTTATTAAATTTCACGTTCGTTGGTTGTCTTCTTTAATCCTTGTTCCGTTTTCTGTGTACGTTCAGAACAAAGATTTCATTCGCACGGTATTCTGTTTTCTGTGCTATTCTGTGAAATAGTACAGAAAAACTAGGTATATAAGGTTACACCAATTTACAGATTTGTAGGCTAATTTATTGGGTGTTCCAGCAAGTATTCCAATATTTCATTTTAATAATTTATTAAAATAGTTTATAGATTCAAAAGATTTACTTATTAAGTATCCAATAATACGATTCTCATTGCTTCCCAGAATTGATACTTTCATAATTTCCCGTCCAATTATTAAATTCATCTATAAAATATTAAATGTAGAAATAGATGGAAAACTATCGTCATTAGAACCGTAGAAAATCGTTGATTTTCGACAAGTTAAGTAAGCTTTGCTCCCAAGAGGATCGATACTGCGTGGTAAACCCGAATGCATGTAATCGATATAACATTCCATTCAACGAAATTTCGGTACCAGTTGGAGTTTCAGCAAACCGAAAAGTAATTTCGATCCCAAAGGGTTCATATCAACGCCGAACTAATCGCGGCCCGAAACTACCCAGGCTCTCTGTAATCGCATTACACGCGTATCCATTTCGTGCCGTCGTCGACGTCGTTGGTGCCCACCCCTCCCTTTTGTACGTAAACGTAAAACGTATTATCGCCTAATTATAAGTTTCCATTAACTTCGGCGAAGTATACGCGAGCCTGCGCTAACGGAGTTCGCGAGCGGCATACCGCGGCTCTGACGAAATAACAAGGCACGACACACACTGATACCATTATCAATAGAATCGGGTTTAATATGTAATTCAATTGTCGTTGCCCGTGGGGCTCATGCTTCGTGGCTGTATATAGTTTTATATCAACATGGGATAGGATTTCATTAAATTCAGAATTCAAAGCATTTCTTTACGGGTCTATATACTCAGCGATCGAACAGAATATACGATAACGGTGCAGTGAGCAAGTTAATAAAAGATAATAGATGATTATTGATTGGTACATCTAATAGTAATACGTCGTTTAATAATACAGAATCTGTTTCACGAGTAAACATACAATTTTCCGAGAAATATGTTACACATTTCTACATTGTACTAAAAATCCACACGATGTCAAAAGCCGTTCGTTCCGATTACGGTGATGATCTTTTCCAAATATCTGTTTCTCATCACCGAGAAGAATGACAAACGATTCGAACCGTTACGATATGTACCAGCATATAGACACGCGGAAGTCTCTGTTACGCGTGCTCGTCGGAAAAAATCGAGTTTCACGCGTTGTTGGCTACAATTTATTCATTGATTTCGGCAGGTCGGCCCCACGGAACGTGACGCAAGAATTTTTTAACGAGCGAACCGAGAGAAAGGGACCGAAAGCTTTTTGATAGTCCGTGCACGGATACGAGCTTTTGTCGGTGCACGAGCAACGGGCAATCACGTGCTTCCCATTAACCGGATATGCATGGATATTTCTCTCGGACGTCAGTTTATATTGCCAACAATGTGACGACCGGTCAAAAATCGAGTATCCGTTGGAGAGCACTTGTCAGCTTGTAAATTAACACCGACGCCACCTTTCATTTGTTCGTTGCTATTGGAAGATCGTAGTTTCGGTGTCTATATTTGTAACTCATATTTAATTCTGTTTTCTTAATTGACCAATAATCGATGACTAATTCATTTAATAATAATAATTTTAGTTATTTCAGCCTCATGGATATGAAATGAACGTGGTTTATTATTTTCAGTCATCACTCACACACACCAATTTAATTTCCTTAATTGGGAACAGTCTTACACTCGAATTACTGTTGTAAGAACTTGCAGAAGAGTATTACTTTTTTGTTCATTATTATCAAAGTGTAAGTGATGAAAATGTCAGGTCTTATTCCGAAGTAACAAACAAGTAAAGTGCGGACGTATACAGCATATACGATTATCCAGAATTCGGTGTAGTGAACAATATTATAAAATTCTATTTAAATTCAGAGTAAACAAATTTTTTATTTTAACTGTCCCTGAAAATCTATATCTACGTGTCATCCGGAGTCTACAAGCAAGAAATTGTACACAGATTAATGCAAATAAGTGATGTAAAACTATCTCGTTGTTTCCGTGTCTCCCATCGACGACGTAATATTTCGTCTATTCGTGTGTCGGTCAATTCTCGACCAGGATTCTACTTCTATCGCTCTCCGTGTTCGAGGTAAACGTTTTTTCTCCTCCCGTACTAGAGCTTGCGGTTCACCGTGGAATAAAAAACAAGGAATTTCCCCCAAGCTGGAAACTCGTGCAACGGTTAATTTAATTTACCCTTCTGACGACTCGACTTTTCCGAGTAATTATTCGTTGGTACTCGTCTGTTGAAAAGTCGGCAAGGATCCTTCGTGCGTCAAGCGATCGAGACGATTGTCTGTTAAGAAATGAAGCTTTCGAACGATCTTTCGCGTAACATTACGGTAATTCTACACAAATTCGAAATTCTCATGAAAATTTTCACATCATGCAATTTATTTTCTCGAGGTAAAGAAAGGGTTTGTGGGAATGTTATAATTCCTCGTGACAAATGCTTTACTACTTTTCTGTAACGTCGTACTGGTCGTATAGTGTCAACCAACTGGGACAATTTATATTTTGTCTCTGCTCGTAATAGGAGAAAAGAAATGGTAGAAAATAGAATAGAATGATAAAAAATGAGCAAATACAGATTTAGTTCTTTTCTAGATGCTGGTTCAGACTGTCTTAAACGATCCCTTCAACTAGGAAGATGTCTTGGTAAAATAGAAGGTTTGCATTCCCAATTGGACGTGTCCTCAATGCGTTTGGTCAATTCATTACGTCCAGCTTCTTCTCTAAAATATATAGACTGTCCAAGTCTCTAGTAGAAAACACGCAAGATAAAGTTACTTTATTACCCTTATAATACTAGTCCTGATCAATTGTAAACACAGTGTTATTGTTGAATTACTACCGTACTAACATGCTGCTGAAAAATGTCGTTTGTTGTGCGTGATTAATGAAAGGGTCACACAGTAGGTAATAAATGATGACGGGGATGCGTGTAGAGAAAACAAACTCAGATCGTTCTCCAATAGCGATGTTATCGGTATTGGCGAACCTGCTCGTCAAACGAGTCGCGCACGCACGTGCATAAAATGTTTCACGCGATACCGTGACTCCTGTTGTCTGAATCATTGCATACAAATTGATAATGCGACATTGGTGCAGCGTCGCGATTACGAGTTCACCGCCGTTCGAGATAAATTGGTAACCTGGTTTAACGTCGACCTAGTCCTCCTGCCCTGGAAAGGCGATCGTATTATCATTGTCGACGCCGCGTTATCGACGAACCAATGATGAAAGGGGACCGTGAAATGGTGTACTTGATGATCGGTCACGTGTTCGACTGATTTCATTGTCAGTTGTTAAAGCTTTGAAGTATAAAAAATCACATTCTCGTGGCACGATGTCCGTTGGATTAGAAGTAACAGATGAAATGATTACTGTTCGATGCGGGGTATCGAATTGCATTGCTTCGAACTGATGATGTTCGAGGTAGCAGAATTAAATTACGATTCTGTCGATCGACGGTGCGTTTTCTAGTATTGATCGACACGATGGAATCAAAATTGGACCTCGGGCGCATGCACACTATTGTCCCAATAAAATTTTATTTGTTGGTCGATCTATTGTGTGCTTCTGTCCTTTATGGTGCATATTTGGTTGGTTGAAATCGTAGACTGAGTAGAGATAAAAATTTGCTTTGAAATTTATCTATTTCTCTAAAATTAATCCCTTTTCTCGTTGTATCAATTCGTTTTCTATTATTATTTAAGTGCGGTAAAGTAATTTAGATTCGATTTCTTTATAAATTATTAATAAACTTATAATAGGAAATATTTTTGTAACATCCAAACTCCATAACACCAATCTCGAAAATTATTCCATAGATACTAGTACGTTAAATTTACAATAACGAATTTCAAATTGTATTTACATACATTTCCCACGTTTCGCTGTATTTACATTTCAACTTTCGAACCTATCAGAATAATGTCTTAAGCGAACGCAATTCACTTTGCCGCAATTCCAAGCGAACGAAGCACAGATTTACTTCGCTTTTATTTAAATTCCATAAGAATATTATCTTACTTCCATTTAAATTACGAAGCATGAATTCCATTATCTTTTTACGTTAATTGTACAGATAATAACTCGAAAGTTCCCGTAAACGGGGATTAAAATAAACTTCCATCTGAAACTTCGCCCGATACGTTTACACAGCTACGAATTATGCAGGATCCCTCCGATTAACTTTTTCAACCTGATCAATATTAAATTCCGCGAGAATACAAATAAATCGGTAGTCGGCAAGCATTTCGATCGCGACGCGTGTAAACGCGCTCCGCATAGAATTACACCGATCTAGGCATGAATGGTGCTCGGTAATTAATTTCCCGGCGATCTAACAATACATTTACCCGATTCACTCGATTCCCAGAAATAGTCTGACAATTCTGCTCCGTCGCAACGCGTCAGCTCCAAGTCACCGTGTATATTGACTGGCACGGTTTGCAGCCACTATTACCCGTAAATACACGAGTGGCTGAACAAAATTGGTGGAAACGATCGTAATGGACGGCGAGCGTGCATGCATACACACACACACACATACCCAAACTAGGGGATAGAGTATGAGTATAGAAATGGAAAAACAGAGAGAGGAACGCGCGAATGAAAGGGACAAGGAGGACGTAGAAAAAGGGCAGAGAACAGAGAGGTAAAAAAAGAAGGGTTGGAGGGGCAGAGGGAACGGAGGGTCGCGTCGCCGGTCTATCCTCGTTGCATTTAGCCATCGCAGTGTTCGTTTAATTCCGATTCGATTTGCCAGCGTGGCGAAGGTAAACGCGACGTAGAAGCGAAAAAATCTCGACGTGGTCGCGACCCCTCGTCGGTGAATGACGCCATTCCATGTGTCGATGCTTTATTCGTTCGCAATAAATGTTATACTGCCTGCGATGACGGTAATTAAATCTCGCATCTACCACTTTCTTCGTATAGTGACGGGGTATCGAAATGCAGAATTAAAAAAAATGCATCTCGCGATCGGAAATGCGCTATTTTTAAATGTAACGTTGAGCGGGACCGGAAGATAATGTGTATTTCGTGGTACAATAATGGTTTCCGTATAGCTAGAAGGGAACGTACTGTTGGGTAGGTCAATATTCAGTTCAGAAGCTTTGTTGCGTTTATACTAGGTGTTTCGTTTAACTCGGTCGTTTGGGAGGTATTCAATGAACTTCTTCGGCATGATTAATTTCTTGCAGCTACTCTAAAAATATATAAGGCAGCTATTGCTGATAATATACAAGTTTCTTTTTGTTCATTTATAATAGGTATATCAATATTAACTTCTTAAGTGGAGAGGGCCAATCTATCTGCAACGATGTTTGCCTCACGACGTCGAAGTTAAAGGGCACGTGCCGTTGAAACAGCCCGGGAGATTTGTAGAACGTTCCGGTCTGTCGAAAGATTGCAGTTTTAATTTCAGTTAGGAAAGTTTCGTAGGAAGACCGTGTAAACCCCGTCGAGCGGGGACGTTCGACGCGGAAGCGAACGTAGAAACGATCGGGCGTCGTACGAGGAGGGACGACGTGTGTTACGGAGAACTTCTGCTTGGTTTCCTTTCTTCTAGCTCGCATCGATAACGTCCCGTCGAAGCGGAGAGGAATCCGGACGGTGATCGAATCCGATCGTTCCGAGGGATCTCTACGGATCCACTCGGCGCCTGCCTATAATTCCGCTAGATAAGCTTTCATATACGTCGAGCGATAAGGGGACGGGCCCGCAGAAGGTTTTCCGTCCGATCGACTGCGTGACGCTTGCGAATTTACCAGAGGGCAACCATGACGAAACGTCCATGTGTGCACGCATTTATGTGCGTATACAGGGCGATGCAAAAAAAGGGTTCATAACTCCTATAGTGTATATCCTATTTATCAAATGATGAAAAAAGTCTTAATAAACATGCGTCGAGAAATTAATATTTTCAAGGTTACAAACAATTTCTTGTTTCGGTTAAAGTTCTAAAGAAAACTGTAAAAAACACTAATGCAAATTGTAAAAATACCTTCTGTAATCAGGAAAAGAAGAAATAGTAAGGTAATGCATTGTATCAAAATTGTTTATAACTTTGAAAACATTACTTTTTTCACCCACCGTTATTAGGACTTTCCTTCATCATTAGGTGAGTACTATCTACCCTAGAATCTATAAACCCCGTTTTTGTATCACCCTGTATAGACGAGGGATAAACGAAGATATAGTGGACGACGACCCGGAAGATCGTGGATGATTCTTGGTCCTCCTGGAGGGACGATAAAATGGGACAGATGTAAATCTTCGACTGGGGATCGAGTGGATACGTTGTCCCGAAACGCTCACCGTTGTCGTACGTTGATTTATTTATTTGTTTCTTGTTAAAGTTGCCAGCGGTATCGGAAAGTTTCGTGACTCCCTTTTACGTGACTGTCGTATCTAGAGGCACTGAGACGACCGACGGCGACCGTACGCTTCGACACTTGGACGCTTCGACGGCCGAACAATGAACCCCGGCACAAAGAGACTTCCCGTTCGAATTGACGGAATAGCACGATTCGATGGAGAACCGGATAGCGTGAACGAATTCCTCGCGTAGTTCCGTTGCCAGCGAGAGTGTTCGACCCGCCTGTCCCTCGATATCCGTTTTCTTCGCCGGCTGCGTTAGACTCGGCGACTACGGCGTCCTGTAACGCGAATCAGGATTCTTCGGCCTATGGAATTCAATGGAAATGTTAGACAATTTTTCGATTATGGTTCACCATCTTATTTGCGTATCCGGGTGGATCATTTCTTCCGTTTCGTTTGTTTGAATAAGGAACAGAGAGTCTCTGTACACTCTAGTACGTATGAGGTCAGCTGTAAGACGTTGATTGTCACAGTGGAAATGATCGTCTATGACCAGACGCACTTTATTTCGGTTTTGAAGTCATACATCGTCGGAAATATAGCGAGTCTCAAGTTCGTTAATGAAAGGTTGTCACTTCTATTTCACCAAAGTATTT
This sequence comes from Dufourea novaeangliae, assembly GCF_001272555.1. Lineage (NCBI taxonomy): Eukaryota > Metazoa > Arthropoda > Insecta > Hymenoptera > Halictidae > Dufourea > Dufourea novaeangliae. The sequence goes on along the minus strand of NW_015374020.1, from coordinate 1,254,500 downwards.
ACCAAAATGCGATCAAATAGATGACGTTTATACGAGTTCACGCCTCTTAAGGTGCGTATCCTCATCGACCTTCTCGAGCTCCAGTGTACACGATGTTACTCTGGCAGTCGTAAAAATTTCAATTGTTATTTTCGAATATGTACATGGCTGAACAGCTAACGGAGGAGATTTATCATCCATAATGCGCTACATTGTGCATTTGACTTTCAAATTTGATATTGTCATTTGAAATTTCACATCAATCCGTTCGGAATAATGGAAAATAAATGGTAAACCATAATTGCATCAGGAAGCTCGACGTATAATATATACTGTAATTTTAACGTTGGTAATATACAGGCATTCGGCGGTGATTTTACACACAGCCAGTCTCAAGATTTCCCAGGGTTCCTAGAATTCCATAAACGGGTCGGCTGGCAAAGCGTTCATGTCGCGCGAACTGCTCGTTTCCCGCCGGTTACGATTACAAACGTTTCATTAGCCTCCCCCCCCCCCCCAGGAAACGTCGCCGATCAGCTTCTCTAATCAGGGAGATCTCTATTCTTCGCGCGACGGCAACCGTCGAGGGGCAGTTTCCGGTCTATGTGTTACCCGTCCGACCGTTCCCGTACCTTCTCTTCCACGTGACGATGGTAAAAACGATGTCGCGCGAGGACAGCGGACGAGGGACGAAAAGAAGCGAGATGGTGGCCCGGGGTAAAAACGCGCTTTAAATGTTAATTCGTCCATTTTCTTCGCCCCGACGAAATCCGCGGAGGATCCCCGCTGAGCACGCTAAGATCGTCCTATGAAAATAGCCTTTCCCCTCCTGTGTCGGAGGAGGAGGAACAGGGACGGTCGAACCGTGTCGCTTCGGGTATCAAATTATACCTGGCGAGGTTGGCACTGGGTAAGTTGCGAGCGTTAAAACGTGGAAACTTTACCAATTTACTCGGACGGTACAAGGGAAATGATTTCTCCCCGAGACAACGGGGGGAACATCGCGACGGTGTGTTCCGTCATGTTTGCACGAGGTGCTCCGAGGACTGTTAATGGGCTCGGCCGGCGTGATTGTCCCGTGAGCACCGCGATGCAGAAGTGTTTTCACGTAATTCTGAAAATAACGTCTGTTGTTGGTTTCAGTTGGACCCGGTTTGTTAGCAGGTTGATCTTGATATTTTAAATGCTTGTAATCAGTGTTTGTGAACAGTGACTATTTTGAACATTACTGGTCGAAACATCTGACGGAGGAGTCTGAACAGTTCAGGCAGAGTCTGCTTGCGAAGTGGTATTTGAAATGCAGGTTGTTTATAAACAATCTGATGATGTTGCAAACTCCAAATACCTGTAATGATGACAGTCTTGGGAGGCAGGCAAACTCTAAGTAGTCTGATGATGTTGCAAACACCAAACTCTCGAGTCATGCTGCGAAGTTGCTAACCAGTGATAAAACGTACCAAACTTCAAGTGTTCGAGCTGTGAACACGTCAACAATGATTAGATATTGGGGGGAACAATCGAATACCAGCGACGAGTTAGTTCGCCGTTCCGAGTAAACATTATTATTGCTTGATAAAAAGCTATTTCAGTAAAGCAAAATGTAGAACAAAACTGGACAAGTGCAGAAAGAACAGTATAATGCAAAGGGTGAGGTACAACCAATTATGTATAAAAAAATTGGCATTAAATTCTAGTAGGATTGAATATTCAGCGTGATTCTAACCATAGAATTTCCTTTCAACAATCGAATTCTCATAACACACCTATATTTCTACCGAGGGTTGTAACTTTTAGAAGCAACCTCCATGCTCGTTCCTTCAAATGGAACAACCTCATCTTTGATAACACTTCCGACCCAGTTCGAACGCTCTTGGTTTACCACCATTTCCACTCGGGGTCCCTGTGAATTTCATTCGACGAGTTTACAACGACGGTCCCGATGCATCGGAGGACGGTCACGTATCAGTTCCAGGGGCTGGCTCGATGTGTTTTCGTACGGGATTAAAATCTCTTCCGTGGAAAATTATACTCGGGATTTTCGGAGTCGAGTCAGCGCATTTCCGTGCAGCGGCGGGTCCAGCTTTAATCTCGTCGACTACAGAGCAAGCCGATCCGCCTAATACATAATGGATCCCCAAGGCCTAAGGGCGAAGGTTCGTCCAATCGGATTAATGGCGTCGGCAGCACTTTTCCCAGCTAAATAATGCTACCGGGGATTCGATGCATGGCTTCTCTTTTTCCCCCTCTTAGCCCTCGTTTTTCCTTCGAATGAGTGAGCGCGCGCGAGCTCACAGACAGACACACACACGTCCAAACAGATAGAAATACGAACGATCCTCAAACACGTACACCGACCGAAAATATCTAGGATTGCGCGTGATCGGCTATCTCGCGACGACAGCCCCGGAGATACACGTATTCGATGGATCTTCTATTTGTACATTGAGTTATCGCGCGTTCTTCTCGTCGCTATCATATTCTCCGAGACTCTTCCCTCCTTTCACGCTCGCCTCCTCTTCCGCTACTTCTTCAACTTGCCCGTTCGCAGATAGAATCTTATAATTTATTTCCTATTTCCTGGCATAACTCTTGGAGTCGTCAGCGGGGAAGTTTGTTCCGCGGGCCCGTTGGATGCATCATTGTGAGCCGTTGAATTGTAAACGATCCGGAGTGTTCGATGCTATCGACGAAAACTCGAGTCAGCCTTTCAGAAACACTTGTTTACCGCGTTCCACGGGAAATCGGTCTTGGCACGAGGAAGAGTGTATCCTATGTGCTCTTTTCTCATAATATTTTTAGTATAATAAAATGTAAATAAATTACAAGTGATTTATTAGATTTTGAAGTGATATTGTAGCGTGGAAATGAAAAGCAATTCGTTTTGTTTAAAAAAGAATATCTGTCAAGCTTCACTTTCGAAACTGAAGTCCTAAATTGTAAAATGGTAAAGAATTTTTCGATTTTTACTTCCACGAGAAACCTGCATATTCCAGGATGTCCCATATTTCTGAGACACCCTATACAGTAAGCTATTATCAAACCTAACCCCGACTACAGTATACACAAACAGAGAACTGTTTACTTCATTAACAATCATTATACGTTACAAATACACAGCGAAGCGATAGCATAATAGTCCCAGCCGAGGAACAGATGCAACGCCAGAGTCTATCTTCTTCTGACCTAACCTAAATTCTTGTCGCAGATTGCGCACAACCATGTTTATAGTGCAGACAGTCCCAAAGAAGATTCAAATCAACTCTTATCCGAATATACAATTCGTGTTCCGTTGTCCTTTATCTAGTCCAAGTCTCCAGTTAGTCGTTCTCAGCTACACAGGTCTATTATTACTGCAAGAAAAAGGAGGGGTGGGTGGGGGTGTGGGGGATGGTACGACCAGATGAAGGAGGACCCCGGGGACGTCTCATCGGGTCCGAGAACAAGTAACTACCTATTTTCGTAACAGTATTACTAACATTTATCTTGTGCCACCCTTCCCTTGATCCCCCTTCCCCCTAGGTTTGCACTTTCGCGGAAAATCAAGTTCATCCTCCGGTAGACAATTAACAACGGGCGGGGATCTTCAATGTACCCTATTTCACGGGGTTGGAGAGAGTCTAGTGGGGAGGAGGGAAGCCGTATAACGCCTACGCGGAGCCAGTAAATTACTCTTAACTTCGCCGAGGGTAAAAATTACGGAGTTGTAAGGCCAGAAACCGAGGAGGGCTTAAAATGGTCCTCCCCGCTCCCTCCTACGTCCCCCTCCGGAGGAACCATAATTCTCGCGCTATCTACAGAGAAACTGCTATCCGTGCCCGGCTGCGAGGCTCGCGGGAATCGCTCGTCATTTATTTATTTTCTCCCGTCTGGTGGGACGCGAACGTCGGAATCCGTGGATGATGACCCCCCGAGCATCCTCGCGACTTTCCACTTTGAAACCTACAAACGTTTTTAAGTTCGCTATCTCCGGGAGGACGCGGACCGTGATAGGGAACGTGAGTAAATTGCGAATGTGTCGAGGAAAGAAAAAATTTCTTGGATCTCACGGTACGATCGTTCGGATCGCGGAATGTTCTTTTAAATTTCTCTTTGAGTCACGAAGGCCACGATCTTTCTACTTTGCGCATAATGAAATCAACGCGTGTAGGATTATGTAGATCACTTAATCGGATTAATTGGAGTAATTTTTCCTTTTTTCTTTTTTCTTTCTTCTCGTCTTTTCTATCCACTTCTTTTTGGTTTTAATCTTACTTACGATTAAGTGTAATTTTACGATAATATGTACTTTCTGTTATTTGAGTGTATATTGGGCGAATTTACACTCGTTGCAATAAATTATTATTAGTATTATTATTTTTCACCTCGATATTCGTACTTACGATTCAGAAGGATTACTATATGTTTTTTGCGGAGTTTGTAACATTAGGTACTATTTTATTATTATAAACTGATTGTTAACCGCCCATTATCCCCAAAGAACAGCATAATTAATTCGGAACTCGTGAAGTTCGTGTTTCGCGAGTAAATAAACGCGGATCCCGCTTCAACGTCTGCCGAGTTTATTACTCGAGGGACGGTTTATCCGGAAGTAGTTCGGCGTTCGAGAGTTTCTTTTTTTTTCATCGTGCCCCGAGTCTAATGTTTCTTCCCCAGTCTCGGGGCTTCTTGGCTTTTCTGAAATTTCGCGGCTACCACGCAAAGCCGGAAGAGTCCGTCTCGCGACCGTTTTACGAGTGAAAAGCCACGTCCGTGCTTCGCCTCGCGAAAGAAACAGGTGAACACGAACTTCCGGTGAAATGCTGCACCCTCTCTCTCTCTATCCCATCCAGTTTTTCCTCAGGAAACTGAGGAAACCTTGTTGCGTTTAAGCAAAGAAATACACGGTTGCGTAACCAACCGTTTTTCACAGCCGCTTCACGTGACTCTATTAGCATGTTTGATAGAGGCCACTGTGTCCGTTTACTTTTATTACTTACGTCGTTGCCCGTGCACTGTTCTTCATTTTCTCTCTAAGCGTTGTAAGCTTCTTTCCTTCGAAATAATACATTAACAGTAACGCGACTGTTAGTACAGTAATTTGTTGGATTAATTTTACGAAATGTTACTTTTTACTAATTGTACCCAACGTTTGAGATGTGCTTTTAGGTTCAGGTCTTTTTGAATTACCTTTTTGTAGCATTTAATAATGATATTCAATGTTTATAGTAATTCCATATTGTTCTGTATTTTCTTTTACTTTGTTCCCTAGGGTAAAACCACGAGAAAGTAGTTTTATTAATACACTGTGGATGTTTATGCATTTACAAAATTATCTCTGGTACAGTTTATCAAACTTTTCTCGGTATTTCTGTTCCAGCAGAAGACATAAGAAAAAAAAAATATAATCCTATTTCATGGTGACTTTTGAAGAATTTTTTGGAATCATTCTTGATCCAGTTATAATCTCTACGTTGTTGACTCCTTTCACGGAAATGTTGTTCGTATTAGTTATCATTCGTGACGTCTGTTACAGGTTGCATGTGCTCGATGAAGCAACACAAGAAAGACGTTAGGATAAGAAAATAAATTGAGAACAGCGTGGCTAAGGTCCTTGCGTTCGAGGCATCGACAAGAACGATTAGGGAGGAAATGACTCTGAAACCAAGCACGTTAGCGGAAGGGAACCGCGTGATTTCTTTGTGAAAGCAATTTGTCTACTTTCAGTTCCCTTTCCGTCTACTCACGGTTAAAGCGGAGCCGGCAAGATTGATTCCTCTATCAATGTGAAGACTTAATTTGCATGACTCGAGGAAATTCTCGAAAAATACCTTCCCTTCTCGTGGTTAATGAATTACGTGTGTAATTCATTATTAAATAAGTGATAGTCGAATCAATTGTGTCGATATTAGAAGTTTCAATAAATTCAAGCGCTACGATCTGTTGGAGCATTTGTGTAAAACAGAATTCATCGTTTTTAAACGTGTTTCTGTGTCCTTTGTGTACAGTGTAAAAAACAGTTGTTCACGTTCATTTTATTCAAGATCTTTCATCGTTGCAGAATTGCTTTTCCTTGGCCGGTTGCTTTCTTTGTTCACTGGCGTTTTTATTCTTCCCGTTACCTCTACCGTTTCTCTTGCCATTTGTATTAGTTTCTATTGATATGCTTTGCTATTTCTACCGGAATGTTTAACGTCGTTGATACAACTGGAAAAACGGGCTTTACTTAAGTTCTACTTTTCTGACTGGGTTATAAATCTACGACGAGACAAATATTCTTGGTATGCAAGTAGTGTGGGTTTTGCACTTGATTAGACGAGTAGATCGACCTAGTAAAGTTCTTGGCTTAATAAACAAGTGGAATAGGAACTGTTATCATCTTCCAACAAATAGAATAATCCTAGATAGTACCTACCTCCTTGAATTGGAATCAATTTATTAATCACAGTTTCAACACATATGAAAGGAATATGACAAGGAATTGGACAGTGGGAAAGAGAACTCAGAGAACAAACACACGTAGATTATTGTAAATATCATTTATTGGACTTTTAGGCGTCATGGGGTACAACGATTACATCACGTTGCTTATTTGTAACACCTAAGCAATTCGACAAAACGGGAAACAATAGGAAAAAACGACAAAACCGATGCATCCGATCGATCGTTTATACGGAAAACAAAAACTGTCAAAAGGATTATCAGGTAATTTTCTTCTGTCTAGTTAATTAAATACCGATCTTCGTTGCGAATTAGGCGAACGATCTGAACGAAGTGTTGCGTATCGTATTCGGCAAGGTTCACTTCTGCTTACAAAGAAACAAAAAACAATTAGGAACCACTTCGTTTCACAAACCATTTTACGCAACGATATCATTCGAAGGAACTGGAACGATCGAAACGAGATTCTATACGGTTACTCAATGAATCACGGAGGACAACGACCCTTACAATTTCTCGCATCGTTTCTTCATTACTCGCGCGTCTTCACTCTCATCATTTCTACCTATTACAAGTACAACCACCGTAACGTTAATTCTTTATTTTTCTTCTTCTTCTTCTTCTTCTCCTTTCCTTCTTTGTTCTGTTAGGACGTTCGTAGGGGGTACAGAGCGCATCTTATTGTAACGATCCTCGTTGAAACATTTCGAACTGAAATACCCTCGGTTCTCCTCCGTTCGCCTCACTCGGCAGTGAAACTAACGATGATCAATACACGACACATCCAGAGGGGGAAGGCGAACGAGAACTTATGGCTAAATAAAACTTTATAAAAATATATCAACGAATAATAAATATATCTCTAACAGCGTCACTGTATAATTCGTCATACATAGCCGTCGGTGTACTCGATAGCCTATGCATTTACAATCACTATATACACGCTATTTAGTTACTACTTACCTAAAATAATATACAACAATGTACTTATAATCTTCCTATTTCTTTCGGAATACTTTTTATTCGTCCCAACTTCGTTTCGTTTGCCCTCTACGGCGACCACGGCCGCGCAATCTTCGTCTCCCGTTTTTATATAACCTCGCGAATTCTAGAGGATTTTCAATAATTCATGGTCGAAAGTATCTGTACGCGTGGCACTCGATGTAATTAACAAAACCGACAAAACAAAGAGCGATTCTTATTAAATAGTAGTGGAAAGTAGATAGTACAGATAGTACAGAAAAATAGACTTTTAATACTGACGACATGCTCGTTCGTCAGGACTCTTTTACAGCGATGAAATTATTTACAATAGATTTTTCTATTTTGATTGGTAGACTTCAAATATGTATATACTTATACCATATATGAAATTGAACAGATTTAAACACAAAATATAATCGAATTTAATAATGTTCATTTGTATCCAATGTAAGGAGCTTATTGAAAGGAAAAATACACCTTTGTATAGTTTTTTCTGTTCTAGAGTAGTCCATAAACATATGAATTTCCATAAATAACGTTTATTTAAGTTCCACCCTAGTCGAAGCTCATCAACTTTGCGTTAACAAGTGCCAAACGTATTCAAATTTTCCACCATCAATTCTGAGATATCCTTATGTGTTCGCGTTACGCGTCGATCGTCCTCCCCGAAAAAAACAATTCAAGTGCGAACGAAACAGTCTTCGTTCGGTCTCGTCTCGCGACGTTTCGACTGCAAAATTGGTCTCCTTGTTCGGCGGCGCACTGGCTCGATAATATTCTCTTTCGTTTCATTTTGTTCAAACCCCCCCACGTCGTAGTCGTTCTCCTTACAAATAAACTATACAAATATTTACACATGCCCGCCCCCTCCACCCACACACGCGTGACGCGTAACCTACGTTAATATCTCCATCGGCCAATCGTGTCGGGAGCCCACGACAATCGACTGTTGCGAAATGGGCGCGAAGTATGTTTATAAAACTTTCTCTACGCACAGGATGCATCTCTCTGTTCATTGAACAATTGTCCGCGCGACCTTCCCCCGTTTAAAGCCGCGCAAAAGACGTCCGCTCTCCAAAAGCATCGGTTCACTATAAACGGCGTTCCTCCATTTTGTTTCGTTCTCTATCGCCATCCGACTCGTCGTTCTCGTCATTATTCTGGCAATTTTTTCTTTTTTCTTCTATTTTTTTTTTTTTTTTTTTTTTTTTTTTTTTTTTTTTGGTTCCCGTCGCGGGAACAAAGGCATCGAACAAAAACACGGAACGCAACGGGTAACGAGGGGAAGGGGTAGAAAAGGAAAAAGAGTAAAGACGAACGTATACCGCGCTAACTCGATCCGATCACCCTATACGATACCCTTACCTAACACGTCTAGAAAATCCCTAGTAGTATCGACAAAAAAAAAAAACGTCTCGCAACGAGATCCACAGGTTAAGGAACGTCGAGGCCGGATTATCGTCGCCCGGAAGCTCCGATCATCGACGACGACAGGCGTCGATAAAAGGGTCCCCCGTTTAAATGCGCTCTCATCCTTTCGTGCTCTGTGTGCATGTGTTATCTTTCACGATCGAGAAGAGAGAGAGAGAGAGAGAGAGAGAGAAAAAAATAGTGAAAAAAAAAGGTACGCGAATACAAGCGTGTTCCGTTTGCTATTTTTTCGTCGATTCGACGTCGTCCGTACGAGAATAATATTCGATCTTTCCCCGTTTCACACACGCGTTTCTCTTCTCGCGCTTTCGTTTCTCCAGCCCGTTGTTCGTGACTTTTATATATTATTTACAATTATCGAAGTCAAGTGGAATATTGACGGAACTCTGTTCCACAACCATCGTCCTTCTCCCCCCTCCCTCTCCTTTCTATTATCGTGCGCGGGGGGGGGGGAAGGTTTGGCTTTCGTTCGATCCTTTTCATTCGTTTCTAAGAGATATCTTTCGTCGGTTCTGGAAAACGTGAACCCAGCCGTATCCTCCTCAGCGACGGTGCTCCTGCAGAATGGCCAACGCCAGACAAAGCGACAGGCAAGCGAGACTCGCTGACCGGAAGTGAGCGTGACTGTACTCGGAGGCCCGTGTCACGTTCAACAAAACGGAAGCGTCCGCGATCCCTTCCGACGAGCGTACCAACAGCAACCATTCGCCGGCGTGGGACCATTGAATCGTGTCGAAGCTCAGCACCGTCCGGTAACAGGACTCCGTGCCGCCGTCCTGGAAAGGTAAACAGGAGAACGTGAACGTTAAATGAATTTCACGACGATTCCTGTCGATCGGGGAAAAAATAACGATTTTTCGATTAATTCTTCTTGAGAAACACCGTGAAGAATTATGTGATTCTTTGGAAGTACTTGGGCACTTTGTGGCGTTTGAGCCTCTAGCAAAATGATAATTATAATTATCATCATTATAACCTGTTTAAGGAGGAACTAAGATTTTAAAAGTGGTTTGTCAAGTGCACCAATAAGTAATTCACTGTATTGTTCGATTACGAGGTGATGTACGTTTAAATTACAAATATCTTTCATGTATTTCACTGGATAAAAATTATATAGAGTGTGGGTATGTCATTACGAGTACAAATTAAACAATATAGATCACAGACTTTCACAAGAACGAGTTCGAATGTCCGAGTGGATTACTTATTGGCACATTTAATAATAGCTACTTGTCCGTAAAAATCAATGTTTAAAAATCGCCACCACTGTTACTTCAATTGCATCTACCCTGTTTCTATTAACTTTAAAAAGAAATTTCTGGTGTCATTACATATAAACACTTTTGAGCAGTTATATAACACATGAATTTTTAACATTTATAGGTTCACAATAGAAGGTAAAAAATTCTACAATCTAAGATTTTTATCATATCACGGTTGTGTATTTTCTATGATTTCAGATATGTCGTATTTAAAGGTGGGTATTCATGGTCCTTAGGGATATTATACGTTTGGATTGCCAGAATGCGAACGTTTAAAATGGAACATCGGTGGTTTTTGGACTCATTCGAGTATAGGATTAATTAAACGTGAAGTTCCATACTTCGAAACGACGAATCCTCGATCTCGAAGCTGCTCGAGTTCCCGGTGGAATGTTTTTATCGCATTGAGCTCATTAACCCCGTACTCGATAACGTCGATTCGACTGTCTTTCTTATCTGCTCAGGTTCCGCTTTGGTTCATACGTTTAAACTTCCGCGTGAAACTTCCGCGGGAAAACTGAAAACTTCCTGCTTCGCCCTATGTCCCCGTTTCAATTGTCCGTATCACATCTGATTTCCATCGCTTTTTCTTCTGGGACTTTTATTACTTACTCTTTCCGTCGCGAAACTTGTTTTCTCTATCTTCTTTTTGCGTCTACAGAAAAATTCAATAATTACGCTCCTCGAATTTAAGAATTGTTAGAGACTCTACAGTAATACATATTGATAAACCTTACGTAAAAAATGTTATTTTGTACTTCTGACTTAATTTTTCGCTAGAAGCGCAGTTCACCACGCACGCCCCCGATAACGTCAAATCCGTCGTTGACGAATACATGCTTGCCAGCGCAAACAGTTTTATCTTCCTGATGCGGGAATTATACTTGTACCGCGACGAAAACGGTGGGAAGAACGGACGTCGAATGAGCGGAGCGTGATGTCTTGTCGACGGTACAGAGCGTGAAAAAAGGGGAAACAGGAGTGCATCGGAGAGACAGTGGAACGCTTGTTGCATAACGGTGAAAATACGCGAGACCACGGAATAAAACGCGATATCGGATTCATTCGTGCGCGTCGACGCTTGTTTCGTTTCTACAGCGTCGATTCCCTTCCCCAGCCACCTTGTTTCTCTGTCGCATCGTTTTTTCCCCAGGAGACGAGGACAGGCAGATGGTCGCACAAAAGACGGATTAGCCGTACCTTTTCTTTCTTTTCTTTTCGAGGAATCAGGAATAATGGCAAAGCGCGCGCGCGCCCGCGAAGCTGTGGGAACGCGATTGGAGGGAGTGGACGGAAAAGAAAGAATGCGCAGCATAGCTTTACAGGGATTTCGCTAATGCACCTGTGCCACGTGTTTGTTTTTATTAACTTTTAATCTCCTTTGTTCCGCGCAGGGAACGTCGTCCTTAATTCGTTCGACCGGGGTCCGATTGTTCCATCGCGAGCGCAAGCTCGTCGATTTTTTATTGGGAAAATTACGGACCTTCGTCGAGCCTGTTTGTGGAGTATTTAATTATTCGACGGCCGCTTTCGCGCTGACACGCGCGAGCTAGCCAGAGAGGAGAATTATATACCCTCTGGTTTTACGGTTGGAACACGAGGCCGATCTAGGTCGTCGATCCGCCCGGTCGAGCGATCATTTTTGTTGGGATTCAGGGGTTATTGGTTTTGCACAATGAAGACGGATCACGGGATGTTCCCATCCTCTGTACGTTTCTCGAGTGGCAAAGTAAATGACGAATCCAGCTGTGAACAATGGGGGAGTGTGACAGTGGTTGTTTTTTCTTGCCAGATTTCGCGGGAACGGGTTAGGAACTTGGATATCGAGGATTTAGAGAGTTAATGTTGGCACTTGGACTTCAGTACTTCATATCGGAATGGGAAATTATGTTCTTCGACGGAATTGGACGGAATGATTCGAGAATTTACAGTACACGACTTTGGATATTTTCGAAGAAATGTAGGGACTGTGGAGGAAAAGAATGGAACACGGTACTACTGAGTCTTTTGATGATATAAGTAGTACTGGACAGTGTATGGTCAGACAACAGTAATATATTACAATATTTGGTTTTTGATACAGTAAATCACCGACGAGTGTTCGATGGCTTCTCGGCACTCTGTTCAGACGTTATCCCCACCTTTTGGGGTAGGGGAATTTTTCGTGGAACCAGTCAAGCTGCCAGTGGTGGGGATGACGTCTAAACAGTCAGTGTCGAGGAGTCTTCGAACGCCCATCGATGATTCACTGTATCTTCAAATATATGTAGCAATTGTGGAGAAATAGAAAATGCCACTAGTGGACTATTTTATGTACACAGTACTACTGGATTGTATATGGTCAGACCGATTAGTAGAACCGTCCTAGATTGATCAAGGTAAGCGAACTGCACTTGAGAGCAGTTCTCTCAGAACTCTGCTCATACAAGAGGATTAAAACCGTACGTGGTCAGACACGTAGAATAAGAGCAACCTGCCTCGACAGGAAGGACGGGATTACGATTGTCCTGACAACGGAAGTAGGATCACACTTGGGCAGGCAAACTAAGTTCTCTCTTTGCTTAAGGCACGGGATTTCGATCGATGTGCTACGAACCAAGTAGTGTACAACTTCTATCCCTTCAAGTTCACTACCAGTCGTGTTTCATCTGTGACAGAGAACTGAAAAGGGAATCGTTGGACTAGACAAGCATAATAACGACTGTGGAACTGCTAAATTTTTATTACAGTCTCAGATAAAAGAGTAATAAAAAGCGACCCATACTATATTCGTCGCGATTTCGACCAATTGCAATCTTCTCAAAATTTTCTTGCCGCATCGTTTAGTAAATTAATCATTCTAACTTCACAAAACAAAACTCAACTCACTTGGCTCAATTTTAATAAGTTGTTCCGCTTTTAAGGGTCTGGGAAGACTTTTTTGACTGACTTAATACGTAACTTCAATCTATGTCTTTTCGAGTACAAGTGGACACCAATCCCCGGCTCGTTCTAATTATGAAAATCCCGGGGATGTTTATTAATTTTTCACACGGAACTTCGTCGGAATAGTTGGGAGCAGCCAGTATCGACAGCTTGGCATTCAAAATAGAATCTGGGTCGAAATAACTACGTTCACCGCAACACGTGCACCGGTCCGCGCCGCGTCGGGACCTCCTCCCTGCCTCCCAACCCTCCGGGCTAAACCTCGCCGAGGAGCTGCAATTCCACGAATTAATTACCCGCTACTGCAGCCCCCGGATAACAAGGGATATAGAGAACGAGCGGGATAAATCACGTACTAACTACTATCAATCGTGCTTTCGACGAACGCGCTACGGTGATCTCGCACTGGTTTCAGGGAACTTTTCCGATGAAATTTCCGTGGATCGACGCGCCACAGAGGGTTGGGCCATGGGGAACAAAAGTGCACGAGCTGCAGGGTGTCTTAATGTATTTGCAGACGGCCAACAATGAGGTCGAGCGCGGCGAGAGCAAGCACAACACCGTCGACGCGAACCGTTTTCCAAGGGAAGATTCTTTGTTCGCGAAATGCACCGTCGCGAAGAACTTTCACGACGTTCGACGATGAAGTGGAGGACGAGAGCTGTGCTTCGATTTCGTCTGGTCTCTTCGTGGACTGCCTCGAAATCCGTTATCTCTGGCACATCGACGTTTCGTAATTTGTGATCTGGCGGGGGTAGTACACGCGGGGAACATTGTTGAATGGAAGAGGTCAAACAATTCGGCATATTTTCTGTTCTTTTTTGCGGTGCCGTGAATAGGATAGGACTTGGAAGTAGACTGTTTCTAATGGGACGAGTAGAACTAGGAAAGCTTTCAGTTGTATAGGAGAAGAAGAAATCGACCGATTTAGGATTTTTCTTCTTCTATTTCATATAACTCTAACAATGATTCACCATGTTCTACAGTAGGATTTATTGGAGCTGGAAATGAAGGAAGGATCGTATCAGGTCAGGACGCTCTGAATTGGAAAGCTCTGTTGGCTGAAGTAGAATAGGACGTCTGTAATCAGACAAGCTCAATATACAGCAATGCAATCCTACAGATCTAACTTTGACGGTCATTTGCTCGAACCAACGACGACTGGCGATCGTCTTTAACTCTAAGAAGGCAGATGTTTTTCATGATCCAATAGACGACACTATCTAGGTTTGCATAGATCCTTCAGCCAGATTCACACTAGCGGTAATAGAAAGTTCTAAATTCAGACTGATCGTGATTTGACCGTGTCCTTTGACCGTTAGTGTGAATCTGGCGTTAAACATCTATCTTTAGATCTATTCCGAAACGAGTTTCTTGGATATATGCAGGTCTTCTTATAAAATGCTACAATTTGAAACGATACGTGACATTCCTGAAATCCAGGGTTTAAGTAAACCCACATACCGTCTTTCAAAGATTAAACAAGGATCAAAGATGATCGCGTCTGGTGTAGAAGGGATACAGTCTGGGACAAAAGGAAGATAGGAACTTAGGTACTATGTGGGAACGATATTATTTCAGCGTCATTCCGATGTATACGAGAAATAGTTACGTGTTAACGGTAATATAAGTGATCGAACCTCAACAGCAAGTGCCCGAACTCCGTCTCTGGATGGTGCACCAGGTACGTACACGTTCTCCTCGGACAGCCACATCACCTTGGTGTATGTGGGCTCCGCGCAGAACTCGACGACGATGCTCAATGGTTCACCCTCCTTTGCTGTCACCGTTTGGCTAGGCGGATGAAGCATGGGTCGACCTGAAACAACAAAATTCACAAATAACCCGTTAAATCCTTGTCGATCCAGCATGTACAATAGAACCGTCTTTGTCGGAGCAGTAGAGACCCACCCTTTGATTCTACTACCTTTAATCCAGCTATTTGGCTCTGTCGCACTTGCAGAAAGCTTTGCATCTTGTTAACTGTGAAAATATTGGAGTATGTATTCAAAGGGACGTAATCTGCCATAAGCCCTGTTAAATTGCAGATTGAGATGAGCTGTCAGTAATACCCGGGTGTATACGTGGAAGGGAATTTAATTAAGTTGGTTGAATGAAAATGACGCGAACTGGAATGTACCTTGGATATTGAACTCTGGCGATTGAGCAATCGGAATAGTATTTTGACGTGTCTTCTTAGATAGAAGTCGGGGTTGGTTCGAATCGAAAATACCCTCCCGTCCAACGTAACGAAAATTCAGTAAACAGGAATTAAAGAACAGCAATAACTAAAGTTTTCTCGTCTACTTTTAACCCAGTAAGACACTTCAAATAAGAAAGAAATTTCTACTTTTGTTTTTGTCCTTATAAATTACTTCATAATATGCCATTTTGCATAAAAACCAGAGTCTAGTAATAACTATAATTCTTTGATTTATCTAAAATCGTTCAATTTAACCCATTGCACTCGATTGTCTTCCCTGAAGGGACACAATGTATCGGGAATTAGGAAATTCAGACAAACAGAAATATTTTACTACTCACTGCCAGAATTTGATGCACTATTTAACAGTGGAGTCACAAAAGATATTTAAAAGGCGTTCAATTTTACAACCGTTTTGTTTACTCGTTAAACGTCCATACGACGTAAGCCGTTATACAAATTTTTATACATGTCATTCGTTAACTATACCATGAACTGTTCCTGTCGAACGTCGGATGACTGCAGGACGAATTTATTTATTTCCAGTCCGCGTGTCTGGCTCTTTTCGCAAAAAAAAAAAAAACAAAGAAAGAAGAAAAGAAATATTTATGGTTCAGTTGTTCGCGTGTGTACAGTCCATCCTGCGGAAACATCGGCAGGGATTTTTCGCGCCCGTTCCGCGGTTAAAACGCGACGTTTTTGATTTACTAGTTTTTTTTTTCAGAGGGTTCCACACGATCCCTCGGCAAACACAACGACACTCGATGATCGAAACTAGTCCCAGCCGCGTGACAATGCGACTCGACGACCCGGTAGCAGCCTATAGGCGACGTTCGGGTCGACCTGCATAGCAGTGTAAATTGCAGTCACGGCCTCCTCGATTTCAAAGCCTCAAGGCGATCGTGATTCCCAGGAACAGCTTCATTCACCCTTCCTCCTCTAACGGTCACGTCAAAATATCCCCTCGCCAGTGGTGACGACAGGTTGCTCGCCGTTAACCCGTCGTAACGCCCCACCAGAAACGGAAGTACATTCGGAAATCGTGAATCGATGAGGTCACGGCAGAGGATAACGAATCGACCGGGCCCGATTCGTGTTCGAACGTTATCGTTACGTTCGGACCGTTTCGTAGAAGCCATTCCCGGGGACCTCCTTTGATTCGCTAATGCGACATCTCACGAATCGATGTGCTCTTTGCTCGACAGTCGCTCTTAGACCGAGAAATTATATCTTATACTGGCGTGGTTGTTCGAAAATGAATGCGGTACGATGATTTGATCGAGTGATTACGTGGATATGATAATTACTGTCGGCGATAGTTGTTGGTTTATTTGATCTAATATTTTAATTGGTGAAATTTTGTTAGTAGTACCATGTCATCTATTACATTTTGTCGAACGCAATACTTATTTCTCAAGAAATCAGAATACGATTACACTGATATTTGTCCTCGTTCTTTAATGTTCGCTGCTATTTTGAAAGAAGAGTAGGGTAGAAAAATGTCTTAAATTTAAACTGTGATACCAGATTATTGAAAGAAATTACAAATAATCTAAGGAATACAATTAATCTACCTGGGAAAGAAGTTTCTGTTTAATTACTGGTGGAATAAGTTACTGTTACCAGAATTTTATTTGAACTTTATGATGCCACGTGGAAGGTGAGACTAATGTTACGAGTTATGGGTCGTGTGATGGATTGAACAATGGTTCGGTTGAGTTATGCGAGTTAATGGATTGTGACGTTTCCTTCACGATAATCGGCAATAAAATTTCATTTCGACGTCGAATTCATCTGTGTTGGGTACTTAAATTATTCGTGATCGATCTTCGGGAACGGAGCATGCTGGAGATAAAAGTATAAGTCTTAAAACGTTCATAAAACTAAAAGTATATAAAATTATTCCCTATATTCAATCTCAAATAATTACTAACTCTATATCACTTTAGAAATAATAATTCATACAGATGCAGTCAAAGTATATACGTGTAATTGTGCTAGAAATATTGTAAACATAGTTCCTTAGGAGACCACTCTAAGATATACCATTGCAGATGTTTATACTTTTAACTTACTTTTAATATACAAAATGCAGTCAAATAAAGACTACAATAAAACTTAATGATATTTATAAATTATTATCAATTTTTATCTCACTGATATATTCAAAGATTAATGTCTAAAATTGTGAATTTACACAAACATCCGCAGTGTAATCATATTTTCTGAAGTAGCCTGAGAATTAAGTATACAAAATCTGAATAAGTTCCTTAACCGATCAAGCAAGAGTATGATGTCTATGTCTGACCAGGCACGTAGATGATGTCGATGTCTTATCAGACAATCAATGTAACATGCATACGCAATCAAATAATCAGCATATGGCCCACATCTGCACGGTCAAGTAATACAAGTCAATAGCCAATCAGACAGCTGATCTAAAACCAAGTAGATTAAGCCAGTTTCGGCTCAGACCACGGTCCCATTCAAATTCCCTACAATCCACCGCAAGATCCGAAACATACGGTCATACCTATCGATTTTTCTCGAAAACTTTCCGCTCGAGCAAGCCGTTTATATTCACTCCGCCGTTCCAACGACTACTCGCAGCCCCGAAACGCGCGCCACGTTGCAATTTGCAGTGCTCCCGCTCCACCAGACTTTTCTCCATCTATTTCGCGATCATCCGCGTAGTCTTATCGGGGCAATGATTGGACGAGTTGCCGGTGTGACGAACCACCGGATGTCGCATCGCTAGCATTGTTCCTGCACTTTAGCTAATTGAAGCGTGGATGCCGGCCGGTTAGCCGCGACGATTCCCGTCTCTCTTTCGCCGCGCGACCACTGTTCCCCCCCCCCCCACCATCCCCAACCCCCTGTACCTTCCCCCGTCCCCTTACCGCTCCTTTTAGCCGTTCTCATCTGCATGGATTTCCTGCTTCGTAAAGCAAGCTTTCTGACCCTGGTTGGCCCATCTGCAACGGTGAATAGAAGCGGAACAGTACACTCGGCCGTGGCTGCTCATGAATATTCCTACGACTGAAATTACTGGAATACCTTCGCCGCGGTGCCTCTTGTTTCTGCGGCGAGGGCGAAAGCACAGACTGTCTGTCTCCTTTCCCCCGTTTCTCGTTTCCCTTCCATCAAACCCTGTCCCACCTGCTCCCCGGTTCTGCACCGACAGTCGGTCTCGATACAGCCGGAAGCCTCTCTCTCTCTCGATGGAACTCGATGAACCACGGACCCGTGGAATTTTTCCCGTTCGCTCGGGTCCGTTAGGATTCACGATGTTCATTATTTATTGGGAAGTTTTTTTTGTTTTTAGTCTTTTTTTTTTCAGTGAAATTCCGCGTGGTTAGTGTTCTGGTAGGCTGACACGGGGCTGTTTATAAACTCTGGTCGAGGAAATGTCTGTGGAGGTCTGGAGAATCATTGTTAAATAATGTGGGTAGAAGATAGAGGTCTGGGGTAGTATTGAATGATGAATAATTGCAGGTAACAAAGAAATACGTGTTAAATATTTTTGTGATTTACTCTTTCACAGAGTTGCATCGAAATCGGTGATTCTCACTTCGGTATGTTCCCATGCGAATTCATGTAAAAAGTGAAGTATAATCTAATTTTATTTTTACTTGCAAAGTTATATGAATCTCTTCTTGTACTTTAATTGATTTTCTTATTTGTGTCTATTTTGTAACATTCTAGTATCATGTAAATGAATAGAATTCCCAATTTTCCATGAATTTTTTAAAGAGATCGCAATTTATACGATTAATTGCGAGCCATTAGTCCATAAAATTGCAAAATGAGAGGATGGTATACCTTATAAATTCTGTGAAAGAAGTGGAGTGAAGAATCCCACATTCTCGAAGTGCTTAACGTGTCATATGAGAGCTGTGTTTTTATAACGACAATAGAAGTCAAATTACATGCCCTGCTTTGACGTCAAAGGTAGAACGCCAGGCGTAAGTACCAGGAAAATTCAAGTACTACTTGCGGTACTTCGGACCAAGGACTCAGCTCGTATACTATCACAATTTCCCCTGACTTAAAATTGTAACGGTCCGACAAACAAATAACTACCATACTATAATACCTCTGTTCCCACTTTTATCATGTAAAACGAATAATTTGTTTCCCCATTCTTTCCAGTCTGAATTTTTTGTTCGTCGTTCCACTCCGAAAAAAAGTAGATATATTAACTGTACAGTTGACAAAATGTGGAGTGTACTCTGGTCGCTAATTTTCATTTCAAATTCAAGCGCTGTGTGAAGCCAGACATCAATAGTATATCTTGGTATACAATTTTTATGCAAAGCCAATTCTTCGGTCCGACATGCAAAACAGTCTCCCCCATCCCTCTTGAACTGTGTCGACAGAGTCGCGCACGGGACGCGAGATTAATCTCGGAATCTGGGGTAAATTATTTGTCCTCCCTTTGAGACTTTCCCTCCCCACACCCCTCACGGCCAGTCGCGGACGTGGACGAGGGGATAAAAGAAAGCCGAAGTAACCGGCGGTCGTTCGCGTGAATTTTTTACCGGGCCAAGCTGCATGCGACGCACACGTCAGTTTGCATTATGCAGATCGGCGTTAACCATGTGAAGAAATTCCAGATCTTCCGCGTCCCTATTATAATTTAAAATTCCCGCGGCTATGAATAAATGACCTGAGAGAAATAAACTGCGCCGGGACGTGGGAAACTGTTGATTCTGGAGCCTCTCCAGCCGATGTACGTACGTTTCTCGGATCGTTCTTTGAATTTTCCTTCACAAAATTCCCACCTTATCTAACGTTAATACGTTAATACGTTCCTCCGATTTTGTATTCATTAAAATTGTTATCGATGATTGGAGTTTACTTTTATTTGGAGTTTACGATTATAGTTTACTTTTTTTTTAGTCCAATTATGTAGGGGAAAGAAGGTTAGAAATTTTTATAGCAAGAAATTTAATAAATTTCAGTAGGTATTACATTTTACGTGGTAGTTGCTAGAATTTTAGGTACAGCAAAAAAATGTCTGCTTGTTTCTAGTGTCCATAAATTAATAAAGATCCGCAGTCTAGTAACGACTATCTAGAAAGCTACAAGGAACAGTAGGGTGACATCAACGACTATTTCTAAAAAAACAAACTATTCTTATTTCGTTGATTTGTTGGACAACACTCGAATCTAGGAAGGTTAAATTCATCAATGGTAACTAAACGTTATTCAGTGTCTACTAGACCGTTTTCCTCGATCGTGCTTGTCAAAATCACGTCGTTCCTCGAAATCTACGTTCTATTCGTCGAAATCCGCGTCGTTCCTCGAAATCTACGGGTCGTACACGGCGACGATCGGCAAACCGTAGAAATCGTCTCGCCTGAGTTCACGTAAGACGACACGGCATCGCGAAGTTACACGGATCGAACTTCGAAAGGGACAAAGTGGCGCATGCGAGTCGAATCGTCCTCGTGGTCGTCGCCCACGGATAGAGCAGGGTGTAGAGAGTGAGGGAGAGGGATTCGTTACCGCGACGGTCGTTCTTGTCGAAACTTTTTCCGTGCCGGCACCAGGAATGAATCACTGTGGCCGTCGCAGGCATTGCCCACGGCTCATTTAACTTGCTAAGAGGTACTTTTCAGGAACGCGGCTCGTTCTCCCCACGTTCCCGACCACGTCCCGGACGCAGAAATTCGACCGGACGTATCCGTTTTTCCTCGGAAAAATTCTGACATCGCAACCGCCACGTTTCCTCCGATACATTCTCTCCCACTGTTGGTGACCTCGTTACGGCCACGTGACGAGTCCGTTAATAGGTCAGTAATTAGAGGAATGTCTCGTCTATGTTGGAGGAATTGTTGTTTTAAAAGGAATTAATGGTTAAGTGTCTAGAAAACCATTGTAAGGGTATTTATTTTCAAAGTATACAAGAACTTCAAACAGTGGGAGTAAGATCGAAGTTTTAACAAAATCCACATTGCACATACATTAACCCCTTAAAGGGGTTAAGTGAATATTCAATGTTTCAGGAATAAAAATATTATTAAAAGAACGGAAAGAAAAATTATTGGGAATCACGAACAGCGACACAAATAGAAAGCCTATAGGAGTTTAGGAAAGTGTTAAAGATGTTAAGGAAGTTGTAAATGTTGTTAGAGGTAATGACAAGTTGATGAATACCTATCTATTAGATCCTATCTCTTTATTGAAGCTTGTTCAACATCCCTTTATACATAAATTATGTTGTAAAGAAGGATTGATATAGATGATGCACTAAGTGATGATTATACGGTAATTTAATACAACCGATAGTAGAGAGTTGTATCGCTTAAATGTATTTTATAGTACTGTTTTGAACGAGGAGATTGTAATATAATCTATTGTATAATAATTGTTACCAGAAGTGAAAATCCTGGTAATGCGGTTAATATGTTTATGCACGCCCTGAATGTTGGAAAATATCTGATTTGATTACCTGGCGTGTTAATGTTTATTGGGATGACGTTTACATTGTTTGTTGAATCGTTTGTAGAAGCGGATGAAATGAGATATTCTTAGTGGTTATTGCGAATTGAGAGGAAATTTCAGACGATTAATTTATAAGGTATACGATGATGCATGGAAGTAATAAAAATGGAATAGCAAATACGGGAAATGAAAAACCATCTAGAAAATCCTCGGTGAGAGTAGTACCATCCATATTCACATCTCCTCTTATCGGATGAAAATAGGTTTGCTTCCTGCGTGAAGCTGTAAATGGTTCCGAAAAGAGTTCGTTCAACATGGAAAAACGCAGCCATTAATGCATTTCACCGGATGCAAATAAATTAAAACTTTCGAATACATTACTGTTCGTACTGTGAAACATATAACAGTCCCTACATTTCCACAGATATTCACAGGCTGTAATAAAACTTTCTCAAATGACAGTTCCGTTATTTAGAAACGTGTAACAGCATTAAAATCTACAAACTCAACAATTTTCCAAACAATAGTAACGCTCGGATGGTTCATACAAAATATAGAATCCAGAATGCAGAATAAAAATTTTTAAACGGTGTGTTCAGACTTGAACAAATCGATCTTGAATACTTGTTACGGTTTATCAAGTGTTTCAATCTACCAATTTTTCAATACACTAGTAACACAATTTAAGTTTGAGTTAAAAATGGCATTTTTGTTTAAAAATGGCGGTGTTTGTCGAAGAACGACAAAGAACCTTATCGGAGTAGCAGATGTCTTTTAATTCATAAAAAGTGAACATTAATTCAAGAATTTATCTACCGTTACTTGAGAAAATATAGTAAATTTGTAGGAGTACCTGTTAGTGTTAGCACAATTGGCGTTCACAGACGTAATATTAAAAAAAAAAAAGCTAATATTTAACGAATCACGGTTTCAAAGCAGAAATCCGATCAAAAGCATTCACCGTCTAAAGTGTGAAAGCCATTTTTCCCCCGGTGTACACACGACACCGGGTTCCCGAGTTTAATTTAACATCCCGTTTTTCGTTGCTCTGCCGTGCCGCTTCGCGTGTCGATCGAATAATCGCGCGTTTAATTGCGCGGGCATTAATTGTACAACGATTTCCGTAGAATCGTGATAAAATCCCTGTCCCCTTTTCATATCATTACCAGTAATTCAGCAAATTGCATCGCATTTTTACAGTACGTGGCTGTACACATTCTCGGTCCCGACGTTAAATATTCGTTGATTAATCGCAACCGCGCCGCGTACGCGCGTAATAACGCAATTTTTAAATTAACCCTCTTTTCCCCTCTCACCTCGAAACCATTAACGCTAATTAAACAGTTTTTACACGGAGCTCTCGAGAGATTGCTCTCTCATTAGCATCGTATCTGTCTGGCATTAACAAAAAAAAAAATGATAAATAAGAAAAAAAAACCGAGGGAGGCGGAGCACGTTTACCAAAATATTTAGATTAATCGATCGTCCGACTCGGAACGGTTCATGTCTACTTGGCCTGGCTTCGTCGTTGAAAAGGAAGGTATACCAACCCCAGGCTCCCGACACGATACCGTCGCGTTCCACTTTCGAAAACGCTGCTCCACTCGATTCAAAAGCAATCTGTGCGTGAAATTGCCAGCTAGATGGCGACCGGACGCGCAGATTGATGTTCGGACGGACCGACAGACGATGAAACGAATTACTTCTATGCTGGACCGAGCACGGGTAACAGCTTGCTAATTAATCGATTAATTCCCGATCTCGGGATCAGAGGCGCCGAGTATCTTGTTTGCTTCCACTCGTTTTGTATTATGATACGTGGTGTCTTCGTGGGTACGGTAAATTTGCTTAAATTCCGTCGAACATTTCCTGCCATTACCAAAAATCACACTTTACGATTGTTTGGGTATAAAACATTCGACGTTGTTGAAAGTATAATTTTGTCATATTGTATGTTAACAGAATACATTGGAAATTTTTCAGTTTGGTGGTACAATCTTTCAGTGTAGAAAGAAAAAAAGATCCACGATTGAATTATCTGTCGACTTAGGAAGTGAAGACGCAAAATAAAAGTTGACTTTTTAATGAGGTTTAGTAAAATGATGGAGCTTGGAATTCCGAAGTCAATGATATTTGTTTCAGTCGTATATGGCCATTAGTTTATGAAATATTTCATGTTCAGTGCCGAGAAGCCTTCGAAAACTCATGGATGATTTTCTGTATTTAAAGTTGAAGTCCAAGTATTGAAGGAGTCTACTAACCCAAGCAAGATCACTTAATTCAGAAGCCGACGAGTCCATAGACCCACAAATATAATTGCACGAGTATAAGTACATAACAATAGAGTACAATAAAAGTGACCTAAATGGTTCAGCAATTCGAATGCCCAACAACTCAACAGTCCGGAAAGTCAGAACGTCCACGAAGTAAACAAATCGCAAGACTCCAAAGTCTGGTAGGTTTTCACGGGCTCCAGTAGATAAATAAGCCAAGTTGAAGTTTAAAGAGCTCAAAGATCCCATGCAGCCCAACTATCCGGAACTCCAGGAGCTCGTATAATTCGCGACTCCGTGGCAAGAAGCTGCCAACGTTTCAAAAGGAGAACCGAATCGACGTCGATTTCCAACGGCGGAAAGTATAAAACGAAACATGATGTTTCTCATTGCATCGGAATCTGCGCGAGAAGGGTCGGCAGGAGTATAGCAAGTTCGAGATTGTTCCACCGGGAAGAACGATATATCCCGGAAAGTTCTGACATTATCCGCGCGAGGATTCACTTGGTTACATGTACTTCAACGCGATAAGAATCAACGCCCATTCAAACCGTACGATAATGTTCGCAGGAGGACTGCTATTGTTTCGGGGCGCGAGTCTAGACCGCAGTTATCTCGGCATTGTTCCTCGATATTCATTAAAATACGGGGGAACAACCTTTTGGCCCCGAAAATTCTACACGGGCGACAGCGCGCCAATTCTGGCGTCTCTCAGTTCTCGCTTGTGTCGGGGTCACTTCGTTCACACCCGCCCCTCCACAACCCCCTTTTTTTATCACGCTCTTTTCAAAGAGCAATCTAATTATACGCCTTTTCGCGGAATAAATGTCCCCGTGTCGAAACGAAATATTACAATTCACGGGGAACGGCCGGCCGACCGCTGTGAAACGCGCGTTTCATCGAGTAAAACGAACTTTTCCGGAAAGTGGAACAAGTGGACCAAATCGACACCTTCCTCGGGAATTTAATATCTCGATTTTGTTGAAAGGAACAGAACAATTCTCGCTGTACCCTTCAATTTCACGCCGGACGAATACTCATGTGATTTAACGTGAAAATAATTACACGCTCGGAATGATATTCGTTTTTTTTCGTACAGAGAAACAAATGTTTCGGGAATTTAAAAAAAAAGAAACAAACAAGGGGTAATTCGTGTTCGATGGAAATGCGGTCATCAGTTCCGTCCCACTGAACTCCATGACGCGCGAGGAATGTCCGGTTTTGCGGTGGGGCAAACGACCAATGATGCTTTGGTCATTCTCCCGGGTAAACGCAAGGGTATAGAAACGCGAAGGAAGACAAATTGGGGGCTAGGTGGCCCCTCGAGCTTTCAATTTGTCCTAAGTTAACACCGACGCCAGTGCCTCGCCTGTATCGTTGACCCGGCTTTCCGGATTTTCGTTTTTCTTTCTGTTCTCAAACCGAAACGATATTCGAGTTTCTCAGGTACAGTGGAACTTCTCTGCGGCGGCTAATTCCCCACACAGAAAGGGGCTTAATTTGCAACTTTGGTTCGGTGCGCCGGTGCACATATATTTACCACCCCTTTACTCTCGACACTACTGGTACTAACCTTATCCTACTTACTGTACTTATTCCGTGTAAGACGACCTCCTTATTCACGTGTCCAGCACAGACTTCGTACAGTTTGACTGACTAAGCACAGACCATACACAACTTGTCTGACGAAGAATAGAGGTTGTAGAACTTTTGTGATGAAACACAAAGCTCGTATAATTTGTCCGAAGCACAGATTTTACAGTCATGCATAAATTTATTCACCCTAGAATGTTATATTTATTTCACTAAATTACCTGCTAATCTGTGAATTTTATTTCAATGTTAAGAAGAATTTGTCACAAAACAATGGTACAAGTAAAGGCTACGAGGATTCATGAATAGAAAGTGCCTAAATATTTTTGTACCCAATTCTGGTTTCCAAAGTACATGATCGAATATGTGAGTGACTTTATATAATTTGTTTCACGACCTCCACACCTTATACAACTTATCTGATGAAATACATATAGATCAAACGCAACTATTCTGACCAGGTACGGTCCCTACACTACTTCTATGGATCCATTACTACTTGTCTGATCAGGTACTGCCTCTATACTACTTGGGCCATCAGATTAACACATCATAGAGGTTTAGCCACCTGATCGTTGTCAATCGGCAGTAATTAACTTTCAACTGAAATAACAACCGTATTTTTTCACTATCAAGTGCTCCAACTGACTGCATCCAAGAGACCATTTCGTTCAGTTCCATATTATTCAACGTGACATTTCTCTCTCGTTTTACCTTCGTTTCTTCTTTATCTTGCCTCCGACACTCTCTCTCAGTCGAACAATTTTTTTTTCTTTCACTTCGCTCGATTCACAGCGCGCAAGAATCATAGCTAACGAAGTTCCGGGCATTGTTCCACCGTCTTCCATCGTCCTCGGCCAACGTTCCTACCGGCAGGTGCGTGGACGGTATAACCCACCGAGAAATGTTTTTTCCTCTTCGTTGCGCCGCTATCAATTCCACTTCCGCCCGTTTCTCGAGAGTTGTTACCTCGTACATTTACAAAAGGTTGCTGTGTTCCTCTCTTCCGTGCCGTTGATTTCTTTCTCCTTTATGCGTTTCCTTCTTTCGACTCCGTGTTCCCCTGTTTCTTTCGTTTCCTCTCGCGTTCGTCTCTTTTTTTCTCGTCACGCCGACGATTAATCGAAACCTCGCCAGTCAGTCAAGTTCCGTACTCCGATGGTGTTTCAACGGTATAACAAAGAAAAACCACTCGTGAATCTCGTTTTGCTTTCACAAAGTCGTCGATTCGTATCGGACGAGCCACCCTTCTTTTTTTTCTTTAGCAAGAGAAATTGCAGTTTTCACAAGCGATTGCCGGTCCTTCTCTTTTTAATCCAGTTGGCTGTCTCTCGATCCAGTCGCGAGTCGAGTTGCTCAACCTTAGACTCGACGACGGTCGGTCTAATAATTTCATTTGCTAGTAAGAAAATTGCACGGATGTCTATCTGCCGCCTGGATTTATGGCTACAGCGGGCGCACGGTTAAACCGAACACGCCGGTCCTGGACGTAATTTTCATGCACGGCTGGCGTCGTATTATGAATGAGATTCTAATTTTACCGTACACTTAATATGTATATGCTCGCCGTGTCTTGCATGAGAATGGTACTTTTGGAACGGGTACCTTTTCTGTGGTTTTATTTTCGATCGTGGTGGTTATATGTGGCGTGGTACATGGCGTTATTGTACGATATGACCCAATACGGGGATGATTCTTTAGAATGAGATTGGGTAAATGTGTAGAATTACAGTTCTCCTGTATGTCTTCATTTGCGAGATATTTATATTGGAAATAGGTATATCTGATACGCAGTCGTTTGTATTTAAAATCAGTGAAAATACGAAATCATTCATACTACAAGCATACATTCAAAATAATTACTTTGAAAATTTCAACGTAGACTGAATGTTTTATGAAGGATTCTTGCTCTGTAAATTGACCCATTAATTACGGCAACATTGTGCATGAAATAGCAGGTACAAGCAATGTTAAAATTAATATTTAAAAATTCCTTATTGATCCTAGACTTCATCGTTAACATGTATTTGTGACCATTGTTTCCTTTATTAAATCTAATCGTACTTCATACGTAGACGACGCCAATCAAATTGGACTTCGTTAAAATCGATATTTATTCCCAGGAAATGCATATATTCGTTCTTCCGATTCACGGGGAAATAATCACCGTGAACGCCAGGGGATCGATGATTAAAAAAGGGGGGAGCGGATAAAAAAGCGCTTTGTGCAGGACGGCCGATTAATTCGGGAATCGCAACGCTGTCGTCGCATAGCTATCGGACCGCGGCGGTCCCTTTTGCTCATTCGGCATCACAATGCGAGGAAAGATGAAAGGGTATAGGCGTCTCGCGGCGAAGACACGGAATGCCCGCAGTGCCTCTGGAAGAAGCCTTAACCGCATTTCCTGTCCCATTTTCGGTAGTGGCCCACATCGTCGAAAGCTACAAAAGCCGATTCCACGGAAATAAACCGCCAGAAGGCTGACTAAGCCGGCAGAAAGAAAGAGTAGGAGGGAGACAGAGGCGAGGAGAAAAAGATGGAGAACTTTTTAACTTTACCACCGCCGCGAAAATCTGACCTCCTTTCTATCCGTTCCAACCATCACCCCCTTGCCTCCTTGCCGTCTCTCCTACTCGAACGCGCGGGAAATCTAGCAGAAATCAATCGAAGAGGGAACCCCGAGCACTTCATGATCTCACAGACGTATTAACGGTAAAAGAGACCCGGGCAAAGGGAGCAGAGAACGGGAACGGCGAGAGAAATTATTATTAGGAACAAAGGAACAAGATTGCTGGAAATACGGGGCCGTTTAATGGCTGAAAGTTGTCTTTGTTGGGCATAGAAATGGAAGAATCGGGCACATAGAACGCGTGGGAAATATTACTTATATACTCGTTGCCTGACTGTGGACGGACCTGTACCACTTGTTACGTTAAGGGTGGACTTACATCAATTGTATTACGGTAATTAACACATTTTTAACAACGAACTCATGTTCAACCTTCACAATATGTCTTCATTTTCATTGTTTTATGCTTCCTTTGTGTTACAATTGTATTGTATATAAGACAATATATTGTTACGACAAAGTGTCCCACTGTTATTTTATTTAACTCGTTCGCTACCAGTCGCTTGTCAATTTGTTTAAATAATCCCTTCTTGGCAACAGTTTCGATTGAACTATCAGATAGATTGACCAAAAGGGTCGTTTCACAACAATCACACGGGACCAGATTTCCACGATTCGAGTCAATCGCGCCGATTCGTTCGAGAACATAAATAATCGCGCCAGAATATCCAGCTACCGCAAGTGGGAGGGTCATCTTTGAAACATACATTTCCGTGTGCAGAAGATGCCTTATTCTTCAAGAATCCTTCCACCCTTAACCGATTCTCCCGATAATGATATATCGGACCGTGATACTGGCCAACTGCGTCTCGTAGATCTCGCGTTGGTTCCCTTGGCCATCGAGAACCGCATACGTATCTCTCATTGGCCGACGGAGCTGACCGAGCACATCGACGATATAAAAGTCCCCCGATTGAACGATAGCAGCCAACGAACCGTGGCCGGGCCCGCTGCTGACTTATTTGATCGAAATTGCGTGATAAATCTCGGGCGTGCTCGTTAATTCGACGGTAATCACGCGGCATGTAATCTCCAAGGGACGAATTTCGGAACGCTTGAATTTACATCGGTTCATTAATTTGCTGGCGCTGGTAAAATGGAATAACGGCGAATTATCTCGGAACCCTTACGCTCTCGCGCGCACGGTATCCCACAGACGTCGATTTACCTTGGGAGATTTCGAAATAGTAAGGAAGATAAAATGGAGTTTCATTGACTGTCGTACATTGAATAATTATCACGATTTGGTTAGATTTATTTTAGTCCAGACCGACATTTCCAAACGTTGACAAGTTAATTTCTAATAACAATTTAGGTGTTTTCGAAATAAATCCGATATCAATCAGGTCATCAGGATACCATTTCGTATCCGAGAATAACATTACCCAATTCAAGTTCAAACATTGGTATTATAATTGCGCTCATTATTTCCACTGAATTTAATTAAATTAAACATAATTTAATAAACATCAAACATAGTCAAGTGAGTACTTATCCAGGATTGAATTCATAATTAAACTTTTCGACCGACGGCCCTGTTAATTAGATTTGGCTTTGGATTCAATTCCCATCGCGCATGTGAATATCAAATCGACGCCCGAATGTGTTTGCTATATCTGTGGATATTAAATGTGAGTTCCGACGATGTTCCCGTTCGTCTGATCGTTTTGATGGTCGCGAAGATTTCGTCGGGCAGAGACGTAACAGAGGGAAGAAAGATGCCCCTCGGGACGATAGGTCGTTCTTCCGGCTATCGTGTCCAACTTTCTTCGCGAACTTTTTCGGGAAAATGGAACTGATACAGGTGGGGAAACGTAAGACGCATTATTCGATCGTTACAAATATTTCTTCTGGGATTCGTACCTTCGGGACGTAACGTTTACCGCGGGGGAAAGTTAACTGGATATTGTATAGGCAGAGGGAGACCACGATGTTCCGATAGGCGGTTCAGAAATGGGGATAGATTTATTTGAAAGAGTCTCGAATTTGTTCAGATTCTACTGCGGACGGTAGTCCAGTTGTCCGATCAATCACAATCACCATGCCCCGTGTCTTATTACAAATGATAGGGATTCTGCTTGTCTGATATAGAATAATCACCACTTCCCGAAGTTTGGCTACAAAGCGTATGTATCTTACTTATCTGATATCGAATAATCGTTTATTCCCCGTGTCTGACAACAAAATTAATCGAAAATGTAGAATAAATTGTTCGTGTGATCCTTCGTTCTTGAGAAATCTGATTACATTCCGTGTTTACTTATTGCCACCACGAATACATCTATTGAATAAATTTTGAATGACTTGAAAAACTTCTTTTACAATGGATGCATTCATAGCCTTTCTTATATGTACTACTACTAAAGAAGAATTAGATCCACTAATTATAACAACTATCAATGTCAGAAAAAATAGAAATTTCATTAATACTGATTAAGGTTTCCCTGTCGCTATATTTTAGACACCAGTAAGTTCCATTAAGGCATATACATTAATAGTCAAATTATTATACCATGAAGTATATACCTGTCATTCACTAGATTACAATAAAAACAAATCGACCAAATCCAGTCCCCGTCTCGCGGTATCAATTCCACCATCGAGAGCACAAACACGATGGGGGACGAGGATTCGCGTAGTGAATGCAGATCGGACTGACTTTAAAATCCAATTCCATTCGAAACTGGGCATAGCGTCGACACACCTGAAGGGGGGAGGGTCCCATAAAAATTCGCGTAACATCGTCGCCCCCGGGGCTACAATCGTATTTCGAGAATAGTAATTCAGCGACCGCAACGATCATATAAAACGTGAAATAATTTTCAATTGTTCTGGACCGTCCGATTCTAATAATTATCGCGTAGTGGACCAGTCATGGTGGCCGTCATTTCTATAACGAGATTGGCTCTTCAGACGATCCCACAAGCCTGCATACATTAAATGTATTAATAAATAATTCTAAAAATGTATTCAACGTCGACGGATTCTCCGGTTCAGTAGCTACAGCTTCCACTACGTAAGAAGCGGCAATTTGTCGAACGAAGTTCACGGTTGATCTGATGCCGCGCGATGCTAATTAAGCAGCTGTCGCTGAGCGAATTAAAACGAGCCCCCATTAGCAGGGAGCGACATCCGTTTATCGTCTGATAATTAATAAGACCTCGCTCCTCGTTATAACGTGCCCTCTTTCTTTCGTTTTCCTTTTTGTTCGCCCCCGGGTCCGCTTAATAAACTGTGCGCTATAAATTATGGACATTACTTGGCATGGTTCCCGATTTAAATCACGGCGAACTCATTAATATCGATCGGAAGATCGTTTTATGTAACGACACGGCCATGCATTCGTGTGACGTATGGTAGTATTTATTGTACGAGTCTATCCGAGGCCGATTAACAATTCTACGTGTTTGGCTGGGTACGATTGCGATTCTAGTACTATATTCTAATTGTTCCATCACAGACACCCCTAATCCACTTGTCCCGACCCGTGACAGCCCCAGCTCCGCTAATGTGACCACTGACACCCCCCTTATTCTATTAGTCTAACTAGTGACAGCCCCTTATTGTACTGATCCGATCACTGACAGTCCCTTATTCTAGAGGTCTGACCAGTGACACCCCTTATTCCACTGGCCTGTTCAGCGATCATCCTAATCGACGTGCGTACTCTGCCGACGAAGAACGATTATTATTCGGCTTAACGATTATAATTTCACCGAAATACATTCCATTGTGGTCTAGAACCCTCCTGTCGCCGTCTTTGAAAAGCAACTTTCCATACGTGTCACATAAAACGATGATACTAAAGAATGAAGTAATTGAAAGCTACCAAACATTCTATCGGACACATTTATTCCATTAAGTGTATTAATAAATAATTCTAAAAATTCTAATAATTTAAAAATACTGCCCAGTTCTCTGTTTAATCAAAATGGAATCATTTCGAATCGAATACAGTTTCCCACAAAAAATAGTGAACTACTTACTGCTACACTTAATTTCTAATAAAGAAAGGGCTCGAGATGGTCGTCTGGGACTTTAATGCGCTTTCGCAGGGTAGTAGCATAGGTTGACACTTACCCAAATCCAAAAGCGTAGGCACCAACTATCCCTGATTTTCTTAAATAATCAGTATTAAAGTTTTATGGTCTTATACACATTAGGCGCGAGTGTTACATCTAATATAACAATAACTCTCCTTGAAAGACTCCGCCCACCAATTCCTACTTTCCCCGAATCATGATCATATCAAACAAATTCCAAAGCTCCGACTCAATTTCCATACCGATCCCGAACAGGATCATCTCGACGGCAGATCTTCACTCGTGCTGTCCAAGCGTTCGAGCACAGGCGAGGTAACGCGAGATATAACGGTGGCATGGATCTGCACGCGACTCGATTCATTACCGATGATCGTCAGCGGTAGCAAGCGTTTCTTGTGGCGTGCAGTCGAACACGCGGCTCCGGTCAAAGGCGTGATCTGTAATTGGAGCGTTTTCCGTTACGGCGAGCACGACGCCGGTTGCTCTCCTCGCCAGTTCGCTGGGGTTGCTCGTCGGTGTGTTCCTCGATATCGATCGTTTCCAGGTCCGCCCTCTCGGACATTGCTTACGATGCCCTCGGACCCTTTAGCGTACTTGACATTACGAGTTCAACAGTCCGTGATCTAGGTTACTCTCTCTCTCTCTCTCTCTCTCTCTTACTCTCTCCTTCTCTGTCTCTTGGCTAATGTACGTAGCACGTTGGCCGATTCATCGAGGCGGCCCCGTAACGTTTAGTTAAACAGAGAGGTACGACGTCGATATTCGAACTGGATATTGCCGGAGGGTAAATAGCCGGGAAGCCGCCACCGCCGTCGACCGTGCCCGCCCTCCCGCCGCGGTAATGAGAAACTTCCGAGGTTGAAGAACAACGGGGGTCTAATTACAGAACAAGGGCGGTGTAATTGTCCGAGGGAAAAATCGAGGGCTCGTACCGCGTCTCGTTTGATTATTTGTTTCGGGTATCCCCGCCCCCCCCCCCTCTTTCCCCTCTTTGCAGTGGATAATCGGATTAATTTGTAGCCTGCAACCCTTCGATCGATTCTTCTCCCCTTTTTTGTGGAAAAAAACTGTTGAGCGTGTTCGTCACTTTTGCGATGATCGGAAATGTTTTGTTGTGGACAGTGTTCAGGTTTTCTTGTTAAGGATATGAATACATTGATAGGGTGAAGTTTATTCATGGAATTTTCGATTGGAAATGTTTTGTGCGAATAGTAGTTTTCCTTATTGTATTTCCAATAAATACATATGTGGATAACTCATTAGTTGTTATATTGGGTTGATCCACAAGTTCCTTCGGATTTTAAAGAATAGTGCAAACCTAAAATGCTAGACATTTATTTTTCAGTCTAGTCAATAATATCCACCACCATTTTGAATTTCTTCGTCAATAACATGCACCACTATTTTTAATTTCTCAGCTATCTCGCCGGCGCTATTGCTCCTAACGCGACGATTTGATCACTTTCAACAGTAAAACAATTATTCATATCGTCAAACTTATCGAGTGTCTACACCTAATATTTCACATATATCATTTGGTATCTGTATATTATCATCTTACAAAGCCCCGTAAAAATCGAAGTCGGACAGTTAGGGTCCTTCCCTTGTTGGCTTCAAAACTGATACCCAGCTCGATTTATTCAATTCCCAATCTATGTAGGTCGTACCGCGGCTTCAGAATCGCGGTTTCATTATAATACAATGTCATGGAATAACTTCGGCCCCCCAGAGTCGCGTACGGCATCGAATAGATTTCCCGGCGATCAGTGTGTTTAGCATCGAAATAATGCCCGGACCAATCGTACCATCCCCGGGATTACCTAAATAACCCGAGTTACTGCTTAATAATCCGCGCGCTGATTGCTCAACGCGCGCATTCAAGTAGTCCGAGGTACACGGTATTCGGATGCCTGTTCCGTTAATCTCCTGGCCGGTCGAATGATCGCGGACCCGGAGATGAGCGTGTTCGCGGTGTCAAACGCACGGCGTCGTCCCCCGCTGCCTCCCCTGGAAACACTTATGTCACGAGTTCGCGACCTGCATTTGACCATTTGCGAAATTACACGAGTCGACGTGACGGGTGGACGCGGTGGCCCACGCGTGCAATCGATACCACGGCGATACGTAGGATCGTTGAGTTGCGGCGGTTCTGGCTTTTGAATTTTGTTCCGCCGTTTGTCACGTACCCACCCTCGTTTAGGGTACCGACGTTAGTATACCGTTTGAAATGATTATTTATACCCCAGACGACGGTATCTGGGTCCGTTTTGTACTAGGATTTCAGGAAGTTCATACGACATTCCAATTGATGGAAACTACCTGAAGCTTGCAAGTAGTGTATATTAGCATTTTGTAAGGAAGCTAGTATATTTTGAAGAAATTCATTCCAGAATATATCTAATAGCAGATGAGTAAGGGTATATTTGAATCGAAGTACCGCCGTTAATAAGTGTTTCAATCAAAAGATGATTGTGTTTATATTTTTTGTGTCTGATCAAGTATTGACTGTTTCTACTGGTCCATGATAGGCTGATATCAATGTGCAGGTTCATAGTAGTCTTGACTGTTGAAGAAAAGTAGCTTGAATACACTATTGTTTAAAATGTTATAGAAATTTATTTGTTTTGTACGTGTCTGACTAAACATTGAGTACTTCCACTGATTTATTTGAGAATCGCTAGGCCTCAATATTGGGGTTTGCAATAGACATAATTGGACTGGTCGAAGCTGTGTTTGTTTGATAATGATCTATTCCAGTAGCTCCATTCTACCTACCTAATGACGTATATCGGTACTTCCCTACTCTGTCCAAATGTATTGATCATTATATTTGTCTAAGTACCCAGGATTGCAATATCGTGTGTCTGAATCAGTAGCAGTCCAATGCACAATATTTGTTTGATCAGCAACCACAACGTACTACTTATCTACGCAATCATAACTTTGGTTGTCTGACTAGTAATGCAGATACTTAGTGGTACCTGCATAACAGACGTTTCATTCTAGTTAGTTACGGTTGTAGGCAACTGCAACTGCGTCTAATAACTAACAGTCACGATCTCGAATGGTCAAAGCTGAAACAGTACTAACTCTGGGGGTTTGATCAAAACCAGTCCTGTTGCAATTATCTATCTAGTGATGCTGGTAACCTTAACTGTCCAATCTGTATCTGTCTCATTCTTATTTGAGCGTCTACAGAAGTTCGTAAGTTAAATTGTCCTCGCTTTCGAAGTGCGGCAACTTGTAATCACTCTTGCCCGACGAATACCAATCCTATTCTACTTAGATGTTCCGTTACAGACGGAGTAGAATACCATTCTCCTGGCATTCTATAACTACTCACGTCGCTAGAATAATTCTATTTAACTTAATTATATTCTACTTTGAATAATTTTCCAACGTATTAACCCTTGTACCTGCAAACATCCCCGATTCACGGACAATCCTCGAAACCCGACGACACCAGAAGAATCGTGCAATTTCTGCACGACAGGAACAATTGGAATGGACGGCGAGACGTATAAATATAACGGGGGAACAATGAGGCTTTTAATATTTATGTCCGCCAGAAGTCCGTCTACGGGCAATAAATATACCAATTATTGTTCCTATAAATGTCACCGGCAGCGCAACAGATTATCGGACCCCGCGTTTCGCCCCGGACCGCTGCATTATCCGGCACTTGTCTCGTTATTTTCTCGACTACATTGCGACATTAATGTAGTACGCGTCGTGCAGCTGGCGTTGATTAGAAAGGTTGCAGGGGCCTCTACATCGTGCCGCTTCTCCCCCCTCGAGTTACCTCCCGGTACAGTTATTGGCCCCCAGGCAGCCGTTAGACACCCCATTGATTTCCAGGGGGCCGGGTGTGGGCGGCTGCTCTATTACACTCTGGTCATCGAGATTACCCGGAGGTCGGAGTCCCAATGAAAAATGGGCCCACATCAATTATTCCCGCGGTTCGATAGACGAGACTGGCCCAACCGCCGTCGTCTCCGCGATGCTTTACCATTTGAAAGCGAATTCGAGGGAGACTACGATGATTAATACAAAACGTAGTACTGACACTCGACGTTATTTGCAGATGTTCGATGACTTTCAATTCAACTCTCGGTTTTGCAAAGTCGACAGTAGAGTTTCTAGTACAGTAGATTTGAAGGAGCTAGATGTTTCAACTAAGCTCGAATGATGAATTCCCAAGGCAATGGTATCCGTGTGAAGGTAAGAGTGCTTGACTTCTATAACACTCAACTTTCTGCAATTTTAGCTTAAAAGAGAAGCATGCCATTATGTCGAAACAGACGATGCACGTCTGAAAGTTTCCCTGCAACTGGTTGCCGATCCGAATTCAAAGGACTGAACAGATATTTGACTTCCAAAATCTCAGAAACTAAAGGGCGATCAAGAGCCTGTCTTACAGCATACTGGAGTCAACCTAGTCGAGTATTAATAAAGTTTTTCAATCAGCGCCTTTAAATATTCTTTTCCCTCGACTACGGACGTGTCTATAATAACGCCCGCGCTTATGAGTATTTAACTTCCGAGTTCCTCGAAGCTTCCGTCAATTGAAGTCACGTCGTTTCCAGGCACAGGGGCAAGTTTTCAGCGAGAATTCTTGGAACTTCGATTACAAAGGGTTACGGTGACGGTAGTTTAAGAGACGCTGGTTTCTACTCCGAGGAGCAGTCCACGGCTCGGTCGTCGACGAAAGAGTATCGCGATGACAGACTTCACCGACGAAGTCGAAGTCAAGGCGAGCTACTCGACGATGCGACGGGTTTTACGCAAACTGGCGACTCGTCGGTGACTTCGACTTACAGGCGAAAGTTGACGAAGGCTTTGCTCTGCTGCATAAACCGTTCTGTTAGCGACACTTTGATAGAGAATTATTCGTCGATTACGCTCGACGGTGTCGTTTCACCTGATCGTTTCGCGACGTTTCTCGAGTACGTACTATTTCGTTCGAGTTCGAACGAAAGTGTCCTTTAACACATTCGGTACGGCTGGGAACTGTAGTTCCTAACATGGATAAATCTCGCGGCTGCTTGGGAACTATAGTGCCCAGACTTTTTAAAAATAATGATCGCTTTTGGGGCATTGTGGAGGAGTTTTATACGTCTTGTATAACCAAAGATATTGACACTAGAAACATAAAAAAAGAAAAATTCATTTCTCAACTTTGTTTTTTTAAATGAATACGTGTATTTTTTAATGCACTACTCGATGCTACTTGTTATTCCCTACATAAAGTACTAAATCACTTATAGCGATAGCTATAGAAAAAGGTTACATCACAAAGTATGGCCCCTGGTATCATTTAACCAAATCTATCTACACTATAAGAGTTTATTGACATAGTCATTAATAAAAAAAACCCTTTACCATCAAACTGATAATTATAGGATTCCCTGTGCCGAAACAGCACTAAATCGGCCTAAATATTCTTGCACTCGGGACGTCTCGTCGACTGGCACCTTCCACGTTGACGTCGCTCAATCCAAGAAATCCCACGAATAAACACGGATTAGCATAATCTAGAGAGCTCAAGGAATTCGGTATTCCTTCTCCCCGAATAGAGGAGTCAGCGGCTCTCTCGCATTTGATGAATACACAATGGGTCGCTCGCGATAAAAAAGCGTACCTATAGATTCGATTCATTGTTAACGGGCGACTCGGAACCAAGCCCGCGTTCATCGAAACGTTATTGTATGCAGTCTTAGAGCGGAATATCCACTCTCCTCGACGACGTTGTATATCCCAGACGGGGCCACTTTCCGATTTATTATTACCGTTCGTTTTTTTTGCTCGTTCGAGTTTAGGCAGGCGAACAGAGATTCTCATTCGACGATATAGGTCAGTTAATAACGCGGACGAACGGTTGCCTCATCGTTTCGTATTGTACGCGACGAATTGTGTGCAGTTTCACGCTTGGAAAATTTGATCAGTCCGCCAATATAGTCTGATCGTTTTTGTTTGTGCTTTCATTTAATTGACGGGGGCCGTGTTCGAATGTACTTGGAATACTCTGAACTACGATCGTGCGTCGACGAGCTCGAAGTTTCGAGTATCAGTTTATAATGGAAATAAACCGCCTGGAAATAATGAGCTGTTTGTATGCTTGAAACTTGTCAGTTGAACGAATTAAGCTCTGCACGAATTTTTATTGAATATTGCTTTCTCAGTGGATACTAGGGGAGGGAGGGTATCACGAATGCGAGAATATGTGTGATGAAATGATTTTAGTGTCTCTGAATAGTAGATGTGTTGATTATCGAATTAGCTCGTAGAAAGAAAATGATTTCACGGACAGAATTCAGATGGAACTTTCAACTTCTATATATCGATAAGTAGTGTACGCGTGTAACTACTGAAAAAAGTGGCAAAATAAACGCTTTTTCATTTTTATAATGCCATTGCCGTTTCTGCACCATGCAGAATGTAAATTATTTCACATTTTCGAGCAATATCGTATTTGCTTGAAAATTGTTACATATCGAAATTTCTCTCTGAGTAAATGAAAATTGCATGCATTAAATTTCCAGAGTACTTATTTTGTTAAGCTTAACAAATTTCGCGCACCCCGCGAAATTGTTTAATTCAACATCATAATTTCTGAATTATTTTATTTATATCCGAGTCACGTTAATGAAATTTAGCAGACGTTTCAAAGTATACACGATGAGTGATATTTTAAGAAAAGAACATTCGGAAATATGTCTTTTGAGTCACATTATCAATAATTTTTACATTTTTTAATTCCGAGACTGAGGTTCGAATTTATATTTTGAATGATTCAACTTTTTCGTGAACTTCTTCGGTCTATGGATCCTCGATGAAACGTCAGACAGACATCGTTCACGAACGAAGAAAGCGCTCGTCTCGAGGATCAGGCTATTGACGAGATCGAAGTGACTGCAGAAGTATTCTGCGGAAATGAAAAGCAGTCTGCTTGACAAAAATGAATCGTCGCGAGAGAAAAAAGAACGGGTACCTTCAGACTGTTTAAATGTCTCCTTTGATAGATTGTCGTTCTCTGCAGAAACTAAAAGGAAGTTCTTTCGATACTGTACAACGCGATGGTTATTCAACAAGTTTGCCAAGTGTTCTCGATAAATCTTGATATGTCTCGTTAATTCCGATTCATTCCACGAATTACAATGAAACGAACGCTTCGTTCATATCTGTACACTTAATGGAGTATTCTTATAAAAAAAAATATTTGAGCATTCGAAATACAAAACTATTCCAAAATACTATCGTATTATGGAAAAATATCCACATTGGGACCATCAAAAGTATTACTTGACCAGAGTTAAATGTTTAATAAATATGAGAAAAATTGACAAAAAAACCTGAGATTCATGCGAGAATCGTTTATTATTTTAATTGTAATACTTTACTTTGGTGTTGCAATTTAGTTTCATTATTACAATGGAACAAATGTTCGACAAAATATACGATAAATTCATGTAAAACGAATCGACAGAAAAGTCTTACCTTTTTCTGGAAAAATAGGAGTTCGGTCTCATGAACAGGGGGAATTAAGTAAGTCGAACGAAACATGTCGCGTGGCCGCAGAATACGAATGGCGGCCACGGGAGCGCGATGCCGTCTCAGAAAATGAAATGTCACAGTTTTCCAGGGACAATTTCTCCACGTCCAAACCGGTCGACATGTTCGACAGTAATCTCAGCGAGCTTTGCGCGGTTGTTTCCAGTCCTCTCCCCCTTTTCCGTCCACGGCCTCCGAGGGTACCACCTTATGATGTAACCAATCACGAGCAAATCCTATTTCTCGCCCGGAAAACTTGTCACGATCACGTTCATTTCACCTCGACCGACTCTAAATCGGCACATTGAGAGAGAGCGAAACTCATTCGTAACTTGCCTCTATGTCGACATATCTAATTACTGGGTCACCTTTCCACATTTATGACGTCATGAAAATCATTAGAATTAGGAATAAGTAATTTTGGTAAATAAGGAATTTATGAAAGTACAAATACGACATGCAATAGTATTTTGCTATGGTATTTAGTTTATTTTTATCTGACCTATTTCTTTACTTTTGTAGATTATTCCCAGAAAATCTTATTTTACGTGAAAATCTACGGCCTATTTTCAACACTTTTCTCAAAACCACATCTATATTAGCAAGTGTACGGTTGCTTAAGGCCTCAAATCCGTTCTTTCCTACTTAACGAAACGACGTATAACGAAAAAAGTTTTCACGTTTCGTTCGCATGTTTTCCTTCCCGGTCCCGACGGTCGTTCCATCGCGTTTGTAAATTGATCTTGCGACACGCTCGTTCGTTTCGGTGGATTTGCGCCTTCCCTGTTCGCCGGCGGCGGCTCTCCATGCCTCTGGTTTCCGTTTCCTGTCGCGAGCCTGGTTCCGGTTCCGCGCCATCCGGCCGTCGCGTACGAGTAAACAATGCTTCGTCCCCAGCCACGACAAATATCGACAGTTCCATATAAACGGGCCCGTTAATAAAACGAGAAAACCGACCGGAGACGAACTTTCGCTACGTTCGTTCGCGCACCAGCCGGAAAGATCGTCGGTTTAAATTGGAAACTTGAAGGTATACAGGGTGATTCATAAATGCGTGTCGATATACTTTAGGGAGTTAATCTACGGAGTAATATAAGTAAAAAAACGTCATATGAACGTATGTCTTATACACCTTGGTTTTCGAATTATGGATGGTTAATACTAGAACAACCAAATCCGCCAAATTGACGGATTTCAAAATTCTTATGTTAAAGTTACTGAAATCATGAAGGTGCTTTTGTCAGAATTTATGTTGACTTTTAATTCATTATACATTTCACCTGATATTATATATTCTGTTATATTCTATTATATATTTTATGTATCAATATATTCGGTGCGAAATGCATCATAAATGCTCGGTCGTCGGTTTTTGTTTTTAAGGACATAAAATATAAGCAGAATTTGCGATCGATCGTAATTGCAGAAGAGTAGGTCGAGAGAGTAATGTTTTAAACCATGTGAAACAAAATTGAAATTCCCTGGACCCGTAAAAGATCAGCACCGCTATCGAAAGAAAAAAAAAAAGAGAAGGATCAGTTTTCATTACCGAAACTTTTGATCGTGTATAAAAGGATCGATGAGCCGAACGGAAATAGATTGATACCGGGCAAACCAACGGTCGGATCAACGTTCGGGGCGCGCCCCGTTCCCCGCAAAATGAAATTCAACCGTCGAACCTTGCGTCGGCAATCTTCGGTTATTACCATGTTACCCCTCTCTCGAACAAAGTAACAACTCTCCCAATCATTTCCTCCGTTTCGGCGAAGGAGGCGCGCTCGGGCTCTCATCTTCAATCCGCCTGCCTACGAATCCGAAGTTCCCGCGCGCTGTGCGGGTACGCTCATAAATTCATCGTGCCCGCGATCGAGTTACCATTGCTGGTGAACTCGAGTAGGATGCGTCCAAAACCCGTCGATCCGTAACCAATCACCGCCTCCCTAAACCCGGCCATCCTTCCTTCCTTCCTTCCTTCCTTCCCGACGCCGCCTTACCTCGGGCCCGGCAGCACCGGCTCTCTCGACCCTTCGATTATACGACGCCATATTTTAGCACTGCCGGGAGTCGTTTTGCATTTCGTATGCATGCGCTGGTGTTATAGGGAAGTCGGCTGCAACCAGTCGGTGGGGTGTAAGAAGGAACGGTTGACGGAAGACGAGCGCTATGGGAGGGTGGATGGTAAGGGTGAGAGGTTAGGCGAAGGAAACGCGTAGATAGAATGCTTGGAGAGACCAGGGAGAGAGAGCTCGAACGAACCAGACGTGGCGTCCCGTGTATGGAATTCCTAGCCGCCGCCGTTTCGCGCTGCATTCAAATTGTATTTTCCCTCCTACCACCTTCACAGCCACCGAAATAAGTCTCGTGGCCCAATATTCGAGTTTCCCCCCTGGTTCGACCATCCACTTCCTTTCTAGGATCCTCGGAATTGAGACCAGTCCGTTCGGAATCCTTCTTTCCTGGATGGCGGGATTGGGTATACGTAATGTCGTTACCCATGAAATTGATTGCGACATTAGGATGCACGGCGCGGAATCACGCTGGCAATTCCATTTTTCAACGGTCCACGAACGGATTTCCTGTTTTTCGAGAGGGCGACGAAGAGCTTCCACGATGGTCTTTCTCTATCCGTCTGTGCTTCGCAGCGTGGTCGTAGGCTCGGTGAAAAGACGCCAGTCATCGGGATGAGATTATTGTTCATCGGCCGTGAACGTTCGATAGGGAGAGGACGGGGATAGAGACGATGTAAAAAAAGCGCACGACGGTACGTCGATGCGACAAAGGAACGGTAGGGCAAAAAACCGGACACCGCGAATACGAGAAACGATCGAGGAACGGTTTTTGCGAGATCGTTTTCTCCTATCCTCAAGCCCCGTGGTTCGAGAGCTACTACTTGGATCACGATAATCGCGAAACGGCGACAAGAAGCTAATGACTGCGACGTCTCGTCGCGGGAGCTTGAATAATAGTGGCTGAGACGGCGGCGTCGCTTCGGTACCTATCGTTTCTTCGACGGTGTTCCTCCGTTCGTTGGTTTTTCTTACGGTAGTCTCCAGGGTGAGAGGTATTTCGTAAGGGATGAATGGGTGTCGCGGCGTTTTACGGTGATAATTTTCACTTGGGACGTTAAGATGCCGGAGTCCTCTCTAAAGCTTAACTCGACAGGGGTGTACAATTTACAGAGTTGGGTGATTTATTAATTTATGGTATTCTACTTTTATGTTTTTTAAATATTGGTACCGCCTGGTAGTTCATGGTGAAACTGATTGTATGTATAGAACCTTACCAGGGGTGGAGTTCCTTGGTTTCTTAGTCTCTGTTTGTCAGTACTGTTATTACAGTCAAACCGCGTGCACGTGTCCGTTCGTACTGCGAGAGTTTGAAATTGTGCGTAGAAAGTGCTGCAATTGATTTGCTAGCAGTCATTTTGATTGTTTTGATAATTCTAGCATCACATCGATTTTTGCTTTATACCATCTAAAGTCTGTTAGTAATGTTAATAATACTACAGTAGTATTGCGGATAATAATAACACAGAATTTATTATAATGTTATGAATTTTATTATAATTTCTCCGTTGATGCTCATCGAGACAATTAAGTGACGCTATCGAACATCAATCTCCGTCGCATAATCCAATTTACTGCGCAGCGATCAACGATAAGACGTTACAGACCGAAGAACATTAACGATGATGGGTAATACTCACTGCAACCGATAATTACATCCAATAATTAACTATCCCGTTAAATCTCCGTGGCTGCCTTTAAGGATCCCCCAAACTAATCTCACGGTTCGCGAGACAAGAGGGCGTGTTAAGCGACGCGGAAGGCCCTCGGTGCTCAATTTATGCGTTAAAGCCGCGCGAAATCGCGAATCGACCGCGAATTATTTCGGAATATATTACAGGAACGTAACGGCGTGAATATTTAACCCGTAATACCGTCGCGGCGGAAAAGACGCGGCTAGGAAAGATATTTCTAGCCCCTCGGGTTCACCGTCGCATTTTCCGTGAGATATGTGAATTATCCACGGGATATTGAATCGATCGGATATCTCCGAAAGGTCTCGTATCTCATTTTCCCGGCGGTCGCGCGTTTAAATTCGACCCGGTCGCCGAGAAACGATAGCTATCTTTTACCCCCCACCCACACAGATAGAGGCGAGAAGAAGATTCTTTTTCTTTGGGAATTATTTCGACTGGCTGGGATCGCTTGAGTAGCTTCGTTCCGCCGACAGGCAGACGTGTTTCTTAGTTGCCGTTCGTTGATGGAAGGGAAAATTAATAAGCCCGAGATATCGTGTGAAAATTACCGTGCGGCTTAGCGCCCCGAGACGCGACGCTTTAATGAAGTGCTTTAACGTGCACGCGTGAAGAAAAACCGGCGCAAAGGCGACGCTGAACTTTGAGAGATAAGAAGGAGTTTGAAGTGTAGAGGAAGGAAAGTGTGAAATATAAATGACTCAAATTTGTTCGTCGGTGGTTTTCGTATTTGTTCGACCAGATTGTGTCACAGATTTTATTTTCAAATTGAGAAATAGAAGGTGGAAAGAACAAGTTATTTCGGATATATGTGAACAATGTGTGTGTGTGTGTGTCACTGTTCGTGATTAATAAGTGAAGGTATATCAAACTTTAAAGAACCACTGCTTGTTATGAAATTATTTAAATTTAAATTGTTTGCGTTGAAAGAAATGTACTATAATTTAACTTTTTTTCTGTTATCTAGTAATCCCAGAATCTTCCTAATACTACAAAGAGACTCGTATTTAATGATAATGCAGTATAACAAAAGGTAATTACATTTATATTTAATAAAAGGTAATTATGCAAACATTCCCATATCTAAACTTACACCTATTTCATGT
The DNA here is from genome assembly GCF_001272555.1 of Dufourea novaeangliae. NCBI lineage: Eukaryota > Metazoa > Arthropoda > Insecta > Hymenoptera > Halictidae > Dufourea > Dufourea novaeangliae. Next base: position 1,209,894 of record NW_015374020.1, on the reverse strand, counting down.
CTGACCTATGGTTGACCTGCACCAGACCTCTACCTGCTCCACGTCCTAGCCCCACCCAACTCAATCTCCCTCAACACGTATACCACCCGAAAAATAAAAATTCAATCTTACCCACATTTAACCCACACCTGACTCACATCTTACCAACACTCATCCCAACCCAACTCACCTCCATACTTAACCCTCTGTAATCTCCTGCTCCTCGGGGTCAGAACTTTCCAACCGAAGAACTTTACACGACCGAGCGTACATACGTTTCACCCCCCGAAGAGAAAGGACGGGAATAATCAAACACGGAAAGTTGAAAACGAAAAGGGAACAGGAAAACCCGGTTAACCCGGGGGTTACGATAATATGTCTTGCAGCGGCCACGCCGACGGACATCCGTCTTAGACGAGAAACTACACCGGACAACCGGGTATCTCTTGCGGCCCTCTCGCAATCAGACTTTCTGATTTAAAGTTTCCGTCGTTGCAGTCCGCGTTCGCGTGTCCCGTCTCGCGATAACGCTCTCTGCGTCCACGGCTCGAAGTTTCGCGCAAGGCATCGCGTAACGTCATTGTATTTCGATGCCCCTCCACCTCCAGCCTGTAAGCCACCGCGCGTTGTTTCATTAAAACTTACCGACCAACCCTCCGCCGCAGCCAGCAGTTTTCTGCCACGGAGAGAACCACGGGGAATCCAGTTTGCGGAAGTCCAACCGAGAGAACCAACCGCGTATCCCGAGCGCCCAAGGGACGCGTTTTAAGAGCGACGACGGTAACGCGGCGAGAACTAGATCGAATTTGTTCGAGACCCGTGAGAGGGAATTAATATCGACCGTTCGCGGATGCCTTCCTCGTGTCACTTCGTTATCCGTGTCGCGCGCGGTCTCTGTCGACGTTTGTTTCGGGGAAACGGATGAATGTCGGCGGTGGAACTTTTACAATGAGACTACTTACGAGAGCTGTGGAAAAATTCGAACGTTACTGGTTTCAGAGAAGTTATTGCGGTATTAATGGAACGACCAAAGATGTTTTAATTAATTCTATGGTGAACTTGTACTTGTTATTTATTCACATCGGTCTTTGTAGATTTAAGAAATGTATTTTTAATTTACTATTAATTTCTCTCGAATCACACTGAAAGGGCACGAAATATACAATCCACATGAAATTAATTTAACAATGCATTTCATAACCAAGGCCGTTACCCAATGCGCACAATGCAGGGCCAAGCAGAATGAATGTAGAAAATATAACGGTGACATTTATGTCTATTTCCGTTGAACAGTTATTCAGCGTCAGGCACGGTCGCAGTTCTCCCCCGTAGTAATTAAATGGTCTGAAAAACCGGTTATTCCTGCCCCAGCAGGATACGATTATTTAACGAACGTTCGCTAACAAGAAACAACCGACGTTCGTTTCGTCCGTTCTATCCGACAATGAAATTATTCACGCGGTGTTTGAAACGTAACGTCGCCTTAACAAAAAACAGAAAACAAGGGTTTACCTATGTGTTATTTCGTTGCGCGCCGTCCAAAAAGAAACAGACGAAACATTTGCACCCTTTCTGCATAATTCACTGCGATCGTTGTATAATTCAAGTTCGCGTTGCACGCGGCCTGAGAAATTTAAGGTTCGATTCGCAGGTCTGCGTCTCGGATAAACAAGATTTCCGAGCGTGGAAACACGCACGACCGACTCGCTGATAGTTAAACCGAAGAAGAAAAAGAGAAAAGTCATCGGGTACGAGCACACAAGTCGAAGCGAGTTCGCAACAGAACGAACTGGAAAGTCCACTTAGATCGAGTTAAGCAGCGGTCCGTTTCGAGGGAAACCGAAACTAAAAAAGAAAAAGACAAAGTCTCGAGGATCCGAACGAATTATTTTGCCACGCGAGTAGGCAAAAACAACAGAAACTTCGGCGTCGAACTGTCTTTTGTGGCCCCCGGACGCATCTTGACGCCTGAAAGAAACGCGGAAACCGGGGAAGATTGTTACTTGCCCCTTGCATTGGCCGGGGAATGAGGGAAAATTCAAAGAAACTTAGTTTCACCGGGAGCGAAGAAACAAGACGCGTGAAAAACACATGGAGGATGCACCTCGTGTAGCTTCGCATCCCGATGGGACCACTTCCGTATTCTTCTTGCCAGATAAGCAGACGTCGGGTTGCCCGGTGAAATAAATAGGTTGCGAACGTGTGGTACCTTACATATGAAAAAGGGCGCCGTCCGGAATTCCCATCTGAATGCAAACTCCGCCAGCCCGCGAACTGTACACGCGTGGATTGCGAGGATACTTTATAATTAAACGGACCGCTGTTTTCATCCTCCCTGTGGTCACCGTTTACGGTAAATTAATTCGGACGAAAATTGTCGCGAAAGAACGGAACATTAGGTTGTTTCCTTTGTACGATCAGACAGTGTGTTATTTTAATTAATGAAGTAAGACTATCACGGGCAAGTGGCGGGCAGCCGCGGGCTGCTACGACACATTTGTGTGTGAAGAAAATGATAGATACGTGCTCTCATTCACACATTTCATCCACTACTGCCATATGCCCGCATGCTGCACGCTTGTTGCCCGCTAGTGAGTTTGGCGGGCGCTGAGTTGCTCATCACTGCATTAGGTCATCGATCGAGCCAATGTATTAACTGGGAATCGGTTGTTCGATTAACTACTACTATCGGTTATTGTCTATCTAGACGTATTTTACCCGTATTTTTCCGCTATTTCCATCGTTTAATAACTTTGAAACGGATCCTCGAACGCTATTTAGTCATTATTGATTTTCGTCTTGGTTTGATATGTGGAACCCTTCCCGTTAAAGTATTCTACATATTTAGTAACACCCTGTATATTATACTTGTATGACTAGAGATTGGTATATCTTATTAGTACATCGTATTATTCTTCTTATCTGTCCAGGTGCTACCGTATTCCTGCAGTAGGTCACACGTTCTTATATTTTAATTACTTTTTGCACTTAGGTGGACGGGCTACATGTAACGCTGACTTGTTGGACAATGAATCCCTCTAACCAGAGGAGCAGTAATACGTTTATATCGCTAATTAATTAAGACTTAAGTATAATAAACTTCAATTAAGATTTAATTAGGTCTTAACAAGGAAAGGACCTGCGACTACGAAGCATGAAGTGTCCTTTACTTATTCGTCGGTCCCCTTACTTTACGTTTTCGTGTTAGTTACACCACTCTTGAAAATTCGTCTTTACAGCAATTTGGAAGTTCATATCCATCGCCATCCCATTTTGCAAATCTGTTTCAATGCGACACAACTGGTACAAACGACTCGCAACGATCTTCGAACTTGTTCAAAGAGAAAGTAACTGCAAACTCGGTGAAATTTACGAATGGACACTATTTAATTAATCTTCGTCGGAGTTCTAAACGTATCTTTTCAAATGCGGGCGTCGACAGAAGGAGCAGCCAGCCGGAACAATTGTGCTGACGACGCTGCTCCGTCTCCTCGCGATGTTTGGTAAACAATAAACGGTTACTTTTGTCGGAATAATAGCGTACCGGCGTTATTTCGTTTCTCGGAGAGACGCCGAGACACTGGCTACGCCCCCTCGACGTTCTGATTACTGTTCCCACTGATGTTTACGCAATTTCTTGGAGAGTGCTTCTGCAGAACCGTCCTAGGATCTGCTCGTGTTACGGACTCTGGCAACTATATCTGCAGTTTTTCTGCTTAAAAACTGTATCAATATTGAATACACAGAGTGTCCCATTTATCATGAAGCTACTAGCAGCTTCGACGCTATTTAAGAAAACAGAAGTGGGGTACTGAGAGGCGTCCTGGTTATGGTCGTAGAAAAATTCTTGTTGAGGAACACCTAAAGCGAATACTCGTCCGAAGATCATTAGATTCTTTTACAAAATATTGTATAATTTGATTCATACAATGTTACAGTGTACTTCGACACGAGTACAATGTACTGACTAGAGAAATCGATTTAACCCTTCAAGTGCTCTGTTTCATTTGGAAAACGTGCGCTTCTGTGCTTAATTATTTATAAGCTGTAACGAGTATACTGAGCAAAAGCAGAGTAAATGTATTTCCTATAAAATTGAAATTTAATTTTTCGAATTGAATTTTCTTTGTATGTTTTCCTTTTTTGTCCTAAAATCTTCTAAAATGTGTTAAAATTAGGAATATGTTCTTTGTTTTAAATACCAAATACAAATTTCTTTAATTATTGACGAGTATACTCGTCATTAAACAAAAAATGCCATCTCTTTCATGACAAGTGTACTCGACATAAACATCGAAAGGGTTAGATCGTTTGCTCGTTCGATATCATTATTGTATTCTCGTTTCTGTCAACAATCGTCCATTTTATCTGCTATTAACTTCATTCACGAAGAATGCCCTATCTCGAAAATGATACTATTTCCGATTTAGACCTGTATATAGGTATCATAATTGTTTGTTCGATCGTATTGGCACGGAACGACCACGGTTATCGACGAGTAGCCACAAAGAAGACGCGACCGATTTGATGGAGTCACAACTCGACCCCGGCAACGCAGATCGGCCGCAGCCATGCGAAAAAAAATTCAGCTATCGTTAACAATAGCATGTCCCGATCGATCGGCGTGCATCAGCCGCTGCGATAGGACGAGGAAGTCACCAGTCTCGTCGGATTTCCCTGTACAGTCTATAACGCTTGTTTGTCGCTCGTCCTGAAAAAGCACCTCCGGATGCAGAAAGTCACGATTTTCGCTTCCGCTACCGCCGACATTTGTCCGTCCATGAATCGTCGCGGCTTTTGTTCTACCGACAATGAAACCCAGAACCGATTGGACGCTGGCAATCGTTTCGGGATCAATACACGTCACTCTTTCGACTAATAATGGTTACGAAAATCGGTGAATTTGGTCTTAATGTCTCTACGGATATTAATTCCGATACACGAACTTCTGTTGCTTAGTAATGGTAATATTATACTGTTCGGATATAATTTTGACGGTGTCAGAAGATGGAACGTCGATCTAGCCGTTTCGAAATTCGATAATTCGTGACGATAAAACACCATTACAAAGACAGATATTGATAGACCTCCTTTTTAAAAGGCTCCAATTTTGGGTCACCGATTTTTAAGAAACTTTTAGGTCATGTAGTTGGCTTCTCCATCTTCCAAATCATCCGCCATATAGTGTCAAGTACTCAAAAGTTTTTAAATTATTTGCTTTTGAAAGATTCCGTGTCACGTGAGTGAAAGTTATGTTGATCGATCGTTTGTACATCTAGCATCGAGGCAACGTTCATGGCTTCTAGAGTGACGGCCAGTGTTTAAATATGACCCAAATACATCCAAAAATCTTTATAACACCATTTTTTTTATAACATCTACCAATAATCAAACAACAAAAGCCTGTATTTAAGTCAAAGCAAATTACCAAAAAACTTTTTAGTATTTGACCCTACATGGGGTTATTTCTAAAGAAAAAGAAGCCTATTACTTGCCCCACAAGTTTCTCTAAAATCGGAGACTCGAAATTGGGGACCTCTCCTTGTTAGATCAGGTTACTGTTTCCCTTCTTGTTTGGTCACGTACGAATGGTACTTCACTTGCCTGGCCACGTAAGACCCCTGTTCTCCCTGTTCTATTGACAAGGTACATGTGATCCCTGTTCTATTTGGTTAACCAGATACGATCCCTGATCTGCTACATGGTTGTATACCGTCTTTTTCTACTTACTAATTGTACATAATTTTCGATTTGATAAGCAAAGCGACCCATTTGCATGTACATAGAAAACAGACAGTACAATGATACTGTATATGACCAGACTACTGAAGGATTATTCATTTTGCTACTCTATGGATCATCTCTATTCCATTTAGATTCGTACTTCTTCATTTATAAATGAATTTCTAACCTTATTTCATAGAATAATTTACATTTTATTAAAATCACTTAAATCGTATGTGCTCCAAAGTTTTTAATCTATACAGTGTTGAAGTCAAAAAACGTGATACCTTTCCACTCGTTCGGATAAAAGCCAATTAACTTCTACAAGCCCAGGGAATACCAGGAAGATGTAAGAAAGTGCTGGAACAAGCATTGAACAGAATTTAGAGAAAGGGGACAATTGGGAGTGGTCGAGGCCGTGACGAAGTCATGCCACGTTCTTTCGTTTTCAAACAATGACGTCCCAGCGGTTGCAGCCGCGCGAAGAGGATCAGATATCATCACTGGGTGACGTCCAGAGATGTATTTATTTGGCGTACTTACGGAAGACCCTTAAGGGTTGTCTTTATTGCCGGCTGCTCTCTCGCTTTATTCCTTCTACGTGCCGCAAACCCGGGCTTCTGATAGGGTTTCCGTGAAGGAGGCATTTCTTTTAGAGTACTTCCATGCTGTTCGAGTAGCCAATAAAAGAGTAGTGGATACCACGTCTGCGATCGACGTGTTCGTGGAGAAATTATTTCGGAACGCGATACATTTATTACCCACTGGACTTACGATACAGATGACGTCTGATGTGGCATCACGTTTCTAATTTATTTCTGTGATTAAATTTCTAAAAGTGTCTTACTATTCTTTTATGTACTTCTTTTTTTTTTTTACTATTATTTACTATTCTTTCATCTGTAAGTTTATGTTCTGTTCCTAGTATGTCTCTTATTTAATGAAAGCTACAGGGGTAGAATACCTTCATTGAAGCTACTTCTTCCAAAAGTTCCTGAAAGTTGCCTATGGCAGAAGGATCATACTACTAGCTTGCTATAACGTAATGTCTTTGAACACTAGTTTTAAAGTTAATTCTAGAATGGAGGCACTGTATAAGCTTTAGGAACTTTGCGATAAAAGCTGGTTATTCTGTTGCAGAAGACATTATAGACCGAGGAAATATTCCCGATATCTTCTCTGTGATATCGTATAACGCCTTTGAGCAACCGTTGCTAGACATTCATATCGTTCAAAATAATAAAACTATTTACGACGGAATTATTATTAGAATATTTTACGTTTCATGTTGAATAGAATTTTTAATTACAGAGGAATTACATTACAGAAAATAGTATATTGGTAGTTGAAAAGGGGTTTAATCTTCCAATTCGTATACGACACTTCCATGTTCCGTCCATTGTGAGGAGAGTTTATTTTCGGATAGCTCGGTTGTTTTCCCGTTAGAGATTAAAAAAGAATTCTGTTTTATCATACACACCGCTCGGCGTATTCGATAGGGCGCGACCAATCACAGCGATCCACTTTTTCAACCGAATAAACCAAACGGTGTCAGAGCAGTGGGATCCAGTAAATCGGATAACATTTGAATCGACGCGACGGCTAAAAGCACCACCGTGAAACCATTACACGGAATTGCATGGTGGAGGCGAGTTCGCGAATGCCGCACAGCCCGAGAATTCCGAAATAATTCAGAAATGCGTGCGTTTGCGGTTGAGAAGTCTTACGACGCGAAATCTTTCGCTATCGGAAATTATTATTGTAAAGGCGACGATTTTGAACACGTACAATAATGTCAGATTATTTAGTGACATTTTAATAGTAATCGTATTTTCATTCAAAAATTACAGTTCATTATTACTTTAATTATGTATTCCAGTTCAGTTATGTATTTAACACTGTAATAACAATATTTCTTGGTTTACGAACAAGTACGCTATCCTGCGCGATCATTTTCCTACATGTCTATTATCAAAAGTGAATAACAAGTGCACTAAAATCAAGTCCAACACGCTTAAAACGGCAACAGACAGAAATTTAATCAACGAAAGAATATTTCCTTCGAGTCTTCCCATCTCCCGTTTCCTCTTTTCCCCATAGAGGTCTTTCAATTTCACCGACACCATAGTTCGGTCCCGAGGCCTCCGAGATTACCGTTATCTGAACGACGCCGTTGAAACTCAACACCCGCCCAATATATCTAACTGGCCAGTGCCTCACCTCTGACCCTGTAACCGTATATAACCAGTAAGACCTAACACGTGCCCATGTGTACACACCGACACGAAACACTACTGAACCGTCTGTACACACACATACATATATATGTCACAGACACAGCCGTTGGAGATGCACACCGGGTGGAGCCTCTTTTATAATGGATTCAGGGGTTAACCGTTCTCGGTCCCGACCTCCCTTGCCTGCCTCGCATGGAAAATAACTGGTTCTTTGTCCTTACGTTCTCGCGTCAGTTATATATGCGTACAGGATGTTTCATAAAGTGCCGCGTATTTTGGGGAGGGGGGTCAGGGGTGGACTCGAGAAATTCCTCAGGAAAAATAACGCAGACACGTGGAACACCCAAGCTCCGACCCCCGGGCTGCTGCTGCTCTACCGGATAGGATTAGACCGGAGTAAAATGAGGAATTTTATACGACGTTGAAATTGTATCCTTACGTCTGGTTATACAGGGCGTCTCCGCTAAACTACGAACATCTGAATTATTCACCGCGCTGTTCGAGATACGAGGAAATGGCTAACGGCTGGTTAGAAGGTTCCAGGACTTGTGATAGTAGGCAATCACACCTTCAAAGTCAACTGAATGATCGGTATATTTTTAGTAACACAAGAATGAAGTGAATAGAATAAATTGTATTTAGGAGGAACGTTTCATAAAAAGTTAATTGAGAATCGATCATATAGAACGCCGAATGCTCAAATTTCGTGTGTTTCAGAACGAATTTTCCTATGAATTAATGTTCACGGCGGAAATCCGAATGAACTCATCACGTTAATTATTCTGGTGCCCCGAAAAGATGTTTCGCGGTTCATTGCCAATTTCGTTTCGCGCGCAGGCCCCGAGATTCCCGGTCAAACATGTTGAACAACGATTTTACGCGGCCGGGAACTTCCCATGGCAAATATTAAATTTAATTTCGAAACTTACTGGATGGTCGTGCGTGACAAAGTAATTAATTAGGTACCACCGGGCATTTTCACTCCGGCTTCGACTATTTTAACTCGTTCTCTCGTCGCGATAAAATAAACGCAAACCGTGGATCCGATCATTTTTTTCTTCCGTTCACGTGTTTCCCACGGTTCAACGTGTTTCACTCGACGATTTTCTCTGTTTCACTCGAGATTTCATTATCTGCTGTTTTCAGAGAAAACTTATAAAAAATCACCTCCAGCTTAATAGACGTCTGTTGCAGTCAATTTACTCGCCATACGGAACAGAAAACAGTTTCATTCATTTTTTTGTTGTTGTTCATCGGTTTCCGTTAACTAACCCGTGTATAGGAACATTTATTAGCGTTCCGTGTTCACCTAATCAAATCCTGCTCAGAAAGTTCGGGATGCTCGGCAAGCGGCAATAAAATAATTAAAGCTAGGAGTTCGCCCGGGAAATTTCATATCTGCTCTAGCTCGCCCTGTCAACATTGGAATTTTCATTGAACGGAACTTATTTCACCCCGTTTATTTCCACGGGGAAACTGGGTTGACGCGATAAACCGGTGAAAATTCACGGAACGGATCGCGTTCATGAAACATAACCGTTTAACCTGCTTTTCATGTAAATATACGTGTATCGAAAACACTGTCGATTCCAGAAATAATAATCAACGAGCTCGTGATATTTTACTTGCGACGGATACATTGGATAAATAAATGAACTAATGTATATAGGATGACGTATCAGGAAATAATGGAACTTAAACAGAATTAATCCATAACTGCAGTTTACTCGCGTAGGAGATGAAGAATCCCACTACGACTATTTTGCAACACTTTTAGTAATTAATTGAACGTTATTTTTCTTGACACGATACGACCCAAGATATATCCCAAAATATTTATATTTACCAAATTTCCCGCGAATTGAAGATACAAAGGGTTGAAATTGACACAGGAGTCATCCTCCATACGACACCTAGAACCGTCAGTACCACAATGGTTCAATATACATACACTAAATAAAACTACAGGCAGAAACACGGCAAATATTTTCAACGCAAATGCAAATTCAATCGAAAATTCTGTCCCCACGTACACCTCTGACCGACGTCTCTACACCGATAAATCCTTCAAACAATAGTCCAATCTATTATCATACACACAGTGTCACGCCGTCGACGCGAGACACAGACACACACACACACACACACACACACACAATGAAATCACGAAACACAACCGTGCACGCGTCATCCCGTTAATCTGTCATACACACAGCCGAGCTTCTTCCGCGTCGAGCACTCCCCCGGTTACGAAATGAATTGTCACCCTCGGAGGTCCCGATAATTCCACAAATCGCAGTAACGAGGAACAACAGAGCCGGGGCCACGTCGAAGAGGCACTCGAACTCCGTGGAAACTCGAGCGGAAGCATAAACTCGCAATCAACCGACGGAGCGAGGAGACGAGGAGGACGGCCGAAGACGTTCGTATGCGGGTCGAAGTCCGGGGGCCGTCGGTTGAACCCGGGTTTCGGCGGGTTCGACCATAGCCACCACCCGCTCCGCGCGGTGTTCGACTTGCTGAGTAAGCAAACATTTGCATCGTGACACACACGGATCACCTCCGCGGCGCTGAGTTTACTTTCCAGATTCGCGTGTATATGCGCGCAGACAGCTTACCCCGGGGAAATCGGATTATAAGCGGATGCATGGTCCGGCGAGTCGATTGCCCTGCCATTTCCCCCCCCCCCCCCCCACCTCCCCGTCCAGACGGAAGTTCCGTGTCTATCAATTAAGACCGATCTGACGGTTCGTCGGCCACGGTACGTGGCCTGGTCAATTTTCCGCAATTATTTCTCGACGCCCCGACCCTCATCCATATTTATCTGCTTATTTGTAGAACGTCGGATGCTCCTGGACGGACTAAATGTAATTTCCTGGACGACATCGAATCTGGATCAGTCTGATTCGATTATAGTGGTGTTTTTTGTTATTCGAGGTTTTGTTCCTCTTTGGCGGTACAGTGAATCCGCGATGAGTGTTCGAAGGCTCTTCGGTATTGACAAAGTTGGTATGGCTTCGGGTAATATTGACTTTTTAGGAATTCTATTTCAGTTGGGTCGTTTTATTTAAATCGTTCCAGAATTCACGTAAACTTTTGCTACCGGGGATGTAATTTTAATGAAGTTGATCGTTAGCGGCTTTGTCGGGGAGAGATGATAAAAACATTGAAAAAAATGCGTTATATATTTCATTGCAGACATTCTTTTTACTGTCGTTGCATTTCTATAATGCGTGTGAAAAATCGACAGTGAAACAGAGACTGAAGATCAACGGGCTGTCGCGTTAAAGCGGATTTCGATATCTGATACATGGTTTAATCAACGCGGGGATATTCTTCCGTAAACGAAACCGATGCGCACACACGTCGGTCACAACATAATGCAAATATTTAACTCGCGAATATTTCCCGTTTCGTACCCCGCTAAATATGCCGGGACACGTGTCAACGTCGGATCGAATTGCATAATACAATAAAGGGCGTTGCTCTCGCGGTATCGAACGCAAAAATTGAATCTGAAGCACGTAACGGATTTATGGGCCTAAATTGTTTAAAAAGCGCACGTATAGTCTGACGAAAAAATTTAAAAAATTAAAAATTAAAAATTTTCTTTTTTCTTTGGTTCCAATTGTATTTCCACGACGACGTGTGTTAGCACACGTACTGTTTGAAAAATACATGCAAAAGGGGGATAGGTGTCTTAATTAATGTTATTTTGAGTGCAACGAACTTTAAACACTTATAAGAAAATATTGTTCAGTTCTTCCTAATCGTCGAGGTTAGTAAATGCAAGATTTCCAAATACAAAAATTATTTCTGCAATAAAAAATACATGTATATGTATTCAAATAATATTTATTGCAAATAATGTTTGAATACATATGGATGTATTTTTTATTATAGAAATGTGTGTTGTAAGTATTATCATATGATAATAGGCAAAAAATGGACCCTCAAACTTTTTCTCCTGCATTTTTCATTAGTTGTGACACCATCTCAATCGACGAGCACGATTAAAGATGGAAAAATCGAAAATACATTCAATTTACCAGAGTGGTATAAACGAAATGCCTTTGGGTGGTTCGGTCGTTCCTATTAAAAAATCCTTCGACGGTGAAGGATTAACGCTCATGCCGATGCGTACGGAAGATAACGGGGAGCGAATCGAGTGCCTCGAATGTATTGTATCCCATTAAAACCGTTCGGCGGAGTAACGAGAGCGTATCGCGTCGGTTCTTTATTTTGCCGGGGATTCTACGAGAATCAGAACGAAATTAATTAACCCGCCGAAATTCAATTAACAGCAGTCCGGTGGTGAACCTACTGCGAGCAGAATCCACTGAAACCGTTATGGGAGTGGATAGGTAGAAGAAAAGTAGCGACGGGGCAACGAAGAACACAGACTGAAAAGAAAAGGAGAATCAAGAGGAAGAAGAACGGTGGCCGGGTGGGAGAGTCTCGATTTCAATTATATTTTTCGCCGATTAAATTCGACGGACAATCGATGATAACGCGGAACCGTGTCCGACGACGATCTATTAACCGCCGGCTTTAACTGAAAATCGCGGAAGAATCTCGGTCCGATGGGGTTGCTTGTTCGAGAAAATGAGAAAACAGGCAACTCGGTGGTCGAAAACGATGAATCGGAGACGCGAGATTGCGGCGGTGAAAATATCAGATCGACTGATCTGTTCGAGTTTGATTTTAAATTATTACAGGTGAAATAACTATATGTGTCGGTGATTATGAAAGTGGCCGAAATCAATTAAATATTCTGCAAAAAAGGTTTCACATTACTACAACGTAAATCGATGTAACACCAAATAAGCGATACGTCCAATTTTTCTAGATTTTTTACTTACAAGAGAAGGCACGGAAGTGTTCCCCTCCGATTTTGTTGAAACTTCGTATGTCTGTTAAGCAGTCAAAAATAAGGGATACGTATTTTTTTCAATCATCTGACACACGATTTTAAGGGATGAAACTACCCCTCGAAATTTCGACCCGAAAGTACTATCTCGAAAACCAGAGGAGATACATGAAAACTTCTAATGGACGAGGTTCGCAGTTTTTTATGTACAATAATGTGGCATTAACAAATTGTCCAAAATATAATTTGTTTACAACAAAATCATTTTGAATCGAAATTTCGAGGGGTGATTTCACCCTTTAAAATCGTATCTCAGCCAATAAAAAAAAAGATGTATCCCTTATTTTTGACTGCTTAACAGACATACGAAGTTTCATCAAAATCGAAGTGTGACACTTCCGTGCCTTCCCTTGTTAGACCACTTTCATAATCACCAAGCACATATCTGAAAAAGTATTTTTTATTCGAAAGAAATAATTCAGCTCAGAAAGCGTTATTACCATACAGCAACCTGTCTACCGTAACCATAACCACCGAATCATTTGGATGACAGGCTTGCATCCGCGAACACGTTCATGTGCAAAGCAACGAGGTAAGCAGCGTTGCGTGTTATCGATCAATTTTCCTACTGACAGCGAAGCTACAGATACCAATCCGCTTCACTCGCGTTCTCGCGGGCCGGAAGACGCGTTACGCCCGAAACGGAAGGGCGTCGAAGAATCCCAGAGACGGCCATTGTCGTGTCCCACGCCGCGTCGAGAAAGATTTCTGCCGTTTTCGCTCGTCGCTGCGACGAGCACCGATCAAATATTGACTGCCGTAATGACGTTCCACCTCTCTATCTCTCTCCCATTCTGGGCGCATCTTTCGCGCGATCGTTCCGTTTCATTAATCCTGACGCGAGGGAAAAATTCTTGCGGCGCACACGAAGAAACGCGAGAGGGTTTCGTTACACAAAACCCCCCTCACACGCGTATCCATCCGTTTGAGCGTTTCCTCCGCGAGAATACGGCCGAGCAATTACCGCGCGACCGCTTTTCCATCGCGGAGCTGGGGTGGAGAGGAGGAGTCGCGGTGTTTAACCAGCACGGATGTATATCGTTAGGGTGGAAAGGGAGGGGAATGGATGGCCTCCGTTGTGGATCGTACGGGACGAAGACGGTGAATAAACGTCGCAGACATTGGGGCTCGATATTGATGTTTGCGATTTCTTCCTCGATGCGCATTCGACTCGATCCTGTGAAATAGAGGGGCCACCGGTGGTGTTTTTTTTTTTTCGACTGGGAGGGAAGAACGTTCCGGTAGAAGGTTTATTGTACGAGATGTAAATGGCGAATGGGACGTTAAAAGGAGTCACCAAGCTCCTGTGCATTTCTGTTGCCGAGTTTCGGCCGGGAGATTCGTTGATTCGATGTATTGTTGTTTCGATGTATTGTGCGGGAAAGGAGTTTACCGTTTTTCTAGTTACTTAAGCACTTTGCTGGAACGTTTGGACGATCGGGTTTACGACGGGCGGACGGTTGGAACGTTTAGATAGAGTTTAGTGCGCACAGTTCCAAAATCATCGTATTTGTGATTTGTAACGAGTAATAGTTTAAACCTTCGTGAATCCCCTGGGTCTCTTATGATACTAGCGAAGTTTCACGATTAAGTATCTCTGAAAGGAAAGGATTGTTATTAAAAAAACGTTTTGACATTCAATTTTGAAAACTATTGGATCCTGTATTAGAGATCCTGGAAAGTATCCCTGATCTTTCTAGACATTTTGGAGGCCTGTAAATTAAAAAAAATAAGTTTGCACATAAAAGACCCAGGGAGGTGGAGGAAGCAATACAAGTAATGGGGATCACAGAGAGTTAAGTTGTTAAGTTTTAATAAACTAAGTACTTAAACTTGAAGTGTTGTTCCTTCGGTAAGAAAGATGGTCGTTCAAGGAAAATTGTTTTTAGTCACCAAACCACATTCGAATACCCACGAAAACCCGAGTGATCGTTAGATCAACCACGAATGGTGCCATACAGTTAATCCTCGATGAGTGTGTGAGAACTCTTGATGTGTGCTGAGAAGTCTCCTCAGCAAAAACGAAACTACCTACTCAGCAATAAACAAGAACGAAGCGCAATTATAATTAATTACCAACTCAACATTCGTAACTTAGCTATAAACCATATCATCACCCAATTGCAGAGGAATGCATCGATCGTTAAAGAAGTAGGTTTAAAAGCCAGGAAAAGTGTACCTCCATGACGCAGACATTAATGCCGCGTCCACAAAGGTAACAGCTACCTACGACCGCCATTAATCCCGTTCCATCAAAGAAACGTGGACGGCTCGTAAAACCGTGACACATTCCCGTCGTTTAGACAAACCCGGTTAAGGAATCGACGCAGAACGAACACACGTTGACAATGGAAATTCACGGTACCCGCCAACTTCGGGACCGGGCACGCCATAACTCCTCGCGTAATAACTCGTAAAGTTCGTGAAGATTCGAGGCGCAGGCGACACGATGGAAATTCGTCGAAAATTACAGGCGTCCCGCAAATTGTCGCGATAACAAGTTCCACGAAACTGCGTTCGGGTACCGTCGAGGATCCTCGACTTCCGGTCGACGCGTTCCCCGTCGCTGACGTTCACTTCCGTTTTATGTTTTTTTTTCTCGAACGAATAAACGCTTTCTTTAGCTCGTCTGGGCAGAGAACCACGGACACGTTCATTAACTCGATATTTCGTGCCGTGTAAATTGCTCCCGTGTCGTTTTTGATCGCTACTAGGTCAATCTCTCACTCTACTAACCCTTTTTTTTTGTCATCCTTGGATGATGTGCTCGGTGAAATTGTCGCGATTTTAGTGTTTTACAATGGTCGTTCACGGTGGGTTTTTGGTATGAATTGTGGGATCCATGGTGGCTCGGGGGAAGAGCACCTTTTTACGGTTCTTATTCTCATAACGCATTTTTATGGTTGGTTCTCCGGTTAGTTCGGTGAACCGTTGCGTGCTTCTTAATTGGTCGTCTGCGATAGTCGCTAAAAGAAGAGGGCACTTAGTGTGAGAATTTTATGCTTATTCAGGAGATGGTATGAGCGATAAATATATTTTTGCATCCAGTTTGCCTAGGTGTACGTGTTATTTAGTGTACAGCTTGGAGTTTGTGAAAATATTACCAGATAAATAAACGAATACCGAGAGATATAAATTATTTCATTACCAAAGAATTGTTTCCACAAATGAAAAATATCGAACAGTATTACGCTATTTCGATAAAGTTTTTACGTAATTTTCTTCGGTCAGTAATGAAATTGAACGTATTACACTTTCGAACCATTGAAGGGCTCAGGTGTGAATTTTCTTTCGGTCTTGTGATAAATGGGTTTAACGAACTAACAATAACTGTAGGATATTGGGATATCCTGGCTCCCCAGAATCACTTTCTAACAGCGTGTATCCCAAGATTCCCAGGGCGACTTAAGTTCTGATCCTCAGGAGGCTGAGTGAAACTTCGTCTGAACTGTGAATCGAGCGAACACACGGATACACGCTTGCTACGTTCCTAATTCACGAATGATCTCTTGCATCTTTGGACGGAGCACGGTACATAAGCATAACATGTCTGACATAATAATAAGTTTCCACCAAGAGAAGCTTCAAACATACTCAGACCCACATAAAGTTAAATACTGTAACTTGAGTTAGAATAAAGAACATTTACATATACTTTACTTTTAAAACATTTTTATCTGATGATTCTTATTACAACTGCTTCTTGACTTTCACATATTTTTCGAAATTATAACAACGTTAGAGAAAAATCTACGCCGATGAAAATGGCGCTTTGAAAAATACTACGTACTATTAGATACCGTGTTTTGTCATCGCGATGAAACTAACCGCCATAGATCGTCGGGGCTGTGAACCGCGTGCTGCCACCACGACGCGGGAATTGATCCAAACTGGTCCTCAGTTTTTTGCATTGTCTATCGCGACGTTGACAAAGCCCGTGTCGTCCATCATCGAATCGCGGTCCTGCGATACCTTGCGCGCATACGTGTCAACCACCCTCCTCCTCCACCTTGGCGGAAGAAAACTTCGATCGGCGGCCACTCAATCTTGTTTTTTTTTCGTCGGGGCGCTGGCTGGCATCGAGTGCCGTTTTTCGTCGGTTAATCGAAACTTCCAAGGAGTAAGAATGATCGGTTATATTCGACAGAGCGAACGACAACAGATGTCTCTGTGCTCGCGAAAAAACCGTTCGACGATTGCTCGATTCCCTTTCTGTTAACGTGGAAAAATTGGACGTGGATAGAGATGGGAAAAAAGACGATCGAACGGAGAGGAAGAAACGCCAAGAAGGTGGAAAAGGAAGAGATGCCGAAGGTCAGAAGGGTGAGTGATCTTGAGTGACAAGTAGATTTTATCGTGATCACATGTCATTTTACATCGAATGTGGGTAAGATTTTGTTCGAATAAACATAATTCGCGATGTATGTTACTTTCAACGATGATTTAAATGAACTTTTTTTTGCGCCTATTAAAATGTCGCCTGCTTCTATATCATAGTTGAAAGTATTATCCTGACTATGTAAATATAAAACAGACAGGAAGTTCTTTAACTTTTATGCCTTCATCGTACTTCATATTTCTGAGAATTAAACCTTGGTAATTGTTAAACTGCGGATTCTATGCATTTACAGCCTATACTGCTCTGTGAAATCCAATAAAATACAAAACTTTCATCGAATCCAATGAGTTTTCTATTTTCATCTAAACCCAATAAGATACCGAATAGGAAAAATAAATTTCTACATTTTTGCTCCTGTCTCTATAAATTACTTTTGGAAACTGTTATTTTGCTTAATAATCCGCAGTCTATTTGTTACCATCAGTAGATAATGCGCTTCCAAAACGAGGTTCATTACATTACATCAAACATCAGAATTCCAATTATACTCAATTAGAATATGTTTCCAAGCCATACAATCATTCACACCATTCCGTATTCAACATTGGATCCATCGATCGTCGTGTTCCTTCGACCACAGCAACGAGATCCAACTAGACGCGAACGACGGGCATCCGAAGAATTATGAACGTGTCGCGATCGTTCCGCGGGAAAATAAAATCGGCCAGTTCGCCGTGTCGAGGCTCGTGGCACGATCGTCGACGCTTTTTCTCCGTCAACCGCGAGCAGGGTAACTTTCAGAAACGGGTTTGCGCGTACGGGGCAGGTCATCGTTCCGTGTCGATCGCACGGTAAATTGCGTTTCGGACGAAACCGCCATTAATCTCTACGCGCGACATCGATTCCCGTGGGCAGCAGCGGCGCACCGCGTTTTCCCGCGTTTCCACCCCACGCGGACTTTCCGCGGCGACGATTTTGTTTCCGGTTGAACCCGCTCTTGTCCACCGTAATATGAAGAAAACTTAATCCTTCCTCGTGTCGTCGTGTCCCTTTCTTACTGAACACTGATAAATAGACTGCGGATGATTATGCGTTTATAGTATCTCCTAAATTGCAAGACCTTTGTCAGTCACGACCCATAGGTTGGGTACCCGAGGTGTCGACAGTCCCTAACCCTGTCAAATGTTTAAAAACATACTGTACAAAGAAGAATACATCCGATTGATGTCATGGAAATCATCGCAACTATCGATACCCATCGAGCATACAGAAGAGCCTTCGTCTCGCAGTCGATTTCCGGAATAAAAACATTCTGGGATCGTTCCGGCTGGCCACGGATCCATACGAAAGAACAAACAGCTGCTCTTTTAACAAGCGTTGCAATATCAAATTACGGTTGACCGAGCGCGAGAGCAAATAAGGGAAACAGCAAATTGAAGACAAATATATTTTCAACGCAGCTTGCAACTTCCGTTACAGGCCGCTGCATTACCGACTCGTGCTTGTACGAGAATCGTTATTTTTTTCTTTCCCCCGCTGAAATAGTACCCCGGTGAGCCATAAGGGGTTACGCGATATTTGTCCCATCGGTATCCACGTGGAGAAGAAGGAAGAAAAAAAAGAGAGAAAAAGACGCCAACGAAATGATCGAGCCGCGAAAATACCGTCGAAGCGAATTGCTGGCCATTGTCGGACGGATCGGTATATAGGACAAGAGTTTAGCCCTGCTACTTACCGGCGAAATCCTTCGAAAATACGCGTCGAAGGGCGGATCTAATCATCGTGCGGGCCCAAGGGATATGAAGGGTGGAAGAAAACAGGGTTTTCGGAGTCAATGACTCTCTGTCGCGTCTACGTCCCCTGCGACTGGATACCTGTCAGTCGGGATTACCTTTTTTGTCATTCCTGTCACGCGCGCGTCTCCCTTTCACGGCGCCATATACCCCACCCCTTTCGCTTCGCTATCTTTCCCACCCCCTGCCCGAGGCGTTTTTCGCGGAGGTGATATTTCCGAAAGAAAGGGAAACGTTCCTCGGGACTCGTGACGTTCGATTGATTGTCTGTCAGCGAGCTCGCGGGGTAGGCGGGCCGAGGGGGGAGGGGGTTGAAATTGAGTTCTAAATGGTTGATATCGGGCGTCGGATCCGGCCGAAATGAAACTCCGCGAAAATGTTTGGGAAGTTTCCGATGCTGCGGTGATTGATACTTTTATTATGAAGAATTCTCATCAGTGGTTATCACTAGTTATTACTAGTTTTTACTTCCTTATCACTAGTTGTCACTAGTTTTTACTACGTTATCACTAATTTTCATTAGAGGTAATTAGTGATAACGAAGTATGTCTCAACTTCAAGTTCAGCTTCAAAGAACGATTTATGGGTCTGGGCGTTAAAGGTTTAAAAAATGTAGAATTCAAATTCTAGCAACTTTTTCGGTGGTTGTTACGTTACCCACGAGTCTCCAGTAACACGTAAAAATTTGGTTTCCAGTTTCGCGCAGTTTTCCAAAATATCGGCTTGCCATTCGGTTGGGCCGCTTTGTTCGCTATTAACGGCGAGTCTACGCCCGGAAACAGATTTCAATTTCGCATTAGCCCCCGGAGAGGGGTAGATTTGTACGATATCCGATCGCGTGACGTCCACGGGAACGCGATACGCTCAAGGGTTGACAGATGTAGTGAGCATTAACTGTCTTTTGCTCCTGTTGCTCCCTGCCCAACTTCCCTCTACACCCCCTTTTCCACTTAACTCCTTTTCGTTCCGCTAGTTTGCCGGGAACGGAAAGTTTCTTTTCAGGCCCGTTTCACGTGGACGGATGGCCGATCAATTTCCTCCCGACTGCGTCCCCGTTCAAGTCGTTCCAACGACGACGAAGTTTCGATTTCTATCATAATGGCGGAGAAAAAATGAAACCGTCGAGGCGGTTTCAACAGCCGAAAATCTGCCGGCGAGATAAGATATCCGTTTCCTTGTACGATTCATACAGAATTTCAGAGTGTATCATGTGTGAATGATTAGGTCTATTAGAACTGTACCTCTTCATTCTATTTTCTTTTCTTTTCAACGTATTTCGTAATCTATGATTCTTGTACCATTACTATTTTAATTGACTTCTGTGATACATGAACTATTCGTCATTGACAAGCGATCTGTACTAGATGCATCGATAAATAATTCACCGTTCTTTAACTGTCGAAGCATACTGGGTACCGTTTACTTTTTAAAGATGTCGATGGAAGAGGACGAGGACGAATATTGTTGAAGAAAATCAGGCTTCTGATTCCCTCAGAAATAAATAGTGGATTACTTATCAATGTATCTAAAAATAACATTACTTTTTTTGTATCGTTAATGTATGTCAATTTGTAGGACACAATAAAATGAAAAGTTTAATCCAATGTAATCCTGTCTTCTATCTTTAAATTAAGGAAGCTTTCAATACACAAAAACCATTATCTTCCACTATCTATCAGTAAAGTAGTTAAATAAATTTGGTGAACGGATGGAACGCGATTCGAACATTTATCGTGGATCTGGACGATCTCGGCTCGAAACATTATGCAATAGTAAGCATTTCGAGAAAATACGTGGGAAAAAAGTTTTCGGAACCGCGTAGTTCCCACCGGAAAAATACAACTCGAGCACGTCACGCGAGGCACGAATTAATATTTTTCCGATGGAACATGCAACGACACCCATTAACGGTGTACATCGCGCAGAAACGTACTATTGGCAGCCATTTGAGTTCGGTAATGATCACGCCGGCAATTTAATAGCCGTGTAATTAACATGCGGAGCGCATCCGAAATGCGTTCCACCATTAATGAACGGAATCGAGGAAGATTAAACAAAATTCGATCCAGTTATCGCGTAGTTTGGAGCGGCCGATCGAAAAACACTCGCGTGGAATTTCTAACGAATTTTCTAGTTAGTGTTAATAATGAAGGCTATACTATTCGTCGAACGGACAAAGTCTGATTTTTTAATCAACGAAGAGAAAATATGATTCTTTTCTTATGAAAATATGAACATTAATTCTTACAAAATCTTATTTTTGGTACTAATAAACACGTTGAACAATATATCACCTTTGCCTCAAAGGTTCGATTTTATCAGTACTCCAAGGATATTCCAGTTACACAAATGATATATACTTGATACGGTAATACTTATTGTTACTTACTAACTCAAAAAAAAACATAATTTTTAGTAGCTACCATTTGCGACAATTATTATTTTTGAAGTGGCGCCAACCGTTCGCGAATTCTCGAAGAACCGTCGTGTCTGTTTTTACTCTCGTATTATCCAGATTTTTGCCAAGACGCCAGAGACAGTAAAGCTCACGACGGAATATCATAAAAGCGCTATTAGCGAATCTGACGCGATCTGCTATGCAGATTAATCGTATTCCCTGACCCGCCTTGCACCGCCGCTGAAGAATATCGCCAAGGGATATTAGGTATGCACGGCGGGACCCGGCGACCATAAATCAATTTGTATCCCCGTGCCGTAATGTGTTCATAATTCATGCTTAGCCTAACACGACTATACGTAAGCGGTGAAAAATTAATGCGTCGAAAATAGCGACCGCCTATTCCGGCCTTATTATCGCCGGAGCGGTTCGATGGGCTTGCTCCCCCTTGAACACGAGTTCCTTTGTTCCTGTACGCGGGACGCGAGCTGCACCGTTACGTACATACAGTTGCTTACAAAAGCATCCAAATCGGGCCAAGTGTTAAGTAAATTTGTACTTGTATCCGTTCGGAACGCAAATGTTTTCTTAAAACTTATCTGAGATTGTGTTTGGATTACTAACTTTTAAATAGACCGTCCACAGGTTTTGTCTATAGACTTTAATGTCTTTGATATCCTGAGAGTAGAATGGAAAATTTTTGAACAAACGTTAGTGGCGTGGAAGCAGTTGTCATATATGACGGGTAAGATTGTTCTGTTTGGAATGACACGTTAGTTTGCCTAATTCTTGTCATAGCGATTTGTTAGACATATTCAAGAATTTATTTTAATACCTGAATAAATTCTAACAAGTTATAATTAAACAGAACATTCAAATGTATGGTAGAATCTTCTTACTAAGGAAGAGTCCTTTAGATAGCATATTAGGGAGGAATTAATTACTATTATGTATGTTGATTCTGCACTTCCTTCTACCGTAGCTTATGCGAGCGTGTAAATTACAAAGAGGAGTAGAAATTCTAACATAGTTTAACGTAATTTTTAATCTTACTCTGAACCAGGTATATCCTTAATAAAAGCAGCCGTCAAATTTGACTCCCGTTTATACAATTAAATTTCTACAATTAAATTCAAATATCTGTTATTAATATATAAAATAAACCTAACGGGAACTCTTAAGCAGTTGATTCGAATTCATAAACGAATTTCAGAGAATCTAAAAATATTAATTACCTACGTTCCAGAAATTCTGGAACCTGTTTCCTTTGAATCTACTGGCTAACGATACGATTCTAATATTCCTCCGTCGTCCGAATGTTAATCTTCTGATCACCTGACTACTGGTCACCAACCCGGGCGAGCTGTTCGTCGCGATACCGGCGACGTAAGATGGCTCGCCGGTGGTTCACCGTGTTATGAGAGCACACAGTGAAATGGAACAGGCTCTCTGTTATTTCGATTCCTGGGGTTAGGTTGGTACAGGCAAAATTAACAGCAAATCGTGACGGACATCTGCTCCGGTTGATCCCCATCCCCGTCCACCGGCACGAATAATCCGCCGGACGATGGATTCGAGCGCTCGACGCTTGAAACGGAGCATGAATAAAATGCACAACGTGGCTGTTTGCCTTTAACTAATTTGAATACCCTCGACGGTGTTTGCGCAACGGACCGGTTTCCTTGCAATCACGTTTACGGCTCGAAAGGACACGCAATTTCCTCACTTTGATAACCCAGTTCCGACGACGAACGATTGAACCGTCTATTTAAGGCGTTCTAGGAATGTTTTTAGGATGCTTTTTTCGAGGAAGTTCTTTACAAAACAACCGTAACACGTTGCAGTATCGGTTGCGTACACGTGAAAAAACGCAGGAAAAAATATCGAAAATTTCAAAACAACGACGGCATTTTGAAGTTTGAATATCAGCTTTCTCGATTTTTTTCGTATTTCTCAAAAATCAGGGGGTAAAAGTAATATTTCGGCAATGTTAATTTATGCGATAACCGCACGTGTACATCAAATGTGAAGTCAATCAATGAATTATAACTTGAGATATCCAGTTAATGCTTCTAAAGCTGAGTACACGTTGTAAAAAAGGTTTCTTAAAGCATAACCAACGAATATTAATCAGACACAATAGTAACTATACAGGATGTTAATAACCTGTATGTTCCACGAACGAAGTCTCGTATCAAACAATATTATTCTATATTTTCGATTCCATTTCTCTTCCATCTCTCCATTCAGGGTCGTGTTTACCACTCCATCGACACGGCCCGTGAATGTTCCACCGTAAACACGACAGAAAAATTCTTTCAGGCTGTCATTTATCACGAATTAACCGGAAATACACCGAACAGAACGAGAATGTGAAAAAAAAAGGGCGACGTTGTATTTGTAGTCGAGTGGGGTGGGCAAACAATAAAATACACATATCGATAGTCTTCGGTTGCATGGAAGAGTAGGTCGAGGCGAGGGAGTTGTGTGTACAGGGGAGGGGGGAGGGGGGATGGAGGGGTGAAAAAAGCGATTCCCCAAGGCAACGAAGCGTTCGCTCGTGTTTTTCGGAGTCAGTCTCGTTAGAAGGCAATTTTTATCGACAACAGGGGATTTTTACAGTCGCGGTCGCGCGAGCCAACATTTCGAGCGTGGCGTCGGTCTCGTTTTAACGTGGCTCGTTCCCCACGGGGTAGAACGTTCCGCTCGGGCCCCTCCTCGTTGTCGGAATTACATTTTGTTACGTGCTCCTCGCGCCCTTTTTTTTTTTTTTTCGTCGCTCTGCAAACGTAATACGTGTCGCTATCTACTTTCACGAACCGACATCTCCTCTCTACCCCTCCTGTCGCCCCCACCCCTATTTTAGCCAGAACGAGCGCCATTGGCCGAGAAACAAACGTTTCCAGGGGAATAAAGGACTTTTCGTTTCGCTGTCGAAACGTTTCGCGACAGGAGAATCCTTTTGAATTCGAGAATCGTCTCTCCTTCAACTCTAAGATGCGAAACTTGAGACTTTTGAGGAGGTACAATGGTTACGTGACAGTTCGAAAGGGTTCCTGCCGGGAATTAATGGATTGTTGCTCCGGGATATTTGGACTTTGGTAAACTGGGGCTTCCTTCGGATTGACGAACCCGATGGGGGTAGTCAAATTTGAGGGATGTTCAGGGGGATCTAACTGATCTGTGTTAACTCGTACGTTCTCCGCGAAGGGGATTAGTAGTTTGTAACTGTGGAAAGTACGGACAGTAATAAACTGGAGTTTCCGTAGTAAGCTTTCAAGGTATTTGAAAAATATTTTCTTTGGTTTAGAAGAAGAAAAAATATTCATTATGGTGCTTACCGAATTCGTCTCAGTGTCCGCGAAAGATAAAAAATATAAATCCATCTATAAAAATCTGAAGGTAATCTTGAAAACTCTAAAGAAAAATTTGACCCAATCATCGTGAAACTCTTCTTGAATCACATTATAATAGCTACAAAAATTTCGATCGAGCAAAAATTCAAACATTTCCCACTTTTTCAGAATTCAGAATTCACAAGACCCACCCCTATAAACGATAATTTAAACAGTTTAAATAATTCTCAGATAATTCACCATTCAAGCGTTGGTCTTCACTGTACCGATTGGAGAGAATATACTCGTGTGAATTTCTATTCGTCAAAGTTCTCCACAATCACTGGAATCGGAACGTTCTAGCGGGCGTTAATACGGAATTGTTGACGTTTCGTGGTTTCGCGTATTGCCTCAGCGCCACGTCGATCGCGTGCAATTTTCTTGATCTGTCGTGTGCACTCGACATTGTCGTGAACGCAATCGTTCACGCGAACACGCCGCCGGGGTGGAAGGAAAC
The DNA here is from genome assembly GCF_001272555.1 of Dufourea novaeangliae. Taxonomy (NCBI): domain Eukaryota; kingdom Metazoa; phylum Arthropoda; class Insecta; order Hymenoptera; family Halictidae; genus Dufourea; species Dufourea novaeangliae. Next base: position 1,184,642 of record NW_015374020.1, on the reverse strand, counting down.
TCGGCGCAACAATCGATGAGAAGCCCGAGATTGCTGCGAGGGAAAATTGTTGAGAGGCTTCGCGACGGTTGCCATCGAATATGTGGCGTGCGCTCGCGTATGCAAGTGAAAAGCGGAATTCCGCCGGTAACCGCCGAAATCGCGACACATACATCGAGAGGACGCGTCACCTTTGCGCGTTCAATTAGAATGCCCGTAAGACATGTCTTCACCGTCGATTATGCGCACACACAAACGGGAACATTATTACGGTTTGGATAGACGCGGAATACGCCTATTACAATTCTGCCTGTCTGTACAGCAAATGGTTAGAAAGGTTTTTTTAACCCATTAATAGCTAACGTAGTGTTAACGTAACATTTAACTCGTAATTTGTTTTCACTGCATTTACATTATTGAATTCTGTTTTTCATACTGCAGTTACGCAAAATTTGGTTTTATTGGAAAACGTTTAAACGTATTGTGGAACATTTGATGGGACACATCGGATGGATACAATTTGATTTTTTTATATCATATTTTTGTTGAGATATCAAGTGACTTTGAGTTCTGTCGAGGTCAATTCATTTTTTTTTTAATACCATGTTGTTGCCAATAGGACGAATTCAACGACCTATGGCATGATGGTATTAAAAACAAGATGCACTGACCTTCGAAACAATCAAGGTGACATTGACACCTCAAAACAAAAATAAGAAATAAAAAAATCAAATTGCATCCATTTGATGCGTCCTTCAAAATGCTACATAATTCATCGAAACATTTACTGATATAACAAATACGTAACGAGTTATTTTAGACAGTAGTTTTTATTGACTCACCCTGTATAAATTCTACAAAAGCCTCGCATCTATAATCCCACAATATTTAAAATTATACAAAAATCATTAGCTCAAAATTATTCTGACAAATGAATCTCACAGTGAATGACAGAAATACCTGAACATCAGAGTCCCGCGCGGAATCGTTCCCAGAAATTCCAAAGTGGACCAATTCAGAATCGACGTATCGAAACATCGAGTCGACAAATAAACACCAGCGAGTGGGGGGTTGAGGCTCGTCTCTCGCAGAATACGATTCAACATCCCTTAATCGCGTCGCACGGAACGAATTGGGGCCACAAAGAGAGAAGCGGGTTAATTTCCGCGCGCGGGACTCGTCCGCGAGTCGCGGATGATACCGGGAATGAAACTTCGAACTCGTTGAAAAATTTGCAACACGCCCGTGAGCTATCGGGGTTTCGACTGACGAAGGGGGCGAGCCTTTTCACGGGGGAACCACCGCTGCCCGCCCTTCCCACCTTTCTTCCAGCGCTTTGATCCTGTAATCAGCTCTTTGTTCCCACCCGCTCTGATCCGTTACCCTTGTAAATGACCCGTTGATTCGAGCGTTCCTTTTATCAAGCATGCAAATATGAAATCGCGGCCCATTTCTACCCTTTATCAACAGCCTCGAGAGAGAACGAGCTTGGGGGGTGTCGTCGCGATGGGGTAGTTAACCCTGTTGCGGTTATCCGCGCCACCACGAACACCACGCCACGGAAAATTCAAACTGGAAAGTTCCTTACCGCCGTTGTGGGAGGGGCTGTAGAGTCCTGAAATTCACACAACGCGGCGAACTTTTCACGAAAATCCGCGGCCTAAAGTTCGCCACCCCCCTGCGCGATGTAAACGCGTTCGAGCCCTTCGTTAACTCTTTGCAGGAACCGTTGGATACCAGGGGCCGAGCTGATGTTAAGGGGTAACAATTTCAGATAGGAATCTGAGAACCCGTGGAGAACGTTCGAACGACTTAAATTTACATTTCGAGTGAACGATACCGGACGGTTTGTCGTTATGGCGGAGATACCTAGAGAGAGAGGGGGCGAAGATAGATTAATAAATTGTCTTTTGCTTTTGATTATATGCGGCTTATACTCTTTGGTAATTTAAATTTAATACGTAGGATTGAATGTAGTTTTTATTTTTGTATTACATACGGTCGGTTATGAAATTGTTAGAGCCACAGTATGAAAAGTACGTTTTTTTGTGTTTTGTAGAAATAAAATCATGATATCAAGATTTGTGTTTAGTTAACAATAGTCTACTGTAAATACACAACAAAAAACGAAGTTAGTTTATGTAGTTATAAGGAATAGTTAATCCAATGAAGTTTTACTTTAAATAATAATAAAAGTATAAGGACTAATGAATTCACACCAATAGCACTACTAACGTGATCAAAATCTCGTTCAAAATTTTTGGCTCTAAACATTGAAGAAGCAGATTATCGGCGGAAATCCTGTGAAAATCGACACGCCGATCGATTCGACGGCCCCGTGTTTGCGTTTCGGCGGAGACCTGCGCCGGGATCCAGGTGAAGCAAGATAATCTCCGGTGAAAGCCACTTACGGAGTGGTGTATGGTACTTTAACTTGTTATTATACAAGTTCCCGTGCCGGCGCTTAAATAAGCTTGCGGCCCCGTTGAGAAAGGGGACGAAAAACGGGGCACCGCGCCGCGCCTTAGCTCGTCGCAGCGTGAAGATTTAACGAACGCTTAACGAGCTTTTGGTAACTAAAGAAATAACCTCGGCTGTCGGGCTAAGCAATCCAGTTATCCCTTCGCTACCCCTTCCCCGAAGAGGGAATAATAATTACAATGAGAAGCCGCTGGCTACGAAAACTTCGGATGTACTTTCTGTACCTCTTGTTTCGTTTATTTTTCAACGGTTGAGCTTGTTTATATTATTCGTTAAAGGGGGTGTCGCTTCCATCTTAAACGGACGAAAAAGGAAGAAAACGGCACATCAAGGTCGTCTCGAGAAATTGAAGGAGAATCACTGCAGGGGAGAAGAAGAGGTTAATCTTTTAATTGAGAAGGATTTGAGAGAATTTAACCGGACCTCTCGTTTGTTTACTATATATTTATATTGTTACATTATTTATACTTGGGATTGAATTTTTGAATATTCACTGAATCGATTTCTGTTTAATGAAATACTAGATATCCTTAGGAAGCTGTTTTAACACATTCGTAGCCGGCGGTTTTGAGGCGAGACACTTAACTGAATACCGCGTACAATTTTAAAATTTGAAATCAATTTTAAATTTGATCATCTTGGAAAAGAGAAACGGAATGCTACAGATTTTAAAATGACGTAAGTCTAAGTTTCCGGTTACGAATATGTTAAGAGTTTCAATAGCAAGAATGACACACTTACGGGCCTTGATCCAACAAGTTCTGCTACAGATCTTCTGGGTAGTTTAATTAACAAACAGGTTGCTTGTTCTTTATTGCTGGTTACGAAAACATTTAGCAACTAGTCCCCTTTCGTGTTTTACTTCAAGAAAGAAGAAGAAGGAGGCCTTTAATCTCTGGGACCCGTGTACGGGTAATGATAAACGACCGCAACTGCGTAAAACTGTGAAGTGTATTTCATGCGTCCAGCAGCTCTGCCGTGAAATTATCGCGAATGTGTCGCGCACTCTACGACCCTCATACTGCTCCAAGAACCGCAAGCATAATGTAGGTTTATTGCAGTTACAATTTCGGTTGTTATTTCATCCAAGTTCTCCGCGTTTCCTTAAGTTCTTTTTCCTTTCAATAGGAATATTCTAAGAATGTCCATTATGCTTTGTAACATGATGGATTTACATTAAAATCTTGTTTCTAATTCTTAGGAATCTCCTTTCTTTTGTAAGTGCTCAAAATGAGTCTACGGAAAAAATTACTCATTCTAATTCAATTCCTCATTCATAGATTGTAAATTCTTATTTAAATTATCTTCAGTATAGTTAAGATTGGAAAAGTTGTAATTGAACCAAAATTTATTTCTTGAATTAATGGAGTTAAAAGTAAATAGGCCTCCAAGGGATAAGCTTAATATTTTAAAGAACGTTGTATACAATGCATAAAAATGTGCAATCTATTGATTCAGGATAATAAAAATGGTGAACTTTGGAACAGAGTCAAGCAAGACACACGTTTATACGGTTTTCTTTCGATATTTTGGTGTACCCTGTGGATCCTTAAGGCGAATTTCTCATGCGATCAGATGTAGCATACAAATATTGCTTACAAATTTAACGAAACAATAAATTCTTTTACGGTTTCGTATTGTTCGACTGTGGAAGGTCTCGATACACGAGGTCTTCGAAAATTCCGGTCGCTCCGGACGATTTCGGAAAAGAAGCACGTTTGCCACATTCGTGACAGCGGGGCAAGGAGGATAGGGAAAACGTATTCGCGTTTTCCACGAACGAATAACCCCGGGAAAAGTCGAGGACCGTGAGGTTTCGCGAAATATGTCAAACAGGGACGAGAAATATTGACTTCAATATTTATAGAGGCGAATCTTGGGATCCAAGTGCACGCTATCGGAGCCATATTCCCTTCGCGATCTGCACACTGAGAAAGAGAAATCTTGTTACTTCGTGTCACACGCCAGCTCTATATTGTGTCACATTTCTCCCATGAATCTAACAAATTTCTATATCGTTTTGCACCAATTAAATATACATTAGAATAGTTCTGTAGCTTAGAACAAAATTTATATATTCGAGCAATCACCTCTACTTTACATTGCTTCGTGTTGATTAGGATTTATCCAATCAATCCCCAATCTGTGATCTCTCGATCGATCGAGACTGAATAACTTCGTTTATCGTTTTACCGATTTTAAATCCGGTCGTTCGGTTCGAAACGTTTCCGTCGAATTTTCCGTTCTCCCGGTATATTTCCCCATTTACCTCACCCGGGGGCATTTCTCATGTCGAACGCGATAGAAGGCTTCGAATGAAACCGACGCGGGCTTGCCAGAGAGACGAGTGGATATCCTTCGGATGAGACAAGAAAGTTCGCGGACGTTTAAGTTCTCCCCGTTCTTTTTGTCCGAGACACCAGCGCTCGTAAAGTAGCTCCACGGAAGCGATCGTCTTTCGTCCTGACAGATCATGAGGGTTCGCAACGAACTGAGGTGAGCTGCTGCTGCTACCCAGGCGGTCGAGGGATATATTAGAATCTGATTCAACACTAAACCGACCCGCTAATGGAATTGACTGTTAGAAGTTTGTGTGCCGAACATCACGTTTTCAGCCGCAACTCCGAGGACCACGGGGAGTGGGCTGAAACCACTGTTCCCTGACGCACTGGAAACTCCGGTAATGGATATCTTCCTTCAGTCAAACATCCCGCTTCATCGATGTTTCTGACTGTTTGCCACTGGGGAAGTTAATTGGGACAATTTAACTGGGCGCCAACTGATGGTTTTGGTAACGGGAATATTTCGTTGTGCCATAGATTTGATGGAACATTTGTTGTTTTTATTATAGCATGTACAATTGCACATGGTATGTCCGAAAATTTTCAGAATTGAAATTGAAACTGCGGTTTTTCGTAAAATCATAATACTCTTCGTCATGAATTATTCAAAATATTTTTCTTTTGAAGAGTTACTGTACGTAATAATTATAGAAATTTTGGAAGTGAATTTCATAATTTTTTTCTTTCGTAAATGATGAAATGAACAACGGTCGAAAGTTTTGGTATCAGGAGTCATGAATTAACACAATTTTACTATTTTTGAATTGAAAATTCTAGGTCATATATTATCGATGAAAATAGATGGCAATGGTTCTCGCGATACGGTTCCGAGCCAGTGCCAAAGAGCGAGTCAGTACTGTACTCTATTTCCCTCCAACCACGAACGTCCGAATTTCCACGAAATAAAATTACTCGACGAGATTGAAATCGAATTTCCTCTTTTTTTCCAATGGTTGTTGCAGCAGATTCTAAGACGCCGACTGTATATATTCCCCCGCATTGCTTACACGCCGATGATAAATGCAGATTCTTCCTTCTACCCGCAATCGCTGGCCTCTTCTCGTTCCTCGGCCTCGAAACCCCGGTATCTAGCCCGAGGCAATCGCTGAAGCAATCTCGACTTCTTATTGATTGCAGCTCAAGCAACTCGTGCGTGTAAGGGGCTCAAGCCAGTCGAACGCTATCCTCCGGATTTTAAAATCGTTCCCTCGAATTGAACAAGGGGACGCCACGGAAATTATTCTGTCGAGGATTGTTTCGATTCCTGCGATTTTTATTTCCCCCGACTCCCTTGTTCGTTTTCTTTATGAACCAACATACGTGATCCGAGATAAAATTTCACTTCATATGTGAAATCAAATATTCTTCTGATATAAATAAGTTTACTATTCTTAATCCGATTGTTATGTTGACTATTCTGATTATATGTGAAGAATAACGATGCGTGTTTCCGTAGGATACAAATGTAAAATTACAAACAAAAGTACCACAGATTACTAGACTACCTACGTAATAATCATATTCAAATTAAACGTTCGGTCCACCTGGACCCACGACTATTAAGAGTTCGGATGAAAAAATTCCCAACGATTCGATGCCTTAACAACCAAGATTCAGGTTCGATGGCTTTAAACGATAAAAAAAAGATCAGAAACTCTCCACATCTGCCCAGTAAACATGTTTCATCCCCTATTCGCAATCTCCTCCACTGTAACATCTAAAACTGCCCCCAATTATAATTTTTCAAAACGCTTACAAGTATCTACACAGGAAGTCAGTCCATATGGATCCCTCATGTTCCCCCATGGTGTTTAAGTTCAGGCAAGCCTTCGACTTCTCAAGTGTTTCGGGACATCGATGTAGGGGGACACGGGAATGTGGAGGATACAGCAGAAGGGTCCTCGTCGCTACGGGACGATTCCGTTTGATCTTCGAAAGACACGCGGGAACGTACCCCCCCAACCCCCTTTGTTGCGCGCGCAAAGTGGGTCCTCGTCGCTACGGGACGATTCCGTTTGATCTTCGAAAGACACGCGGGAACGTACCCCCCAACCCCCTTTGTTGCGCGCGCAAAGGGCGGTGGAAAAAAGTTTATGACGCGGAATGGGAATTGATGTCTCGTAAAGCCAGGCTCTGCTTGCATCGTACTTTCCGTGTGATGTTATCCTGTTAACGTGTTTAGATGTTTCCCCCTTACGCTCTGTTAGAGCAAATCTCCACGTAGATAAATTGGCCGTCGCGGCACGTGGCCTATCTTAATATTGCATATCATTACTGCCGCTTAATGGTTCCCGACAACAACTACAATTACGGGTAATAACTTAGACCGAGTCACAACATCGTATAAGCTGCATCGTAGACACACACCTAATATGTTGCGTTATATCGACGCTGTCTCAGACACGACATGGGTAGCATTTTTTGGGCTGTCACGACTGAATCACCGAGACTTAATTGCTGTCATCGAGCTCGTTCTCTGAGCATTGTACATTGAAGTGTAAATTCAGCTTTGGCTAGGGGAAAATGTAACGTAGGGGTAGAGCCTCCTACCACTTGGCACCGGAAATTACTGAAATTTATGCCAAATTAACATTCGATTTTACATTTATTTTTCTCCGCCTAACTTCTTACGCCAGTTTTTCCCCTGGCGGAAGCCGAGTTTGCTCGTGAAGGTACATATCCTGAGGGACTTGAATTCGTGAAACGAACATTCGAACGAAAACGACTCAGTATTTACAATTAGTTAACTTTGTTCTGTACGAAATGTGGGAAAATGTTTAATTATTTGGTGTAACTTATTATATGTATATTCTTTTATGCAAAATGCAACGGACACACAGCTGTATTGATTCTTCGCAAACTGTTTCCATAGGTAAGCTGATATTCGACTGTTATTGACCACATGTCGAGAACAATTCCGTAAACATCAACAAATCGCGGAGTTCGTATTAATAAATACTAAATCGTATAAGCAGACGTGAAACAATGTAATCATTAATTAATGTACGCGTACAGGATGTCATAATAACAATAATGGGACACATCCACAGGATCGATTCTATACGTCAAATTAAGACCAGAATAAAAAATGATGAAATTTCGTTCGAAACTTCATTCCTGAGTTATTAATTGTTGAAAACACAGGCGAAATACGTGTGAAATACGTCTGACGAGTAATCTACTTGAGATTCGCGTTATTTAACTTTTTCCACGAGTTGGTTTCATTCATTAAATTCAGTAGTTAATGACTACGAAACAAAACGACAAACGAAAGTTCGTCATTTCTGATTTACGTCTTATTTTGGCACATATTATAGAATCCACCCTGCGAAAGTGTTCCACATTTTTATTATCACCCTGTGTATATGACGTCGAATTACAGACTGCAAGGAGGGTTAATATTGAAAAGTGATTGTAATATTGCGGGGTCGCAGAAAAGTGGAATAAGTTTTCTCACTTACCGGTGACCTTGATGTGATAGGGCAACTGGGCACGCCACGTGTCCTGCATTTTTCGATCGGGCGCGACGCATCGATACTCCCCGGCCTCCTGATAAACGACACGACTTAGAGCCAGTGGTCCGGGACCGCCGACTGGATCCATTCCAGGACCGTGTCCCCAGCAACCACCGTCGCACTCCAAAGTCACCGCGCCGCCGATCTGAACTTCCATCTTCCGGGAATCGGTTGCCTCGCCGTTCAAAGCTTCAGCTTCCGTTTCCATGTCTGGGTCATCTGCGTATCATTGATTTCAAAGTTTGTAAATAAATGTATACAAAACAAAGATTACCATTTGCCTTGTAAATCGAAGTGTACGCCTCACTATTCGCAACAGACTATTCAAATAAAACAGAAAATATAGAAGAATTACTTTAAAAAAAAAAAACTTCAACTTCCAACCCATTCCAATCTATTTTCCCCACAAAAAAAATTCCATGTGTCGTCCCTTAATAATTCAATTATTAAGGACTATTTTCCAAAAATTTCCGATAATATCCGCTATCGGGAAACATTCGAAATTTCAATTTCTCCGTAGGTGCCGAGCTTGGTCCGCACGATCACGATTCTCGAGCACGCATCGAACATCCTTATCCGTGGGTATCTTAAAGCGATCCCAGGATCCAACGGCGTTGTCATCGATATCAACGAGAGGGCGGCCCCTCGCATCAGGAATCGGACTCACGTACCGGGGATAAAGCTAGGGGGTGTAAGTGGCGCTACCGCGTGTGGGGTTTAGCAAAATCTTTTCCCGGACCTCGAGGACACCGCAGTCGTATCCCAACCATCCCCCTCCACGTCTTTTCTCTTTCGATCCCACCTACAGAATTATACGTCCGCGATCGTTTGCTCTCGAGCTAACGCTATGTCCACAATTACGGATGGGAAAAGGGTACGGGCGAGGGGGGTGGTTCATGTCGTGTCCGTGGTATCTCTCTTCGCCGTAGAATTAGAGTTCGGGTCGGCCAGGGGCGGTGGAATTCGTTCGAGGGTGAGAAGGAAGCGCAGAAGGAACGAAAAGAAGACGAAGAAAAGGGGTGGTGGGCCCGAAAGGGAGACGGTGGTAGGGGAAGAGGGATGGAGAAAGAACAGTTCTTTGAGTTAGCAAGCTGATCCTCCGGCTCATCCTATAACAAAACAAAGGGATCAAAGTGGTGGATGCGACGATAGGAGGCTTTTACACCCACCCCCCTGATCACCCGCCCTTTTCGACCCCCGACTCTCGTGCCTCGGCTCGCTGGCTGCCCCCGACTATACCTCGTTTGTCTTGTAGTTTGTTCGGAATTTTAACGGCAAACACAGTTCCGACGCTATAACAAACACGACGAGGGCATTTTCCACTTTTTCTTCGTTACAACCGGGTGGTGCACGTCGCCTCTTTTTTTAATGGCGATTCTCGTTACCGACGAATTTGATCTATCGCCCAGCAATCCCAGCCGACCCCGCGCGCTTTGATCCCTATGACGCTAGTCGAGACTGGTTGGAATCCACAGGGTGTCGATGTGATTCGCATTCGTGATCAACCCTTCTATCGTGTGAGCATGCAAATTAAGGTTTCTACCATTTTACGGAGAAGCTTGGCTCTCTGGTAGTATTTCAACGTTTAGAAGAGCTTTGTAAGAGCGGCTTTGTGCTTCTTCGATTTGGAATTGTGAGCAATCTGGTAGTCGGTGATGGAACTCCGATGAATTCTGACTTTCACGTATGTAGATGAAGAGTTCCCAAGTGATACGGAAGTAGCCACCCAATTTTTCTTTAAACCTCCTACACCGAATGCAGGGTCATTTTGATCCAGTTACAGAAATCACCTTATTCTTTGTTCAAATGTTAGTTATATTAGTGACAATACACTAATAATCAAAACGTCATAAAACATCGACACAATATCAATCAAGGATGTAGTTCTCGACGACAAAATTTTCGTGTCCTTGTCGCGACTAAATTTTTCTATTTGAAAAAGTTTGGATATTTTTAGGACCATACACATGAAAACATATTTACAATTTTATATACAATTCATCCATCAATTCCGTATATAATAAAGTTTTATTTACTTGTCAAAATGACCCTGCATTCGTTTGCTGTGTCATTTCCAGAATATCAGTCTTGCTACGTTTCACTCGCCTAAAATTGCATTTCGATACCAGAAGCAAAAATTACAGTGTATCCTTTATCCTTTAATCTACACACGAAGTTCGTTTTTTACCCGAAATTCCAATCAGTAACGAGCTCGTACAACACGGAATTAAACCCTTTGCAAAGACCGCTCCCCCCAGGAGACAGCAAATCCAATCGAAGTCGCCGGAGTCATTGAAAAAAATCTAAAATCGTTAAAAATCAATTTACGAAGGAGATCCCCCTCCCAGTCCGTGGGTACCCTTTTTCACACGGGTGTTCTCCTATCTAAACGCGTGTGCCTGTCGACAATCCCCGGGTGAAATTGCAGAGACCGTTTAAAACCCGCTCCCGACGTTATCCGTGGATAAGTAATCCCGGCCAGGAGATTCGAACAGGACGTGGTAGCACTGTAATCGATAATTCCTACGGAGGATGGTTGGTTTATAGGTGCTCTAGAGCCATCTAAATTGCGTAGAGATTAGGTGCTCGGAAACCCGTATCGAGAATCGTCGGTTGAGGGTGCAAACGGAAGCGAGGGAGCCGAAGAGGGGAACTCGGATCGGTCGAGAAGGACGATGGTGGGACGAAGGGGGTAGAGATTTCGAGAGATGGAAGGGGGAGGGGGTGGGACACGGATCACCCTACCACTGGTTATAATGGCAAGATGGAAGGAATGGAGGAGGGGAGGGACCACCGTAGGAAATTTGCAAATTTTCACGACAGGGCACGGATAATTTCCGGGTGGCTCGGTGGCTAGGAATGCCTGCCCCGCTATCGCCCCCTTTCCTCCTGGAGAACAGATAGACAATACTCTTTCGGATGCGAAACGCACGATCGTTTGCTGTTTTTACTTCAGTCGGAGGCGAATCCAAGCTAGCTCGAGGATGGCTAATCCAACGCTTGTATCTACGGTATCGGAATTAATTTTTAAATAATTAAAACATTTCAAACTAAACTTCCTTTTCAATTTTTTACAATGAATATTCCTTGTTTCTGCCGTCCATTAAATTTTCCAAACCTCTACATCTCTCTCCTACAGAAACACCAAATAAAAATAAAAATGACATAATAGTTAATAACTCTAAGCAACATTCTACATTAATATCATCGATACCGTTACACCAAGTATCGACAGAGCTCAATTATCCGCGTATTTCCGATATACCCCGAAATATCTTGTGTATCCGTGAAATTCGGACAAACTCCCACCGATACATCGACGTAATTTAGAAATAAAATTTTTAGACAATATATTAACCCCGCCGGCAATTGGTAATCTCGTACAAGGCAGGAACAATAGGCCCGCTATATTGTTCGAGCGTAGGCCCGGTGAAAGGGTCAAAACGAGGCCGCGCGCCACGTCGTCGTCGGCGGCGGCGATTGGACTATCGATCTACTCACAGCGTACGTTGAGAAAATAACCGATGCTGGTGAATATGCCGAGCATGTGCCTGGTGTAACATTTGTACCAGCCGCTCTCGGCCCGGCTGATTTTTGTGAAGTTCAGCCATCCGTCGTCGCTCTGCTCGACGGGCGGTCCATTGTCTGAAACACAAACGCGGAGGCTCCGCTGGATACGCGAATTAACTCGCTGGAAACATCGCTGGTAGCGCGGGGAAGGACGAGGAATCGTCGCCGTCCGAGCGTGGACCCGCTCGTTCACTCGCTGCACGATCTTCTCACGCGAGTCCAGCTCGCGCGCGCGCATTTTCCCCGTGCAGTTACCGATTAACCGGCTGGAATTACGCGGTCGAGGCTGGCGCGACGCCAAAACGACACGAGCAACGGGATAGGACAGCCGGCTCTACCACGTTATTGTCCTTTGAAAAATTCCGCCCCGCGCGAAATTACGCGCCGTCGACTTGGAATAATACGCGGATATGGGCTTGTTATAATAATATATTGTTCGGAAGGATCTACTTGTACTGTACAGTACAAGAAGAAAAAAGATATTGGAAGTTTCCTTTCGAATATTCCGTGTATAGGATTGTGTTGCAAAATCTCATTGTCGATTAACAGTTGTCGGGTTGTAGATTTTTGGGAAATTACAAGGTTTGATCAGACATGTTCAGAGACTCCAGGTGTAAATTATTTATTGTTAATCTGAACAGTAATTCTGTAGGATTGTAATGAAGGTAATCTTCTCTATAATTATAATTTTATATAATATTGTTTAATGCAACACAAACTGACTGTAATGTGTTAATATACTAGTCTTCCTGAACTACCAGCTTTATTATTCTTTAACGATTGTCTATAAATTCAAAGATATTCATTGTGTCATGCATGATCCTAAGATATTTTCAAGCAGTGAAATTAATAGAAGATCTATCGCGAAACCCTAAAACCTCAGTTTATGTACTTAATGTATTACAGAGATTCGCCTGTAAAATATATCTATATTATAATTATGCATTACCTTCAAATCACCAGACATAGCAACGCAGAGTCGTACAATAAACAGAAACCGTACCACCAACCTATAAGAAACATTTTCGAGAAATGTCCAAAGATTTCGAAGCTCTCCCTACAAAGCTGATCCTATTCGAACATCACCAGACGAATTAACGGGTGAAAATACTCGTACCCGTGGCAGAAGCATCGCCAGTAAATCCCGAGGTTAACGAAGATCCGGTAATCCAAGCCAGAGATCGTATCGATTTTATTCGGTTTAATCAAATTAGCGCACGCGATCCGCCCATTCGACTCCGCGAAACATCTTCTCTGTCTCTCTTGTCGAGGCGATGGATGAAGAACCGAAGAAACAAACAAAAGCAGGAGGAAAAAGAAGCCGACCGGGAAAAGGGATGCCCGGTCGAGTTACCCAAATAGAAAGAAAGGAAAAGGAAGAAGCTTCTATTCAAGGTGGGAGGTGGAGGAAGGGGTGGAGCTCGAGGATCTCGTTTCACCGAAGTCGTCCGCGAAACTTTCATCCGGCTATAGGCTTTTTCCTTGCTCGTTGTTTTTAGCTCGCCTCCCCCGATGCGATTTGACGAGAACCAGAATTCGGCGCAGCTGTCGGATTTACTGGTTCGAGGCTACGCCAACGTACCCGAGCATGAACCAGCGTTGACATGGACGGTAGTATTTTTTGAAGGTAAGTTTATTGTATTATAGGTACGACAAAACGTTATTGGAATTTTAGAGTAGAATCTATTGTGACCTGAGGATGATGTTACTTTTGTTCTAATAGTATAAATTCTGGCAATCAACCGTGTTGATTATAAACCTGTACCACCAACTAAAGTACCTATCTATTAAATCTTACTCAACGTCTCGTGTTATCAAATACAGTTTCAATCCGGTTACTATCATCGTAGAAAAACGACCTACATACCCCGATGCGTCAGTTTAATAAATCCCTGTTCCAGATCATCCCTGTCCCTTCCAACGGACGCGATTTGACGAGCACCAGAATTTCGTCGCAGCTGTCGGATTTACTGGTTCGAGTCTGCACCGCGTTCCCGAATGTGGAACAACGTCGAGAGGGTGAGACACACGGGGGGTTAGTTCGGGCAGTAGGGGTGGAAGAAAGCGAGTCGAAGAGGAAGATCAGCCTGGAACAAGAAGGATGAAACGTTCGTTGCCGCGCGTATCCCCTCACTCCGTCGCCGGAGTTTTCTGGCGAAACTTTTATGCGTTCCTGCATAACGGTCTAGGGGGTAAGGGGATGGTTGACTGGGGGTGGACGGGTGGTGGTGGTCGACCAAAGAGATCGGGCTCGCTCGGTGACGCTGCCAAAACACGGCCGACTCTGTGAACCGTATCTATAGCGACCGGAGGCCAGGAAAAGATGTCCCGTTATTTTGTATGAAATAGGAGCGTTACCGTGACTTGGCCCGAAAAGCCACACGACATTTCCGGTAAGGTCATACGGGGATTCCGGCAATTTGGCCGGGAAACAAAGGAAAACCCCCGGCTCGAAGCGAATCGAGAGGACACACGGGAAAGACACACGCTGTCCAGGGAGAACTGGATGAGTTGCGTGCGACGACGACCAGGATGTCCTCGTATGAAACTGCGCGGAACAATTGGGCTCTGAGGTTTCTAATTTTCGGACCGTTTAAATGTGTCGGGGAGAATGCGGCGTGTGATTCGTCGACGATACTGCTATGCCCCCCTAGCCACGGATTTAGGTCGCGTTTCGGGTAAAGCCGTTGTTTTCCGAGTATTAAGCTGGGACACACCTGGACATGTGTATAGTGGGTGCGATGCATATATGTCATCGCGTATGCATTTGAATGTTTTGAAGGAAATGTGAATTCTAAAGTAATTTTACTATCTTGATTTATTTTTATACGAGATAACGGTCTGGAGTATGGTTTGTATTTATCAACGTTCTAGAATCTGAAATGTTTTAACACGTGAATGCCACGTTACCCAAATTTGGGTGAGACGTAGGTACATTGCAAACAGGCTGCATTATTTAAATACCGTTAGAAAATTTTTGCGTAATTTAATGTCGCAGTATAATTTAGATAAAGACCAACATTAACTGAACGCAATTTTTTTGCGACGATTTATGACTTAAAAAAAGAAATAAATTGTGTCTGGCTACATACGGACTTTTTCACTCTGACAGTCAACGTGCTAACGCGTGAATGCACGTGGTTTACTCTCGGGGCACTGTTACGATAAAATACATTTGTTTGAATTTTTAGTAGGTACTAACGATATAAGTATTTGAATTTACTAATTATATTCGTGAAATGTCAAATGTTTCTGTTCACACCTTCAATGTTTTTGAGTATAGTTCAACGACGTCGGTCATCGGTGATCAGAGATGGGAAAATTCATTATCTAAGTAAAGAGTTTCGAAATTCCAATCTTTATATTAAATTAATATTATTCTGTAAACGAGTAAACACTTGGCCAATAATTCAATCCCATTAACTGTTTCAATGTCATGATGACAAGCTAATTTAGAATGGTAAAGATTATTTTCATCTGCACTTCGTCGGAAATGAACATCCAAAGTGACCAGTAAGCAAAACCAGTCCCTTGCCTGTGATGAATTGATTGGAATATGGCTCAATCATCTATCTCTTTAGATAATTCAGTGTTTGACTATGTATTAATCGAATAAAATTCTTCCCATCTCTGTCGTTGATTCCCATAACAGTGACCACGTCAAAGAAACGCGCTCCACTAAAAATTTCTCCGCAAAAATGCATCTTCAATCCATTCGATCAACCCCCCAGTCATCTTCTTCGTGGTTCCAGTACGAGATCGTCCAGAAAATTGGCCGGCAAATCTCGCCCCGTGATTCAGAAAACCCCAAACCGTTGCCTCGTTAATGACGTATGGCAACGTTCCGATAAATCGTGTCTGAACGGAAGGACTCGCGCAAGCGGGCGTCCTTTCCCAGGCGCACTTCAGGTTATCCCATTAAATATTCAATTATTTCTGCCTTCCATTTCTGACGTCCGAGGGATACCCGCGTGTGCGTCGATTCTAAGGGGAGGAGATGGAAGTAGGAGGAGAAGCTTAATCTCTATTCATAGACCGATTCGAGTGATTTCGAATAAATTCTTCCAGCGTTCCGCGAAATCCGGTGCAATTAAAATACTTTAATATCCTTTGGAGCACGTACCCGCCCCGGGCGATGCCTCCTTCCAACCACATCCTACCATCCTCCGCCTGGCCTCGCCTTGCCTCGTTTTTGGCCCCGCCGTTTCAACCCTCTCCAACCCCTCTTACCCCTCCCACCGAGAACCCGTCTCAACCCGACTTCGCTCGGCTTCCATCCCAATTTCTTTTCGGTGCGACGGGGGGGCTGCTCTTATTAAACGTCCCAATCCAGATGCCCCGAGGTATCGAGCGAGCGCTCACGTTCGCTTTCCTTCAAAGCGCCCTTTATCACCGTGGAAAAACTCGGAGATATTTTGACCATTCGTCTTCGAGCGATATATCATACGAGAGGGGTTGGAGGGGTGGGTAACTGCAGTTTTTCCCCCCGGCGAGCGTCTAATATTACGCGAGTTCGAGAACCTTTCTGATAGTTCGCGACCTTCTTCTATTTTTTTTGTTCTTTTTGCTTTCTTTCACCCGTCGGATATAAATGAGGGGACGGGGACCGAAGGAACGACGGAGAACGCAGGATGATAAGGTTGGGATGACGCGGGGAAAAAAACGTTTTATACGGAATATTTGAGGTTGTTAGCGCAGTGAATGAAATACGTATGAGGGGAGTTCTTCGTCTGGAAATCGACAGAAACGGACGGAGGGAAGAGGATGGGAGACGCGTTGTGACGTGGAGTTTTCGGTGAACTTATCGGTAAAGTTACCTAGAAGATTCTTAGACGCTAATCTTAGGATATTATAGATTCAGAATTTTGGTGTGGAAAAGACTTTTCTAGTGTCTACAGGTGATAATATCTTTTACATTCTCTTGTTCGTCTACATTCTTACTTTCTCCTACAAATTAGTCCGTTACTCCGACATCTTGAAATGAATTTCATCTACCACAATATGTTTTTTTTAATGATATTCTGCTAAATGGAGCAAAAACGAGTAAATCTCTGAAGGCATTTTTTTCTTATTTTATCGGTCCTTTAAACACTCCCGAAGTTTTGCAATCTAAATTAGACACACCCCGTACATTGATGATAGATCTAAAATGTGCACAACTCATTAAATAAATTTGTTTTTCGTGATTTTCCGAAATTTCCGACTTATAAACAGTTATCAGAGCGAGACCAAATTTAAAAACGATTAAAAATATTTACAGTTCGTTTCACATCAGGAAGATTTAACGGTTAGTCGTCAACGATCCCCAAGGAAGGGTTCATCAAGTGGAAGAAAAATCGTCTGCACCCTGCTGTCATTCATCGACGATACGATCAATATGTAATGATCGCTATAAAGTGCGTCGGCCGGGCCGAGGATATTTTAAATGAAAGGAGGGATAAATTTATCACGGCCCCGTCGAACGATTTATCACGGCGATACATTCGAGCTACGGACGTTCCGGAGAACGTACGAGGGCGTCAGCTGCGGGAAACCGCTCTAGGGGAAGTAGATCCCCATCCGATCATTGTTCATACGAAGCTAGCATATAATGCGACGCCACCGGGAGGAGTCAAATATATATCTATTATATGCAGAACGCGGATCCCATTTCAGTTTTTCACGCGAACCGTAGGACGGAATATCGTCGACGTTACCCTAAACGTCTCGTATCCGAAAGACGGAAAAACTGACAACGACGTCTGTTCTTTATAATGTCGACGAATGGAGACGATTTCTCTTGTAAATGCCAGATGGACATACATGAAATGCCACTTTTTTCTTCTGTCAGGCTATTACGATATGTCCCGCAAAATATCAAGCACTTCTGAATCTCACTTTACGAAGTCGTAAGTATAACAGAAAATAAGCTCAATGCTTAAATGTACCTACTTTCCATTGCGATCTGTGATCTCTTGTTATTGTTTTTTAAGAAATTGTAAACGTTTGATATATGAAACACCAATAATGGGAGGCAAAATGCATTGGTTATTTAGAGTTATTGGTTAGTATTATAAACATATCGTTCAAAACTGATAACGTGAACTGCGATCTAGACGTGCATTGTCGAGCTTCTTCGCTTAGAAAAGTAATTAATTTTGAAGAGTATACCTGAGAAAATAAAACTCCACGTGCAACAATTTAATTACTCTTATTTAGACCACCTTGTCATCATTAATATCTGTTACTTCTTGTTATAATAAATTATTTAATGGGCTTTCTCTGGTAGTCATGGAATGATCTGTAAACGAGGCTTCTCCCGAATAATTGCTTGTAGCATCAGAAATTTTTCTGTTTAGCAATAATCCTCCGTGCCAGGTATACGGTAATAACAGGTCGTTCATCATATTTCTTATCACTCTCACCTAGCTGATCGCGGCGGGAAGTGACGGGTGCAGCTGCTCTCAGCATTTCGTGTAACTCAATAACGAGACTAACGAGGCTTGTACGATTAACTCGGAGCCCGATAAATTTCATCGCTATCGCTTCGGGAAATGGAATTCTTCCCGGGAAGAATGCTCAGGCTACGTTCACTTTTGATTATCGAACGCGACGTGAACTTTCTTCCTCGACTAGGAACCATCGTCCAGCATTATTCTGTCGATGAAGGATCAAATGTTACTCGGACCACTATCATTTTCGTCACGTTCGTTCGAAATAATTCAATTACGTCACTGAAAAAGAAAGAATTTTCTTCTTCCGAAGCTATTTTTTGAAATTAGAAAAATTACCTTGTTTATTTTAGTAATATATATGGTCACGTAATTCCGTTAAATTCGATAATTAACCATTGTAAATGATTCATTGAATTTTGTTGTTACCAACGTCAATTATAAATTGTACAATATGATGTTGCGAGGTACATTAACGTGGAACAAGGTAGAAATACTGTGACTTTACAGGGTAGAAATTAATTGACTGCGTTAATGCAATGAAAAATAAATATAATTAAGGTGTATAATTCTATTAAATGATAGGGAAAATAATTTAATCCCGTTATCGTGTTTCTTCCTCGGGGCTGAACAACTTTTCCACTATCTTCTATACCCTAAGGAATAACTGAACGTACACAGTTAAATTGAGCATACTTTGCATCCGCAGGCTTTAATTTTAACTTTACTAACTTCGAACAGCCACCCCACAGATTGAAATATCTGGCGTCCGTGAAATGCAACACCGTTATTACCCGTAAGCACGAATACAATGGAGATCTGGAACACCATAAACCAACTTTGCAGAATAAGTACTCTACTCATGATCCATAGATTGGTGTAGGTATGTGTAGGTGTACGAAATACCATGCCCTCTCAAAGAAGTTACCAATGAATATAACTTTTCTCTCATGCACAGTAATGCAACTGATCGAAACATAATACAATAAAATGAAAATACAATCTACTACAAACTAATCATCGATCTAATCCTCGTTTCGATAAGTTTCACCATAAAAATATGAAATCACATGTGTATCTTTGTTATGGAAATTCTTTCATAATATGGAAATATAAGTCGTCGTAAAATAAAATAAGAGAAAAACTGAATTTTTTTATTTTAGCGCACATGTTCATCCACACTCCAATCATTGCTCATCAATATATTCAGACAAAACAAATACAATAGACTTCCGATTAATAAAAACAATTGATTAGAAGAAAAATGACTGACATATTCTGCGATTTACTTTCTTCCGATTAAATTTACTTTTCGTCATATTTGTCATTCTTTAAATAGTTTTTTTATTACCAATTCCATTTCCTATTCATACTAAATTTTTGAGTACTCCATAGTTGTCTGAGTACTGATACATGTTGTCTGATTAACCGGCCAATCGTTTATCCTGCCAGAGGTCCGATCCCACAGAGGTCGGTTAAGTGGGTGTTTTTTATACACATACAAAAAAAAAAAAATATAAGAATTTTCATTTTCTCGCACCGTGTACCCTCCAATAAAAACAAACAGATCGGTAATATCGCCTGGTTTCTCCACCGAAGTTATCAAACCGTTCCCTTAACGTGAGCGGAGGAAGTTTCCCCGAAGTTTCGGCCACTTCTTCTTGAAACACCGTGTACATCACTTTTATTACAACCCGCCGTATGGAAGCTCGCAACGGGATCAAGCTACCAGGCGCTACGCTATCGTAACTTTAATGGATACTTCCGGCTCGTAGGAGACACGGTCGAACACCGGCAAATTCGAAAAAACCGTAACCCCGTAAAAAGTTTCGCCGGGGCAGCGCCGATGCGTTTAACGAATGTAATGGCCTCGGTTCGCTTAAACCGCGCTCGGTCTAATCAAGAAAGTGGTCTCCGAGGGTTTCCGCGAGCTTGAAAATCCTCTCCTCGTTCGTTTATTCCATCTCACTCACTCACTCATTCGCTCTCTCTTTCTCTTAGTTGCTGCTACAGCTCCAGTTATCCTGATTGACGACGAATAAAGGAAATTATACCGCCGGCGAACTTTTATTCGTGCACCGGGGCAAAAAGCAACATCGTTAGCCGATCCACGAAATTACGTTCTGTAGACTCTTACAGAGAATCGTGGCCGAGGCGAAAGGTGTAGAGACCGTTCGACCCTGGGAAAAAAAGAACGTCTAGTACCTGTCACGTGAGTTCGGTGAACGGTATCGAATTTTCTGGTCGGCAGAAGAATTCGACTATCGAACTATTGGACGTCGAACGGCGTCCGGCGAGTGCAAGGAGAATTGTTGGGGAACAAGTTCGACGTCGATCGAAAGGAACGCTTGGTTTTTAGACACCTAGAAGGACTCTTTGGGACGTGGGTGTCGACCATTGGCATCGATTTGTAATTGGTGATGATAATGTCAGGTTGTACAACATGTGTCGTTTTCTTGAACTGTGGAGTTTGAACTAGTATAACTCGTATTGGAAAGAAGATTTTTAAGCGAAGTCATGCCAATTTTTCAGAGATCCGTGGATCAGGAGAGTGTGCGTTTCGAAGTGTATTGCACATCTTTAATACAGATCCTTTGAGGATTCCATTGCTGGAGAAGATCGATATCTATTTGTCCTTACTCGTGTAATTCTATTTTTTAAAATGTTAATAATAAATGTCAGGCGAAACAAAAATTGATAGTTTACAGATTTCAGTATTGAACATCAACAAACAAGAATATAAGCCTGATAGAAAAAATACAAGAAAAAAATAAGTGTTGTAAGAAACAGCAGAAGGAGAAGAAGAATATGATATTGATGAGTCAACCGGCAAAACTAGAACAGAACGCTCCACTTTTTTTGCCCTCTTGCACCACCCCTCGCGTCACGTTTCACGCGAGCTCGTTACGTGGGAAAGGAAATCGAAAAACCGTCAGCATCGTTCGTATCGAACGCGTCCCGTTCGCTATCACCGGTCTGCGTCCCAGAATCGTGCAATCAAGCTGGAAATCACGCGGTGGTCCGCTCGAATCGTTATCGGCGACGCGAATCGAGCCTAACGCGATGCACGGCGGACACGTGGATCACACTCGGGAGAGAATGAATCTGCCATAGACGGTCCAGAGGCGTCGTTGCACGTCGACTCGGCCCCGAAAAGTACGTCCATTAAAACAAACGTTAATTCCCTTGGCAGGACGCGTAACTGCTCGTGGCGGGGCCATTACGCGAAGCTACGCGTACACTCCCGTCCATAAACGTCGGGACACTACTAGAGAACGGGAAGAGAATAATCTAAAAAGCATCACGAAATTGTGGAGGATCGCGTAGAAATAACTAGTATCGAAGCTATCGATAGACGACGTTGATATTAAGATGAATAGACTGTGACTTTTTAAGCAGAGTTCAATTTCTTTCAATTGTAATCCAGAAATGGGAATCAAGTAAAAATTTATACCTTCCAAACTCACGAACTAGTAAATCTATAATACGTATTATTATTTAGATTCAATATTATTTACACTAAATATCAGATACTTATGGGCAACAGTGTACTGATGCACCAGCATGCATTTTGATACGGACTGTACCATGCATAAGGCCGCGAGATACATAACGCTGAATCTGGGTTAATGTCGCCCCCGGACAAGGTTGCACCAACGGGAACCGGAAATCCACCGGACGGTCGATTACGTTTTATCGACGACCGAGTCTTTGTTGAGTCTGGAATCGCTTTGTATCTCGCCCGATATGAATAGTCTGCATGATATTCTAGCAGAGAAGAAACATTCCCATTGTGAATGACCTAATACGATTCTACGATGGGCCATAGATCAATTTGTAATGTGCCCGTTTGAAACTGTGATTTCGTAACACCTCTCAAAAATAACATAGAATCACTGGACGAGTTACATGCCAGTTCTGCGGTTAATTCTACACTTGTGCCAATATTTTGACATTCGTTAACGTACTACTTTCAGCTAAAACTCTGGTTACACCGTCAAGTGTATTGGAATTCAAGTATTCCCGAGGAGACACAAAGGCGCAGGAGGTAGACAGAGAGAAAGAGATCCCTTCAGAAGTAGCCAAGGAGTAAGGAAATTATAGGAGAGCTTTAAATATTTATTAAGCCGTGGGCCAGTCTACCGTCGTTCTCGGGCTCGACAAAGAACAAGAGACTGCTAATGAATCCAGTCGGCCGGCAATAATTCTTTGTTCCCGTTCCTCCTCCCGGCGAATCGAATGGAATTTAAGGGAAAGGCAACGCGCGCCACGGTCCTCAAACTTTTCCATTTACGGTATTCATTAAATTTCCACCCGGAAATTTTCCGGATCGATTTACTTTGAAGGCGATCGTCAAACAAATTATTCACTTAACCAATCTGGACCGCCCCGGTAGAAACGAGAATGGACACAATGTAACCAAGAGGGCCAGCTGTCCTTCCGTATCCTCCTACCAGTTCCTTGCCCCTTTTCCTTTTTTTTCGTTTATCCGTGGAAGTTTCATCGGAAGGGGTGGCGCATCGGTTGTACCGACCACTTCAGCGTCGCGATATCGATTGCCTGGAGGGGATGAACACAGTCAGAGGGTGGACGGGGGAGGGGGTGGAAAAAATGCGAATTCGAGCGAGCGAGCCAACGACGTTCGCGCTGGTAGCACAAGGAGATTTCCAATTATCGAGAATAAGTCGGCGAAACGTTCGAAAAGCGAAATCTCGACGGAGGGTTTTTCATTGATTCCGATAACAGCTAGAAAGAAGGGGGGAAAAAAGAACTGAAAGAAGAGACGACGGTGAGACAGATTCGGGGACGGGGGTGGCGCGCGGTTGGAAGTAGTGAACGCGGAGCGTAGAATTTTAATCTTGACGAGGCATTCACAACACCGGGATTAGGAAGGAGAATGCCGGTCTCTGATGTTCCCCCGGCGCAAAAGATATAATATCTCCCGCCGTGGCGTACTTATCTTCGATGAGGGGGTAGCCGTGGTGCAGAGGGTGGATTATTTATTGTTCCGAGCCGGGTCTACGGATACCGATAGTCCTACTCTATCCGTTCCAAGCGTAGGGTAATATGATTACACCCGATTTATCGTTTTGTTTGCTGATGACTGGGAAGTTACCCCCTTGTGGAGGGTGGAGTAATAGGCCGGAAATTAATATTAAGGTGGCCTGAGTGAAAGCGGCAACGAGAAAATTGAAAAGAATGGCCTAGCTCGAGTGGTTCCTTGTTGGGAAGATTACTGATTTTACTTTCTGGAATTTCAGAATTTACTTTTTATCGAGTGCTTCCTAGTGTATGGTAGAGATTAAATTGTAGACACGTATTAGGTCGTAACATATGAAATGTTTGTTCTTTCTCAGTTCATGAGGAACCTATCATTGGAGTGTTCTTCACTTGGAGATTCTTTTTAAACGTTTCGATACTGTCGTAGTGTTTGTATCAATTTGCATAGCAAGTTCTGGAAGTTGCATCGATAAATATATATTTTATAAATGCACCAAAAATTTTCATTAATAAATCATCTCATGGGAAACTTCTGTTTTTCATTAATAAATCACAAGTGAAGTCGAAGTGTTCTTAATTTAAAATAAAGTCGTAAATGATATTCCAAGGATGAGAATTCCGATTCTGTTTCGACAATAGATTTTGCAACGACACGCAAAGTCACGGATAGTGTTTGAAAATTGTTCTATGATTTCGTTCGCTTCAGACGGGATCACGTTGCTTTGCGTTGCAGCGGAACGACGCGCGCGAAATATTTTTCACGTTAGAGAGGTAGGCGGAACATCGAATTCGGCGTCATTGTTGTCACTTACCGCGCTGCCAGATCGGCGTGCTGGCCGGATTGCTGTCCACCTCGCATTTCAGGCTGACGGACATCCCCTCGACGATCGGAATTCCAAAACCAGGTAAACGCGTTATCGCGAACGACGGAGTATCTGAAACAGGTATTAAGCAATTATTGTCAGCGCGAACGGTATCGATGCGCCTGTGTCGATCGCGTCAAGATCACGAATGATAAGAACATTCTGCATTTTACGTGACAGATAAAACGTAAAACACGAACCAAATGTTTTTAATGCATGAAAATTATTTGACTTATTGCACAACTGTAATATATTGCGTGGCAGAACTATAAAACCACTCTAAAATTTTCAATCTTTATGCGTTACGATGGAAATTAAAAAAGAGAACACTTTTTTTTCTAGGGATTATAATCTATTCTTTTTTGGAGAAACATTATTTTTCAACACGATGTCAAACATGGTATACGTGGTTCTTCTTTATTTTAACCACAATACATAAGAATTGAAAATTTGAGGGTGGTTTTATAGTGATATTCGATAGAACAGCATTATTATAAGATAAATGTAAATGATTAAATAGAGATAACAAAGGTAAATAGAGAACGTTGAAATGGTATATTGGCACCCGGCTTTGATTTTGCATTATAATAATATAAATTAATATATTCGTAATACATATTTAACACTAGAACAATCGAAGCCGTCAAAATGATGGACTTTATATTTTACAATTACTGAAATTATGTTCACTTTTAATTTATTATACATTATACATCATATTATATTCTGTTATATGTATTGCAATTTAGTTCCGCATGCATTCAACGCTGGTAGTTTTAGTGTTAATGATCAACGAAATTCATTGTTTAATAATCATATTTAATGAACTAGCAACCACCCCGTTTATACGTTTATGTTTTCCTCTACAGAAGGAATAATACGAAGCAATGTCGATTGTAAAATTTGAAAGCCCTTATCAGAGGAAATATAGAAGAATGAGTGAATCTAGGAATATATTGCTGTATTCTATTATTTCCCTTAAACTGAATATATTTGAATAAGCTACAAGATTTTCAACATCGATGTACATTTGCAGATGAAAATTAAAATGACTAACAGAATCACGCGAGTCAAAATCATCAGATTGATCACATTTAAATTTAATTACGAATCCTATTTTTATTCTTACATCGTGAGAATAAACTTATACATACTTGTTTTGCTTTGCAGATATACAGGGAGCAACACGTATATTTTTCAGATAGATTGATCCTGAAACATTACTCGCGTTTGCTCGCGAAGAATAGCGTCAGAAGTCGTAGGGGTCTGAAAGGTTTCAGTCACTATCCCGGCGCTTTGGAAGAGGTGCACGAATGTTACAGATTGACTGGGTTCGAAGAATGCACGCCGAGTTTCCGGTGACCAGTTTGTTTCATACGAATCTGTACACGTGCAGATTGGATGACAGAGGAAAACAAAGGGTAACTTGAGAGTGCAAACAACGAGTTTCGAGAGAACCGCGAATTCGCCGAGTGAAGAATTTAGTATGTAGTTTGATAGAGAACCACGTATTTCGGTGGTCATGTGCAGGCCTAATTAATTATCATTTCGTATGCGCGTTTGATAACAGAATAAAACGACCACGGAAAGGTACGTACACCCGTTTGAAGCAGGTAGATGGTGTAATAAGACCTTTCCTTTGTGATATTTCGAAACGTACTGGAATCATAATACTGTGAAATGAAAACATTGATAAAGGTTATGGCATTCTTACTTTATTTGTAATTTAATGGAGACTGAGAAAAGAATGGGAAATTAAAGAAATTAAATTAAAAGATTGTAGTGCTGTTAATGATTCGACAAATAGTGATCAGTTAGATATTTACTTTTTTTCACGTTTCAGAAGTCTGTGGATATTGATAGTCGTGTGTTGTAGAGTTCCATGTCATAGTGCGTAAAGCAACACCAGAACGACAGTTTTGTTCCACGCTGTAAGGCCAGGGCTTATTGCCTTAACGCAAATTGCATAATAATGTAGCATCGCGGAATTCTGTGTTAGGTAGCAACGAACATAGGCTTACGGGAGAGGATTTGAAACGTGCTCTCTATAGAAACAAGTTTAGTTCAAACTGAAGTGTCCGAAGCCCTCAAACTGGCTTTACAATAACGTTTACATCTACATTGTTAATACACCGTATCGGGTATTTCGTCAGTCTTTTGAACTCGTGAACACAATACAAAACAGTTCCTTTGTCTCCGTCACTTTACACTCACACGGCGATGTCAACTTTAATCCATTCAACGACAACATTTTCATTATATCACTACCACAATTATGAATTCTATGAAAAAATCTAGTTTAAAGTTTCATAAATTTCTGTTAAAGTGTACACCGTTTAAAATTGATAATGAAATACAATAATCCAGGAAAAAACTATCAAAAGAAACGTTTTCACACACCCACGAACACATTTTTCCTTCATACATCAGACAGCAGAAAGCATGTCTAAATAAGTTAGTAAATTGATAAAACACACTTCACAATCCTGTAAAAACTGAAAAAATAAACCTCACACGAACAGACTCCCCAATAAATATTCCAAAATTAGGAGACATTCCTGTTACATACCTCTGTGGCTCGCACTTCCGTCCTCGAAGCACTACCAAACGCGTGATCATTACCCACATTGTTAACCATTACGCCCCCCTCCGCTCCCGAAATCGTTCACCCAGTTCCAATTACACACTTGCAGAAACAATAACAACCGCCAACGCACTGAACCGTTCGCGATTGCTTGAAAAGAAAATGAAGCAACAGTAAACAGGAACAAGAAGTCAAAAACACTCGAAGGAACACGAAGACACTGTAATAATTGAATCGAGCGTGGCGCGAGGTAAACGAGGTCGGTGACAGCCACGGACATCAAACCTACTAATCGGCCAAACGGAACTACGGCTCTGACCAACCAGAGTCATCCCCCCTCACACCCTTTCGCCGCGGCACCCTCGTGTCCCGTGTACCAACGACATTCCTTCCGCGTCATTAACGACCGACAGAACCCAACCCTCGTATTCCAGATCGTCCGACGTGTACACGTGTACACGTAACACGGATTCCTGCGACGAGAAACGCTCGGAGCCGATGGCGATTCGAACGAACGAGTTTCGACCGCAGTCCCGAGGCCGCCGACGAGTAATTAACGAACGCCGGCAGGGAGGACAGTGAAGATTTTACGATCGTCGGGTACTCGTTAAAAACTACCCCACCCCCCACACCCATCCGACTGATTTCGGTGACGTCGAGCCACGGGGACACAGGGGTTGTGGCGCCTTTCCTGTGCGAAATCAAAGTCTCTGGCGTCGGCGGATCGTTCGGTCATGTATTGCGTCCGTCAATTTATTAACTCTTCGCTGGCGAGAGGGATTTTGTGTTTGAAAATATACAACTTCAGGTGTTCGGAAAATTTTAGAAACTACTACTTAAGTTTTATATGTCAAATTTTATATAGAGGAAAAACGAGTTTTTCCTATTTCTTACTATTCTAGTATCTTTAAGAAAGACGTAGCACTACGTCAACTGCTCTCAGGTTTTGTTTTTGAAAAGACGTACTATTGCGCCATTCGACATCAAAATGTTAATACTGGAAAAATTTAGCTATTTGTGTGAAAAAACATTAATTAGACCTTGTTAAATTTAAAAAATTAATAAATACAGTAAAGGCTCCATAAGAGTTGAATAGGAAGTTCTTCGTGAGAGTTCCTACTTCATCCGCACCACTGTGGGGGGGATGGAACTTGTTAAGCGCATAATTTATTCCCTCCACTGTTTTTTTTTGCCGAGGCTCGGGCTTAAAGCAAGAAACAGATTTGTGGGGTGTTGAAACGACTGGCGGTACAGCCTTTGCTGTTCATATATTAGTATGTATCGATGTATTTTCAATTTCCTATGATCTCCACCGAAGAATTTAGATCGTCGTCGGTGTAATTTGTTGGAGAGAAAGACCGAGATACTGTTGGAATAGAGGACGAGTCGCCGTACGGTGTCGAGGTCGGGAAATAAATTGGTGGTTCGTGGAAGAAGGGGTTGGTCCGAAACGAAGGAAGAGAAATTGAGACGAATCGGGCCAAGAGAGAAAGAGAGAATGAATCCGCGAGAACGGGAGAAAAACAGAGCTAGAGACGTAGAGAGAGAGAGAGTGAGAGAGAGATAGAAAAAAGGAGCGAGAGGCTTTTCCTCGCTTCGACTACCGGATGGCTCCAAGTTATTCACTCGGCTATAATAGTGCGGCGCTGAGACAATGCAAGCTTAATGAAAGCCACCCTCTGTCCTCTTCTCGCCTACTTGTTCCCTTCGTCCTTCCTCCCTCTCCCTTGTGTCCGTGTCCCCTCTGTGCGTTTCCGTGGCTGTTACTCGATGCCAATGCTAACGCCGACGCCGACGCTGCCGCGGCCGCCACCGAAGCGGCTCTAGAGCCCCGGTGCGCTGGCGTAAACACCAAACAAAGCAAACAATGAGACACAGAAGTGTCCCACAGACCTCGATCGCTTAATGAGAACTTTAAAGCGCCTCCGCAAACTACCAGTCTGTCTGTTTCAGACAGGACCGTCGCGCATGGACAGCCACAAAGACAGCCGGGTATTACCGTACACTAACTCGTTGGAAAGTGTCCGGACACTTGCATACTGTTTACGTTGCTTGTAATCTGAATAACAGACGAACAGTCTGCTGTGGACGATCTTTGTCATTCGTTAGTTGTTCAACAGTTGTGTGGGGTTGGAGATCGTGCTGTGAGAAGTTTTTCTATGTAACATTAAATGAAGAATAAAGTGTAGTGTTCTTGGGAATATTCTGTAGACAACAAACTGCCCTGGAGCTTTCGTGCAAATATGCACTTATTGTCAGTTGTGCCAATTAGTTCTCTGAACCTTTTGATGCTGTGGACAGTCGTCTGGACTGTAGTCGTAGTTGTCCGCCTCGGAATGGCAACTTTTTTAACCTTTTAATTCAATAATTGTCTATTTTTAATCGCAGATAAAATTAGGATGGAGAAAACATTTTTCGAATAAACAAATTCAGGGAAGTAGAAGAATTCTCCGTACCGATGGCGTACGGAATACGTCATCCTTGAGGGTTAAAGTATTATAATATGACTCAAGCTCCCGCTATATCTCCCTGCGAGTTTCCTTCTGAAAGGATATCAGCCAGTGTTGGAAAACAAAAATCACTACTACTGAAGCAGTGCAAGCTTCTGATTTCTGAAGAAATGAATATTAAATCTGACAAAATATTGATCTCTAATATTATGTACACTATCAATCAGTACAATAATAATGATAAAATAATAACACCATACAACCTGTTTTCTTTCTGCAATTCTACCCAATAGTTAAACACTTTCTGAATTCTTTCCGATAAACGGTCACAGCCGAAACTTTTGCGCAACGTTGTACCACGACACAGAGTCACGCACGATGGCCGTCGTCGTGGCCTTACGTATTCTCTCGTTTGCTGTCATGAATTAACGTAAGACGGAACGACGGCAGATTTTTGCGCGCGACGACATAAAGAGGCGGGAACCAAGAGGCAGAGCAAGAGAAAGAGAGAGACAGCCTCTTCAAAGAAATTTTTCTTCCAGTTCAGGAACGCTCGTAAACCTTATACGGGCCGTTAAACAAACCTATACACCTACCAGGGGGTAGAAAAGAACAGAAAGGGGTGGACTCGCGAGACATCGCCACCCCTCGATCCTCCTCCGATCTCGTAGTACGAATTCTCGATCCAAAACTCGTGGATGTCGTTAATTTGTATGCGCAAGTTAGATATTCCCTGGCGACCTGGTCAAAGGAAATTCCACTGACCCATAATATTTTTTGTTTGTTTACGCGGGCCAAAAAAAAAACCCGCGAGCAAAGCCAGGGTCGAAACGAAATCACGGTACGACCATTGTTTACGGTCCGTGGAGCTTTGAGATCAACCGATGGAAAACCTTTGCGCCGGGACAGCTGGTAGGATGATGAGGGTACGTTTGTAAACAAGCAAACACTCTGTGACGTTGTAAAACATTCGAGTCGTGGACACTTAGTCGTTATTTGTTGTTTTTCTTTTTAATATAAATTGTCACGCGATTCGTAGTTCTTCGCGACTAACGAACGAGTTTTTAGTGGAGCTTTCCAGGGACGCGCGTGTCTCCCATTCGCGCCTCCTTATCACACGTCCCTGTGTTTTCTCCCTGTGAATAATACAACTTGGCTCCTTTCATTCTTTCTGTGTACGTTCAATAAATAAAAGATTACTTTAATAAATATACATGTATAGTTATTGTAAAGTAAAACTCCTGGAATTAAAACCACCGTATAGGTGCATTTTATTGTCAAATTGCAGTAAGATTTGGTTGCATCTAACTGCATCGAGGCGAACTGTAAACTATTTGAATTAAAAAGAATAGGATCTATAAGTTAAAAGTACACTTTCTACTTTTTTATCACTTCTGAAAATCTTCACATACAACAAACCTATTTAATCCTCTGTTGTCACACTGGGTTAAATTGACCCAGAATGTGACTTTGTTGTAAAATATCATTTGCTCCTGTAATTGTCATAATACGTTCCCGATTCAGTGACAACAAGAGAGGCAATACTCTACTTTTATATAAAGTCTCGACAATCTCTAATTCGGAGTCAATCATCTAACCTCCAGGGAATTTATCTCGCAAATCGTTGACACGAAGAGAACACTCGACTGCACGATTGCCGTTGTACCATCCTTTAAAAACTACAGTGTGTGTTTTCATGCGGCGTGGATTACATTGACGGGGCGGAACGGTTGCCTCGTAACCAACTTTAAGTTCTAGTTTATTGGATCCCCGTTGACCGTGCAGGAGGGCTAAGCCCCTGAAATGCGTACGACGGACAAAGCGTCGGACAATTGCTACGACTCCCGGATTGTTTACGCGAATGGCTGCCGGTCCGACCCTGGCAGCGGAGGAAATTTATTTCGAACGACTCATTCCGCGAGCATCGCGTACTGGGGGCTCGTATGAAAATGTAAGGATTTATGCGGATCAACGGGAGCACGCGTCGAGGTCAACCTGTTTCGATGGAGGTTTACGACTGTCGTATGAACGTGGCTGTACGTTTATGGGAAGGCACACGGAATATGTAGATATGACCCGATTCCGAGAAGTTTATGGTTGATTAAAGCGGTAATGATGCAAAGAGCAAATATTTTGTTTGTTCGATTGCATAGCGGACGATTCAACTCTAAGATCCCATCTATTTTAGATATTAAAGCTCCATGGAAAAATATGTATCAGATTAATGGTACCAGTGTTACGAAAATATTGATCTTGACTGCTTGCGAGGACTTATGAAAGATGTGAATCAGTTTCTTTTTAACTCGTCAATTAGATTCCTGCTAGACGGCAAATACAGCTGTAATATTATTTCGACTGATGTCAAATATTACAGTAAATCTTCAATGAGTGATAGAGTTTCGAATTCTGAAGTCAATGATATTCGTTTCAGTCGCATATGGCTATTAGTTTATGAATATGTAACTTCGAACACTGATCGAAGATTTTCTGTAGATAAGATTGAAAATTAAAAGATTAATCGTAAGTACCGTTGAGTAGGAGTCATGCTACTTTCCATGGTTAAATTTCATGAATTTTGTTCAACTCAAGTATATGAACATCCGTTGACCTGGTTGAGGATTCATGTTTTCCGGGAAGAATTGTTTGCGATACTTTGGTTTCTGTAGAAAACATGGTAGATGCATGCTATACGAACGTAACGGGAAATCGACGGGAAACGATAAAGCAGGACATACTTGGACGGGATGAGGGGAAATTCGAAATCACCGATCCTGGAAACGCAAGTGACTTCGACCAAGTAGTAAATTGTAATCGAAAGTTCATGGAGTTTCTCGGTCTTAAGTTTATAGTTATCCTCTAAGGTATTACCCGAGGCACTGCGGTAGCCTTGCTACCTAGCTAAGCATTCTCCTGTTTCTACCTAATTACCAAGTATCAAGTAAGCTTCATAAAGCTGCTATTAATCTTGCTCAAGCGTGTGGCAAGATCGAAATCCGTGGAGTACGCGAACGAGCTTTAAAGTGTCACACGATTAACTGGGGAACTTATTTCGCAAAGAACTATATAAATTTCTAAACACACGATAAACTTTAAATCGTAGCATGAGTGTGTGTGATATTAAAAATATATAAAAAGAGCAAATTGTTATTGGAATCATTTCTAAAGAAAAGAAAATATTATAGAATTAGGTCGTTTCAACTATCAGTTTGAAATCAGTTGAAGTCATTCGATTACACTATGATTTACATTCGTAGCTCAGTTAAACGGCAGGCACCACCTATAAACAAGGATGAGTGCTTTCAGAGGGAATCAATTGTTAGGAGCACAAGTTAGTGACATACACGTTATGTAAGCAATACTCTCTGACACTGTCTATACATACTGCTACTACTAATTTTAGTGCACACTAAACGGACGCCATAAAGATCCGTATATAGTTCGACTGCTCTAACTATAATTGATCTCATCGGACAAAGCAGGGTGCTCATGTCTGACCGTTTACGGTCCTCTATTACTTAGCATCAATATCACAATAAAACATCCCTATATCTTAGATGTTCAAACTGAAACACGTAATAACTAACACAGATCTAAGTAATAATTTCACACGTCTGATTACATATAGTTCGTTTCCACTTAATACGAACCCGAACCAGAGAACGTTCCTTTATTAACGAACTTTAATATCAAATGGTACCGATAACATATCCGTAAGACCGTGCAAACGTTTTTAATTAATAAAATAAAGGGAAATTAAATATAATTAAACAAATCCGTTCAATCCTACCGGTAAAATTCCTTTATTGTGACTGTCCGAAATGAGTACACTCATATTATAATTAAAATACAACGTTCAACGGCTAAAAATCACGGTGCAACGAGTTAAATATTTCCTCTTCGAGGCAAACTGCGTAGAGCAACGCAATTAACAATTTAATTAACACTTCCGGTCCGGAGATGACGCGCACGTGAAAGATAATGACCAAGATTTTCCATGATAACTACGGTTCCCACCCCTGTAGTTACGGATGAAGCGGGAGACACCCCATAATAATTGTGTACACATTCCCATAAGGGAGCCGTTTGTTTGCATTCACGGGCGTAGTAACAATTTTCATCGAAGTACTTCAATAGCCAACTTACACCGGCTGAATGTAGTGTTCATCAGGTTGTGGAACCGTGTTATCGAGGCGTTCGCCGCAACTAGGCTAAACACGGGGAGCCGCAATATTATGGCGGCTTCGACTTGAATGGAGGAAGCTTCGGTGCCCCGTTTCATACACTTCCACGTTACTTTACGTTTCAGGGGGTGTTACGACGACGCAGTTAGGAGGCTGCTGCTTGCACCTCCCGCCACAATTCCTCACCTGTAGTTTCCCTTGTAACTATATCATTCAAACGGGGCGAGGAATATTGCACTCTGATTAAAATGACCTGGATCTAATAACGTTCACTTTGTTCAAACAACGCCGACTGCGGTATTAGTGCCAGGTACATCGTACTTTAATCAAAGGATTCTTTTTGTTCTTCTGGCGAGTCGGGTTAAACGTTAAATGAGGTTTCAGCAATTTTATCATCGGTCAAAAAGTGTGTATGAACGTGGAATTGTCGGGGAGAATAAAAGGAATTCAGAAGGGAAAGGAAGGTTCTCTTAATTTATGCAAAGATGAATAAAGATAGCTGCTGCAGTTGTTTACCTTGCAACATTTATTGGCCAAGGTGAATCACGAATCAATTTATGAATCAAAATACCTGGTGCTTAACCCGTTATGCCCTGACGGTATTTTGTAATACCACTTATGTTAAAATAAAATGCTGCCATGAACTAGTATGCTTAGAACCCGGCTGGGACTTATAAACTTTTACTACTTTTTCCAAGTTTTTTGTGATGCTATAAAATGCTGCCAGCACTCGGAGGCGCCAGATTTGGCTATCTGAATAAAAAAAAAGCAAAGACAAGCATATTTGAACAGATTTCAAGTATTTCGAATAAAAATTACGGTAACAAAATTAAAACTACTACAAATTTAAATGAAAAATTAAATACCTATGTAGGACAGCCATGAATTTCTAAACAGACATTATTATATACAAGTCACTGTATGGTTGATATATCTAGCTGATAGTAAAAACACACGTAGAATAGAAATAAAATCGACGTCATTGTGCAATAGAAATGAATCGATGTTATTAAGCAATATAAATTCATAAGAATGGGTACGAACAGTTCTCGCAAACGACGAAGTAATTACCGGATGTGTCCTAGATCAAACGAGAAAAGCGTGATACTCGGCGGTAAAAAGGACAATCCTCTCCCTGTGCGAACCAGGGACCACGGTCGTTCTATATAATTCATCGAGATCGGTCGTGTCGGAAAAAGAGCAGCGTTTTTCGCGAAAAACGCTACGAGCGCCGCTCGAGAATATAAGACTATCGAGAAACGATTAATCCCGGTGGTGGGCGACGGATGAAAAGCGATATCACCCCCGTGGGACCCCTAATTCAGCCTAATTGCGCGGTTATGCGAATCCCTGAAATATTTATGAACCTTTATGAGAGTTTTTCCTGCACGGGTTCGCTTTGAAGAGTGGCCGCCGGAAGTTTCGGCTCGCAACGATCGATCATCGCGGCGATATCAAAGGTAGCTACGGAACGACGCTGGAAGAAACCCGTTGAAGAGGATCCCGTGAGTCTTTATGGAAACAGCACCGAGGCTCATCGATGGAGAGGAATTAAAAAACCGAAGGAGAATCGAATGAGATACGGGATACTCGGACCCAGACGAAATCGAAACAAAATGTTCCGTCTTGGAGATTCAACGGGCTCGGCCCCTTTGTGCTTGGACGTGAAACTGATGTTGTTATGTTAACAACCCGGAGCATTCGCCCAGGGCTTGGATACATCATGACAAATTGATCCGGGGAGGAATATCGGACGATGGGTGGAATATGAAACGTTCACTTATTCATTTAATGTTGTAATGTCATTGGTCTGTATGTACTGGCACGGTTATTGGTGAACGAGTTGATGGATATTCGATGAAGTTTAATCAGACGTACGGTTGTATACAGAATATGGACTTCTCTTTTGTCTGCGTGTTTCCACAGTCTTTGTTTGCTTCGTATGAAGTATATGCTTAGAGTGATTTGGGTGTTATTCTAAAATGTACTTCGCTTCAGCCCTACTGTCAGGTCATTCTATAAATAATGTGAATTTTCTTTGATGTTTATAGAAAGTGAAATACAGGACCGTAATTAAAACTATTAATCTTCTACCTGTATATATTTTTCACCATTTTCTACATTTCGCCATCTTCTACGTCTACTTTTCAATACCAACTTCCAGTTTTCCTTCGACAAATATTAAAGAAACTTTGTATTACTTATGGAAAGACCTGACATATGTTCATATTCCCCATATTCCCACAAACATTCCCAGATCATTGAACTATGTATGTCCATTAAAATTGTCGGTCGTACACCGACGGGCATACTCGGCTTCCGCTAGGAGAAAATGTGAGGTTGGCGAAAGGCCTCCTACCATTTAGTTTTGGGAGTTACTGAAATTTTTTTTTTTTTTTTTGAACATTTATATCTGTACTTGAAATAAATTCACGAAGTGGTAAGGAGACGTTTCCTCTACGCCACTTTTTCCCCTAGCGGAAGCCGAGTTTTCTAGGGGTACAATCAAACCTAAAAAGAAAAAGAAACAAGTAATCAAATTTCTTTTTCAAGTACTTCATCAAAGGAAAGGTAACGCTACAAGCGCAAAAGCTCCGATTTTAGCCAATCAACGAACGATATCAGGCAACGTTAATGAAAACCGGGAAGCAACGGAAACTACATATACATTTCCCCGCTTCTTTCAGACTACCCACGAATGAAATGATTTTTAAGAAAAAAAAAAAACCTTTGACACGGTCAAAGCGTCTAGCGGATCTTTCATGCCTTCCAGCAACAAAACAAGACGAGCTTGCTCGGGGCGAGGACACGTCGTTTCAATTTCCGAATGAACCAGAAGAAAGAAGGGACGCGAACGAGCCGGGGGGTTGGAAGGGGAGAAGGAGGGGGACAGGACAGGGTGAGAAAGAAAATCGTCAGCGCGTTGCTTTAACGAAGTGTCGTCCGCGTCGGGGACGGACATTCATTTCGCGCGTACGCCAGCGTTTCTGCCGCTGAGAATTACGCAACTGCTGGCTCAGAGGGGCGACGACGCGATATCGTAGCCCCGCTGTTACGCGCCTGGGAAAAGTGAGAAATCGTACGATAGATCGAGGTGGGGGGGAGAACCGATATTAACGCGAGGGTAGAACGAAGTACAGGCTCCGAAGAAAACGATCGGAACGTATAGTGTTGTTAGATATATCAAGCTTCGCCCGCGAGCCACCTCGAGCGGAAGAAACGCTGCGTTCGGCTGGCGTGGATAAATACCGGGTCGTTTTGGTGGGATGAAAAAATTAATAGGAACCCCCAGGGTAATAGATCGGTGATACTGTCTTCCAGTTGCAATCAATTGACTCTTTGTTTTCGGTGGGAATTGCTTCGTTGCGGTGCGCTGGGTATTTCGTGGTAAATTGTACCCGGTAGAAAATAATGCTACGTGAAAAAGTAACGATACGTGTGGAATAATATCCTGTAATGTGGTACTACGTTTTTGAAAATCATCTGGTTTTAGGTATGGGCGGTGTTGTCTGATTTATTAGTTGGCATTGCTACTTGTACAAGTTAAGATATATGAATGGTTTATTGCAGTCGGAGGTAAAACGATACTATTCAGATTTGCGTAACATGATCTAACGAGCTACAGAATTATTTGAGAAGGTTAAATTTCATATACAACATTTTGTTTGATTTTCCATCTTGTCAATTCCAAAAAAAATTGCAAAAAATTTGTTTGAATCACTTATACTACTCACGACTTTTCAATAGCAAGATGCTATTTCTTTAACAACTATTATAACAACGTCTCTAATGTAAACCGATCAAGAGTATGGGACCGGAGTTCATGATTGATGGAACAATTTTTCACCATTCTGTTACGATATAACAAAAGTTACGGAATCAGTACACATACAAATAATTTCCATTCAGTTTCAGCACACTATTTTTGTCAAATCTTTGTAGTATAATATTTTTTACTTTCCTTAATTATCACACCTGGTCCGTATATATTCTTTTGCCCGGTACCGTGTTTTTCAGAAACAGAACAATATTGTACGGTCGTATTTAAAATCATTTTATCATAAAAAAAGAAAAACACGAATGGACGATTTCTAACGCGAAGCACAAGCATTCGCAACGGGACGGGACAAGCCGTTGCGGCGAATCCAAAACATATAATGTCCCGAGCTTCTGTACCGGAAACCACGAAGCGAAGGTTTACGCCATGCAGCGTTCGTAGCGCAAGTTTCAAATTGTTGGGAAATTTTTAGCTTTCGTTCGTTCACGGGCAACGCTCGCACGCATGTCTGGTATTTCCGGCCGCGTTAACGCTGACAGCGTTGAAACCGTGGTATTCGCGGTGTTTCTGATGTTTGCCTCCATTTGACCGACCAAATAAACTAACCACGATCGAGGAAATGCTCGTTCGTCTTCGCCAGAGGATCGAGGCGGTAGTGTAAACAGCGCGGGGATTGGGTTTTCCTGGAATTTGATTGCGGGTAGTTATACGCTAGACACAACTTGTATTACAGGAGAAAAAATTCACGTAGATCATTATAATCATCACAAAAATCAAATATGTAGAAGTTTAACATACACAGTCATTTCTGATGACTGAATAGACGGCGATACCTGGGTCCACATAGACCCTATTTATCGGTTTTTAAATAGATTTACGTTACTTATTCAGCATTATCTGTCCTACTAGGCCCGAACCCTATGCAAAAACACTCTATCTAATTAAAATTAAGGGCGTTGAGGTCAGCCATGATTCAAAGAAGGGTGGGAAACACTGACGTAACTGAAGGAAATTAATAATCACAAAACTGGGTTGCAGTATCATCATTTTCCTTGTTTCTGGAAGAATATAATCGTAACAGTTCAAGCTACTCCACCCAAATACCGCCAGCGATTCTTCTTCTCTTAATTCATATGACTCGAACCTAAATAAACTTCGCCTGACTCGCTCTACCGCTTGCGAGTCATTGTGACGACACTTTATCCTAGCCTGGCGAGGTTAGATGAAGTTGCCGCGTTATAACGGAGTTTACTTCAACCTCTAAAACACTTCCTTTCGCGCGGGGTAGCCTATAAACGGTCAGACGTAAAGACGTCTACGTGGATTCAGTCGCGAGGAAATAGCCATTTCCGGTTAAATCGGTCGGCAGCTCGCTGGTTCACCGAGCTCTTGTAAACAACCGACGATCCGGGACCGGTGGCTCGCTTGGCCGCGAAAGAGTCACCTAGAAAGTAACCCCGCGTCGTAACTCGTGCTCGCCATTTCGGGCCCCCACCCGGTGAATGACGATTTACGTCGACCGTAACTGCGACGAGGGATCCAACGAAATTGGATGTTACACGGACATCTACGCTGACATTTTGTTTGCCAACGTTGAACATTACGGGTTAAAGCAGTGGATCTTCGTTTCATGCGTGTTTGCATTTCTGGAAAACAGTTCTATAGACGGCCTGTGTGTTTCAAAGGAACATCATGATGTATTTATTCGGATACCTATGTATGCCCAACAAATAGTAGATGATTACTAATGTTTCGACAAGTAGCGTAGGATTGAATTTTGATCGAGAAACAATATAGGTCTGTTGTAGCAGGACCTGAATGTATAAACTGGATACTGTACTGTATTCAGATACCTGCAACAGTACAGTAGTACAGAATTTTATTGGGAGAAATAGTCAGCCAGAAGCTATTTCTGACATATATTTAATCCGCTCACTACATCTTTTTCGTATCAGGTACAAAAATTTTCTTGATAAAATCAAGTACCAGTAGTTTAAGACTATTTAAAACATTTTAAAAAATATTTCTCTTAACGAACAATGTGTTTGCTCACGATAAATAATAACTTACTAGTCACACTAACACTGTTTTTCTAATGTTTGGATGACATTTAAAGAAGATATTAAGTGATAAAGTAGACGTCTACTGTGGTAGACAAAGTCGCGTTAATAAGAATGAAATTTCTTATATTACACCAGTGATGGGCAACACGAAGCAGGAAACGTAACGACATATTTGTATATTGGGATTCCTTGACCCTTCTCGCACATTTTAATCTAAACTACCGTATCACTCGTATAGATTAATAACCATTTATGTTTCTCTTTATTCAAAACAGATAGATCGGAATCTGCCGTTTCGACAAGTCTGCGAAATACGCAGAGCTCGGAAAGACATACGTCGTTCCCGAGCTGGCACACGCCCGAAGCAACGAATTTATTGTGGAAACGCTAGGCGAACGATCCGAGCCGCGTATCAACGTGCCTTCATTGAAATCCACGTATATACCACCCAGTCCCGGTTCCCGAGTTTCTCCAACCAGCCGTAAGACAGGTAAACATCGCGACGGAATCATATGCGTGCAAAGTAGACGGGGACCTCCGGGGGTGTCTTTGTGAGCGTGTGTTGTACGGACACGAGGAAGGCGAGACCAGGGAGAGAGAGAGAGAGAGAGAGAGGCGGTGGCGGCTGCATGTATATGGTAATACGACGGCATGTAGACCTTTGCAGTGTTAACGATTCCGCATTCCGTATTAATCTGAATTTCAAATTTCCGCGCTATGGCACCTCGGTGCGCGCGCGGAATCGCTGACGAGGGAGACAGAGGCGCACGAAGAGGAGGGAGACGTTGAAGGTGTCCCTTTGTCACCGGGATTGGCGAAAATGTTAAAATCTTTGTCCGCGCCTTCGAAACGATGTTACAACGTGTACGTAATCACCGGTTCTGGTTGGCGAAAAGGGAACCCAATTCGGCTGTTCCGTTACCTTCCTGAGCGGACTAATGAAGCAGTGTTTCTTAACGTTGGAAGCGATACAGTCGTGTACACGGGAATACGGTGGAGAATATTCGAGTTTATTTGTTTCCTTTAGGGTTCTTTTAGGGTTTTCCGTTGAATATATTTCGCGCTTGTGGACGGTGTTATTAGCTGCATTCTGCGCACCTGTTTCAATACGTAGACGGTTTTTGAATATGTTCAAATAAACGGGGGCTTATTCTATG
Source organism: Dufourea novaeangliae (assembly GCF_001272555.1). Classification (NCBI taxonomy): domain Eukaryota; kingdom Metazoa; phylum Arthropoda; class Insecta; order Hymenoptera; family Halictidae; genus Dufourea; species Dufourea novaeangliae. The sequence goes on along the minus strand of NW_015374020.1, from coordinate 1,144,247 downwards.
TATATGTTCAGAAGAATGAGTACTTGTTTCGTTTACTCAATTAAACAGGTTCTGTATCGCTTGTCTGACCATGTATGGAGCTACTCCACTTTCCCCTCGAACATGGACCTATGCTACTTGATTGACGCAAGTAGATTTTTTACTTTTCTAAATAATAATGCTTCTGTATCTACTTATATTTATAAAGAACTTGTCTAACTGGAAATATCTCTACACTACTTGTCTAACCAATGACTGGGCTAATACTACTTGTCTGACCTATGATGATCTCCTTATTACCTTTCAGACTTGCAAAAGTTAGCATTATATTTGCGTGCCGTAGAATGGCCTGTAATCCTCTGTTTCGATTTTTCATTGGCTATAGTTATGTTATATAGCAGTGGCGGCCATACCTTGTCAAGATAAAAGCTATATATCAGAAATACTCGAGAGCTACAAGTCTATTGGAACGGTATTAAATTGTGAGTTACTACTAAAATTTGTGCGTATATCACATTGCATACTAAAGTCAGGGAACGTACAAAAATATCATATTACATACGTGTATGTAGTATGTGTCAAGTTTATAAAAAAAATATATTGTATAAGTATAGGGTGTATCTGTTTTTTTTTCTGAAATCAGAGTTATTGAAACTCTGGCACAGATATAGGTAATTTTGAAACGAGGTCGAGCAAAGTACTTGTTTATATTATAATACATTGGGATTTGGCAATAATCGATTTAAACGTTCGGCAGACCCCATTTACTCATGTATTGTCAACCGCTCTGAAAATATTGAATCAAATTCACATTTACTGGTTACATGAACCGTACACAAACACGAAGCAATGAAATTTCATACATGGAACATTAATCGAAACGGTCAATTATTGAACTTGCGATAGAAACATTTTATAAGGTCTCCGTTGCACGTTCCATAAATTTCACATATTTCCGAACATACCACTAACACGTCTACTATGCAAAACCAGCAATTGGTAGGTAGACAATGAATGAGTATATTTACATTCCATCGTTTCATCAATTACAAAAAACTACGAAACAACGCGGATCGATGGTTAAGCTCGACGAACGCATCTACTGGAATTTCATAACAAACCGGCGAAATTCTTTCGTCTGTTTAATAAGCAATGTAATAAGCCTCGAAATTGAATAAACTTCGAAAATGAAAAAATACTCGAGATCGTTCGAATTCTCCTCGAATTTCCTACGTGATGCCGACCAGGCCGAATATTTGTTTGTAGTTATCCGTGGAACGACCACGCGACAACATTCGTTATCGGATAAAATTCCGTTATAAGGATAAATAATTTCAATCGATTCGATCGGTACACGAGATACACGGAATTCCATCGGACGCCTCTGATCCGGATCGAACGGTGGAGGTCTCTTCGCTAATGGTTTTCTGGACGTCGTCCCGTGGAATTATGCGAGTCTAATCCTCGCGGGGGCCTGGGAAATCCTCTGAGCGGGGATTCACGAGCCTTTGTAGCCGGGGATCGGCTGATCGGAACGATTCGGAATGCTTCGAAGGACTAGTTAACGAAGAACAACTCGCGGAAACCAGTATCACCGCTGATTCCGATGGTATCAACGTGTGACGGGGGATATAAGGTCGCTAACGATCAGCGTGAATTTCACTTTTCGAAGATCAAATGAAATGGGGAATACGAGGTTTTAATTCCCTCGTGGACGTTGTTCGATTTTCGAGCTCGTCGGATCGCAATGAAAAATCCTGTAATTCCAGATTTTCCCCGCAGAGGGAACGGAAAAGTTCCTTTCGAATGATCACAGAGAGCCCCGTCTTACGGCGTACCGGTTTGGAATACTAATCGTAAACTTCGCCCGTTAGCGACGTCAAAAGACTTTTTGCATAGCGGACGGGGGTCCTGCAACGTGAGGGAAATAACGATAGATGGCTTGTGTATGACAAAAGTGTACGATGTGTTGGCGTCCGGGAAATTAGAAATGATCTCTGATGATTTAAGGACGTCTTGTAATTGTCGGACGTTAGAGAAAATTGCTTTTGCATGTTGCAAAATTCTTTTCAACTTTTCCGTCATTTAGGTTGTTCCTTCAACAAAATTAAACTCTTTCCTGATCTATCCTCGTGGTTACGTTAATCTTGCACGAACAAAACGTGGTTAGTTATTGTATGCGACGGCCCGACAAGAGGTGAAGCAGAGTGATCAAATTTTAGAGGGTAGTTCCCCCCTCAATTAACGCTTGCCGGCTCCAGTCAACTTATATACGAGGAATTAAGTGTTGATGAGACACTAGTGTCCCTGTTTTTTTCCTACCGTCGTTTAATTTTCATTTAGTTAATTACACCGCGTCCCGAATCTCTGTTTCCCCTCTTATATCCCATTTTTCGCTCTTCGTCTGCGGCTGAAAGAATCCCCGGGCGATAAGTATGGATCATTCTCGAACGATCCCAGTCTAAGAGGGGTTTCAGCCTCGCTTGTATACTTCCCCAACCATCGCTTCTACTGTCTGTTTGCGAACGAAAAAAAGAAAGGAAGCTTCGGCTCTCGACGCTTCTTAAGACGCTTCTAAGCGAGTATTCGCACTGGGAGGGTCAGAAAGCCGACTTTATCGTTCCAAAGAAAAATTCGACGCTTCCATAATTCGTCGATACCGGTTTGCGCTGAAAGATTGTTTAATAAAGATACATGTGGAAATAGACCTGTAATTCTGACAGATATAACCCAGATAGTGTCATTTTGTACTTATTAAAATTGTTGTTATTATTACCATTATTACGTTTTCCGTATATATATATTAGACAGAGCACGCATATACTTCATACAACGACGCATTTTATAACATCAACATATAAACGTTTAAATGTTGAAACGTAGCCATTGGTTGCCGTAAAAGCTAATTCTAAATTAATGGACATTCAATGGACTGTTCCGAAACATTCTCCGAAACACTCCCTTAATTTGTTTAATTGATGTACAGAGATCATTAGAAGGATAACGTTCAGGTGGTAAGAGTAGGGTCAGAGAAAATTTCACATGTAATGAGTATCTAAAGTAACGTTACGGCAGACGGAAGCGCACCAATAATTATTAAAACACGATGCCCGGCGGCCGCTCGCGTACACCGATAAAACGAAACCAAGAATGTTTCATATGCTTGGCTCTCAGATCTTCTCCCCCCGCCCCCTCCCCTTCAACCCCTTCTTTCAGGCTTTTATGCAGCCACTTCGTTAGACCGCCTGCCCACGTTCCTTTTTCTTTGTCCCCCCTTTTTTTTTAATCATTAGCCCAGCGACGCTGCTACTCTCCACCATACGCGGAGAGAAGATATTAGTTATCGAATTCCGATAATAACGCGTCAAAGATGACGGGTCCGGTGTAAATAAGCCAGGAAATTGTTATACGCTCGGGTGAAATTGAAAGCGCGTGTATAGGCGACGGTAAGCTAGACGGGATAATAATGACTCCCATCGAACGTTGCTGGTTGACTTCTCGCCCGCGTCGTTTCGGGGGGTGCGAGGGAGGACCGAGACTTTCGTGTAGAGTTTGCTTCTATCCCCTTCGCGATCCATTCGTCGTGGAGGGTGCGTGTGCAGGGTCTGAGAAAGGGCGGGCTGTTCAGGGGAAGAATGCGCGGTGTGTATAGTGACTGAAGATGGAAGAGTTTCTTGTATATGTATCCATTGGATTGAAAGTATCTCGGATAAATAATCATGTGTGATAAATCAGGCAGTCGTTTAGTACATAACGTACACACGGACATGTGAGAATGATCGAAAAGTACAGTCTAAAGAAAATATTGGAGAAATTGATCCTTAAATTTAATGTATTTTTTTTTGTAAGTTGTTGATTATTGGTGAGAAATAAACAGCATGTGTAGTACAAAATGAGGACACAACAGTACTTGTAAGTAATGGAAACAGTACTTAGTCACTCAATTATGGACTTATTTTTCTTGTCTAACTGTAGGTGGTCACTCCACTTCCCGTTCAGCCAAGGGTGATCGCTATATTGCGTGTCTAACCAAAAACAATCTTTATTCCACTAATTTGACCTAGGACAGTGTCTATACATTTTATTTGATACGAAACGCCTATTCAATTGGTCAATCACATAATGAAATCTGCTTTATTTTGCATCCTCCAAGATACTTAACTGACTCAAGTCGAGTTTATTACTCTTGTACTGAGTATTATATGCATGCAAATGCGTCGAGTCGGGTAAATATTATGAAAACCCGTACACGGTTTTACTGAAAAATATTAGTAGCAGTTGAACATTTTAGCAGAAATTGTAGCTTCCTTTTTCAAAAATATTCTGTATAAACTCGAGGAACCTTTACCAAGCTCTGCTACCTATCTCGAGAAACTTGTTACATCCCCAGGCGATTTGCGTCCGATACCAGCTCAACCAATATTGATCGATACCCAACGCAATGATTCAAAGCACACAACTCAACCACACATAGATTGTTCCTTTCATAACGATACCCAGGAATTATTTTCTTTGAAGTACATATGTAACGAATGAAAGAATCGCGTACCGAAGATTACAGTCAAGCTGAAAATCAGAAACTCGGATGGAAAAAAGTAGAAACAGAAAAACTGGAAAGCAAACAGAGCAACCAAGGATGGCACAAGCAAAGATGAATACGGCGGCGAAAGATGTTTATACAATACAACACAATTTTTCGCTCGATCGCCGATGCTATGCGATTTCCCCAACCTTGTGCCCTCGTGTGATATTTTCCTTTGTCCCTCTGCCTGTGCTCGCGCGTTAGCCGACTTTTAGAAAGCCTTCGTATCTTTCCGGCTCGTTCCGCATTCCCTGTGTAATCCTCCTCGGAATTTCATTTTGATACGAACTCCGAAACACTCTGCCCCCTATTTATAAGCTGGAAAGTTTCATCGAGGCATGAAAATAATATTGCAACAATCGATCCGGGAAAAGGAGGAGTAATGTGTGGTAGATCAGGGGTAGTATCCTCTGTGCTTGTCTGACCACAGACAAACCAATTCCACTGACTCGACTACAAAAAGGCCACATATTCCTTACCTAATTAAATACCATTCCCAAGGCCCTCATTTTCTTTCATGGCTACACTTATACCGGCCTGATCAAACACTAACCTACTCCACTAAAATAATCAAAGAATGTTCGTTGCTTGATTAGTATTGATTTTTATTCTCTCGTTAATCGTAAGCACTACACTTACTTGGATGAGGTTTAGCAGATTGATAGATCTTGGAATTCGGAAGCGAAAGATACTTGTTTCAGCCGCATATGGCAATTACTTTTATGAAATATTTAATGTTCACCGCCGAAGAGCCTTCGAACACTCATCGACGATTTACTGTAGTACACTTCATATTTTTCGTTATTTGCGTGTCCTATATATGTACATCGCTCTCCAGAGCTTCATTTCGTCTACAATAGTCAAGATTGCTCGTTTTCCATTTCCAGCCGATAAAGTTTCATCACGGCACAGAGATAATGTTTAGGGAATGGAGTCGTGTGGCGCGCACGCAGGAATAAAAAAATACGAGTAACACGTGTGAGGTCAGCCGAAGGTAAAAAAAAAAAAGAAAGAAGAGCCACATCGCCCGACTCGTGGGGGTTAAAAGAGGCGACGAGTGTGTAATTCCACAGGAACAGGTGCAAGGAGGGAAAGCTTGCGGCGTTGTTTGTTGCCTCATTGCCCACGGTTAACTGCCAGCGACAAAAACATTGTATGCCGACTAACGTTACGTTCTATTACCGTGGCTTGTCCTCTGGTTTCCTCCCCCATTCACCGCTTCGCCCTCGTGTTCGAGCTCGTTCCACGCCTCGCCGTGACGAAACGCTCGCTTCTAAACCCACCATAAAACCATATTCCGCGCGTATTTGCACAGAAACTATTTTATTGAATCTTCAAACACGTACAGCCTCGGCTTTTTTCCGGGCGGGTACGAACAGTTTTTCGTCCTGGTTATCCAAATGTTTGTTGTCGAGAGAATTAAGCACTCGAGGAAACTATGCAGAATCCTACATGATGAACGGAGGCTAAAATAACGCTTAAATTAGTGACTTTACCGTAATTTATTGAGCACAAATTTATACCGTCTACATTGAAGAACCCGCGGGGTGTAAGGGGTGTTTTTCATTGGTCTGGGTTGAAGCACATAGGAAAAACAATTTAATGTTTCGGTTCCATGTATGCAGGTTATTTGTTGGGCAAAAAAAGAGGAATTGAAAGTGATAAATAATTTGAGATCATCTTGTAGAGTGTGGAACTGTGAGAGCAATTAGGAAAGCTCCATTTTCTCAAAATATATTAGAGATTCTTTAGGATATTTATTCCAATTAGGATTACGGTTTCACTCAAAATATAGTAAACAACAAATTTGTCACATGCATTATTCACAGGTTTCTATGGAAGCACACGTTTGATCACTTATTTATTTCGAAAAAAAGCTCGTGTTTGAGTCTCCAATTCTCGACGTAACTGATTCCCGCCAGGAATCAGCCGGCTGCAAAAAATATCGAGAGCGTTTCTAGGTCGACGGAGGATGAGGTTTTTTGCACGCGATCGTCGCGGTTTAGCGATTTTCCAGCTTGGCAGCGGTTCCCGGTCGACTTGTCTTTCGACACGTAAAAATCGTCCTGAAGCAACGAGTGGGGAGAAAAACACGATCGAAAGGGGCTTCTTTGAGTCTTGATGAGAGATCTATGGTATTTCCTATAAATACAGCGATTTCCCAGAAGACTCGGCTAAAGGGAAGCAGTTTTTTCATGATAAGCTTACTACTGTACTTAATGTATTGATACATGATTAAGAATATACTGAATTACTGATCGATACACCTGATGTATCGATGGTTGATCATTAACGTATAGTTTGTATCATCGAGGGTACTCCATTATTTATGGACAAACTCAATACCTCATGGAATAGTAAGCGTTTCCCGAGATCTAATAGTAGCGCACTTAAACGGGGTAATGCAGTCAGCTGCCACTTCGGGATCCTCCTTTCCCGAACAAGTTAACTTCCGACTTGAAACGTCTTCGTGATCCTCACTTTGACAATCAGCAAAGAGGATATCTCAGTCGGCATCTTGGGATTAAATGGAAGGGAAGATTGGCCATGGGATCCGACGGATGAAATGAATTTTCAATGGAAGCCGAGATCGAAGATCCTAAGCGAGAATAAGGACGAGAAACAGAGAGGGGGACAGAGAGAGCATTAGCGAACGGAGGGGGTGGATATGCTAAAGTAATCTTACTCGTTCTAGTTTCTTTTTTCCTCCCCCCGTCCATTCTGCTCGCATACCAGGCGAACCAGCTTTTGGATAAAATTAATGGAATCTACGGAGACACCCATGTCTTGTCAATTTTCTGATCGTCGAATGGTGATCGTCTGGTGGTCCGACCATCGACGGTATGTTAATTTATTAGTTCGTCTTCGCAATTTTTATGCCATTGATATTCGGAATTTTAACAGGATGGAATTGAAGAAGAACAGAATCGAATATCTCATAATACTTCATTCATATTCTGTTTCAATAAGAACGTTCATGAATTTAAAGACCAACAGCTGCTACGGAAATAAATTAACATTACTTACAAGAATAAAATTTCAGGACAAGTTGAATTAGAGAACGGTAGTGTTTTCTCTTTGGTATATTATACAAGTAATCGCAGAGGATTTCTTCGTCTGACCATGAATACTTACTCTTTCACAATGTCTGACTATATACAATACCCATTCTACTTGAAATAATAGTGACTAGGGCCATTCGACATCTCTGTCTATACACGTTCACGATAATATGTTGTCTGGCTAGATGTCCTACCCATTCTACTTAGAGAAATAATAACAGGTACTATTCTATCTATCTAACTCCGATGGTTAACGAATCACTTTGTCTGACTGACGATTATCCTCATTCTGTGTGTCTCATTAACCCCTGAGTGTGAGTAGCATAATCTTAAATAACCTACATCGAAGCAGATAAACTTCCCATTTTTACTACATCCTTCCACTCACTTAACTATATCTAACCACCTAAAACTCTACGTTTAATCATCATAATAACCGTTCGCGCATGAATAGTCCTTTTCCTAAGAACTGCTTGTGAATGCAAGCTCGAGTAACAGTCATCTTTCTCTATTTCCCGTATTACTTACACTTTTCTATTAGGCAAGAGCCTCGTTGAATCGCCAATCACTGGTATCCACCAGAGGCGAGGTAGCGACGAAAGCTGGGTCGCGAGGGACGATACGGGGGGGGGGGCGGTGAAAAAGGACAAAAGGAACGGGAGAATAAAAGCATCCGGCGAGGTTAAAAAGAAAGGTGGAAAGGGTAAAAGGCGAAGGAGGATCGGTCTGCCTGACGACGTAACGGGTATTGGCCTCTTTTGGCGCGGGGACAACTCTCGCTAATCTCCCTTTATCCAGAGGGGGTAGCGTAACTTTGCGTTCCATTCGGGAATATCTTACGAGCGCCGAGCGTCGCGGCAACAGTCCAAGTCCTCTCGTTTTTCCGTCCACCATTCCACCCCAGCCGAGTCTACCAACTTGGTGAGACGGGACATTTAAGCGGGGAAGAAATCTTGGCAAAGTCGAAAATCCAGAACCGTGATTCCCCTGTATGGGAACCAATACCGATTGGGGGAAGGGGGTCGAATAGGTCACAGCGAGTCGTGTTCGTTTCCGATTTAAGGATTGATGAGGTGCTGCGGCGCGCTTGCTGTCGGACCGTGTAACTTTTGACGTTTCCTTTCGTTGGGACAGGGAAAGGGTGCGGGACAGAGGGACGGGAAAAAACGAGTCCGGGAATTTTCCGTGGACCGCGTGAGAGTCTACCCTCGTCGGATCGTAAAACTCCTCGATACCGCGGCGTCGAGTGACGGCGAAACTTTTGTCCTGCCCCGGTCGTATCGAACCGGGGGGGTTCTCTCGTTCACGCTACGTCCGGAACACCTTGAAATATAGGTCGTATCGAGAATCTCTCGTCGACTTTGTAACGAGCGTAACGAAGGGCACTAGGAAATGGGACATGCATACTAAGGCTCTTTTCCGATTTTACGAGACGCGACGTGGAATTCTATTATTTCCGTGGCGACCGACTAACCCACCGCGATGGTCCTCCCGGTAAACGTTGCCATTCGCGAGGTGTCTAGTCATGTCGAGGGGATACTTTAAATCAGGGAAATGGTCTTATCTGAACATTTCCTATGCGAGTATCATCTCGCGAAAAATACTGGAATCTGAGGGAGATTTGCAAAATTATTTGTCAATTTATTATATTATATATGAGATCTGATAAACTTGACTGACTTGTGATAGCGTCTAATCTACTTGTCTGATTTGGCACATCAATCATACTACTGCGGATTGCAAGTGGAAGAAACTATTTCCATCTGTTTCCGTAAAATTATATACTTTACTTAATCGAGAAGTCATTGTAACATTTCTATGTCCCTGAGTATATACGATCCCTACACAACTGTGTCTCGACATTAACTGATGCTATCCACTTTGTGTACCCACATAAATGATCTGTAATAATGTCTACGCTACTTCGCCGACTAGGCACAGTTCCTATATAACTTTGACCAGATTGGAATAGTTTCGTACTTTACTATATCAGAGAAGGGATGGCGTTCATTACACTTGCCTGACTATGGATGGCGCCAATCCCCATGTTTGTCCACAGAAGATCTTTACATCGCTTTGTCTGACTACATACTGATGTGATCCACTTTCTTTGACTAAAAATGATTCCCGACCTATGTAATTAAAATACCCATACGGTTTACTTTACCAAATCCTGCTCGAGATAACTTGATTGGCACTTCACTACAAACGACTCGTCTCATAGACCAGTATAAATTTTCACTTTATTGTCACAACCTCGTAGAGAGTTTTAGAAGGTCTAACAGTAACGACAGTAACATTCATGTATTTATTAAAACTGTTACAAAATAGTCATTCTCGTATTATTCATGTTCAAAACGAGTCGTCTGTAGTTAATAGTTAAACACCAGTCCCAGTTTAATTCCACCTCACACACTACCAAGTGACCGTAAAAATTTAAGAAACCTATCGACCAACTGGCACTACTTAATACTTCAGTGACAGTAAAATCCCATGAATGGTTGCCTGCCGTCTGTCACCCAAGAATAAACTACTCTCCACGTCCCATTTAAGAACCTCTTATCAATCACAACTCCGCCTGTCCATCCCCCCAACCGACACAATCTAAACACGATAAACACCCGACACAAGACATCCACAGCGCCCAGATTTCGGCTCACGATTTCGTTATCTCGCCGATTCCTCGCAATCCAGTCGCACCCCCTAAACGAAGGGTGACCGATCCCAAACCTACAGGGAACTCTCCGCAAACGGAGCATCGAAGTGTCTGTGTATGTCTCTGTCTCCTTAGTTTGTTCACGGTTGGAGTTCCGGTTCGAAATTCGGGTGCACCTTCGGACGATCTCGATGCGAAGCCTGTAAATCAATTACAAGCGGTACATTGTGGCCTGGCGGTATTTCGGTGGGAACGGCACGTACCAAAGCCGTACAGTCACAAGTTTCGCCTGGGACGACGATGACGTGATCGGCAAACTCATGCACTGCCCCCGAGTCTTAGTTTGCGATTGCAAGGCAACCGTAAGAGAGAGAGAGAAAGCGGACCGGATGAAGTAGTAGGGGAGACGCGTCAAGAAGAGGACCGAAACCGGTCCCAGTTTCGTAAAAGCACGTGGAGGTGGTGGAGGCGTCGCCGATAATAGAAAGCTCGCCGCAGCCGAGAGCTTCCGCTGTTCCTGATCGATGCAGCACGCCTCAGCCGCCCGCGGTCCGTTGGGTTCCTTCCGGTCGGTCACGTTTATGCGAACTCGTCACGCGGACGGGATGAAAGCGGATCGTTAACGACAGTAACGAGGCTCGTTTCGTAATCCAAGAACGACCGTCTGTGGCTTCGGCAGTTCGTAACCGACATCCGTCGTTCCATGGACAATTAGTTAAATTACTGGCTGGTGAAAATCATTGACGTCCTTGCGGCCGATTAGCCTCGTTAGATCCATTCCCCTGGCCTCACCCTTCCTTACGACGAGACGCGGATTCGACGGGTTCAGGATTCTAGGGTATAGTCGATGGGGGTGGACGAAACGGGGGTGAACTTTGTCTGGTGCCTGGGTCGAATCTGTCACGCAGCGAGATTCGTTTGTAACGCGTCCCCATTGAAGAAGTACAATCCCCTTACCGAATGAAGGGGGCGAGGTAATTAAACAGGAGAATTATGAGAATATCCCTTCCTTGAGATTCGATGGCTGGGGAATTTCAACTGGGGAAATCGTTAACGGGTGTTTGATTACGTCGTGAGTAACGTGAAGGGGATTGTCACGGATGTTTCTATTTAATTCTTTCTTGAACAGGAGTCTGAAGAAAAGTCGGAATCTGACTCCATAGACATTTACCCCCTTAGGTAGAAAGGGGCACTGTGTTAGGAAATTGTTTACTCTGTCGAAGAAAACAAACGATTTTCGAGAGCACTTAACTACAGGACTCTTTGTAATGCAATTTGTAAGTTTGAAGTTTGTCCTTTGTTAACAGAAGTTTCCAAGTTGGGCTAACAAAAGCATGTAAGATGTAACTTTAAATGAGTTACGCGTTGAAATTTGATTGGAAATATGTAAATCTCGAGAGAAAGGGCTACGGGAAGGTCTATGAATGGTCGAGGAATATCGAACGCTTTAGGTGGCATGTAATGTGGCGTGCAACGCATAGGAGGATCAGTAGAATGTAATGACGTATAATGGGACAGTAGAAAGGACCAGCGTGGGGATCAAATGTGGAGAATAGGTTGGTCTGTAATCAGACTGGTAGAACAGACGGGCTTATCGTTACTACTGCAACGCGAAATGCGACACTCGATTAAGTGGATTGTTTAGTTACTGAACGGAAATGCACGGTGGCGTTATCGAACAAGTAGATATAATATTCTCGCTGGAAACAACTAAAGTCAAACAATGTGTAATTAATAATGACTCAATTGCATTTTACGTTGTACGTTCCGTGCAGTTCTCTGGAATGCATTGTTTCTTATTTCAAACGTAGAATGGGTCAGTATGACATCAGACACTTTGTGAGGAACTGTTTGTAGTTCTATACGGTGACTGAAGTACTTGGTACAGTAGAATAGTGCGACATTGAGTCATACAGAATGATCGATTCTGTAATAAGGGAATCAGAAAATCGTAGAGTGTCATCTACATAATACCAGAAACACATTGTTACATAATTCCTGATTACGTACTCTTTTAATTTCACCTTCGAAGTGGACTACATTTTACTACTGCAGTAGAATCGGTCCGTCGATAGTCCGATATAGAATAGAAAATTATGCAACTATTATAATAAGATAACTGTGTGACTAAAGTGCAGAACGATCCAATTTATGGAAGCCAGTGAAGCAACTAAATGAATAGTCATGAGATAATGCAACATGTAGACCATTACCAAATCACCTACGCACCATTGTCAAATACATTCCCAACGGCTTGATTGTCCAGCTTTATTGACTCATAAAAGCGATCATTATTTTATTCTCTCATCGCGGTAGCGAGCCTGCGAGCGTAGTTAACGGACAATTTAATTTTCCCTCGGTCCATTTTATTTTAGTTGACCCGAGTCTAATCGATGCCCCGCGGACGACGAACGAACGCCGCGTTTCCGAGCTGTGGACCTGCGTATAACCGATCGTATTAATACCTATAAACAACGTACAAACGCTCGCAGGCAACGGAAAACAGTCGCTGGTGAAACTGTGTGATAGGTGCGCCCGAGCAAGCCTCGGTGCAGAGGGAGGTGAGCCCCCGTAAGCACCTGTTATTCCCGGTCTATTATTCCCAGGACCTATTGTTAACCAGCGTCGGTTAGATCTCTCCAAGGAAAATAGCCTTTCACGTTCGGAGTTATAATCTGAATTCCCGTATCTCGCCCCAGATCGCTTCATCTTCGCCGCGAATATCGGCTGCGACTCGCTGGACTCCTTGTACACCTGTCGATGAGACGATCCGCAAAGAGTATTATACGCTGCGAAGTTTCGAACGCAAGACCCCGTGTCGTAGAAGACAGTTTCTACGGTTTCGATAATATTCCAAGATGGAAACGATCACGTGTTCCCAGTTTCACTGAGACTACTTGTCACACTCGGGAAGGAGTCACCGGGGAGTCCAATAAGCTGATTGAAAGTATCGTTCAGGTGGAATTATAGATTCCCCGAAATGCACATTGTTATTGTAATTGGCGTGCAGTTGTTGTTCAACGAAACTGACACGAGGTAGTAACGCGATACCTTGGTTCCATTTCTATGGAATGATAAAGTAGAACCTGACAGATCCTTCTACTGTTAAGATTTGGCAAAATTGCAAAGTTTATATATAAAATTACAATTTCTTAAAACAATTGCAAAATAAATGATTAAATTAATGTTTTTTTTTTAAATGAAATCATTTTTATTGGGTACTCTTGTCTTTTAATTATGTAATTCGTAATTCTCAGGAATATCCGTCACCGAACATTTTCAATACTTATCCCGGTATTTCATCGAGGTTCCTCGGTTCTGCCGATGGCGTCGCGTCACTGTCACGCGTCATCTCCTTAAGCTTCGCCCGTTGCGCATAGATGCGCCCAACCCTCGCCTTATCGCCAGTTTCTTCCCGACGAGGCAGCACGATTACCCTCCCCGTACGAGTCGACCCATTCACGTCCTATTTAGGAGTGCTCTCAATCAATCATATTCATATTTAACGTACCATGGTCTCCAGGGATACAGGAGCGCGCGCACCGACACTGTCACGAGTTTACCGCAAATCGTGTATCCGTGCGTTCGCGTGGAATGCAAAATGCGGGACCGCGGCCCACGTCGAACCATCCGAATCGAATTCGAATTAATGAGTGAATTCTCTTTTGCGTACGACAGGAAACCCGTGCGTTTTGCGAAAATGATCAAACACGCCGAGATTGACGGTCATTGTTCGCTCGGGCAGACTCGTGATACTGATTGAGCACTGTAACGAAAACGACGGCTCAATGATGCATTGATAACGTGCCGGTTTTTCGTAGGAAATGAAGTAGAAGATACAGGGATTCGGCATTATGAAATGACCATTTTATATGAAAATCATGGGAATGTTTACTGTTCCATTTGAGGGAGTGATTTCGAATAGTTCAATCGCTAGCGGGGAAATGTATTGGACTATTCAGGCATGATAAATTATTTAAAATGGACCTTAGCACTCGTGGGATCATGTAAAATAGATGGGTCATCCATTTCGCTCGAACCTCTTGAGCGGTAAGTCTCCTTGTTTAACCACAGGTCCATCTATTCAGCCTGTCTGACTGGGCACCGTACAATTCTACTTGATCGAGTGGGTATCCTTCTCTCAGATAGTTTAAGGAATCCCACAATGATTCGATGTTCGAAATGCCACGTTACCTTGTAAATGTATAAAACTGAACATTGTTGTAGACAAATCAGAAAAATTATTTTATTTAGAAATTGTTCGGGACTCGTGCAGATTTTCGTATTTCGGCGAGCGTAGGAACGAGCAAATTAATAATCGAGCCGAAGGCAGCTCGCACCGGTAAAAACGGTTTCGAATTTGCGCGTAAGTAACGACTCCGTGACTCGTTCCCGGGCTGCTGCCCCAACTTTCGCGTCGGTCGCATACTTCGCGATGAGACTCTGGAAAAAGTGCCCCGGCCCCTCCCGTGAAGTTATGAATTGCCGTGGAAACTAAATTTTCCGAGGCTCGAACCGGCTAAAGGAAGCTTCTGCTCTTAAGACCGAAGAAACGTATCCCGCATTTCTGCGTTTCTGAGTTCTCTAGACGGAAGAACGCAAAAGGGAAGAGAAAAAAAAAAGGAAGATCTAGTTGGAGATTATTATTAATACCTATGGCATTAGAGGTGCCTTTTTCTTTCAGAAGGCGACGATACAGAAAGATTCTCAATTAATTGTTAGACTTGTTACGTGTATTTTTGCACCATGATTCAACAAAGAACTATACTATCAGTCTGTTTAGATACGGATTTATACTACCTGTATGATCAGATATTGACGCAAGTAGTAACTAACCACCGGATATACGGACCTATACCACTAGTCTGCGGTGGCACGAACCTATACCACTTGTCCAGGATGACACAGACCTACACTACTCGTGTGCCCGGGTATTGACCTATACTACTTGTCTAAGGAGACACGGACCTATAACCACTTGTCTGATTTGACAGGAGCCAGTACCATTTCTCCGATTGCCTACAATACCATATTACTTGTTATTAGCGATGGACATCAGAAACTAAGACACCAAGTGATCTGGTAACGAGAATGTCGGCGTATTGGTGTTGAAGGGAGCCCTACATTGGCCTCTCCAGATGAACCACTGATGCGTAAACAGGGTGTTAATGTCACAGGGTCCTGAAATTGAAGTGAATGAAACAGGCAGACGGAAGTACTACATCGATAATTTCCCCGCAGTTGTCTTGCTCGTGAAACAACCTTCTATACAGGGATGCAGGTTTGTGCGCGTGGCATTCACAGCGGCTAAAAAGCCATTTCAAAAGGATACGAGAAAAGAGGGACGACGAGAGTAAGGGTGGGAAAAAAACGTGTGTAGCGGGTTCAATTTCGACCCTTTGGATGAAGAGATATCGACGTCATTCATAGCCCGGGCTTTTCGCGCCCTCTCGTCGTAAGGGGAACGTAATTATAGGTATCCCTTTCATCCAACTCCGGAGTAGATAGATTCAGCCGGCCAACTAATCCAGCTAATCCCTCTTCGAGGCTTCCGTCCTGCCCTTCACGCGGCTTCGATCCCATCGGGGAAAGGATGCTTATCATTTCCGTGGGTGGTTTTATTAAATGGCCGTCGGTGACGCCTTCAATGGCTAGATCTCGAGAAAAAATCTATGAGAGACGTCTTCGATGAGAAACGTCTTCGACGAGAAACGACAGCTGTCGCTTCCGAATTATCATCAGACGCGGTTTCCAATGGTTGAATTCGAATGATTTTCACACGTTCGAATTTAATCCAGCGAACGCTGCCGAAACTAATTATACCAAAATATTTTGCCTTGGTGTGGAGATATCCAAATTATGTTCGATCAATTAACAACCACATCTGATAATTGAATATTTCGGCTTTCACGGGAAAATAAATTATCCTCGCATCGGAGTTTAGTATTTTCCACCATTTCGGGCCTTTTGTTATGCGGACCTATTATAACGGGAATAAAGTTCCTTCATAAATGATCGACATCGTAATCGACAATTTTTAACATCGCTTCACCGACGCGTGAGCTAATTATAACTGGTGCTGTTTGCCATATGCAGATCCATATTTACATAAAACCCTACGCTGTAAATGAATTATACAGTTGAAAAGTTAATTGCAAATGAATTTCGTAAGTAAGACATTAATATGAGTCACATCCTTTTTCTAATTACATGAACGATTTTTTGCAAATAAAAAATATCTTTAGTATCATACCTTCACTGCAGTATTTGAAAATTATTTTTCAATAGACAGATATCAACTTGATTGTTAGAAGGGTATATAACAGTAAAAGGTCGAATTTATTAGACAGATTAGGACTTTTGAATATTCCATAAAACTTTCGAACCGTGCTTCTCCTTTTTCCTTCAAAAAGTCGAGAATTTTAAATACGAAACTGCATAACCCACATTCTCGCTAACTATTTAACCGAATCCAATACTTAAACTTCAGACTGGAGCTTTCAAATACGATTTTCATTCACTACGTATTATTCCAATAAAATTATTCTCATTTCTGATGCGAAGTCGACCGGAACACGCACGATTCGAACGCAATATTCTACTTTTACGTTCGATTCGCGTGATCATGAATAGCGGGGTATTACCGGTAATTTTCAAAAGCAATACGACCCGCGCAGGTAGGACAATGAGATCAGCTTCAGAGGGGGACATTAATCAGAATTTCTAGTTATCAAACAGAAGCCTTTGTCGCGGTCCACTGTGTTCGAGCACAATAACACGGCAGGCCTGAAAACGTACACCCTGCAGACCACGTACACACGGGCGACACTTACCTTCTCGAAGCCAAGCTAAATAACCACGAAACACGGTCACCGAAATCAACAACCTGTTGATATTCGGGCGTATTTAAGAAGCGACCCGCACGCACCCCTCTTCCCCTGCCGCGATACGCCAGCGTGCTATTTTTTTCATTGAATTATCGAGCGCGAGCGTCGAATCGGCTGCGCGCACCCTGTCCCGCCGACACAAATCCTTCTTGTTGGATCTGATAACGTCGGAATCCCGTGTCCTCGGGAAGCTTGTGCGCGGGGAATATTCGATTAAGCCCCGTTCTATGGAAACTAATTGGATGGATAATATTTCTAATGGCAGGATTTCCCTCCTTTGCGCGATTGAAAGTGCAGCTCGTATGTTTGTGCATAGAATCGTGCTGTAAAGATTCAGGACGGTCTTTATATTTTATCTCACATGAAATGTTGAAGACTTGTGCAAGTGTATAAATCTGAATCGAAACTTGTCTGACTAATGTATACGTACA
Source organism: Dufourea novaeangliae (assembly GCF_001272555.1). NCBI lineage: Eukaryota > Metazoa > Arthropoda > Insecta > Hymenoptera > Halictidae > Dufourea > Dufourea novaeangliae. The sequence goes on along the minus strand of NW_015374020.1, from coordinate 1,126,650 downwards.
AGGAAAAGAATAAATGTGATTTGAGAATTGATATAATTTGAAAACCTGTGTATTGACTGGTTTGACACCTTTTCTGTTTTTCGATTGGTACGATAGAAATACACAACATTTTCAGTGGAAAAGATTTCAAGATACAACCGTCCATTCGAATAGAACGACTAGAAGCAATCGTAATTCCAAAGAAAAATATCCATTCCATTTGTCTGATGAACGACTGACCTATACTACTGGATGTTTGGATATTTTTAATCACATAACTCGGGTGGCCAATTTCCCTATATGGACTATTATTATAATCCATGTATTTGATCATATACTGTCTAAAAGTTTTACTTGTTAAACTGTACATATTTCTATTTTACTTAAAATTACACATTATTATATCAACTGATCACAAATATTATCTTGATACATATCTCATTAGGAATATTCTAAGGGTGATACAACTTTACAGTACAGATTACTCTGTCTATAACATTTTTCGAACCTAACGGATCCAAACGGAGACACTCTATTCTTTCCTTCCCTAATGACAACGAAAATCCCCTTTCTTCCTGAATTAAAGTATCGCCCCGTGTCATTCGGAACGAAACGGCGGACGGGTCGAGGCTCGAAAGTCATTACTTTGCCGTGATAATGCGAGTACTAATTTCATGGCGGTGAAACGGAGACGAGCACGCTGGAGAGAGGTCTTTTAGCAGGAATTAAACGCATGCGCGTATTAGAAATGGGGCGAGTGCTCTCGTACGCGGCGGGGAATCTCTGTTTTGATGAGAAAGCCATACCGGTGCATTCGTGTTTCATAAGCGAAACTCGCGCCGTAATTTGCATTTCATATTACGGCCGCGGCGAACGAATCCACGAAACTCGAGCTTCCTATCGATAGAAACACGTCAATAATATCGTGGAAGTATACCGAAGTTCGAGTAAATCCCAAATGTTTACGCCCTTCAAAATATTTGCTTCCCCCGTGGAAATAGCGTCCTGGCGGTGATTCCGTTTATTTTCTCTGTTTTATGGATTGGATCGAGAAAAACAACTGTCGTCTGGATAAATTGAATTCTAACGGAGCAATGAAAGACCAAATTTACATTAATAAAAGATACGTCTGACTGATCATCGCATATCATCTGACATACATCATCTGAATAACAAGGCTGTACTAATTGTCCTATTAACGTCGATCCAAGGCTTCGTGTCTTATTCGTGGCACATCCATACTACTTGCCAGATCAGTACAGGCTCACGTTAGTTGCCTAAAAGCTGACTGTGGGGATTACTTAAGTGATTGCAAGCAATTCTGCGTTGCCTATCGGATTACAGAAGCCTATATTTCACTGATCTGAACGTGATCGGAGCTGTTCTACTCGCTTGAAAATAACTCAATCTTTACCACTCGATTATCCGAGATTATTTCCTCTTTCGCCTTATAATACAACACTACTATAATTAATTTCGAATGATCTATATCACCGTGACAACAGAATTCATCTGAGAATAAGTAAATAAATGATTTTCATCTGCTTTAAATTCAACCAGCCCATGAACTTCCCCCATATCACACGATCACACGATTCAATTCCACAATTGAAAAAGAGAATTGAGAGCAAATCAGCTTTTCCCGGTTACCATGAATACACCGGATCCTTTTTCGACCTTTTAATAAGCAGTTAATACAGCTTCAACGGTCGGAATATACTGGACGAGAGGTCTCTCCGTCGACGTTGCAACGCACAAAGAGGATCTTAGGAGTGGCAATTAGTATGCCGGCATTCCACCGCGCCTGCGGATAAGTAAGTACGGTATTATCAGCCGCCAAAGGAATAACTCGATATCAATTTACACAAAGCCGCGAAGGGTTTCGAACTAGGCCGCCGGCGGAGCGTGGGGGGAGAGGTGGCTCGACGTTACAATACTTCCATTCATTCCTTTGAGAAATCACTTCTAAACGAGCTGGGAAACAAAAGGAGGAACAATAAAACAGCGAGTTTCTTTCCTTTGCGAGCCTGTCTCTTTGTTATAAATCGCACCGGTTATGCTTAACACGAAACTCCACTTAGATATAATCCTCCGCGGAGAAACAATCCTTTTTCGGTTTAATTCAATCCTAATGTACCTTTTAATTTAATCAGCAAGGGAAACAGTGCGTCCTCGGTTCACGAGGGAACCGAGGAAATTTCGTTACCTTCAACCTCGAACTAGACTGACACTCCTAATTGGAAGGGATGGTATCTGGTTGGAATAGAAAAGGGTAAGTGAACGTGGATTAGCATTTTACGTAGCTTCCCCCGTACCTCTGATCCGAATAATATTTTTTTCGGACCACATACGATTCCTCTCTGTGAAATACATTAAACAGTTGAAAGTAATTCCTTTTAAGAATATTTAGCCATTTTGTTACTTTTTTATGGGAGAATTTCTGACAATGGTATATGGTCGTTAGCGACAGGAAATGAAATGCTGACTGCACAAGAGCGTACTATTCTGTTTATGAATGACTATATATACACAGTGGTGGAGACTGCGAGAAGTTGAATATATAAAGGCTCTCATAACTGTTATAAAAGCTTTAAGAGTTAACTCTTCCGGAGATGAACGCCCAGTATGCCAAGCTAGAAGGGACTTACGTACATGTTGATCGTGACTAGAACGACACAGTGTCCTACGTACGAACCTGGCAGAAAATTCATGGTTATTACGAAACAAAGACCCAGTATAATAGATTTCATCGTAGAAAGTATTTTTTTAACCGTATAAGTAGAACTATAATAATTAGTAATTCTTTAGAAAACAACCTTTATAATAAGAAACGTATTATAAGACATCTATATATTAAACTGATCAGAAATTGGGTTCTGATCAGGAACTCTATCCGTGACACGATACTTATTTGTTCCATGTTGCGAATGCCTCTAAAATGAACAAGCAAATATACTGATACGTGATATCTACGAATTAATATTTATGAATCACCTTAATACTTTTCTCTGTCAGTATAAATTTTTTCGTTTAACAAATACCAAGGTGTACATCGCGAATATACGTGTTTCACTTGGCAAATTGTTTCCGGAAAGGGGGTCACGAAGGGTAAAATTCGGTATCCAGCAGGTATTTTTCAGCGGGCCGGAATAGACGCGCGCGCGAGCGGCAAAGATGATGCGGGCGCGTGCAGCGAAGCCGACGCCCCAGGAAGATGCATATTTTCCAGACGAACGGCTTGCACACCTTCGGTGATTCCGGAAGGAGATGCGGGTGTTTCCCGGCCGATTTCCCTCGATAGCGAAAATTCTACGGGCGGGCCAACCTCTCCCACCGCCCCTCGTTCACCCCCTGGTCCTTTCGCCGTGAATTTATTCGAATGGTACCTGTGTTCCCCCGAACATCCTGAGAAACGGAAACGCGGGAACGTTCGTCGATATCCCCCTTCCCCGACCGAGCAAATTTTCCGGCGGAACCGATGCCAACGACATTTCAGGAGACATTTGACGCCTTTACGACGCGACCTCGGACGCGCTAGCTGACCCACTTTGTACACATTGTGTGCCTTGCATTCGCTTCATACTCTACCGATCCCGACCCCTTTGTAGACTTCGACACTATTATTTTTTATTCACATCGAAAGAGCAGGTATTTTATTATACTGTTCAATAGGAATTTTCATCTGTAATATCCAATAGGTGATCCTGGTAGAGTATTTTAGCAAAACATAAATCTAAAAGGGGGAGATTTATATTTTTAGCAAAATATAAATCTTAGGTTCGTAGGAAATACAGTAAATCCTTGACGAGTGTTCCAACGCTCCTCGGCACTGAGTGTTCAGACGTCATCCCCACCACTGGGCGTTTAACTGGTTCCACAGAGAACCCCCCAGTGGTGGGGATGACATCTGAACACTCAGTGTCGAGAAGCCTTCGAACACTCATCGATGATTTCCTGTAAGTGTTTGATCGTTCATAATTTATCATTCATACGGATAATGTAATGTAGAATAATATTCGTACGAGAAGAATGTTAAAATAAAACGAGCTATATCTTCTGCATTATTGGTTATAATAACAACTCTAATGCAAAAAAATTCCCAATAATTTACTACAATTTCTCCATCGAGTAGTAAACTTTGAAGACACCCGCAATTTATCTACTGCTTCAAGTCGTTCATCATCAAATTCTTCAAATTTTTGTTGCACTTCCGTTTCAGTCTACCTTTTCAAAGATTGTCACAACGTCTCCTTAGAACTTTCGCCATTAATCTTCGTTGTTTTCATCTGTATCTCTCTCTATAATTCAATCTTCGTCGTAATACTATCGAGAGAAGTGTCTCGAAAAAAGAAAATCGAGGGCACGTTGTTATTTCTCCGCAAAGAGACGAGCTCCGAACCTATTCGAGATGTCTCCATTGCCCGTATTTGAAAACTTCCAGGATGTTTCTCAAGGACCGGTGAACTGTAGAACAGGCTGATTGAAGTTCCCTCGGACTAATTCTTCGGCGGATACAAGAGGAGCCTGTTCAACTGTCGTTGGTAACGGATCTCCCGGCGAAACTTCGACGGTCTATCCCCGCTGGAAGCTCGTCTTACCGGCTCTAAACTCCCGACTCGAAAACTTTCGGATATCTACTGATAATTGTTCTTCATTTCTACATGCGTAGTACGTACATTCCGATGAATTTATAAAGGCCCCGAGAATAAGCAATTTCTCGCGAAACGTCTCGGTGCTGTATTATATGGTAGCTTGTTGCACGCGAAATGAAGGATGTCAAACTTCGAACAATGTTTCATAATGGAAATAGTTTCCGGCATATTTTGTACAGTTCTGCTATAGAGAAGAGGCAGAAACTTTAATGATGTCTCAATCTTTCGGACACACAATTGGCTGTACAGTCACGATAGCAGAAACTTAAATATGACTTAATGCAACTTGAGTTGGAACTTCGTTTCAAAGTTTAAAGTTCAGACGTTACGAAAGCTTCCAAGATCGACTGACCATTTTAGCTACTTTATTTGGCGATTGTGTTGTCTAAACAATGGAAAGTCCCGTTTCACTTAAGATTTAAGTATACTTGTTTGTATAGAACCCCTGACATGCAAAAAGAAATTTGTACGGTTCCCAGATTGTAAAATTCGAGAGTTGTATTTTAACATATAACTTCTTATTCGATAGAAACTAAATGGCTGTTTACCATCGTATGATTAAAATTGTGTTGCACATTCTGTTACGTCCACTGTTTTGTTAAATAACAATAGGTATTCCAATTACGAAATACAATAACATTTCTTGTTAAACGAATGAATTGACCTACCTATCTAAATAATATCCTATATAAAACAAGTATGATGGTGCAGTTTCTGCACACTGTTTTCATAATTCGAATAAAACTTTGTCTCTACCAAAACCAAATAGTTCTGAGTTCGAATTCTAACGGAACACTTCTTCACGATACTACTTCGAGTCTAGACTAACACCTTCCGAGTGGACATTATTGTTTGTCTCCACAATAGTTCCAGAAACGTTCAGACACACGGTCTATAGGAAGTACCGAGTGCAAGGCGTTAAATTTTTCGCAGTCGGTCTCAATACTGTTTTCTATCCTCTCGCTTGGGTGAGCAAAATGAGCTTCCGTTCGTCGAACTCGTAACTGACCGCACACTCCTCTCGCCGTCCTTCGAAGAACAAACGCGAAGGATTCAAGGGGTGGCCAAGTTACATCGAAATACAATGGGTTCTCGTTGCGTTGAACAGCTACCCGGGAACTACAGACTTCGCGGAATTTCGGAACGGCGAGGTCAATTATCCGCAATCATACGCTTTGTTGGAAAAAGGAATCGTGTCGCGACATTTCAGGTTGATGGAGGAAGAAGAATGGCCAGAAACGAAGGAGAGCCGGATTTCGAAGACACTGGGTCATGAACTTATAGAGCCGTAAAGTGACGAAGGATCGTAAGAAATTTTAAACGTCGTAAAATTTTATCACCGACACCTGGAAGTAAATTAAACGTCCGCGTTGAATACCTCTGCCCGCCATCGAACTTCGTCTTTTCCATTCAATTGCGGAACGTAGAAATTGTATAAATGGGATCATTTTGAATCATACCGATTGGTCGTTCACTTTTTTATTCCTGAATTTTTATCTATGTACGGAAAGGGAAAAATATATTTATGTATCACTGACGCTTCTTGCTTTCGTCTGTTAACACTATTTCCAGTGTTAGAGGAAGCTAATGATTATTTATACTAGGATCTTAGAAGACCGCAAACTGGGAAATACAACAATGTCTTTACTCGCATTTCGACTACCGTGTTATCGATATAGGGATGACACTGTACTTAAAAAGAAAGATATTAACCCTCTATGGTAAGGTATCGAATCGAAACGCCAAATTGATCACTTTTTGCATTCGATGTCAGGGATATTGTTCAAAATGAAATAGAACGTAATCCAGGTGAAATTAGGGGAGGTTTAAGTCATCATTTTTCTATTCTCAAATTTGTTGAAAAAATATAGACCGCTGAAATTTACAATTTTTTACAATTTTCGTGAAACCGCGACATGCTTAAAAAGAATTGGTTCTTCGATTATTTGAATCTAGAAGGATTGTCCTACTACACTAATTCCTTTGATACACGAAAAATTGATTTTTTAATACTGAAAATTATAGACAAATTATATAATAACAGAAAGTTTCTGTTTCACCATATTCTGTATATTCATACAACAAGTATAAATAATTGAAATCCACGGTCTAGTAATGAAACATGTACCTGGTGAAAACTACAATGTACGAGATGTACATCTGGTAACTTGAGGAATTACAAATAATAGTCCACGAAGGCCAGGAAAAACAGAAATTCTACCTCGGAAATTCTTGCGGAATTCGTGGCGCCTCGGATACGCGAACCTCCTCTTTGTAGAATCACCAGTGATTTTCGGACCGGACGTTCGCGATGCCTCGAAACAAGAACGGGGAAGGTTCCCCGCCGACGAACGTAAGAAGTCCGTGGAGAGAAAATAAACCGTTGCGCGTTCGAAGCTTTACCAGACGTTACCACGCGCGGTTAATGTTGTTCTCTTCTTGCGTAGCTTCGTTAACTCCCCGGTTCCCGTCTCGAGAATTGGTCGAAACCTTTTCCCCGTGGGACGGGTAGCTTTTACGAGACGTAGGAAACTAGTTTCGCCCGCGCTGGTTGTTCCAGCGGCTTCGATTTGATCAGAACAATAGCCAGGGAAGAAGTCACGAATCCCCTAAGATCTGGAGCTTCGGTAATGCACGAAAGGGATTCGATTAAATCTTACAGACCGTTTTCAAAGTTGCACATACGATGATTTTTATATTGACTGTCTGAGTTAGGAAGACTGTCTCGCGATAAAGGACCGACGACTTCCCGGTATCCGAACAATTTCCACCGAATCGTGTGAAAGAAATTAATAATCTGCAAAATAATAACACTTTCATTCACGAACCAAGCCTCATCGGAAATTCTCAGCATTCACTCTACGAGGAGTTTCCCGTCGAATGAAACGTTCTCGCGACTTAATGAAATATATATTTCAATTTCGATGACCCGGTTTGTCTCTCGCTTCACCCTCGTACGACATGCTCTCGCAATGTTCGTTTCCACCGATTCTAGTTCTAATATCGCGGAAATCCCGTCCGCTCATTCATCCCTTCCACGGTTGGCCAACTCGTTGAACCACCGGACAGGAAAGGGGTGGCGAAACGAACCGCAGAATTATAACACTTTCCGGCTGCTCGACTTGAATTAAGCCCATTTTTAAAGCCCGACCACCCTCCCCTCCCTTCTGTCAGCTTTCTCACCGTCCCGCTCTACGGTATCGCGATTTCTTCTGGCTAATATTTCAACGGGAATTGTGCTCTGGCTACGAAGTCTACGGAAATTAGATCTCGGCCGTAGTGGGCAGCGCAATTTCGAGCCGCGGCATCAACTAAATAATACGCTCGTAAGTCTCGCTTGTCCGCGGTCTCGGTTGTATCCCCACCGATGCGGTCTGAACGATGATGCATCGCGGTTTTGTTGTCGAGGGCACGGACAGGAACTCGAAAAATGCGAGATTAGAAAGTTTTTTTAGGGTCACGAAAAGCTTGGATCGGTTGACAGCTCGATGATCTTAAATAAATCTCTTTGACCGACTTTTGGCGTACGCCAGCGTTTCTAATAGCATTCACTTGCTATTCTTATTCATATGGAGATTGCTTTGTGATAAGCGTCGATTTTGTGAAACTGTGATGATGGAGAAAATTTTAAAAAATGTTTAAAGATCCCAGCCTTTGCGTCTAGTATGCTAAGTAAACAATTGATTTATTCATTCTCCTCGATCTTAACCCGTGACCCCCGTTATTTTTATTGCGTCCTTCATCCCCTGTGCCTTTTATGTACAGACATATTTTTTTTTATATTATAGGCTTGCAAAGTCTGAAAAAATGAAGGGATACTTCCTGGGGTCTTTACTACATGATCCAGTAATTTGTAAAGTTGAAGGTATTTTTTCATAACAATCCCTTCGATTCGGAGATATTTGAGCACGAAATTTCGCTTGTGGTTTAGAAGACCCAGAGAGGTCACAGAGGGTTAATCATTTAATCTATGTTATTTCAAACGTCTTCGAGTATCCGAAAATCATGTAAATCTGGATATTCTCATACCGTGAGATACACTCGAATCGTCTACACATCGATGGTTATTACTTTCCACGGCAAATAGTCGAAAAGATTCTAACGATGTCAGCTAAACGTCGTAAAATCGAATTGTTATATTCAGTGCATACTGTTATATTCTGGCAGTCGGAAGGAAACACGAGCATTAAACTTGAAACTGAATGTTGATCAACGCTGATGTGCCCGATAGCCGTTTATAACGTAAAAGTCGCGCGATCACCACCCATATTATCGCGGCGCTAACTATAATGTCTCGTTTTAAAGTGTCGTCATATAGTTTTAGAGTTATCGTACCGCCTGGCTGGTCCAGGTTTCGTCATCCCGCTTGAAACTATCGTATAATACGGGGTGATTCACGGTAAGCTGTCTCGTCAGCCGGTCGTCTTGTCTGGTCTTCGACCTTTCAACTCCCCCCTTTTTCGCCACAAACTCCGAACTCTCTCTCTCTCTCCCTCTCTTACAGGCAATGAATTACACCGTGCATGCACAAGGAACTTGCGAGTCCTTTGTTCGGAACAATGGTTTAGAGAAATTCGTGATAACTTCAGAATGTCGTGGCGCATTACGGTTCATTCTTTAGAACGTACAACGGAATTTGTAACCACGGCATTCTATCATTAGACCGCGATCAATTGTGAAGTGTTATAACGTGTAAAAAATCATAACCGATTAAATATTAAAGTGTAAGTCTTTAGAGCGGTCTTCTAAAAAAAATTACCATTCTCAAACTATTTAAAGATAATCGATTATCAACTATATGATTAAGTGTCGAAAGAACTTAGTAACACAAATTTATCGTTACCACAAGTTCCCCCTAAGCGTAATGATAATCTCGGTTACCTTCGAGTATCAAATTCTCTTCAGTCACGTAATGACCTTTTTCGGTTTTCAACGAAATTTCATAACAGTGGTGAAGGGTGTTACTTACATTGTACGTCGAGAAGGATGCTGGCGTTCATAGGTATCGTCAACGTGATGTGTCGCGCGATACAGGCGATTGTGGCGTTGTGGTGACCCCTCAAGACCTTAAGGTGAGCCCCACTGTGCCTGCCAGACGTCGGGGGCAACACGGTCAGATTGTCCGGCGGTTGCTCCGGACCGTCCAAAGTGGCCTGAGACAGAGTCATTCCCCATGCTAAAACAGGGGGCGGGTTTCCACCCTCGGCGGCGCACTCCAACGTCAACTCGGAGCCCTCTTTCACCGGGACGAACTGGTTTCCCGGATCCAACCGGCGCCCATCTATCAGCAGATACGTCCCCCGGGGCGCCTCTGTAACAAATCCAACCATCCGGTGAGTCCTTCGATTCCGTGACCCCCGTAACGATGAAAAATCTTGTCGTGCATACCGGGTGTGCGGGAACGTTTCCATTCAAAACACACGAAAATTTACAGAGTATGATATATTAGTTAATGGATTGGATAGCCAGTGATTACAAGTGATAATATTGTTGGCAGAGAAAATCTCAGTAGTATTGTGAAGGTATTTGAAGATGTAATTTGTTATTTTAGAAACAGTGCTGTTTCGGGATTTGATAATTTTATTATGATCGTTCACCTTGGTTAGGTTAGTGGAATTGGAATGATGCCAGAGAGAACGGAAAAGAATCGATGAAACGAGTGATATAGGTACTGCTTTTGTCAGACGTGTATAGAATGGACTGTTATACATTAGTAGACAAAAAAGATACCACTTGTCTGATTCTGTATAGGGTAAACGCACCGACGAATGGACACTTAAGACATTTAGTAACTATTAAAGTCGAATTTAAAATGACAATATTTGGTACTCAAAGATTACATTTTTTAATATCTATACCTTTTTAGGATTTATAGGTTTCAATTTGAAAAATTGACAAAATGTAATTAATTCGATTAGAAAGAAGAAATACATATTTCACCATATGAATAAACAATATTAAATAAATGAACATTTCTACCGAATGACGCGAAAGTTATTTGAATCTGAAACAAGGAAGTGAAAAACGTCAATACTTAATCAATTGATTATTTTAATAACATAATTTTAAATAATAACAACGGAATAGTAAGAACAGAATCCTCTGAAATACGCCCTCGTAAAGAATGTCACGTGAAGTTCGGTTAACACACTGTCACTATAAAATCCCATTACACACAAGACATGAAAATAGTATCCCCGTAAATATCCAACGCTGAAGGTTTCATCTAGCCGAGCAATTCTTCTATGAGAACAAAAACCTACGTCTAACTCTTTCATTACTCGGTTAACTCAATGAAACCTAAATAACAATTTAAATTTAAATATCGCTTGCACTGAAATACCCTTATACTATTCTCATCGAGTATTTCTTCGAAACGGTCTAATACGTTCCAAGTTGCTGATAGGCTATCAGAGAGAAAGCGGACGAGAGAACGGTATTATACATTATCCAGAAAGAAAAGGGGGGAACTGGAGCAACAAGAATCATGTTTTCCATTCAAATTGATCGTATTTATGCGATCGAACAGTGTGCCAAGCGTTTCAACGAGATGTTTCTCGTTTCACAGGGCTTCGTTCGCGATAGGATTCGGTCACGTTCATTAAATTCCACCGTAGCCTCGATCTTGCCAAAACGGCTGCACGAGACGTCCCCATCCCCCTTCGAAATAGATTATAGAAACGAAAACGCGTGCAGATTTTCCGAGCTGGCATCGAAATTGCAATCTCCGCCACGTGTTCTGTGTGATTCGAGGTAATAAAACGCCCGCCGTTACGAGTGCTCCGAATTATTCGGTATTAATTAAAACATTTTAATAACCGTGCATTTAATTACGAGCCGTCAATTTCACTCTTAGGTAAGATCTATAAATCTGCAGCTCGAAGACAGAAAGAGAGGAAGGAAATTAAGTCAGCCAACCAGATACAATCACTTTCTGTCGTCTAAAGAACGCTTACCAGGTTTGCCTTCTGTTCGAATACTTTTCAATTTCGTCGATGGGATACATCGTGGCCCAAGCCGGTTCATTACTCGCGGATCTGTTCATTTCAAAAGTATCGAGTGCACAAAATCTACGAGGCAATGAGAGAAGGTTTCGACTCTCTTCGTTCGCCTCCTCCGTCTCTAATTTCATCGAAATTCTCACAGTAGCGGCGTTACGTTTCGTACCGTGAACTAAAAAATGGAGTAGAGTATTACAGTCGGCAAATATGCTCGTATTGTATAAAATTTCATTCTTTGGGTTTCGTGCGAAAATAGTGCCATTCCTTTGGCCGGATTCGGTATCTCGAGTACACGTTGAAATAACCTCGTTAGATTAATAGAAGATAATTATGGAGGAAGATGTAAGGAAGAGTGAAATTACCATTACTTTGAAGATCAGGCGCAACGTTCTTGATCGATCAATGAAAGTCACAATCTCCTTGTCTGACCGATGAAAGTAGCAACCTACTTATCAAGCAAAACTGATCTGGTCTGACCAGTCACTGTACTTATTCTCCTTGCCCTATAAGGCGAGCATCTATTCCATTTTTCTGACTGTCAGCAATATCTGTTCTACTTCTCTGCCTGCAAACGAATTTCGTATAACGTATATAGCCAGTCTCTGTCTGTACTTCACTTGCCAAAGTGATGTATGAAAGTGTGGACAAAGCTTGTTCCCTTTCCCTCGCAGACGTGCACTCGATGTAACCGAACCGGATACGATTTCCAATTTCCCTGATGAATACGTATGCAGTTAGTCGAGCGTTTTAAACGACAGGACAGATCAGCGCTGATTTATAACCGTGAGATCATATCGTCGGATTTGAACGCGGACGGGGATAATCTCAGAAAAATCCAGACACACTTTGCATACACTTTTCGTCTCAATTTTCAGTCTAAAAATCACGAACTTGCTACCCTGGAAAGGTTCCAGATCCATGTAATGCGATCGTGAATCGAGAAGAGGAAAGCATTCCGAGGGAAAGAAGGTTCTCGCTACGGTGATTATATAATATATTCCCTCGCGAGCATACGCTCGTCCTTGAAGCTCGAATAAATGCACCGACTCGGACGTAACTCGCGAAACTTCTTTCTAATTTCTTCTCCGACTCATGCGTCGACAAAGACGTTGAATGTCGGTCAGACGTTTAGAGGGAATATGTTCTGAATCAATTTCGATAAATACAGTGACCAACAGAAGATGTGTGATAGTCAAAAATTCACTGCATAATGTGTTCCACTAATTATATACACTGAAATTGTTTTGGTTACCATTAAAAACATGAGAAAATATTTTTAATGAAATTGCATGAATCAAAGACGATCAAGATGATACAAAATGTAGTCATTCACTTGTTTCACAACAATGTAAATACAGCAATTAAATCTGACGTGGCGTGTGACTTTAAATTCTTCTACAAAAAAAGGGGATAGTAATATTTACATCGCCAAACAGTCAGAAAAGGATTACCAAGTTTTTTCATTCTTACGACTTCGAACACGAACAAAGAAAAATTTCACGGCCAAAGAATTCCCGAGAAAAGAGTCGGGTCAAAGGTATCGCGGAAGTACCGACGACTCGATTACTTTTTTCTCGTCAAGCTTAACCGTTCGAAAAAAACGTGTCCCCGATCCGTCAAAGTTCAAACGACGCATCGCAGATTTTAACTTAATAAAACGGAAATAAAGTGGTTTAACTGATCTACCCGTGTAACCCGTGTCCGCTGGCATCGCTCGTCGATCTGGGTCACTGAATTAATACCATGTTATCTATGCCGACGGGGCGCATCGGTATCGCATGTTGGGAACACGTATAGACGGACGCTGTCGAAAGGGATTTAATCGTAGCGACGAATCGAATTATAACGCCGTACCCTCTGACGCGCCCGCGTTCCATCCGGCTATATTGTTCGGTTTGATTTTTCGTTTCTGCCCGGGGGATCTCGACGTTCGGTTGATCCCGTAAATTTCGTCACCCTTATAAAACACTTCAACAGGATTGTCCCTAAATTACGTAATCGCTACTTTTGGCGTGAAAAGTTTTTCAATTACCATTGTGTCACTGTGAATTTTAATTCAAATCGAGTGACAATCTTTTAGTATCCCCTTTGTGGCAAATATTAGGTCTAAAACCAGAAGAAAATACGGCCCCTATTCTACTCTTTGTCTGATGAACGATCATTATTCTGCTTCTACTGGTATTTTTCTGTTAGTATTTCATCTCTCTGTATCTGGTACGTCCCCTCCTTTACTGTTCCTAATAAAGTTGATTTCTTTGTTCCACAGAATGTCTGTCATTTGCTACGACATTGTTCCGATAATTTTTAGTTAGTTTACACAAGTGTAGTGTAGCATTATAATTTCATTCTCTGACTATCTACGAACTACAAATCAGAAATCATAATTACAATAATACATAGCGCTCCTATGGAACTTCCCTAAAGAAAAAATATATAAACATCGTTTCTCTAACCACCCAAGAGACTAGCTTCGTTTATTTCGCAAATAGCAGCCTAAATTCCATTTATTACAGTCGAGAACAGTATCGAAGCAGTTTGGAAAAGGATGGTGTCGATAAAAGTTTTTTGATTACCGTACCGCTTTATAGATTTTAATTCCATGGGAATGACTTTCCCAAGACTAGCTGCCGCGGCTGTTTTAAAGAATCTTATTACCTCTATCTTCCCCGGCTCCCGTCCCACCCCCTCTATCCAGCTAACGACAGAAAAACCATAGGATCATGAAAAGAGACGAGCAAAGAGATTATTACCGCCGTCTCACTGTATATATATACATCTGACCCGTATGTAGAGAAACTACCGTCTCCCCTCCCCCGGAATTCCGAGGCCAATAATAGGTGCAAGGGCGGCCGTTCCAGACGGGAAGAAAGCGCGCCAGGAGCGTTAATACAGAAACATAACGCTAAAAACAATTTCGAACCGTGCCGCGCCGCGTTTAGCACATATGGCGCCACGTCTGCCCAAAGGAGGAATTCCTCGGTATCTATGGTTCGTAAAATTTCACAATATCGCCGAGAGCTCCGTTCGCCTTCGACGATCGATTCCGCTTCGAATATCAGCCGGAACTTTCGCGTTGAACGAGTTTAAAAAACGGGAGAGAATCGAGGATCTATAAAACGAAATATTGATTTTTGTATCAGGGGAAAATGATTTTCTCACTTAAACGTTATTACGCGACCTATCCTCAAAGTTCATAGGAAGATACACCATTTAAAGGGTACGATTTAATTGTAATGCATTTTTATACACATTTAATTCTACCGAAGTTGAGTTAGGTTCAACACTTTGACGTCGGATAACGTAGTAGTACGTTTTTCTTACATAAAAACTATGTTGTAAAAAATAGGGAGAAATTGATTTTCCTATATGTAAAGTTCGACAAATAAAAGTTAAGTAGCAGTTTTCAAATATTTCTAGAACACCTGAAATTGTGTATTTTCAAACACAAAAACCCTCCCGCCAGCAAAATATTAATACAATTTATTTTCAGAGATTATGATAAGATCACATTCCAACGAAAAATTAACATAAAAATATACTTCATTCGTTCACATTAGAATTTTCTAATTCAATATTCGAAAACTTTCGTTTAAATAGAAATTCGGTGTTTCATCTCCCCATAAAACTATCCAAGCGACCCAACTTGTTACCTCACTATTAAACGTAAGTAGTCCTGTCGCCACGGCATCTCGCCCCCCTTCACCGCGTCTCTAATAAATTTTTCTCCCATAATTCCAGGCCGTTCGCCGACGATTACTCGGCTCTCGTCACCGAGACGCTCGTAATATCCCCTGTATTAAACTAATGCCGTTACGCTTATTGTGCCCGCGCCGTGTCGTTCAGTTTTCACTATACGTCGTCGTCGTTATCCGAAAGATTCATTGTCATTCATTAAGTTGACGTAACACGAGAATGGGAGGAAGGGGTGGCGAAACAGTAATGGCGTCGCTTTTACCGTCGAAACTTGCGACGAGGGCAGTTACGCGAGACTCGTCGTTATTTCGTTACGACTTCGCGAAAATCGGGCAACGGCGAAATTTCGTTTTTCAAACATCGATCCCGTTCACGGCAATATGCAGAACTCGGTTTATGGACCCGTCGACGGAGGACTCTATTAATTGTTGTACGACAGCAATTTGTAAAGAATGGCGTCTATAACAGTCGGTCGTGACACGTTCGTAAGAACACATATATAGAAATGCGATGTGTGTTTGGGATTGAACGTAAAACCGTCGGCTGCGATTTTGCAGACTTTAACACGTTGGCGACCGATTTTTCTCCTACATAGCCTAAGTGACACAGATCTGCAAGAACGAGCGTTAAACGTGTTAAGGCGCCGTCATTACTCTTAGAACTATAGATCCTAACTCACTACTTCCTTCATTCCCCAGTTTGTATAGTACATAAACGTTTAGGGTTGGATTCGTACATTTTCTATCACTCTGTGAACAATTTCTGGAGAACGGGAAAAGTATTCGATATCGTTGTGGGTGAATGGAAATTTAGGAAGGTTAGAGAAACCCTAAAAATTCTGCGTTTTCGTGAGAATTTCTAGGAATTTTAGTATCAGGGCCAGATGTTAGGCCTGATGTTAGTACGGTATCCAAGGGATCTTCCATAGTTGCACGTACTCTGAACATTCGATAAACCTTATACACGTTCTCCTGCGAAAATGTTATCGTACACGAATCCTTGACCATAACAGTCAATACCATACAATAAGCGTTAATAAACAAGCACTAATATCCTACATTGACCTTTTTGTTAAATCCAATACAATTCCGTGCAAAGTCCAGAAAGTAAGAAAAACTTAAACTGAAAGGTCTCAATAGCTGCTTCTCTACGCGTCCTCTCTACGTTCCCGAAGAATAATGCACGAGTAAGAAACCATAAAGGAGTCACGTTTCTCGAGTCAGACACAGTTCAAAGAGAAACACGAACTGCGGGGGCATTTCTTAGCGAAATTCGATACTGGTTCCAGCGCTAAGGAAGAAAATCGGAAAGTCTCCGGACATTTGATCGCGAAGGCTGGCCGAGAAGCCGACGACATCGAATATCGGTATTGGACGGCTCAATCGGGTCAAGAATTCCGTAGGCTACGCAGAGCGACGACGTCTCGACCAATAATCATTCCGGGCTTTCCTGAAGGAGAGGGGACGGCCAATAAATAGACCAGATTTAGAGACGTTGCCTGGGGATGGCCCGTGGGAGAGTTCGCGAGTCCGCACGCATGACTGCGTTCGATCAGCTTCATCGTTCTCGTCGTTGGTGTATCTGGTGCGGAAAGATTAGCTGGGTACCTTTTACCTTTTCCCTCGCACGGCCGTGAAGGAAAGTCTGCTTATTCTGGCCCGTGGCCTATCTATCCTCTATTTCTTTCTCGCCCCTTTTGATAGCTCGCCCGCCTCTAGACTACTACGATTTCGTCGACGAGAAGGAAATCGTTTCTATTAACATACGTTGCCAGCGTGTGGGCAGAGGGAACTACAGAATTCGTCGAATTTCAGGGAATAAATTGATTCATAGGAGGAGCTCAAAGGGGAAATATGAATGCGTATATTGGGATATTTTCTTTGATATAAAACTTCTTTCACTGTGCAGAGTGGACCCGAGAAATGTATTGAGGAGATAAAAGTTGAATCATATAAATGATTGGTTTCACGTAGTGTTGTGACATACACGACTCTAAGAAGTTATGGACGTGAAACTGGTAGATAAATACAGATTGACAGTAGGGTACAAGATTGTATTCGACGAGGTAAAAGTCATAGTCGATAGAGTACTTTTTTGGAGGAAATACAGAGAAATATAAATCGGGAAACACCCAACAATAGAAACACAAGTTACCAGTTAAACACAACTTATACTTGGTATGACTTCAAGGTGAACTCAATTTTTTAACTATTCAACTGACTCTGAAATGAAATCTCTGATCGGAAACTATCGAACCTGTACCTCTCGACGATGAAGATAGAATAACAATATATTCAAAATGTTCGAATAACTATTCCAAAAAGACACAGTTTATACCCGAAATCTGCAACAGTAATATCTGTAACAAATGCTGATTTGAGACAAAAATTGTCATAATATTGGGAAAGACGAGTGTTCAATACCATCTGCCTTATTTGAATGAATTCTATAGACACTGAAACAAGAGAAACTGCTTTGAGATTATGAACATATTCGTAGTGTAAGATGTGCGACCCAGTAGAACAAGGATATGGTGAAGCAACGACAAGCAGTTCCTTAATTGATAGAGGCGTAAGTCACGGTGACAAGCTCGCACCACGACGAAAGGCATAAATTAAACTCAAAATGTTCCAGCGTACAGCGGCGCAGTGCAAAACGCTTAACGTGTGCCTGCGCGGGAACCGTCGAGGCATGTTTGCATGCGAATACTCGATGTTTGACTCCGCTGTTCGCCACCGAAAAGAATACCTCGTTGCATTTCACAGTGTGTAACAAAGGAGCAACAGGTGCCCATGCCGAAAAAGCGGTTGCTCTGAAGAAAAACTAGACGGAGGTAATAATTTTTTTTTTCCTTTTCGCGAAGCTGAACATACTTCCTTGCAATCTCGAATTACATCACTCGACAGTATTGTACGGATGCACCGAATGTCTGTAACGCTCACAATAACAAACATTTATTTTGAAAATTAACTATTCGATGAATTTCTTGGGTTTTATGGAGACTGGGTTTATGTGTGAATATCCGATTATCTAGAATTTAGTATAGTAAAATCTTTCAGAAAGTTTATTTAGGTCTTCTTATTTCGATCCTATTAGAACCCTTAACATGGTGAATATATTTGTCCTTGGGTCCAGTTTCAATTTTCCAGTTCAAATCATGAATCTCTCTGTGTTAAACAGGAAACTTTAATTTAGAAAGGATTTGACACATTTCCGTTACCTTCTTTTTCCACCAAGAAAAATTAACGTATAAATTAGCGTTGATTCACGTGTTGTACCAAAGATACGTTATTTGTCTTCATCAGGGTTTACGGTGAAACAGTGCCACCAGTGTCTGATAATGGGCCGAGTAACCACGCACAACGCCCGAACTACTTCACCAACATATTCTGTTTACCAACTGCCTGGCTCCGTTTCGACCCACGCTACTTACCGTCCAAATACTGACCTGCTCTACTTTCTGAATGTCTGACCATACACCAACCTATTTTACTTTCCCGGCGCCCGAACGTGTACCCAGCTATTCTACTTCCCGCATATTTGACCACGTACATATGTGTAATCTACTTTTCGGTGTCTATATATTTCGATCTACACCACTGGTCGACGGTCTGGTTGCATTCCGTCCTATTCTGTTATCCTGTACATTTGATTGCAGTGGATACGAAACCGTAATTAAATCTGTGTATACGTGCCCTTGTAGTTTCGTACGGTTTGTAATTTGGTAGTAAATAAACGATAATTTTGTCGCACCGCAATGAACCTACCACTGTCGTTCGCGAATTGGAATATCTTCAACCATCCTCAATAACACATACGTTTAATTAGACGTTCGTGAATGAAGATAATTGGCAAAGCTGATTGAACCATAGCTGGTCAGGTGCGACCCAAGGAACTTCATGAATGTTTCTGGAATATTTTATGTTTATTCAGTGGTTATTTAAAGAGATGCTAATCTAATTCGATATTTTCTTACATGGAATGTAAAACAACTGGCTGTATAATAAATAATAAGGCTTTTGTATACTAAATTTCTCATGTAAACAGCGAGTGTCCTACTTCCAAGTGGTTCGCAGTTTAACAGCTAAAACCGCTACTTAAAAAGGACAAAAAGCGTATCAAGTAGATTAAGTCGGCGAATGATCAGACAGCCCGCAAATAACGTGACAAATACACGCAATTCATACAGTCGCGATAATCCAACGACAACGACACCGTTACAGCTTTAAAAGAACGATCCAAAGATATTTCACGACTCCGGGAGTCACGTCACAAAACCACCCCCCGTCGTATACGCGGTGTCACCCGTACGACAAATCTGCGTCGTTAAACACAGCTCGAGGAACGGGAAATAGTAAACAACCAGGAAAAAGATCTGACGCGAGCCCGTTTCTAGCCCGCGAAACTATCGACAGTGACGAGTGGTCGTCCCCCCTCGCCCCTCTCTGCAAAAGACTCCGGGGGTGGCAAGATACTCTCCAGCGTCGATATTTCATCACGAATACCCAGAAATTACAGGGAACGCGCCCAGCGGGCTGGCTCACTCGACGTCTATCCGGACAGGTTTAAATTTTTCAAGGGTTCCAGTCGTGGAGGCGAGGGGATTCTCTTAAAATGCAAATGCGCAGCGAGGACGCGCGCGCGCGCGCGCAAAAGAAATGTTACTTCTTATATAAAGCAGAGATTGTCTGAGGGTCACATAGGCGAAGGATAACTCTCCAGGTTGGTAACGATAAAAAACCAACTCACGAAATTCTTCAGACTAGTACGCTCGCGCAGTTGAGTCCCTGGTCCCGTGCTTAAACTAAGCATTAAATTATCCCCCCGCGTGCAAATTAACGCGCGAAAACGAATTCGAAGTTTTCCCAGGGAGACGTTAAATCTTCCCAAGCTAGTTCTCCCTCGCTGGAGGCCGGCCGAGGAGGGATTGCTCGAAAAACGATAAATCCTCTGGCCCACGCGTTTTGAAATTAATCCGCGCCGCTCGCCCGCAAGCTCGAACCGGAGCGGCGTGTCTCCGTTTTCGCCGTTCCGGAAAACCGTGGGGCAACGCCGCTGATTAAACGACCCGCCGGCGAAACGTAATTCCGCGAAATGTTCGGCAACTCGCACAATGACCGTGCACCAACCAACCACCCCTTTCGCCCCTCCGATGTAGACCTACGACCTAAGGGAGAGGTGTCGCCTCCTCCCTGAAAGTCGTGCCGCGAAACGTACACTGCAACGTCACGCATCGATGCACCCGACGAAATGACTTATTCGGTAGCCGCTGACACGAATTCACTAGTGCGCGAAAAGGGAGAATACGCTTGTTGGTATATACATGGATGCTTCTTCGCGGTGGCGGCTGTTTTGTGTCTGTTGGAGTTTCGAAGGTAATTTAGTTGGTAGAATGAAGATGAGAAAAAGTGCAGGTTTGGAAGAGAATCCGTGTACAGTCAATCTTCGATTAATGCTCGAAGCTGGAAACTGCTTTAGAACAGTTGTCATAAAGGGATACTATATCCTAGAGTCTCGTTAGATGGCCTTTGTATTTTTTCCAACAACCGATAAAAATTAGAAGCAGTAGTGGGGATGGAGATTTATTAAGGATTTACTGTGGCCTGCGCTCGGAAGGTTATAGGTTGCAAAGTATGAAGTGTAATAATAGGTATATTTTAAGTAAACATTCATTTTTCTAATAATTTGCGTACTCAGAATGTAGTCTCGATTCCGCATTTAAGTACTTAAATATAATGGCTTCGGGATTTACGTCTGTCTTGATACAGTACTCATTCTACTTGTCCCACTAGTGAGGGTTGCTTTTCTATTTGTCTGACCACACGGGTCTCTATTCACTTTGACTGGTTCTGCACAAGCCTTATTTCGGTTGTCTAACGTAATACGGTTCTAGATTTACTTATGTGGCTATGTGCAGTCACTATGCACTTGCCCCTATGTTAACACTCAGACGACGATACCTGGGACCGTTTGCACCGAAGTTTCCAAAAGCTCAATTTAAGTCATCAACTTTTAATTCCAATTTAAGTTAGAAGTTCTTCATATCAAACAATATGAAGAAAAAAAACTAGTCTATTTAAATATTTTAGTTATAAAATATGATTAAAAGAAATGTCCATAGGATCATAAAAAATCTTCGTCTTTCGAGGGTTAATCGTCAACCCACGATCTCACGCAGCTGTCGGTTGTCCAAAACTCGAATGCAAACGACCCCTCACGCATCGATGCACCCCGCGAAATGACTTATTCAAGTCCTCACGTTCTGGAATTCGCATACGAAACGAGAATCCGTCGAAAAATCCGCGGTTTCCCTTTTTGCCCGTGCGAGCGCGCGCGCAGCCGAACGTTTCCTATAGGAAATCTCGGATTCCCAGGTGGCTAGAAGGGAAAGGGCGCGGGATGGGGCACAACACGACGAAATTTCAGCCCGCAGCTACCGACAGGCGAAGCACGACAAGCAAACATGCAGCCAGGTAAGGCAGCCAGACACGAGCGATGGATGAGATGCTAACGAGACGCGAAACGATCGACTATTCTCGCCGGGGGAGAATCCTGGCAAGTCGGGCGTGAAATGGTTTTCCTTTACCACTCGGCTCACTCAGTCTCTCTCCCTCTCTCTTTCTCTGTGTGCCGTTGATGGTCCGAGTTTATCCCAGCGCCAAATACGTGAGTCGCGTACCACCGTGCCCCGGCTACCGACTCGTCCACGAAACGAAAACGAGGAATTATTATTTTTCCTTTTGATCGTGTTTCCGAAACAAGCGAATGAGATTCGGAATTTTTCTTTGGTTGGTAAAATAAGGGAAAAGGTGAAAAATTTTCTGTTATTCCTCTAGTAGCGAAAATTCCATCCAGAAATTTATCTGATTAATTAATTTCGTTCGTATGGTATCATTTACAAGACAAAGTACTTAGTTATTTTTTAAAAATACATATCTCTCAAAATCCTCAATATTATTCAAAAACTCAAGTTTCTAACGTTAACACGATCGTTAATAAATAGATTTCAGTTCAATCACTTATCACAGATAATTCCTTTTGAATATAACCCTTCGGAACAATGGAACTACATTTTCTACAGTCTCTTTCCACAACTTCTGATACTACCCTAAAAACTTGGCAACCTACAAAAAGATCTCCCAATCAATATATTACTCGCGACAACAGAATATAACTTCCCTATTAACACGTTAACTACCAAACGAACGCCTATAAAAATTCCGACAACGTCAAACCAACATTTGTAGTAAAACAAGACATTACTTCTCGCGACAGTTGCTCTTTCAATCTTCCTGAATTACATAGGCATAAATCGCATTTGGCTTAATTGATGTTTTACCAAAAATTCTAAGTTCCAATTTGGGACTAACATAACTTCATCACCCACATCTGGGTGATAGTCACAGTGTTAAGAAAAGAATATCTACGAACAATATCACAGAATAGTCTCTGTGAGCCGGTAAGCATCTCTCGATGAACTCCTGGATAGAGTTCACTGTCCCCGTGTTAAAGAGACGTATCCGCGATTGGATTAATCAGTTCCCGTCGATAACAGGAAGCTTTGTCGAGTGCACTTTGCCCGCATATGCGGCGACGTCGGCATCGGAATAATTCCGTTTCATCCAGCTCGAAACATCCGACGGGAAAAGAAAAGAAGCGTAGACAAAGAGACCCAGAGGGAGGTGGGGCTCATCGCCGTGGCATCAAACAACGGAGATTCGCACCCCCTCACAAAAGACACGGTTATTGCGCGAGTACCCTCGGGTGGAGTACAGATGAAGTCTCTTCCGCCCCCCCCCCCAACTCCCAGAGGGAACGGCTGCATTCAACGATGTTGCAGTAAACTTTGATCAGCGATGCTTTGCACGCGGCTAATCCGCTAATCTCTCACGTACACGCAATAAAACGAGCGTCAACGTAAAGCACGCAAAGAAGAAAACACGGATAGAAGAGGCAGGCTCTCGAGAAACGATTGGAAGTGAATAATGGGGTATAGTTGGTGATCCTTGGTTGGGAGCTGTAATTTAACGATTTAAGGATTTTATGATCGAAAATTATATAATCATTACTCTTGAACCTTTCACAGAAATTACTCTCTATTTAGTTACACTTATTTTCTTCATAGAAAAATCTTATTCTCGAGCTTCTAATTCCTTAGCAATCAAGTGTTCACTCCATATCCGGCATGTAACCCTCACCCATCCCTCATTTTCCCAACCTAATTTCGCCAGTATTAAATTGACATAATGACAAAAAAATTTAACGTAACGAATGGCTAAGTAGTTAAATTTACAAATTATTTCAAATAAAAGTCACCGAGCCACAGCTGAATTTACCCACAAACGATAGAATAACATACTTTCGGAAGAGAAAAATGTACGTAACTTTACAATCGTAACCCGATCGATGTAACAACGCGGCGGTACAAAATCCAATCGACGGTTGCGATAAATCACGTTTCGGGGTAGCGACCGCCGAATCAACTGACCAGGAAATCGGGACGCAAGCAAATAATATCGTCCGATAATGGAAGCGTCGTACGTCTCCGCAGCGGTGTGTTAATTTTCAAGCGGTCGCCGGAGACGGGGCCGGGCCAGCCGCACGAAAGAAGACACACCGATCCGCGGGATTATGATATAAATCACCTGGTCGTCCTTCATCCTGTCCCTCCGTGTCCTGATTCGCCGGCCCCGGGGCCGCCACCGCGGTCGATTGTCAATTTCTCCGGGCGTCGTGCAGCTCGTGCTTCATCAATAAGATCGCTCCCGAAGAGATTTGCCAGCGGTGAGCGATAGATCGAGAGCCGGTGATAAATACAGAACGGCTCGAACCGTCGCGCGACGGGGAGACGCTTTATAAACCGTTGAAAAATTGACACACCGGTCCCCCGTTGATAACGACCGATCCGCGAACCATACGAGACCTTCCTCCATCACGATTCTTCTTTTCCCTTTCGTCCATTGTTCAGAATCCAGCGATGACTCTTTTTAGGGGAGTGTAAGAACTTGGTATATTTATGGTGTGAGAAATCGATACTTCCGCATTTTTCGGAAGTATACAACCGTTGATCATATAGGGGAAGATTGCTGAATTTGGACCATTGACTAGTTTGGATTACTGCTGTAATTTGTCAGGTTTGAGCAATTTGTGCCTTTGATAAACAATATGTGTATGACAGTAGTGATTGGATTAAGTAACTTATAATTAGCGTATAAGTAACGCGTATTGTCTATTATAGAAACGACTTCTTCTTCCGCAAGATGCACGTGTAATCACGTGTCGAACATTCCCCATCGTTCCAAACTTTTCCCAAGAAGATAAAGAACACGACCCACTCCTCGTTCGGTTAATTAATTTTCAATTTTTTTTTCGCGACTGATTGACAATGTTTAATTAGATCAGCCGACAAATGAGACTTTCCGCTCGATCAACGCCGCCGAAAGGGAGGAATTCAACTTACCTCTACCGGACAAAATGAAATCCAATTACACCGGGCCCCCGTAAATAAAGTGCGCACGACCGGTGATGGGGTACCGTTCATAACTTTTAATCAGAACTTTACTCAACGGAGGGCTGTTTTTACCCCCCCATTCCCCCGAACATCTAAGTTTCGTCAGGTAAGAGAGAAGAGCCTGCGGTTTTGATGGAGCACGGCTAATGAATTTAATAAAATTACTCGATGAGGGAGGGGGGGGGGTGACTAGAGGGTTGGATTTACCAAGGGGGTAGGCACTCGTCGGCCAAGTAGAGACCAACGAAGAAGAATGGATAACAGGGAGAAAACTCCTGAATCCTATTGGCCGTTTACACGGCCGCGGCTGTTTTTTTTTCTCCTTCGAAACACCCTCGATCATCCGTCGAGCGTGTGAGCGAAATACGAAAGGAACGTACACGTAGCCTTTTTCCGCGTTTCGATTCGGCCCGACCCGCGTCGGTACCCGGAGAAGTTATTATGTAGGCAAGTCTCGGCCCCCTTCTCGCCGTATCCCATTTCGCCGTGGATGTTGCCCCCGACGGTTTCCATTTAGACGGCGCGTTATTCTTCGACCTGAAACGGTATTTTATAGCCGGGCTGTGATACGTGTTAACAAACCTTGATTCGCTCGGTATAACCGTGCCGCGGAGATTTCACGCTCGATGTGGTTACAGTGTGTGGAATCGGATTAGTCGGTGGAACGGTTGTGTACACTGAATATTTCGCTGAAGTAAACGGCGTATAATGGGAATTAAAAAAGAGTATAATACGAATATATAAGGTAGTGAGAATGACTGGGTTGTAATTTCCTGAAAAGACTGTTCCAATTAACAACGATGCATTTTTTGAGGCTTTCACGGAACGCTCACAAAGGAATTTACCCAGATGTGAAATCAGTTTTAGAAAAATCATGGTTGAAAGTTGTATGACTCCAGAGGGAAATTCAATATCGGCTGGAGAAGTGACGTCAAAGTCCGTCAGATGTAGCTCTGAAAATGTATATAATTCTTTTTAAAATTTTGTTACTTTTTACGTTTTCTGGATACATACAAGTGAATTTACTGGAAAGTAAACAAAAAACTCCTACAAAGGGTCCAAATGCATTTTCCGAACTTAAGGGACAAGTTCTGTTATTCATATGTATTCAAAAAGACCGAAAAGGTAAAAAAAATCATAACAAGAAACGTATTTATAGGTATCCATTTTAAGAACTGTTTATGACTGACATTGACACTATTTTTCTTGCCGATACCAAATTTTCCAGGACAATGACATTTATTTTTGATCGCGTTCTATAACTCACAACCATTATTGTTTCAAAACTTATTTCATATCTGGGCATGTTCTCTTGCCAGTGCAATGCATAAAAGAATACACTTTCCGATGTATGCATAAATATTCTATATCTCTCGTGGAAGCAAGTGTAAGTTATCCCTTGGTAGCATTTAGAACGACTATATACTCCCAAAATCTATGATCACAAGAAGTCTTTCTCGATTTGATTGATTTTCCACTCGAGCTTTGTGATCACCAAGAACATTTTAGAAGTGTATAGCCTTTTGAATGAACCGTCTACTGCACAACCATGTTGATCCCACTAAACTATCAGTGTTACAGACCTTCCAACCTATCGACGCTCCCCTATATTTGCGACTCGTAATAGAAACATACAAAAGCCAATAGAATCCAGCGCATCTACCCGTGTGTTCTACAGAACTATCTCCGCCAAGAGACCAAGCAAATTCTTCTTTACAGCCCAATTGGTGCACAACATCGAGACCGTACGAGGCGGAATCGCCACGAATAAGATTGCTCCCCTGATCCAGCTCGAGAACACCTTATACGTTTCACGATTTTCGACGAGGGAGTAACCATTACGAAACCGCATTTCCTATTCACCCTAGTCCCTCTTCAGTCCACGAGGCCCCACTCGAGATGATCCACCGTCGACCTATCCGTCTTTCTCGTCGGGAACGGGCAACCCATGTTGGAGAGAAAAAAAATGAACCTGATACTGTGGACGCTTCTTTCAACCCGCGAAAGGAAAGCTCCTCTGATATCCGGGAACGTGTAGGAGAGGAAATTGGCGTGCTTCATTATACAGAATCGCCTGTATAAAACGGACATCATCGCAGCGCACCCGACCATCAGCGTTGTAGAAGTTTGTCGTTTGGCTGTGGCTCGCCAGATATTCGACCAGCTCGACCACTCCCACCGGCTGAGTGGATTCTTCTATCCTGCCTCTTTAAAATTGAACGTGGAAACGCGAAACCACTGATGTTCCTTTATGAACACCTCTCCCGCGATAAAAATAAATTCGAATTAACATAACCGCGCGCGCGAGCGGGCTCAGAAATGGAAACAAGGAGAGTAGAGATGAGATTTCTTGGGAGAAATAGCGATGGTCGTAGAGAATATTCGTTTTACTCAGTGATTGCGGAAAGTGAAAGAGGGACTTTTTTTTATTTTCTAGTGGTCGATTAGTTATTTAAGATTTTTATGATGATGCTGGGTTTACAGAATCAGGAAATTGTGACTTTATTAGAGGATTGCGTTCTTTATCTGTGAAACATCACCAACTGAATGTGAACCTAATTTATCTACTACAGCGTCACATATCTGTTCAATGAAAATTTAATACTTGGACTATTGTAAACGACTTTTTCCTTGAACAGATGTAGCGAACGGGTGAAAGATCAAATAGGTACGCAAAATATATTTTGTGTACTTAATCCTATTAAAGATGATCAATTGAACATTAATACTACTATTACAGGAGTTCATGTATAATTTAAAAATCGTAAAAACCGACAAAGGTTAATCATCTCATGGAATATGAAACATTATTTCCGAAGAGAGATTATCCAAACTGGTCAAACGTTATCAAGCATGAATTTTAGGTACGTCTGTAAATGATTGAAATGAAATAAATCCATCTACGAACAGAACGGGCTCTCGAAAACGTATAATTCGCCTAAATGGACAGGAGTCCCTTGGAGAATAAGGACGAGTTATAATCGCGAGCAACGTGAGAGAGCTCGCTTCTCGTCATTAAATCGCCTAGAACACCAGAGATTGTTCCGACCCTGTTTGCACGGCAACTGAACAAGCAATGAAACGACTGACTGGTGATAATCAACTAATTATGGCGTTCCTCACGGGCCAGAAAACAGAACAATGGTCGGTGTATTGGGATTCTGATCGTGTGCCGGGGCTACATTAAAGGATATGCAGCGTGAGAGCAGTTAATTAACTGCCGTACAATATCAGCCGCCGAGATTAGAAACCATCGACTATCTTCCGGACGGTTTGCTGATCAAGGAACTTAATAAAACGAGATCCCACTTTCAATCGGGATTTCTACGCGCGACTATATGCCAAGCGATCGCGCCTTAATTATTTACAGTATATTCTTACGACCTTTGAGGAAATCTTCGGCGAACTTTGCCGTGTACCATATTGCAAGTTCACTTCGATGCTGAATTTTACAAGCGATGTGCCGGGTGTTCAAAAATTCATGGATCATGGATTATATGGACAGACATGTCTACAGAACTGTTCATTATACATGTTATATGTTTCATGTAAAAAATTGTTGTTAATGTCGGGATTAACAATTGTAATTTAT
The DNA here is from genome assembly GCF_001272555.1 of Dufourea novaeangliae. Classification (NCBI taxonomy): domain Eukaryota; kingdom Metazoa; phylum Arthropoda; class Insecta; order Hymenoptera; family Halictidae; genus Dufourea; species Dufourea novaeangliae. The sequence continues at coordinate 1,098,222 of NW_015374020.1, read as the reverse complement.
ATTAGTAATAACTATGTAAGTTAATTTATGCATAACAGATTAAAACTTACAGTTCGCGGATACTTCTGTGAGTAACTATACTGTATCCTTCAGATTAAAAAAGAAGAAAAATGTGAAAGTCTACGACTATCAGATTAAACACCGTACAAGAATTCTACAGAATCGTTTTTTTTTCAAAACTCCATCTGTACGGAAACATAAATATTCGAGATTTCCCAACGCAAGACTCTAGTTATTCTCGATATCGATTTTCAAGAGCTTTTTATCATCGCCCAAAGTTTGTAATTAACTTCGATTTAATCACCTTGGCCAATTTTTCGAAACCTAACTTCCATGCACGCGTCGTAAAAAGTGGCTGCAATTCGGAAACAAGATCAGACAAGCTCCCGGTTTAAATTAACTTTTTCTATTATTCCAGTGTGCTGATATTAGTTTCTCAAGTTACATCTATCAACCCTCCTCTGGTGAAGGTTGGATATCACCAGACCCCAAATTCAAAACTTTCCTTAGAATAAAATCCCTGAACATATTCTTATAAATATATTCCCCCACTCTACCCTCCTACAAGACTATTGTTTGTGCCACGATGAATCCTTCTTTACATTTGTCATTCTATTTGTACCATAAATAACATTAAAAAATTCTTACACCAACTACGTCTCATACGAATTAACCCTCCACTGCCCAATGTAATTTTGAGATCACATACCAATTTTACCATTATTCATCAAACGGCGATGAATTTTTCCACAATTGACCAATGTAACGCGAAAATACCACTACAGCAGCTCAATTTGAAAGTGCACTGCAGCCCAGCGCGACCTTGAAATCAAACTCCGATTTCAACCGTACTAAAACCTTCAAGAATTAAAAATTTAAGTAGTAAACAATTATTATATACAGACAAGAAAATATTGAAACAATAAAAATCAATTTTGATTAACCATAACTTTAAATCTTAACGGTGTGCTTCGAATGCTTTCGAGCAAAGAGCGTTAACAGGTTAAATGTCCATAGAACCGCGCATAGTTAACATCCGACAGAGTCACGTCACGTCGTTCATCCGGTCGACGTGACGGAAGTGCACTTTCTTCGGCAAACCTGTATCGTTGTCGTTGGCTAAATGCACAGGGTAACGATAACGTCGTCGACCGAGGAGAGTTGTCGGTTCGAATGACAGCCTTTCGAGTGTACCCGTCGACCGGAAGCTCGGGGTTATTGACTCGCCACTCGTGTTCTCTCGCGGTGTTCGGCAGCGTGGTACGTGTCTACGTAAAGGGTGTGCGCGCCCGCTCACTTGCTCGTTCGTTCCAGACAGAGAACGGGATCGGCGCGGTGAGAGGCTTCGAAACGAATAAGAGGCAACTTGAAAGAGCGAGGCCGAGACGGTAACAGGTAGCAGTAGACGACTTTTCAAAAGAGGAATTTCTTCTCCCCGACGAGCATCGAGTATACATCGGCGAGCACTCCAACCCCCGAGATCCGCCTCATCGCGATAATTAACTTTGCGCTAGATTCTTTTTCAACGGGAGAAGGAGGTGGAGGGGCCGATTCATCAGGAGGAAACGATGTTCCTAATAATGGCTGTCACGATCGACTACACACTGGGAGATACGCTTTGCTACCGTTTAGAATTTTTCGTGAGGAATCATAACACTGTTGTGCTTATGCTAACTTCTCAAAAGAAGCAATGATTCTATTTGATATCCATTAGTAGAATTTTGCTCTAAAAATCGAACAGTGAATTTACAAATGTAATGACTGAAATTCTCTCCTTTCAATTTATTATAACATGTGGTCACTTTATCGATAACATGATTCTGCACGATCATATTTCACGTTCCCGACACTTTCTCAATATCATTTTCTCCTCGATATTCACCGTTCTGTGATTGAAACACGAAGGAAAACTGAATTTCCGATAATCCAAATATTGTTATTACTCGTAATTAAACCAGCAAGGTTCGACGTGCAGCCATACGTACGTTCATCATCCTGATCACTACACTGCTAATCAAATTCACGAAATTCCAAATTCACTGCTATTTCGAAATTGACGATTTTTTCGTATGCTGTAATTGCTCGAGTCACCGTTGCGTTCGTACCGGACAAGATCGATGGAAACATCGTGTATGTAGTCTCTCTACACTCGCCCACGCATTTTCCAGGCATAATATAATACCCGTCCCGGCTAAAAATAACCGCCGCCGTCGCGCGCACTATCGATAATCGTTTCCAGTAGCGTCCGCATGACAAACGAGGTCCAGCGAACAAGCGTAATCGCGTGCTTGATAAACGAAACGCCGGGTTAAATTCAATGTCGAGGGGCGGCTTATTGATGCAGCGAAATTAAACGGAAAATTATTACCCGCCCCCTGACCGAGTCCGTTTAAAGGGACAGCGCATAGTGCGATGGGTGGAAAACCCGAAACGCTGGCCTGGGCTGGCTGGTCTCTGCAAATCACCTACGAAATCAAGTTACCGGAGAACAGAGGGACACGGGGGCAAAACTGTAACCGTATTCGAGATCAAACTCGATCGTTAAATTCGCTGCTTTTTTTGTATTTTTTTTCCTTTTTGTTCGTTGACTACGTGTATAAGCTGCGCAAACAGAATCCGTTCGTTAACAACCAAGAACTGAGTGGTAGACTGGCGTCATTGATCGCGTTGCGTATTCGTTCAAGTATCCGTTCACGTTGACACCGAGGCATAGATCGTTGGACGGTGACCGCTGAAAATATATCCGTCGGAATACCCTCGTCTCGTTTGCAGGGATATTTAGTATTTCGCGACCCTTGTGGTCGTCACTGACTCGGTAGAATTGAATTACTGCGTGTGGTTAGCCTGGGTGATCGTACAGGGTGATACTGATTTCCTTTTGAAATGGCTGTCGGTCGTTGGGTCCCTACTCTTTGGGTGTTATTTCGTGTAATAATTGACATTTGATCTGTTCAATTGACTGGTGTGAGATGGGTCGATTTATACGAAATATGTTACAACAATAGTTTCCCTTTTATCTTATTGATTGGTAAAACCATTAAGTATTACTAAATTCACTATGAGGCGTAATTCTCTTAATACCCAAGAACATTTCTATCACCAACTGATAGCAAGATATTTATGGAATTGCATATTTTCAGGTATTTTTACAAAAGCTAGAACCAAGGAAAAAGTGAATTCATTCGTTAAGAGTCACTTACTCAGATCAGAATAAGATAAAAACTGTCGAATCGAACTTTGTAATGACATTCATAATGAATGTCGAAGTAAGTCGATGCCAGAGTGTGGGAAAAAAGAAGAATAAATTCCTTATCGGGTTGAAAGTTAATCGGACAGAGTGCTGTACGCGGCGTACTCGCAATAGAAGAGGCTGAGAATTACTTATACGATCGAGGACGGCGAGTCGAATAGAAAAAGGGAAAAAAGTGAACGTCAACGTTACACGATCGAATAAGCTGAAATAAACGGGATAGAAGCGTCGAGTGTTAAAGTTCAACAAGTGAATATCGGAAATCTCGAAAGCCAGGAAAGACAACCGATTCCGATCGATCGATCGAGGGCATTGCTGCCGGAGAATGTTCCATTAATTACGCGGAAACCTTCAGCTAATCAATGGGTAGTTAGTGGCCAATGGTTGGCTCGCATCAATAATCACTGGCGGACGTGGTAGTATAGTACTGGGCTTTGATGCGCTAATTTACACCACCTGCATTAATGCCCTTGTCCCACTGGTCCGGAACGACGATTGTCTAAGTGCGTGTACGATCCCAGAATAGGTATGCCAAAGACGCCGCGAACAAGACGATATATTAAGGTTAACCGCTGTGTATATTCGTGCCACCATAGACACCGTTTATGCTCAATTTATCTCCCGTCAGACGCGTGCATCCGCGAAAACTCGAATATAAATTGTCCCCGGTAAAATTCTCGGTATAACAGTACACGCTCGCTGCACAATTGCCCGAGAAGTCTTGCGAATCACAGTAGAGCCTCTCGTATCCGAACAGCCATTATTCGAATAGCCTAATATTTTAACGTTCTACTATGCGAACGTTCTGTTACCTGAACAGAATGTCTTCCAGCAACAGATGCTTTCTCTCCTGTTGCAAATATGTAATAATGAAAGATTATTACTCATTTTAATTGGATTCTAGTAGTGATTTAAGTTGAAGAATTTCTGAAATTTAGCAGCTGAGAAAATATGGGATCCATAAATATTGAAACAAACTGTCAATTTTCAAGAAGTTTAGTTTTCGAAAAATGATTATTCTATTATCCGACAATATTTTTATCCGAACACTTGTGACTCTACAGTCAATTGCACAGAAGTCCAGAACAATATGTTAAAGAAAAAAAACAAAAAAAGTAACAAACTACAGACCTTTCAGCGACTTCTCCAGCGACAGTCTTCCTCCGTGACCAATAAACACCACAAGTAATCGAGCACTCACGATAGACACTGCACACGTTTGCGAATCAACCACTCGCGCGAATTCGACGAACGAAAAGAACGACGGTTATTATACTTCTACCCGGTCCGTTATAAATACCCCGTGTAAACGTCTCGGTGACACTGGGCTGTTCTCCCCTCCATCCCTCCCACACTCCATGTTCCGGTACTTCCGCGGCTTCCGTTCTCGAGTAGTGACAACGGTGGAAACAATGAACAAGCCCGGGCCCTTGCCGCGGCAAACTTTTCCTTTTGTCCCAGTAACGCACGAGGTATCCAACCGCCGCCGTCGTCGTCGCCGCGTGGCGAACAAAAAGAAGTTCTTGCTCGGTTTACGACTAAACAATACTTTTATCTTTCGAAATACGCAGGCGTCGAGGCGACGGGTACCGAAGGGGGGAGGGTGGTTGCGACCGAAAGCCCCGGGGGTCGCCTAATTAAATTCGCCACGGAGAAGGGAAAGCTAAATGGGCTGCTCGCGCCACCGCCACGCGACGCAATAAACTTGTAAACGACGAAACAATGAACACATCCGCGCCGGCTACGAATTGTTAAGTTCATTAACGAGCTACGCCGACGTGCATCTTTAATTAATTCGTTCCAAAAGGGGGTCGTGTAGAATTGTTGTTATCCGACCGTCCAGGTCTATCCGTCAGGTTTTCGTTTAGCTACGGACCAGGTATAATAATAATCAGCGTTTTCTTTCTTTAGATTCGCATCCCGCTGGGTTTCTCTCGTTATATGACCGTGCTAATTATAGTCTGTTGCCGTGGCGATAAGAAGATGCCACGTGTTTCATAATGCTCGGAAAATATAGATTCAGGATTAAGGTTTACGACGGTAATTTGCGCGTCGAGTTCGCGTTGTTGCGCTTATGGAGCTCGCGGAGATGGTATTGCGGTGTCGTTCTGGTGAACGGTTGATGCATTATGGAGGAGGGATTATTTATAATTAACGTTTGGAGACCGTGGAGATGTAGATCTTCGTGGAAAAATTGTTGGATAATTACAATAGGTATGTGTACCTCGAACAGGGCTACCAGATTGGGCGGTTTTTCACAATTCGGTCGACTTTTGTACTAAAATTACAATTAATTTTTTTAAGAAATCGCTAATATATATTATATTAGTTTTTCTCCGCGGCTTCGCTCGCGTGGATATCGAGAATTTGGAAAAATTATTTCTCAAAGAAAATTTTGAAATTGAATTGTAAAAGAAGGAATTAAAAAAGAAAAATGGATATATATTATATTCATCCCTGTGTATTCGAACATCTTTTCGCACCCTGAAGATGAAGTTTCACAAAAATCCTGAAGTTGCTTCCCAAGCGTTTGAATAAGTAGCATTTTAAAGAAAAGGAGTAGGATATCTCATCGGGACTAAGAGATAGTAAAGATTCGCAGAAAATACATTTTACCCCTTTTCACCCCTTCTTTGGTGGATGCAAAGATTTCTACGTTAAATAGTAAGAACTGAGTGTTGCTGAGTCAGTCAGGACTTCTCTTATATACAGATATATTTTTCTAGACATAATTCACAATTTTCAATTTAAAAAATCCTGCGTTAACAGTACCTTTAAGATTTTTTTTACAATACTATTACGACTTCAGGCGATTCTAGATAACTGGATTTGCGAGAATTTCATGAGAATTCTGACTCTAGTGACTTCAAAAGGAGTCCATATTATACTTTAAATTGCAATATGTAATTTTTACAAATTACTCCCGTAATTTCAGTATTTAATGTCCACTCTGTATGCCGGGACCGCGCGTTAAGAGCGCAGGAGATCTGAGAAAATGAAACCGGAAGGAAATATACAATTTTTCCAGGAAACCGTCCACTCCGCCATTAATGTCGTACAACGTTCAGCACTCACGTCCGACGACATTTATAGAGCAATATACAGGCTATTCATGAAAAAGGTTTAAGTGCAAAGAAATACCAAACTTACAAAAAACAGTAGAAACAATATTCCTCGGTTAATGTAACAATCAATTAATTTCCTTCGGCGAGTAAAATATTACCGAAACGATTCGAATAAAACCCAACGCAGCACAACGATAAAAGAAAACTGAAACGCAAAATCCCGCGAAGAACCTAATAAGACCGTATTTCCTGCCGGGGACTCGTCATCCGGCCGATCGGCGTTTTATTCCCGTCAATTCCGCTCGGCGAAATTTCACAAAAGAAGCCTCTCTCCGCACTCGAGACAGGGGAAACGACGGCCAAGAAGTCTCGAAAGTTATAAAGCACGATTCGGTCGATGGCTACATGAATCAGGCCATTATCATGCAAACCTTAGAAAATCGAACGGTATCGGGAGACAATATTGCGCGTCGGTGGAGCAACGGGTATCGGATAGGCGGGTTGTATCGGTGGGTGAACGGAGAGAAAAGGAAACCGGAATGCCACGAATTTCGTTCGGCCGTGGTTCACGACAACGATGGAGCTTCACCGACAGGCCGAGCAATGGTATCGTAGTGTGGTCTGATAAAGGAGAACGGCCCCGATATTGGTCAGACAGTGGAATGCCCCCCGTGTTCGGGGTCGGACAAAAAGATTTCTCTCTGTACCCCGTACGCTAGTCTCGTCAGCCTTATATGGACCGTCGTCGAGACGGTGAGTGGGGCCAGGAAGGAGGAAGAAAAACGTCGAAAGAAATTAAAAGAAGAGTCAAGCAGATCGAAAGATTGCGATTGCTGCAACTACTATTAAGCGTCAATAGTCTGACCCTCATTGTCACGATCAGACGTTCCCCGCAACACGAGAGCCACACGCTAGCTTCATCCTTATCCGACTGTCCTGGGTCCGAGAACAAGCCAGTAAATTGAATTTCGGAGGGGGACGAACAGAGATGGAGTATCGAACACGCGTGTGGGGAAGAGAAAGGTGGTGCCCAAGCAGGTGCGCGCGAACGCGGACGGTGAAAAGAAACGAGATCGAGGAGCAAGCGAACCGGAGAGGGAAACCGAGGGCAAGAAGCTAGGTCGTCCAGGAGCGCGAAACGTTCGTTTCTCTTCGCAATTCAGCCACTTAATCGACGCGAGGATTGTGAAAACAAGAGGGGTGGTGTGTTATCGAGCGGGGTTAAACGAATTTCCTCTCCGTAGCGTACACGCGCGCGCGAGCAGTTATGGTTCGAAGACCGTCGGACGAGAGAAGAGTCGGATTGCCCGACCCACGACACCGGTTTCTCTCTATTTGTCGAATGAAATACGGGAGAATTCGGGCCCGAGGTGGCCGCATAAAACGTGCATTATTCTTGACGTTTTTCTTGCACGCGGATACCCTGCCGGGGACTCCGAGGGCGCTAAGCAAATCTATCCCCATCAGACGCAGGAGGACGTATCCACCCCTCTGTTGCCTGGCGATCCTTCTCGAGCCGCATAAAGGACGAGAACTGGAGGTATCTTCGAAGAACAATGAACCGGTGATTCTCAATTGTGTGCAGTGCTTGTTATCGCGAATCTTGTGGTAATATTTATCTAGCATGATTCCTGACGAAAATTGAACTCTGGTAGAAATGTCATTCGTCAAAATTAAGACGACATTCCCTATATATCTTCTTGTTAACTCCCTGTAACTCCCTAGTTAATACAAATGTGGGACACTTTCACAGGGTAAATTCAACATGCCAAACTAACACGAGAATCAGGAATGATGAAATTACATTCGAGGCTCGAATGAAATACAAAACCTAATTTCAATAGAGAAAAGTAGAACACTACGTAAACTATTATTCAAAAGACCAAACATTTGTAGTAACCCTTTATACAATAGTAATCGTTACCCTTTAGTGGAATAAAATTTCCCCAATCTTTCTACGTCTCCCGTTAATTCTGCAATCTCAAAAAAATAACCCTCCATTTCCAATCCATGTCCAATACACCTAGAAAAAAAAAATCTATCAAACGATAATACGACACGTTCCTCGAACAAAGCTCAATGTAGAACGCGATTCCTCGGAGGAACACCACCGACGATGTACACGTGAAATTAGTCAGAGCGGCGTGAAAGGGCGCCGTAGCCCTGAATCCCGCGTAATGCAAGAATTTTATGCATATTAATCCGCGTCACTTGGACCGGCACGAGAGCATCGCGCCTGCATGAATATGCATCTGGCGTAAATATTGTTTTTTTCCGCGCCTCCTATCCCCACCGCCGCCACTCACCTTCCATCCTTTTTTGCCACCCCCGAGAGGGTGGAGGGGGGCGTTGACGGACGTGTTAGCCGCCACCACCACTGCGGTTTTCTGGCCGCGGTTGTCTCCGCGGCGAAACGTACGTACACGTCGGAACAATGGGACCGCGGAGCGAAACAATCGGGGGCCGGCCCGCGTGACGCACTTCAACCCTCTTTTGCCGCGGCTCGCTGGAATCACGTATGTACCAAATGAACCCACCAGCTACAGCGGCGTTCCCCTCCTTCCCCCACCCCTGTCCGTGGACCATTTTTGTTTTTAATATCTCCCGTCCCACGTGGGAACAGGGAGCCAGAGTCTTTTATTTTCATTCGAGAGCTAGACCTACCCCCGGCCGTCCGCGGCCGCTCTTTTCACCGGCGAAACCTTTTATTTGTCAGCCGTGTTTCCGCGACTCATCCGACCGGCACGTATGTTACGCGATATTTAATTCCCCGCACCGGTTGTCTCCTTGAATTTCGCGTGGAAACGTTGCGGTGGACGTGCCCTGCGAATGGACGACGAGACAATTGATGGAGAAGATAGACCGACATGGTAGAATTTTTTCCAGGGATCGCGGATTTGTTTCTGACACCGTGGAACCACAATTTTTCCTGGGAATTGTATGCGGGAGGTCTCTGCGAGAGGAGATTCTATTGTTAATTTTCCACAGAATAGTACATATATATCGTACCGATGGAAATTACACTAACATCTTTACTCGGATAATAAATGATTCATATCATTTCATAATATCAATTCAACCTAAATCCACGTTTACTAACTTAAGTGTCCAGTGGCTCGTGAACAATAGCGTGGGTCAATTAAAGGGTTTAATTGGTATTAGGTAATAATGGCACAATGACTTACCGAGAACAACGAGCTTCACAGGTTTGCCGGCGAGAATCTTCCCCTGGTCGTTCTCTAATGTACAACCCCATATACCGTCGTCTTCCAATCTAACGTTGTCTATATGCAACGCCGCTGTGATAGAATCGCCGATATATCTGTGTCCAGTTCCACTCATCTCCGTTCTCGTGTTGATTGTAATCATATCCACCGGACTTCCCTCGTGAAGCCATGTTGCAGGCCGTATTCTGTAGCTCCTAGCAACGGAGTTCGTGCCAATTAGTGAATTAATTCGCCTAGAACCATGCCTACAACGCGTGATTATTGTCAATTTCATGTCAACTTTGTCATCGAATCATTCTAACCCCTTGCCTTATAACATCGAGTCAGAGACGTAGTGACGATTTTAAAATAAATTTAATAAACCTGTATATTCTTACAAGATATTCGAGTAATTTTGCACAAAGCGGGATGCGAGTACTTAAACGTTAATATTTGACTTTTAGGGTAAAGGCACCCTTGCAATAAGGACAGATATCCTTTTGTTCCCGAGAAATTTTTGACAGTAAAGTAATTCCAGACACCGCAGTCGTAAACGAAAATCGTAAGGGACGGGATTAATGCAATGAATCTGATTCTCTGTTATAGACGAACTTTTAAACCCCTTTCTATCGGTTATCATGAATCTTTATAAATCAAGGTTAGATCACAATTAATAGTCGTTCTTCCCGGTAAATTTCAAAACGATCCAATTCATTATTATAATCAGAGCAATTAAAGTATCTAAAATTACTCTACCCCTATTCGAAATATCCGTATTAATCGGTTTCTAGCTCTCAAAAAAAAAAAAAAAAAAAAAAAAAAACGAAATGAATGAAACTTTCTCAATTCACTTGGTTCGAGCACTGAAAGGACTCCACTTTCAAGGAAATCGTACACCCTCTTCTCGAATGAAAAGGTGAAGCGGTCGATGTATTTTCAACGTATGTAGTAGACGGAGGTTCGTAGTGGACGCGTGTAAGGAACGAAGTCGTAATGAATCTTCCAAGATCCGTTCATGTACGTTTCTATTTGTCAATAACCCTAAATTACCTGGCCCCGGGCAGCAGCAGCCTCGAGTAATTTCCTTCCAGCTCGCACGGTAGTATGATCTTGCTGTGAGGTTTCACCACCAGCTCCGACGGTGGCTTTGACGGGGCGGCGGCAGCTGTATCTAAGGAGACCGCTGGAGCATTGGTTGTAGCGGAGGAGCTGGTAGACCATAAGTCCTCTTCGGGGGCTAAAAGGGCCGCGGGCTGCGCCACGTCGTCGGACAGAGAAATCAACGTCGAGCTGGACGACGGCGTTGTGCTCGTGGTGCTTGTCGTGGTTCTTCTAGCACGTCGGCCACCCTCCTGTCTGCCTCGAAGGGTGAACACACCGGCCTCGTTTACCGATCCTGGAACAAAACGAGACATTTGTCACTCCGTTGTCAACGTTCCGATGTTCAATGGAGACCTCTCGCTCCACTTTGAAATATACGCGCTTGGACTCGTCTGTATACAGAGTGTCTCACAGAACTTGAAAATCTCCAATATCCTCGCTATTTTTTACTGTTACACAAAAAAATATAGGTAGAAGAAATCGTTCCTTTGTGACTCTTACGGTACTGTTCCAGACAAATTGACTCGAAGCAAATATTTGAGTCTTAATTAGATTTTTCGTTACAGAAATTTGTAAGTATATTAAGACTAACATAAATTGTATAGTATAGTAATGTACATAATATATAGTACAATTTAGTATAATACAGTTTATCATAAAATCCGTTATATTGTTGGGTTTGGTAGTTCTAGTGTAAATTTGACATCGTGTAGCTTACATATATTATAACCAATAGTAATATAATAGTTTGTTGAACAATGCACAAGGGTGAAATGAGTAAATATTTCTACGAAGAAATATTTTTTCAAGGTTATATTTTTCGAGATTTTAAGGTAATCAAGGTTACCATTAATGGGATATATTTTCTGTATTTTATTGTTATAGTTGACAAGAGAACGAGTTTAGGTCTGTATGATTTAAAGCCGAGACTTTGAGGAGACTGTAAGAACGACGATGCTTCTCACAAGCAGCGTCTCTTCTTGTCTAAATGGTATTTCCAACGGTTGGTCGATTTTACCGAAAACTGTCTATCAGGTTCGGTCGACCGGGGCTGTACGAGGAAAACTAATTATGACTTCGATGGACCGCAAATGGCTATAACTACCTAGCGAAACTACGGCACCCTGTCGACCCGTCTCTGCCCATCCTCTTATCACAGACTCCATAAACCGAGGAAGAAGATAATGTTTACCGTTCAACAAATGACGCCGGCACAGAAACTTCACAATACCGAAACGTTCCTCTCCGACGATCGCTACCTTGTTCGCAACAAATAATTATCATCTCCTGCGCTTCGTCTTGTTTACACGTGAATCGATCATCAACATGAATAACAGTGTTGCACGATATAACTAAGATCCTCATCTGTTAAATTACATGACTGGCGACTCGCGTCTTTCACGGTGTTACTTGACAAATTGGTGCAGACTACTGATCCGCATAGAAACGAAATATTTTCACTTTGTTTATAACTTCGAAACCATACGCAAGTCATACATCTTTGATTTCAAGAACCACATAAAAAATTATTTTAAAATTGTATTTATAAATAATACAAATCTGACTGGTAGGATGTCAAGGCTATTCTAAGAAACTGTTCCAAGAGCCACGTTGATATAGTACCTGCTCGAGTAATATTTTCGAACTAAAAAATCAAACTTTCTTCTTACCAACGAAACAATTCTACATGTAACATCTGTGAGACTTCAGGTAACAACCACAATCGTTAATGAATTCTCTATTCTCCTTCCAAAGAGCAACGAGATAGCCCACTTTCGCGAAGTAATTCGATCCCGTGTGAACCGGTGGCCCAAAAACAACGCTGGTAGAAGAGACCCCGGGTACTTATGACACGATCGCGATATCGTTCAGCGTCGAAACGACCCGTGTTCATCAACGTTCGCCGTTGGTACACCCAACTAGTTATACATCCATCGAGTGGATGTTGTTCGACGTTGATGCATGCATTATTCAGCCGGTGTGTCCATTCATTATTCATGTCATGATCAATGGATGTCAACAGACCTGCGATCTGTATCTGAATACGTCATCGTGACGGAAAGCGAAAGCGGCGCGTTCGCGCTTGGCCGTTCGAGCGCGTCCGCAGCGACAGGTCCCCGCGAGCGAGCTCGCTCGTTGGCCGAGTCATCGGCGAACTATCAGACTTTCCGAACGTTCGCGGAACGACGCGGCCACGCTCGACTTCCTCACAATAGCAGATTAACTGGCAATCCAATGGATCTAGTTTCTACGCGGGGGATCGATGGGGTTAACAAACGGACGCGTTAATTGGGAAATCCTAACCCCCCCCCCCCAATCCCGCTCATGGAAATGTATAACCGGGAACACGTTATTGGGACTGAACCGTTCGTTAGGTTCTATGGCGCAGGAGAGGATAGGGGGATAAACGAGAATTGATCCGAGTAGCGCGTTGAAATTGATTATTTTCGCGGACAGACGTATTTCGATTAAAACTCTTCGCCATTCGGAGCTAACGAATCCTTTGGAACTGTCATAAGACCTATCAGACAGCTTCAATTTAGAAATTCCAGGCAAAATTCTGTATTTATGATTTCTTTTGTTGTAAAGATAAATTCTGTATAATTAAATATCACGTAGATCGGTGGATCTACTGAACCCATTGAATACCAACTGATAAATAATGAGTTAAATTAGTAATTACTATAAACTAACAGCATCAGCATTCTATTCACGATATCCTCTGAACATCCGATAAAGTCCTTCCAATTATCGATCTCTCCAACAATCGATTTTCGTTTAACAACCCACCTGATAATCGACGTTCTACCTAGTAGAATTCCCTCCAAATCCACAGAAAAAGGCGCTTAATATCACCGTCACATTCTTCCCTTCGAACAACCAACTAACATTTCCAAACGATCCCGAGATCGTTCATTCGAACAGACCGAGCACCCGTTTAAATACACCTTCCTCGTGTTCTCGTGGAACGGTGGTCTGTAGAACGGTGCTGTAACAAATTCGAACAGATATATATATATATATATATATATAAATTCGCCCTGGTGGAGTCGGTTCTCCTTAACCGGTTTTCTTTACGGCGCCATTAAACCTTGAAATAAGTAGCTATTAATGCCTGTGACTGAGGCGGAATCGTATAGCCGGCGGGGGTTGGCGGCGACGAGAAGAAGTTTCCCAAAGTTCCGGCAGTATCACATGCGTTTCGCGAGACAAAGTTTCATCCCCCACTTCCCTAGTGGCGGTGGGTGTAGCTCGTGAAACGTTCGACAAATCTAGTATTCCGGGGGATTAAAGACGAAGTCGAGTTTCCGCGATCCCTCTTCGCAAATTACCGGAATTCCCCCGGGCGAACTCGCATATATCACGTTTGATGCGTCGCGAACAAAGGAAATCGGAACGAAAAGGGGTTTTCGGTTTGTGGAACGGGGTGCATAGTAAGGGTAAAAGAAGGGGATGTTACCAACCAAGTAAGGGTAGGTCGGACTCGCGAATCGTGTCCTCCAAGATTTCAGACGGTTCGAGGAGCGCAACGGAGTTTCGGGAAGGACTGAAAAGTAGTTTATCCAGTGACACGAGGTGACAAATCCTCTTAACCGCTTTACAACCCCTCGCATTGTCGCGACTCCCATGCATATATGCAAACGTGCCCGCATATAAAGACGTCACGGCGGCGCGTCTTTTCGTTTTCGTATCCCGTTCCAATTCACCGTGGATCCTACATACTTTCGTACCATTTCCGTTCGTTTGCTTGGTGTGGAGCCGCAGCTTATCTCGAAGCGAGAAGTAACGAAGAAACACGCGGTAAGACGCGTTTGCCACCCCCCGACATGTTCGGGGGTCTTTATAATTTTATGGATGATTGTAAGCTACGTTCCTCTCACCCCTTTCATCCCCCTCTGTCGCGACGCAAACAACAGCTTTTCTTAAGAATTTTACGACGGCTGTAAATGTCCCTGGTCGCGTTTCCGAGGATACCCCAGCTGGAAATGGGTTACCGTAACTAGGTTGGCTACGGGTTTTTGATTAATGAAAGAAAGCCTGGACTACTCCGTTTATCGACGTCTAATGCTACACGACAACCCCCAGGAGGATTTGCCGGTGACAGATTCTACGATTTTTAATTTATCCCCCGATGATTTTTACGGGTCTGATGTAAACGGCACCCAGGTACCGCGAACCGAAATCTATCGGATTGCGGTCACTTGCGATACCCAAAAGTTATTTGTACCGATCGTTTCGACTCCCGATCGAGTAGCTACGATGGTTCGAGCGTCGAGAATTAATGTCGGTGGTTCGAGCCACACGCGAAGTTTAATGGTACCGCTGCTCGAAGTTTATCGGTATTGATTTCCTTAAGTCTGGAAGTCATCGATATTGACTCTGGGCCGACTGGTGTCGATATCCGAGACCACGTAACTCGTTGGTACCAAATACAACTGAGTTCCACAGTTCTGTAACATATATCGCAGTTTCTTTACATATTCTATTGATTTCTTTAACTCTGGAAGTGATCTATACTGACTCAAGACCG
Organism: Dufourea novaeangliae; assembly: GCF_001272555.1. Taxonomy (NCBI): domain Eukaryota; kingdom Metazoa; phylum Arthropoda; class Insecta; order Hymenoptera; family Halictidae; genus Dufourea; species Dufourea novaeangliae. The sequence continues at coordinate 1,083,069 of NW_015374020.1, read as the reverse complement.
AGTGCTCTTCATATCCGAGACCAAAGTACTCGTTGGTACCAAACACAACAGAATTCCCCCGAACTGCAGCAGACGTCGCAGTTTCTTTAGAATCAACTTGAATCCCCTTCTTTGCGCATTACTCCTTCGTCCAAGATACCCGAAACTTTCTGCAAGCTTCAAGTATACCCGGACGGTTGTCGAAAAGCCCGCGAAACGCCAGCAAAGAAACTCAAACCATGAAAATAGTTGTTGGAAATTGTCCAGAGAGAAAGGGAAAAGAAGAAAGAAAAGCAAGGGAACGAGAGCAAAAGAAACAGTGAAAACGTCAGTTTTGTGTGTATAAAGCGGTAAAGATCATAGACCGAGTCCCTGGAGCACGTCTACGAGAAAAATAAGAAATATAAACTCCGGGCGAGGGAAGGAAAAACGAGGGGCTCCAGGGGGGGAAGAATTGAAAGAACCAGGAAGGAAGAATTCAGTGGTATGGATGTATATATAGTGTATATGGCCGAGGGAATTTATCTTTCGTGGAATTCACAGCACGAACGTCTTTGATGGCGACCGGAGTGATTCTCGGCCAACCCACACCTCCTTCTATCTCTACAATCCCCACCCCCACCAGTTCTCCTCGTTCCGATCCTCTAATCTCTCTTCACCCTTTACTCCTATCCACGGTGTCATCCTGTACTAAGCCCCCTGTAATACCCTCCACCACGGAAACAGTTAAGGTCCAGTATTCGTTGTTCCGGTCCCCTTTTGCCTGGGCAAGTCCAATCACTACGACGCACCATACTCAAAACGATCGATCTAGGTGAACGGAAAAGTAAAAATTTACCTTATAATTGCTAAAAGGAAACTTGTCGGTCCGTTCTACGAAAAACACACGATGATTGGTACCGATGGAACTGTTTAAAGACAATTAATATTCACGAATAGATTACAGGGAATCTTCGATGAGTGTTCGAAGACTTCTGGGAACTGAACATTAAATATTTCATAAACTAATGACGGTATGCGGCTGAAACAAATACCACTGGGTCCAGAATTCCAAACTCGATCACTGTGCTGAACCTCATTAAAATGTCATCGTTACACCTGGAGACCTCTCCTTGTCAGTGCCGAGGAGCCTTTGAACACTTTATTGTGCTTATTATTTTTTGATCGTCTGATTCGACTACTTCGAGTACCGCAGGACGATTTCGTTAATTCGACTCGACCAGTAATATACGGCGTGGCGTTATTCATGGGAAAACTGAAAAGAAGATGATTTACGTGCGTCCATTCTAGTCCTGCACAAGGAAGCACGAGGAGGAGCAACGCGAGGATTTTCGTAACGGGTCGGATTATACAGAATATTCTTTTCCCATGAATCGTATCCCATCGAGGGAAAGATTAATCTTGCTGGATGAATACTTCACATTCCACTCGTACGGGATACGAACGTTGCTTGGTGGAAAATAAAGAAAACGGAACATGTTTTAAAAAACCACTTGACCTAATAAATCGATCATAATTCGTATCGATATATCGTATACTCATGGATGTACCTACTTGGATAACGTCAATATTGAAGTTCTTGAGTTCGTTACCGTAGACAAGAGTCGTTTTGGTTGATTCACATTGCCAGCAAGCATTAGTTGTATTGATTCTACAAATGATTGTATACCGAAAGAATCGAGACAATTACATATCTGGAAACGTAAATTCATTTTGCAGTCACCAGCAATAGAGATTCTGCTGTACCGATAAAATTCCTCGTATCGGATCGGGCTACGTTCGGCAAATACGATGGAATCAGGTGCAGGTAACTAGAAATCGTTGCCATCGATCGCGCCGATAACCGTTACGGTCGGTGACCATAAACATCCGGCGCTATCCGGGATCCATTTTGTTTTTAAGCACTATCGGTACGTTATGAACCCTTTTGGTCTCTTACTGCTGATCGAACTACACTCGAACCGAAGACATTCTGCCCTTTACTTCGTAGTAACTGTTACTGTTTCGATTCCTCCCTTGAACTGCATGCCGGCACTGAACAAAATTGAGTTCGTGAGTATAAAGAATCGCAGCTTTCCAATGGAATTTTTTTACTGGCCTCGGGAGCAGGTGGACGTTCCCAAAGTGCTTCGAGAAACAGAACAGCCTTACGAAGAGCAGGCTATAAGCCTGGTAAGAAATTTGTGAATTAAAATTAAAATATCGCTGCAGTATGCAGTGATTCTGAATGGAAAAGTGTGAAAAATGGAATAAACCCATTTTTAAACATACCTTTGAGCATTAGAAGTTAGCAAATAAAGATTTCTCTGTACCTGTATAAATACAAATAACAAATTTTTTATATATTCCTACTTTAAACAAAAAATTTGTTTTGTCAATATGCTCGACATTGATATAATTTATTCATAAAACAACGTTCATACAAAGTGTGCTTCACCGTACCTACAATACCAGAACACTTTCATTTTCCATTCTACTTGTCCGACCACATATGGACCCAGTTCCCTCTGACTGACCACATACGGACCCTGGACTGGTTGTCTTACCACATACGGTCCATATTTCACTTGTCTGGTCGCACACGATTTCCACAAAACTGTACTCACGAATACTTATCACCATTTAATGAATTCTCTTGCTTCCATTATAAAACACGAGTTTCCAAACGAAAATTTCTAAAACATGGCCTCATCGTCTTCCAAGTCTAACATCTGTTACACGTGTCTAATACATTTTCGCGATATTATCGTCTTGTTGTGTACCTATAGTATAATATAAAACCCTAATTTAATAGTTAACGAAATATAATATCAAATCACTTAATGATTCCAACAACGTTGGTGAGTGAAATAATTGTGAAATAATTGTACTACTTCAAGAGACCCACCGCACGAATTATGGACAATATAATTGCATAAACCGCATAATTATGAATGTTAATAAATTCTATGTATCGCTGGACTTCTTTAGTTCCCAAGTCTCTTTTAGCAATAGATTATACAACACATTGTTACCTACAATTGACTAATTATAACTGGATTGTATACTAAAGGGTTATATACCCGTATATCAATAAATAAATAAATAAATACAATCCGAGGGGGCGAAGCCCTTCGACCATCCGTAGTTCCATTAGCGTCTGGTCGCGCAGCCGACCGGATTGCTCGGGATTCTAATCTGACCGCAGGGCATGCCTTCTAATATAGATAGGCTTGATTAATTCCGCGGGCACGCAGTAATGCGTGTGATCCCCGCGTGGCCGTGATCCGTACGCGATTACAGCGGTGTACAACGTTGTCCCGTGACCGATCCCAGTCCCGATCCAGGACCGGTCGCGGACGACCGTCTGCTGTTTACGCGGAAAGGGATAATGCTCCCACGCAGAGAACGGCTGCCAGACTATGCAGATTAAATTGGAGAATCGTTCTGGCCAGACGGTTATATCCACTTCCCCGTGCTCGTAAAAATCAGAGTACGACAAACGCGAGAGGATGGGAGCCGATGATCTCGCATCGACCGCCCCTTCAACGATTATCGAGTGCCTCTTCCGTGGTACTCGCGGACAGGCGCTAATTGGAGGGTTACCAGCGGCAAACACGTTCGATTACTCCACGGGGATGGATGGACGGATGCTGTGCAACGATCCTTTTGCAGGTATGGATGAATTACCGACGCGAACAATGTTCAGGAAAATCGATTTATTCGGTTGGTCGCACGGTGGTAAGGAATTTGCTAGAAATGACTGGAAGAAATCGGTTTTGGACAGTGAGAGATTGAGTATTGGGCGGATATGAATAAGTTTATTATTTAAATGAAGTGTGTCGAATAAGAAATTAAAGACATAGAGTGTTTCGCCCTAAAAGGTCAATTTTTGTAATGAAATATATTATTTCTTGAATGAGTAGACACTTGGTAAACAATTGTTAAAATATAACGATCTTAGATCCTACCACTTTTAACTATATTATTCGAATAAAATTATGCCCAACTCTGGTATGGGGTTGTGTTAAGATCCTTTTAAAGTTCAGGTCCTAGAAGTTTGATCTGAAATAGATTTATACATATAATAGCAAAATAATATATTCACGACACTATGATTCTCGTTGCATTAACTGTCAAAAAAAAAAAGAAAACAATTCCTGCACTTGCAACCTCTTCAAGTAAACCCGACTCGTTGCAAAGGGTCAATTCGTGCACTAACGTTTCCAACCGCGCCGCGATATTCCAAAGTCTAACCAGACCGCCGAGAACGCCACTTTTTAATTTAAACTTAAAACAACCGTACTACCTGGAAACTGATTGCATAAAGCAATAAGCAAACGGAAAGTCGGCAGTACGTAGAAAGAATGCATTAGCGAAGGAGGGCTGCGAAGTGCGCAATCGCGCGTCGTCCTTTATCTAGAACGGCCAACAACGAAGAAGGTTCATACCCACTACCGAAAGATAACTGGATGGTTTCATTTATATTTACTGGAAAAAAATGGTTCTTCAATTTTTACGGGGCTTTTCTGTTTCTCTGCCAGTTATACCGGTAATTTCAGGCTGGCCGTGTGCCACGATCACATCGCCGCAGGAAAATCTCTGTCCAAACACTGCCCAGCCTGCCCCTCCAAACGTACACATAGGCCTGACGTTCGAGATATTGAGTGATTGATACACTTTTCGAGCCGGGCTTACCGGTCTCGCAAGTTTCCTGAAGCTCCGCCAAGAGCTTCGGGTACCCCGGATGCCGAATGTGCCGAGTCCAGTATCCGATGCCAAGCCGGAAATCACCGCCGAACCACTGTTCCCGTAGATCGGAAAAGAACCTCGGCAGTGACCTGTGCGCGCACACCTCTATCTTTAATTGTTATCGTCGTGTATCCACCATTTTTGCGTTACCAACGTGACCACTCTGCTTGGAATCGAGATCGATGGGAACTAAAATTGTTTCTATACTAAGGAGGAACATTTGCGAACTACGTCACGTTAGTTCTAAGGAGTACATAGTTATGTGTATAGGGAATCGAATACGTAGCTTTCCTTATCGTCGTAGTTTTAAGTATTGAAGTCGGGAAAGTGGGTGAAAAATGTTCGTGCTTTCGGAAGTTTTTATGGTTCAGAGTATCCGGGGATGTGATGTTTGGTTTGTACGTGAGCAACCTTACAACGTTTTTTAGGTTCAGCTGTGGTAGGTACAGAGATGTTTATAATCGAATCTTTCCGAAAAAATGAACAGGTTTTTTTCGATTTACCAATATTTTGTGATAATATGAAGAGTTTCGAATAAGGAATAAATAATGTAAAGAATAAACGTGGAAACTCTTATGTTTGTAATAAAATAATATTACTTGTTGAATGAGTAGGCACTTGGTAAGAAATCATTATTTTCTTTAAGTGTTTAAAGGTCAGTATGACGATCTTAGGTACAGCTCTGGTATGCGGTTGTACTAAGACTCTTTTAAAGTTACAGTTTCTACTTAATTTTCTATTATAGAATTGAGAACAGGATAATTTTATAATCCAACTGTTAATAGTGCGACTTCATTAAATTCTGCTCTTGTTGAATGAACATAGTGCATTAAGTACGAAAAGTACAGAGAGTGCTTTTGAGCATTTCTTAAGATAAAATTCAGGTAGAAAAGTAGGAGATACGTAGAAAAGTAAAAGCGATGCACTACATCCTGAAAGCTTAGCAGACACCAAGAAGTCAATTTTCCCATTTAAACGAAAACCTAATTCCTCTACGATGGTACAAAGAAACTACCTGTCGCCGTGTCGCTCGTTCACCGACGAAAAAATCCAATTCGAATGCAACAGAGTCTCCTCTCGTTTCCCGCGTTCTATACGGGCGACTAATAGATTTACCACCGGGTAGCATCCCGTGGGAGTATTCCACGAACGAGAACCCTCTCCGTCCTCCTCATCCTCGTCCACGTCGTCAGGCCTGTTTCTGCCAGCACGTGTTTTAGTACGACCAGTTTCATTTATTTACAGAGGGTCTCAGATGCCCACGTTTAGTCACGGACTACCGATACCGATGAAAGATTGATTAAAGCTGAGCCACCGCATAATGGGAGCACTGCTTTCCACTTAAGATCAGGACCATCCCGCCGTAACGGCTGCAGCTCCACGTCCGGTCAGGAATTCCTCCACCTGCCACTTAATAACAGACACTCTTCCCCTATTACGATTGAATGCAAGGGTGTGTACAGGTTGGACAAAATCATTGGAAACGATGTACTCCAATGAGTGATTTATTACACAGAAGGGACAATATAAGTGGAATCACCCAAATATGTACATTCCCATCCGCAGGTTTGGAGCATCCATTAATCTTTAAAACAACCTTTCAATTGTCCGTACAGGTACGATGTTAACAACCTTTCCCCAATCCAATTCTCCTATAGTATGCGAACGCCGCTTAACTCGCAATTAAAACCGACCGTAATTTGACGCGTTGGCCGGAAGTTACGCTGGCGTTTCTTTCCTCGAGTGTCCTCGACGTCTTCGTTAACAGCAATTTGTTGGAGGCCCGGTTACGATCGAAAGTCAGCAGAAATTGACGTCGCCCCCCCTATCGAGGTCGTTATTCTCTCTTTCGTCGAGGCCTACTACGAGGATCCGTTAAATCACCCGGTACCACGAGCGACTGACGTTATTAATGAGGCACTAATAGCGGCCGTGCAAGGGCCACGTTTCGTATTCCCGGCTCGACCCACACTCATCGTTCGCCACTTAACCGATAATTGTTATCGCGGGCCGGGTGTACCCAGAGTCCCCGGGGCATAAATCGGACGGCTATGAAAATCGATCATCGTGTGACCGGGCCCCGGGATATTTCGGACATTGATTTCACGATCGCCTTATTCGATAACTACCCGCGTATCTAGCAGATTTTCAAATTCGATTATCTCGAAAACGAAGACTGGGCAAAGTTAACTCCCGGGAGCTAAAACCTGTCCCCACCATCGATCACTGTTACCATGGAGTAACAGAGACAAGAACGATTGGAAGGGGGAGGAGACGCTTGAGCTGCCTTAAATGGAAAAATTTTATTCTTCTCTTTCGTTTTATTTTTACATGTAGAATCACCACCCGCTCGATTACACCACGATTTTTAGGAAACCCTGTACAATCGGGTAGAGTATCATTCAATAGGGCTCCTCGAATGGGCTGACGCGACGTGCCGCGACTGATTCTCGGTTCCACGAGCTTTTAACACGCGACCAACGGCTGTCCCGCGCGCGACTACAGCGTGATTCGACCCACCCTTCACGGGGTAAATCGGAGGCAGTTGCGGTGATCGTGCAGTTTGCGGCCGCGGATAAAATTAGTGCCATTTGCTGTCAGCCGGGCCGACGCGACGGAAACAGTGCCCGGTTGCGGTTTTACGAGGGTAAATTTATTTCGGCCGCGATTAAATAAATATAGAGGGGATGGACGATGGAACACTTTTGGCTTTCCGCGAGTCACCGTTCCAGCGTTGAACAGGAAGAGTAGATTGAAGAATGTCCTGTAAAAAGGTGAAACCAATTTTCACCATCAGAGGACAGATAAATTTTTACATGACTTTTTATGTTTTCAAACTAGAATTATTATATATTCGATATAGTGGTATACTACGAAAAATAACCAATCTATCTGTAACCTAAACATAGATTTCCTGTCCTCTAAAGGTTTACGTGACTGTCACAGTGAAAAAGGCCGTACGTAGCCGGACACATTTTATTTCGATTTTTAAGTCATGAATCGCTGAGAATACGTTTAGTTAATAGAGGCTGTTGGTCTTGTTTTGGATTATACTGCGATATTAATTTCACACAAAATTTTCTGACGTTGTTTACACCATCCATCCCTCTTTGCAACATACGTGTCACCCACATTTATGTGACATGATAGTAAAAGTGTTAAGGGGGGATTCGTTGGTTTCGATTAATATATAAGATCACTGCCTATGAAACTACCGATACGAAACCTTCTCTTCATTCACGACTAAGATCTACAGGGTGGGGAAGTACACACCTGGTCCGACCGGGTGAAAAGTTCCTGCTTAAGTAGAAAGTGCAGAATCACTGTTTCTCTTCCAGAGAAAAATCTACAAAAAAAAACCCCTTCAGTTCTCGACTGAAATCTACCGATCTCCAAAAGACTATTTCTTCAAACTTCCAAACTTAAAGGAAGCTCCCCTTACGTCGTAGAAACTTTCGAATCGCCGTGAATCTTACGCCTCCGAAACGGTTAGCCATGCATCGTGTGTAAAAGGAAAGAAAAATTCGGGTAGCCCGAAATTTTCATTTGCGCTTAACCCTGCCACCCTCTTCCTCTCGTTTAGAGGAGAGCACTTGCTTGACAAATAACTGTCGAAAGGGACTTGGCGTTCTTCCATATCGTTCTAACGACTGTGGGGTGTTCGCGGCGCGAGACTTCGTCTCGTTATTTCTTGGCGCTTCAGTGTTCCCCGGGCCTTCGACCAGATAGGGTGAAGTGAGGCTTCGAATCGTCTCTCTCGACCGGCTCTATCTCGTTTTTCCAGCTTGTTATTCCGATCAGTAACGAGGCAGAATTTCCCGCGGACTGCCTACGGCCGGAACAGAGTGTCAGACGGGAATGAAATCGCCTCGTTTCGTAGCCCCGGCTTCGAAATCAAGTTTACGGGGCAGACACGGCCAACAAAGGCAACTTGGAAACATTCGCGGATTGACGTTTAACGTCGACTAGAGGGGAGAGGGAGGGGGCTGGATGGATGAACGATACTCTGTATTCGCGACGAGACGAGACGGCGACGCCAAGTTTCCTGGCTGGTCTCATTTCCGCGGCACGTCGATCCGTCAACGTTCTGCTGATCGCGAAATAATCGTCGCGGAACTTCCGAATCATTCGAACGCGCAATACACCGTAGCATCGAACTTCGTGGCGACGATTCTATAGCGATTCTGTTGGTTATCGGTCCTCCTACTCTTCCCCTCGACTGCGGAAACCGTCTTTAGATGTCAAACAGACTTCTGGATGTCGGGAGTAATAGGATGTACAAGCGAGATAGAATGATACTTTTCAGAGACTTGGAAGATCTCACGATGAGGAATTTCGAGTAATTGAACGTAATTGCAGTTACAGTAGACGTTCGTTTAATATAGATTAATTTATTGAATCTTGGGATCGCCATTCGCTCACACGTATTTCTCGTTCGGGTACCCTAATCTATCGTCCAGCAAGGAAGGAACAGAATACATTCGGTGTAGTATTTAACTCGAAAGGCCCTCTGCAGCTCCGAAAGGTGCGCTAAACGAATATATACTGTACTGTAAAAGAACTATTGCGTACCGTAAATATCAACAATCATGCGACTTCTTATTCAAAATTATGTAAATAACGTTCCATTTTAATAACTTTTCATCAGAAGATCTTACTAATAGATTCACAGACGTTTATAAAAATTTTCTAACAAATTTCATAAATTTTAGAGATTTAACTGTGATTCCATTTCCCCTATTTTCAAGGTGGCTCACTATTCACCGTGCCCCAAACAGATACATTATTCAGATAGAGACCACAGAACAACGAATAAAAGATAAGGAAACTAGCTACCCATTTTTCGTTGAATAAACATGACAATTGTAATTCTGCAATGATAAAACACGTTCTCCTGAACGAGCGAACGAATGCTACAATACTCGTTTAAATTTCTCCGTGTAATATTTGAATCATGTCCATCTCAGACACACAGGGCGAAGCTGCCAAAATCTGAGCATCATTCATTGTCACGGATTCTTGTATGTACCATTCACGGTTAAAGGATTAAGGCGAAATGTCGTGCACCGACGGTTGATGACGCATCAACAGGGCTGATGTTTCTCCCGTGAACGATCTGTACCGACCGATCCCCTGCACCCTCTGTACACCCCCGCAACAGCTAGTCGTTCGTCGAGGCGATTCCCACGGCGACGCTAAATGTGCAAGCGATAAAAGTATTTCTGCCAGCGAGGACGCCTCTCGTTTTATGTACTTTCCCCGCGTTTCCTTAAGAACCCGCGGCGGAAGTCCGTAAATCCGTCGTCGTGAGCTTTCTTTTCCCTTCCCGGTGTAAAGACTCGTCCGCGGGGAGGCGTTCTATTTCTCACAATGCCGGTCCATCGTCCCGCGATTCCGTAATTTACGAGGATCTCGGTCACTGGGATCACTTTAAAAATCGTATTATTTCTATTGTCACAGAAAGAACGCTTACGGCTGGATTCCCTTCTTACAGGAACGCTTCTTGGGGCTGTTAACGTGATTATAGAGAGCAATGAATACGATTCTAGAATTGTTGTATTATTTAGAGGGTAGTTTCTGTTGCACATCACTTACTTATTACCCTTCAGTCACTCTATCGGTCTAAGGGTACTTTTCACCCACCTATCCTGTTATACCCTTTGTATATTGGTAGCTAGCCTCTTGCCTATGGTGGAAATTATAACGTAGAAGTTAACGGAAGAAGACACGTCATTTGTCCCCGACTGTATCTTAAAAAGTCCTTGACTATCTACTTAAAAATTCAGTTATACACTCAATACACATTAACACCAGTCTCACATTAACACGAGTCCATAAGATTCACTCGTAATGGCATTTCCATCAAATGGTAACTATAACCTACTAAAATGTTCCTACAATATCTCCAACGACCTTATCAATTGAAATCATTGGATCACAGGTATTCAAGCAAGCAACTAAACTCGAGTGTCTTCAATATTTATGCAAAATCAACAGCCCCATCGAACGATATCCACCCCCGCAAAGAATCCATTACAACATCGCGTGCAATTTTCGTAAAATTCGAAGGGCAGAGAGAATAATTCCCAATTCGTGCAGCGAACGTATCGACGAAATTTGCGTACGAGAGAATAGCCTCAAAACCGGAGCACCGTGCTCTGGGCAACAGTCGGGAGGTTCGTGAACCGCGGGAAAAAATATCGCGAGTCGTTTTATCAACGCGTCGATTTCACGTGGATTCGTTCACGGTAATTGATTATACAAAAGAGAGCAGTGGATGGCTAGGGGACGGAAGGGAGGGGGGCTCGACGATAACCGTTTCCGGCCGCTCTTTAAATCGAGATTTTATGGCAGTTACACGCCTGATTTTGGGAGATAAAATTCCTGCGCACGTTTCGACGCTGGGCCCCTGGTCGCCGCGCCGGAATCGCAGTAAATCGTGCCGGACATTTTTAAGCCCTTGACACGTCCATTACGCGATTATTCCTGGCGCTATCGCCAACGGCGATATCCACCGTCGGATTTTATGAATGTAACACGGCCCGTGGCCGTTCGCGGTGGACCGGACCGCCGATCGTTCAACCTGCTAAAAACTATGGCAAAATGGACGAAGTACTGCGGGTCGAAACTACCGGTGATGCCGAGTCTAATCTGTATCCAGGATTATCAATTGTTTTATCAATTGACCAGACACTGGGTAGGTTTAACCCACTGACGACCAGTACGCGACATGCTATCTGGCATTTTTGGCACTACTATTTAGAAATATTCACCTTTTTCTTAGTTGCATAGATTGCTTAGGAAAAATAATAATTTGACTTTATTAGAAGAAATTGTCTCGTTATTCTATTTAGAAATAATCTATTTATAATTGTTTTGTTGAAACACGACGATACCATTCAACAGAAATTATGAAAAGGCTCTTACGAAAGGTCGAAATATAGTAGATTTAAAATTAATTCAGTTACAGGTAAATACCGAATTGTCCATATATACATTAACTTTTTAGTTAGAAATCATTTTGCGTTCTATGTTCATAACTTACCCGATCCCATTATCGAAAATGCTCGCATAAAAACCCGCTCGTGACACAGACGAAGAATTGAAATAAACACCAAGAAGAATCATAACGACGGAAGTCGTTACGGTGCGGGATGCCTAACGGTGTTCGAAGTTATGAAACGTGTTAAGAAATGCGACAATAAAATCGAGAGATAAAATTTTACGAACCGACAAATCCAAACGATTCTCGGTGCTCGACCAACGGAAGCATCAAAGGTGTGCCCCTTTTTTCGTATGTATTCTCTCGCAACGGCAACGGGTTTGCAAAGTTTACGGGACCCGGAAAAGTTGGCTTTGTGCGGGGATATCGAAGGGTTGGACGTGAAAACGGAGGGAAAAGGAGGAGAAATTAGTAGATTGGACCCGGAAAGTGAGTCGAGTGAAAGACGGCCGAGTAATTCCCCGCGAACTTCCCTCGTGGATATTATCGGTCGAGAGGCTTTCACAATTACCACCGGCTCTGGCTGAAGCCCCGACGGAAAAATAAAACAAGGAAAGGGTAACAAGGTGAAAGTGACGAACAGCGCGAAAACTTTCCTCGAAAATAATTATTGGGAAGATCCTCGAGGAAACAGGTATTTCCACTAACACAGCTGAGTTTCCTAATACGGATGCATCAATACACGCGAAATGACACAAATTTTCGTCTAAAAGCCATTGAACAAGGATGTTCATGTAGAAATTAAACCTATAGCAATATTATAAAGTTACAAATCCTCCTAAAATAGATCTCCTAAAACTTTAATCCAACATCTATAAACTCAATACATCAAAACACGTTTTTACCTACCAAACATAGCCCGAAAACCTTTCGCATTGCCACTTTTTCCTCAGCTGTGAATAAAATTCACTTACTCTATTACAGAACTGATTAACTCAAAAGTAAAGATAATAACTCTATTGAAAATTCATCCAAGTTTCCAGTTTATTACATTTTCCGCGGCTGAAGCATTACAGATGCATACACACACACAGCAGTCTAATTATCACGCTTGTATAAATATTCCAATTAATATTTCACTATTAGGTAATCCATTATTCCGTCATTATTAAAGCAATATACTCGCGAAGAATTTCACTGAAGGTTGCACAGTTACAAAAGGAATCAAATTATTGACAGACCATTACCAAAAAACGTTTCCACCATTTGAAATGCTAATTTCGAATTTGATTACTCCGCGAAAATTTCCGCAATCGCGACGGGTGCAATAACGGAGGAAAGTTTTCGGGGTCGTGGAACGGGGATGGGCCGCAGAGGGGCTGCTCGTTGAAATCGATCGGACCAAGTGGAAAACAACGGGGGCCCCGTGATACGACTATTATGCCATTTAGCGTCACCTTTCGCCTCGACTTTGACACGCGATCGCGATCACGGCTGCGTGACGCGCGTCAGTTCACAACGACGACGCTCGACATCGCGTATACACCCCGCTGTTCCGTTTCGTGAACGTTTCGAACTCGCGAACAACTTAATTCCGCGAACGGCCCACGTCCTTCTCCCCCCGCCTCGTCCAGGCCACGCATTCCATTCCAGTTGCGGAACTTTGTTTTCGGGGGTAATTGAAGAGCGCGCCAGTTACGAAACTTCGCTGGCTCGACACCATTCTAATTTCCTTTTTCGGTGATTCGCTCTGCGAAAGTCGAGCCCGATCGATGCTGTTCGACGGAACAGACGGCAAACAACATTTAATGACTGCAGTTTTTCTTTTTTTTTTTTTTTTAATGTGAAACCGTTTAGGGTAAATTGAGACGAATCGGATCAGAGAGCGAATCGAATCGAAATAAGAATTCGTGTAATGTTTGTTACACCGTGATAGAAACGAGTATTCTGATCGTTTTTGTTACCTCGTCCAACTTTCTTTCAGCTAATGCAATCGAGCGTTATTAATTATTAATCGTTATTAATCGTATCGATTCGATTCGCCTAGGTCTACCCTGCAGTAAATTCTCGATAACAGCACGGAATATTCTCTACGTTAAGTACTTATGCTTGATACTCACTACTGGGGGGTTACCCCTTGGAATAATTCAAGCGACTAATATAACGTACCAGTGGCTTCCCTTTAATGAACCGACAACTGAAAGTTTGAGAATTAAAAAAATACTATGTGTCTCCGTGTCGGGGAGATAACATTGGTGCAAGGATAAAACTAAATTTATAGTTACTTTGTTACTAAATTTTGTAATGTATTGTTGATAAGTTTACCTGATTAAAGTGAGGCTCAGATGCAAATTTTCATCAGTTCACGCTGCGTGCACTAATTGTAATAGTACACTGTTGATGTTTACACAGAAATATGATTCGCTTGGGTACAGTAAAATCTGTGTACAATGTACTAATTACAGCGAATAATAATTTAATTAGAGTAAAATCGTCCCTTTGATCTTATAAAGTCCGTTGACAATTTACGACCGTAATTGCTACAATTCCAGAATATACACCACGATATTAGACAAAGTAAACCGAACATAAGTGCCAGAGGAAGCGAACAAAGAGAACTATGCGAGGCTAATGAAACTATCGCGTACGTACTATATGTATACGAACCGAGACTACTGTTACCGTACCCGAAGACAAAGTGAGACTAATGAAGCTGCATACACCTTAAAACGAAGTGGAACCGACGTGACTCTGCACGATAAAATTGACCAATCCCGTGTTTCGTTCGTCAACTCCATAGACACTCACCCAGTAGAGGGTTACTGGGGCAACGAATTTCTTGGGGTAATGCCGGGTTTAACGGGGTTGGATTCCTGATGGGGTCCTCGAAGGTCAAAACCCTATCTGGGTTACTACTCGAGCCCAGATTTATGGCGTGTCATCGTTATTGTGATTGCCGCAAGCTAGAAAGGTTGTTAGTGTTTCTTCATTATTGTACCATAAATCTCGATGATTGGTGGAAGTAGTCGACGCATCCATCAATTTTCATTTTATAATATGAGATCGTGTCGTGAAATTATGCTGACTTCTAAACTGAAACTTGGATCAATGTTTAACCTTTAGACTGCCGGCAATTTTTCGTTAAAAAAGTTGTCATTTTTTACCTAAACTTTATCTATATATTTTACATAACGTATGCTCTGCGCTGAATTTCGAGTTTTGTCAATGTCCCAAAATTAAATTTACAATTGTTCCACATTTAAATTAATAAAAATTAATGGGAATCTTGAGCGTGTTAACCACAAAATTACAAAACAAAATTCATCGTGCTAGTACTACATATTTAACGTCTTAAAATTATTGTACAATTATCTTAAAGCTCTTCTTGAATCATGTTATATGTATATATGTAGCCAAAAAAATGTTTACCGAACAGCTAGCAGTAAAATAATTTAAACTGATCACGTTTCATGGTGCACCCTGTATAGGACACTCTTATAAGAACTTTTACGACGTTCTGACAATTCAAGGATGAACTACTAAACTGTAGAAAAACCCAGGAATTTTCAACTTTTCAGCGAGGTAGTCGTTATTCTTCCCTTTCCGTAACACGTTAAACTTTATTTACTTTCGGAATCGCTTCTATCCGTAGCCCTTCATTAGTTCTCCTCCCGGAGGCGCGGCAGATAAAATTCAAAAACGTCCTACGTCCATTATTCAGAAACTGGAGAACGACGGGACGAGCTGGCGCGCGCGTCTCCACTCTGTTTCTCTTTTTCCGCTTTTCCTTTCCTTTTTGTTAAATAAAGTTATCGGCTTCGAACGCGACGAATCGCATAACGTCGAGTGAATTATGGGCTCCGCGAGGGTCGCGTGGAAGAGGGTGCGTTGACAAAGCGATTTGCCTCTTGTTACCTTCGTCACGTAGGGAAGCGAGGCGCTCACTAAATTGTCGGAAGGTTGAAGAAAAAGGCAGATAAAAGCGCGCGCGCGTGAGACCGACCGTTAGAACCCTCGATTTTCTAACTTGTACGTAAGTTTCTTTCTAGTTTTTGTGTGAAGGAAGATCACGAGGAATTGAAGTCTTTAAAAATTGTTTCGTTAGAATTAATGAAACTACTTTTTCTATTACACTTCTTTATAAACTGTTTGAAAGGTGATTGTTAAATATTTCGTAAATCAGAATATCTATGAAAACAGGAACGATGTATGAAAACAGGATTCAATAAAAAAACCTAACATCCCGACAAATGTGTCCGTTAACCAAATGGAAAAACGAAATCTGCATTGAACTTTATTAGAGATCCCAGATTTCATTACGTTCGATTTAGTTTCCCCGGGAATTCATCGATAGAATTAAAAAATCGCGATTCAGAGTGCTTCAGGGACTTGTAACGAACGATGGCAACAAACGCGTCAGAACGTTCGCGTACCGTAGGAACAGACACCGTCGACACAGAGCACGCAGTAAACTGTCCTCGCGTATCCTATAGGTTTATTAGAAAAATTAAGCAAACTACCGGCGGAGGACGAACGAACGGGATCGGCCATTCGACGGAGCAATAAACGTTATTACCCTGCCGAGCTCGAAATTGTAACTGGCATCGAGACGTCGAGTCAGGGAGGAGTTGGAGGGGCGCAACGAAAATCACCGACCCCCGCTGTATAACCATTTTTAAGAGGAGAAACAAAAGCCCCGCGGAGGGTTCTCGTTCGCAGCAATAACAGCGAGAACGCTCGAAGCATGGCGGACAGGGGGTTTCGCCCACCTCGGCGGTGTACGTGTGTGTATCGGAAAACGCTAAATATCCGCGTACCCGTAGCTCCGTTTCGCGTCATTCATTTCACTTCATAGTGAATCGCCGACGCGTCGTTCGAGGCGAAACGAACGAACGAACGAACGGACGCGGATTACGGGAGAGCTCGTAAGTATCTAGCCGAAGCCCGATCATCTCGCTGTAAAATCGTATCAACCGTGAGTCTCGCCAATAACTCACCGCTCGTTAATCCCCACTGTCTCGACTGGTAAAGAGAAATCGGGTTTGTTGCGATCCCTAACGCAGGTAGACAACGATCGCATCGATCGTGTCGCGACTTTGGCCGTCACGTACGGTCAGGAAACCGTGACAAACAGGGATTCCTGGACAGCTGGGCATATCACGCGCGAAATATTCACTGTCCTTAAAGCAGTTATTTATTTACCACCCTGCGCTGATATCCAGGAATCCTAGAAAACAATGCATACACACACCAAGCCCCACTTCTTCTACCTCATACTACCGCACCCATACACAGCATACTCCAATCAAAATTCCACCTTTGGATCACTAGACAAATACATACAGTACTCCGTCGATTTTAATTATATTTACTGCAAATCTTAACTAACACGAAAATTCGATAGCTGACTATGGTCACCTTTAGGCTACACGAAGCGCTCAGCGGTAAGTGACTTTAGTCACATTTAGTATACAATGAGTGCTCAACGTTAGGAGACTATAGTTAGTAACGAAAGGATTAATTATAAATAACGTTGATAACTATCAACGTGCAGTGGCAAATTGCGAATAGGCCGCGACAAGGTTAATAAAGTACTCCACCCCGTTTCGGCTGGAAAATGCACGTAAGGGGAATCGATTCTTCGAAAATTCAGCAAGCGAAATTTGAATATCAGCTTGCCTGCCGGCGCCGCGATCGGATATGTATTTATTAAACAAATACGAAACGTGTGCCGGAAAAATATAAATATGTAAACAGACCGCTAACGCGCGTACGTATTTATCGTGTTCGAATCTGTGCGGGGGCCTCCTCTGTCTGAAAACAATTCGTTGGGAAATATTTTTCGCCGGTGCCAGGAGGATACAAAAACCGATTCATAAATACGAGGTTTTGTTTTTTGGGAAACACAGGAGCGATTGAATCGATCAGAAACGAATAGAAAATTCATATTTTTAGGTCACACGGAAAATTCTTGCATTCATCGGTCGACTATAATACTTCTACTTTTTCAACTAGAAATTTTAACCATAAATATTGTTTTAAAATCAATTACTTTATCTATTATAAAATAATCAGTTGCACCGTTTCCTATGTCTACTTAACTATGTGCTGGATGAAAATATAAACAAAAACTTCAGTGTCGGCAAACAATTTCAAGTCGATTAAACTGTTGCATGCATTTCACAACGTTCTGAAAATCCTGGTCGTTCCATTGTGTGCTTTGCTTGAAAACATTAACGCGACCGGTTACGTGGTGCACGGGTCGCGATTTCCCCGGCCATTTTGAGCGCTGACAAAGAGGCGATAGTAAATCCTGAATATAATGTAACAGCCCAAGCTCGAGCGTAGGTGCTCGAACGGTGTCTCGTATAACGACCCAGCTCCATGGGAAACGCTTCCTGAAGACAGTGAAGAATTACCCCGTGATGCGAGTACACAAAGCGGCTCGCTGGCGCGACGCTCGATCGTTAAAGATCTCAAAGCTTACCGAGACCTCGGAACGAGGATGAAAAAAGAATTAACGTATCCATTGCTATGCACGATCGTCGTGAACTGTGCTCATAATATAAGAACTAGGTATTCAAATTCTATGTACGAATGTTCCCTGTAGTTCTTCGTGTATTGTAGCAGGTCTCATTAAGTGCTCGCTGTTCAAACCAGTAACGAACAGTTAGGGAATCCTTGCTACAACACACGTTTAATTTATTGAGTAGAAAATACAAGGTGTAAATAATACCTCTGATGGTAATTCAAATCTTTGATTAACTAATTTGCGACAGCAGTTTAATACTTACTGTAGGCTTGAAATTAAAATTTTAAATACCTGAAGTTTACAAAGTTACAAGTGAAATATATAACTATAGTTTAATCGAGTGTATGGGTGACATAGCAACAGTTAACCGACGATGCAGTAATAAAATTACGTCTACAAGGTCCTCCCATTACACTTGCAAAAAAAAGGGCTTTCACGGGCCATTCCGCGTATCTTAGCTTTGCATACACGTCGAGCTTCAACGTTCCCCGGAAGTTTCCCAGAGGCCTTCGTCACCTCATTTTCATTCGTTCGCGGAAACAGTGTCGCGCAAATAGGTGGTGGGTTCCAGCACTCGACTGCTAGCTACCGTCCCAGATAATTACCGTGGTACCCGACTCGCAAACAAATTACAGGTGAGCCGCTCTCAAACGGAGGCTCTCTTGATATTACAGGCGGGAAGACGTCCAAAACCGAAAATGGTAAGACGCGTACCGTCTCACCAAGATCAGTTAAAGCCAGAACCATCGAAACCGAATCTATAATATATTATTGCTCGTCATTGCTCATCGCTCATTACTATCCTTGTTCCGAATTACCTGCAAAACGTCACTATTATTCGAATATTGAAATAATACAAACACCCATACTATTCGAATTATTCGAATACTTTGTACTATACGAATAGTTCGAATATCCGAATACTTACCACTCTAATCCCGACCGATTTGGCGCGGCTCAAAGCGGTACATTTTATTTCACAAACTCTCAAGGTCTCTCTCCCCTCCTCAAAGCCACGATTCCCAAAGCACGGAACGCGTACCAGAAATTCGGGCCAGTTGGTACGAAATATTTTTCCACGGATTCGGCTCACCGCAGCGTTCCGGTTGCGGTCTGCTGCGTTCAACAGTGGATCTCGCGCGCGAACGTTTGCTTGAATGCTGCCGAAGTTTGTCGGCGAACTTGGCAGACCATCGCGTGGCTGTCCGTCGTCTTTGAACCGTGAAAATCGCTGCGAACAATGGAACGATGGACGAGCCGGACGGAAGCAGACCGGACAAGAGAAACAACTGCGCGCTCGCGATCCTCGTGTTGGAAAAGATAGGAAGGAAACCGAACGACGCGGAAACCCATGGGCCAGAGAGATACAGCACGGAAGCGAACGAAAGCCGGCATTCGCGCGGAACTTTCGGTTTCCTAGCCCGCGATATATAGAGACTCTTTCCGCGGAGTTTAACCACGCACGTCGCTCGAACGGACTGGTAATTCTGAGTCCCGTCCACTCCACCGACGGTATGCCACCCGTCGATCCTATTGACCCACATTCGTCTGGCATAGATTTACAAAGTTTACGAACGGAAAACTCGTAAGCGGCTTTCGCGATTACCAAACGGAACGCCATTTTACCGCGTCCGGTGTTCTTTTGTCGTCTTCCGGCCAGCGGATGCCACGGCTTCGACGATCGTAGCTTTCGAGTTCCGATCGCTCGTAAGTGGCGCGTTTACGGGGGTGTTGGTTGCTCTTCGTAATTATATTAAGCATCTAGTACGGAGGTGACGTCTCGGACATTCCGCTGGCTATGAAGTGTACCAATAGATAATCCACTATGGTTTCAGGACGCTGGAAATACAGAGAAATTGATTTTCAGTGAAGATAGAGAATCGTATGAATGCTGCATTATTACAGATTCGGCAAAATTAGCAAATCGTCTGAATAAATAGTATCGTCTGAACTGGTTGTAACTGATAACAAAGCAACAGAAAGAATTGTCAAGAATTTTGTATATCCACGTAAGCATAATCAAAAAGTTCAGAAGTCTCGTAGACTCATTTCAGACTTCACGTCCCGAATATGATCCTTCAATAATATAGGATCAAACAAGAGGAAGATCCTTGTTTGAAGGAAAGTTAGATGAAGATGCCCAAGCACGGGGTACGCGTTAACGAATAATTCATCGGAAATAAACTTGCGACGTCGAATTGAACGAAGACTTCGTTCGTTTTTGTACGAAGACTTCCTATATATTTTGCACGAAGACGTCGTAAAGGGCCACGTCTCGTACAAGACATCCTTCGGACGCAAGAAACCAGCTCGAAACGTTACTCGTACACGTGTCACGAGCACCGGCGAGGAACGACGATAAATCGCAAATTTCGACTCTGTATATTCCGCAACCGGCGGCCGTTTCGATGATCAATTTCAGGAAGCACGCGAACGGGAACGGAAAGGTATACACGAGTCTTCCACGGTGGATGAGCATTAACTCGCGTCTGGACGCCGTTTGCCCCCCTGCCACGACCTTCCCCGAAGTCTAGCGGGGTTCTAGCTACTTTTGTTTCAGTCGCGGACAAGACCGAGGGAAGATGAAAGGTGACTCCCCGCCGACTCCAAGACGCTCGCGTAATCTTATTTGCACTTTTCTGCGGCTTCCCGTCTGAATTTTCCTTTTGCCCTCGACGTTCCCAACTCCAAGACTCGGGGAATTCCGGTGGTGGAAATGCACTGTCTCCACGGTTTTATTGCAGAGATACACGGGCCACCGGGATTAGCAGCCGAAAATTCCGCGCGCCACTTAAGGCTGCCGCTATGGCACTGTTCGCGTTCAACTTACACATAAAACGTTAAATGAGAACAATAGCGCTTAGAACTATGATGTAGGATAACCATGTGTAATATGGAACGTACCTATTATTGTGAAAGCTTGCCGGGACTAGAAAGATATTTTTTTTTTAAGAAACCGGCGCCATAATACGACAGAATTAACAGATACTTATATGTAAATAGTTAGATATGTAAAGGGTTAAATCTTCTGAAAGTTTGGTTAATAGAAAAGTAAAGAAAATCAGAATTGGCGATTCGAAAAATTGAAATTCTTTTTTGATTTTATGTTCAATGACATTTACCTTATTATTATCGTTCTAAAATATTTACTGGCATCGGTCGTCGTCGCCCACTGAGAAGACAAGCGTCGTTCACGGATGACCCCCGTGACAGTTAACGTGTAAAAAATGAATGATATCCTCCCGATGTTGTGTCTACAAGGGGAACAAGAGTTTCACTCCTTTGAACGAAAGTCAGTATCTGATGCTGTGCGTGCAATATTCAGGTTCAAGGTCGTTCAATATTTCACCAGCGCCGAGACAACGTGAAATTTCCCTTCGTGACAAACTTCGCGGAACCGGCCCTCTTGAAACTGGCAGACATTTTTCCAGGCCCCTAAGAGACGGACACCCGTGGATGATTAGTGACCCAATTACGTAATGTAACGAGCCGCGAGTTAACTTCCTCCCCCGGCTGATTAAAAATCCAGAACGACCGGTGTCAGTCCCTTTTGAAATTCCACTGCCACCAGACGCACGGGCCTGGGGATTAAAGTTAAGCTTAATTATTTTCGCATTAACGGTAAGTAACCGCGGTATTCGTGCGATGTAAAGGAAACACGTGGCGTTCGTCGAAACGAAAACAGTTTGCCGAGTGTTGCCAGATTGGGCGATTTGTCGCAATTTTTGGCGACTTCTGTACTAAAATCGCGGTAACTTTTTTGAAGACATCGCAAGTCAGAAATTGGGCAATTTCGAATTTATATATATTATACATATTCTTGTGTTTATAATTCATTATACAATATATCCGGTTTAAGTGTATACATACTATTAATTTTTTTAAGTATTGAGAATATGAAAAAACGTTTCATATGAAAGTTGTTTGATTTTATGGAGCAAACCCAAAAGAATTTTTGAATTTTTTTCAGTTGCTATTTACAGAGATTTTAATAACGATGTAACTTTTTTTTAAACGGAGCTACATATTTTTGTCACTGCCATATTAATCTTTTTAAGACGAACTTGAGCAAAAGATGCTAACCAAACTTGATAAATTATTATTTAAAGAGAATTTTCAAATATGTCGTTGAATTCGTCTTGAAATGCTTAATTACCTGGCAATAATGAAAATATGTACTTCCAAAACACGGGACCATGAACCAGGATCACCTTAAATATTCTATAATTCACTTTCCAGCAATAAAGCCGCCGCGGGGGCAGTTTCGCGGCGGACGTCCACGGAATTTACGCGGTTAACTTTTACGGCCTCGAATAATTGCATTCGTTCCGTCGAACGGAAACGTCCTCTGAGGCGGCGGTAACTCCGGCGGGACGATATCGAACGTGAAAGACCGAGTTTTCTCAACGGGAATGACTCTTTGAGTCTGCGAGAATGGCGTTAAAACCGTAGGATGGGCGGTCTCCTTCGTCGTAACGGACAAAGACGGCGACACCAACGAGATGATGGAAGCTAAAGAGAGAAGCTTCTCACGGGGCTGGGAAGACAGACGCGCGAGGGAGCACGACAAAATTTAATAACAATTTCTCAAAATGAAAATTACCCGCTTTCAAGCGCCTCCCGAAGCCAGGCTCCCAACCGGCTTTTCATCCCCGTCTACCCTCATCCACCATCGCCACCGCCGCGGTGAGTCCGGCCTGCATTTTATTTAATATTAGCCCGGTTACCGGGTTAAATTGTCGGGCGGAGACCCAGCCCCGAATTTGCATCTTAATCGGACCCTATTACGGTAACGTCGTTGCAATGTTCAACCCCATCCCCTCAAAGCAGACCCCATAGCATACCCACCACACGCCACCAGGCCGCTGCCCCGACCACTCGACGAAACACGAAGCACGGCCTTGCGAGCGTGCAAATCCAAAAGCGGTTTTGACGCAAAGGTCCCCGAGCCCGGTTGCGCCGCCGTTGATCGCCTTCCTACCCGGATAATCGAACCGATTCACTCACGTGAATACGCCCACCTGATTGACTCCCATTGTTGCCGATCATTCATCGCTTCCGCCACGAATTGCATCCGCCTCTCGGAAACTTTGCTTCTCCCTCTAGCTCGGCACACGTTTTCCAACCCCCGTCACCCTCCCTGTTTCCTTCCTAACCAACCACCTCTCAACCTTCCATCGACAACCTGGCTCGTTTCTGGATATCGGTTGCATGCGCTTTTCCTTCGTCCATCGAGCCTTTCCTTGCGCGGCCCGTTCACCCAATTTTTCCCCGCTTTTTTTGATACGTCAATATCTCGTAACCGGGAGCCCTTCCGTTCTCCCTGGAAAATGTTCGAATCTGACGGTTCTCGATCGATATTATGGGAGGTTCGAGGATTCCGTAGATTGATTTTATTTATTGTTGGATTATGGAAATGATAGGTGGAATCCTCGGATTCTAAACGATCCGATGTTCCGATACTTTGAATCTATTTTGCAATTGGTTCATGGTTCCGAGGCAATTTGATCCGGAACGGAAATTTCTCTCTTACTTTTTTCTTTCTTTGGCGTGAGATTCTATACAAATTATATATGATTATATATTATACTACAGGATGTCATGTGACTGGTGGTACAACTGGGTCAAAGGTCATTCTACATGAAAAAATAGCTCGAAAATATACAATACAATTTTTTCATTTGAGACTTCGTTTTTGGGAAAATAAAGTTCAGATAAATTAATCTGCGATAAATGTATCCGTCTGTTCAATTGCACACGTATCCAGTAGATTTTTAAAGACGACTTTCTGAATAGTACCTCAAGTGAAAAATTTTATTCTATCTTTTCGATTTATTTTTTCACGTAGCATCACTCTCTACCCGGTAATTCCACCAGTTACATAACATCTTCTACATTTAATCAAAAAATAAATCCTCAGTTTGCTCGTCACAAACAGAAGTAACCTGGGAATATAAAGAAATACGCATTTCAGACCCTACTTCATAGACCTTCTAAGATTCCGTTTTCCTCCAATTTAATTAACACAGTCACATTATAACGTCATTATTGCCAGCTCTTCCTCCACAATTGTCTAATTACATCGTCAACACGTTTCCGCACGAACGCCCTTTGTTAAAGAACGAACCCTCGACGCCGAACCATCGCCCTTTAAATCCAAGGATCGACTGAAAGATGTAGACCAAAGGCGCCGTACGATGGGCAGAATTCCAGTAACGATGGCAACGGAGATGTAATGGGCACATTTATGAGGGCGCGAAAGACGACAAATTAATGGGGCGTCGTCGTTGGGACAGGCGGAAACGGAGATCAACGTGAGGACACCACGCACGCGTGACCACGAACGGAAGCTCGTGCCGCGCGTGGAAATCCTGAACAGAATTACTCCCGGTTCCACGGGTATAATTGGTCACTCGACGCCGTTCGTCGAGTAGAATTCTAAAAAGAATCGGAGGAATCGGCGAAATTGTCGGTCCGACGGGAACAGTGGAGGTGGTCCCGTTTGATTTTTCTTCGGCGATTTGCATGTCGAACGTCGACGGTTATTCTGCGAGGATTATCCGTAAATCTTTCGATTAAGTCTTTAGATGTGAACGGATATGGAGCATAAAGAAATCACTGGGTCTGCGTTATGAAGTAGGTAGGTACATACAGAAAAAATCGGTGTTATTCAGAAATTCATTGATTATTCGATGTAGAACCAAGCGGATTATACTTGGAACGTTGAATAAGAGTTTTCTTATCGAATTTTTATTCAGCATGTCGAACATTACGCTTGTCTTCTTGTAACTTCACGTCGCAGACAGCGAAAGTTTAACGAATAGGCTATAATTACAGTGTTTTTTAACCGTTAAATTGAATAATAATGTGGAATTTGAATGGACTTCGAGAATCAAGGCTGGCGAAGTGTAATATAAACTAGAAGGTATTTAAGTAAATATAAAATGATACGCTATGTCTAACGAGGGAACATTCCGAACCCGTGCACGCCGATTTTAATAAAATTTATATTGCCAACTGTTATCGCCCCCTTAATATGGACGATGGCCGATAAAAAAAATACGCGTCAAATATTTTTTGGAGAACTATCTGCCAATAAAAATTTCATTAAAATCGGCGTGTATTCGTTCGCTACGTTCCCTTGTAAAATTATATACATATAACTGCTCTACTTTATTTCTACGTTATTGCCATACCAACCCACGCTCTATCCACGCTACAATTCACTCTAACGTCCAACTCCACCCGGCTTCTCTAAATCTTACGTCTTCGACATTCATTAATGACGGACATATGAAAAATAAGATAAATTGTAACAATACTTCAGAATTATTCTCAAACAAGGGACCATCCATCCGATACCAAATTACACGATGTTCAATGCTGATTGCTTTAATACCATCGAGGCTCGTTTCTCCTGACGTAAGTACACGATTCAATTTCAATTTAATTACCGGTGAAAAGATTCGAAACCCGCGGGATTTAAAAGACGGTGAAAGGGACATCCCCCTTCCGCCAGTTACGGGCCGTAAGTCCTTAAAGGAAGTTGAAAATAATATTACCGGGACGGAGCGGGTAGGCGAGTCTTCGTCGGTTTCCGCGAAAGTTCCTTCCAGCCCCGTTCCTCGCGGGACATTAACGAATTTATCAGTTCGCGTCGAGTGTTCGACAGAATTCGCTGTATATTCCCGTTGCGTGGCAGTAACAGGTTGCCCGGCCCCCGCCTGCGCGGAAACCTCCGATTCGAGCAGCTCGTGCAATTCCGGCGAGTAAGTATCGGAGCAAGGGGCACTCGACGATCTCTCTCCTCCAGCCCTTTCCCATCCCGACGGCATTCGGTATCGAGGAATTCTCTTGCGGAAACCTGCCCCCTTATCCCCTTCATCCTTTCCCTCCACCACCATTGGCCAGCCAGCAGTATTCAGCGATGCAGGTATTCGAGCTTGCAGACGAGAGGATAGGAAATTCCATAGCCCCTTTCCGGGTTCGTTCTTATAACGCGTCGCCCTAAGATCGCGGATCTGTGAAATCGCGAAAGGAATTCCGGACTGTCGCGTATACATATGCGCATCTGTCTCCCTCTGCTCGAATCGTTCGAATTTATTCTCGCCCTCGATCATCGCCTTCTGCGATTAATGTATAATACAATTATAATGGTACGTTTACGGTCGTTAGTTAAGAACCAATCGCATAATTTAAGAGCTATTAATCTACAGGATTACTGAAAAATTTAAGTACACAAGACAAAATGAACGAATTCTCATAAGAAAACCTATTACTCTGTACAAGATAGGCATCAGCAAATAATACCGATGTATTAAGTGTACCCAAATGTTTAAGCAGCAGTGTACACACCGATTTCCTTCCTGCGGACTCGGGCTTTCTCATTCCCATTCATAAAACCTCCCAGAACTAGAGCAAACTCTTGTGAACGGTAGTGTACGTAAAATATGAAGAGCATTTCTATTCTCCATTCGTTTCGTTTCCCCCGGTTATCAACAGACATTCACGACGGTCAAAATGAAAATCAGTCCAAGCAAGACTGTTGCTGGTAGGACGGCCAGTCGCGAATAAATCATTCAACCGGGTAGCCTGCAATGGACAATCACGTGAGCCTATCCATTTCCCGCGAACCCAACAGAATTCAGGACCCTATCTTACGTCCGCTAATAACGAAGCACCGAGTTACGATACATATATTCACCGCGGGCAGACCTCGACTGTTCCGCGATATAGACACACATATATATGTACATATACACCGGCCGTATGCGGTAACGAACAATGTCTCCGAGGGCCACGTCGTCTCATTAATCAGGGCAATCTCCCGGCACAATATTGAAAATTCCATTGTACAGTCGAGCGGGGTGGCGACGCGCGTTCTCGGCCGACGACGCGACGCGATTTCAAGTATTTGCAAAAGGAGCAACCGGATATCCCTTCGTCTCCCGGTTTTCCGTGCTACCATGGGACATGCACACACACATATATATATGTATATACATATATATATATATATATACATACACGCAGAGATGTCCGTGTTCGCCGTCTCCTTTGTTCCTCCCTCGCCTTATCGTCCTTTGCTTACCACACCTCTCGCGTCCAAGCACGAAGAACAGGCAGCTGTCCCCGATGTCCCTTTTTACTCGCTGAATGGCCCACTTCGAATCGACTTAATTGCTCTCGATTTATATGGAAAATGTAGAACACTAACCACGTAGACACAACCGTAACGTAGTCTGATGATCGCTTGACGCGACTTAAAGATCGATTAGACAACGTTACCGTCCGCAGTTTCGTTCTTGGATACCGGAGTGCAGGCTCCTGTACCGCGATTTGTCAATGACACGGCTCGGGAGGATGACTATTAATTGCGCTTTAATGTGCCTCGAGTAAGGTGGGATTAATGGCAGGCAACCGTGTTTCGGTGATCGTGTTAAATGAATAGGAATATATAAATATATAAATTCAAATGAAAATTCCAGTGATGTTTAACACGGAGTTTACTTTGTCTTTTACCTAATAAGAGTATTAATAGAAGGAATGAGTTTCTTGATTCTACAGAGTGGATCAGGAAACGTGGCAAGCTTAGATTTTTTGTCAACCGTCTTTTTTCCTTAGTTTTCAAGGTTACCAGTGTTTTTTATAGATAAACCTATAATTTTTTTAAGGCAATCTTTTAGCAGATACTGAGACTAATTCGGCAAACATCATAAGAAATAATTTTATTCTTCTAAGTCACAGAAACATTAAGAAAATTTAATTTACCTTAATTAAAACGATGTTCAAAATGGTGTCCATTCGCTGCAATACACTCGCGTAAACGGTTAACAAACGACTGTTTAATTCTATGTATAACGTCTGCACCGATGGTTAAGTATGCAAATAAATTTTCAATCGAACACCTAGCAGCTGAATAATATAGTAAGATCACGTTTCGAGGACCACCCTATAACACGATAAAACCTTCTGATACCAATTCCATAATACAGAAATACGTACCACTATCATTCTGTGTTCGCCATCGGGCTCTATCTCTTAAAATATAACGAGGGAATACTATACCAAAACTCATGAATACTCCACAAGCATCTCGTAATAAGAGCCGAAGGCTCGAACAATTAAAATTTACCAGAAAATATTCGCATTTTGTACAAAGACAGGCGGATATTAATCACGAAACGGTACGTTCGAAATAAAAAGGAAAAAAACATTTCGACGCCCTTTGACTAGCTCACAGCCCGACAAGAACGTGTAATACATACTGTACAGCCAGTAATTCCACGATCCAACGAATGTACATACACATATACATACACATATATATGTATATATACATGTATTATATCTGCCGCGGTAATATTTCCCCGTCCGGATACATTAAACGCGTGTTATGCAAATTTTTCAACCCATTAGACGTCCGTTCCTCTGTCCCCATTGCCGCGCCTCCATTTTGGATCTGTGCATTAGTTACCAGCCGAATGGCGTTCATCGTCGGAGCACGTCCGATAACACCGCCATTACGTTCCCATAATATTTCGTCACGTTCCCGGCCGTGTCGCATCGCGATGATTACTGGCTACTCTGTCTGTGTCTCTCTTTCTCTGGCCACGATATTATTTCCCAACGTTTCGGAAAACGGAGACTGTCTTTCGCACGATGGCCAGCATCGTATTACGGTTCTAAAACTACCAGGGGAA
This sequence comes from Dufourea novaeangliae, assembly GCF_001272555.1. Lineage (NCBI taxonomy): Eukaryota > Metazoa > Arthropoda > Insecta > Hymenoptera > Halictidae > Dufourea > Dufourea novaeangliae. The sequence continues at coordinate 1,054,181 of NW_015374020.1, read as the reverse complement.
ATATCGATTGTGCAACCGGTCCCGTGTGTCGACCAGAAATTTTCCATTAATTCGCGGTGGCGATGGCACGAAGGAAAAAAAATCACAACGCTCCTGTTGGATGATTATAGTGGACCGATGGAAAAAGTGTTGTCTCGGTTCTTTTGTAGTATGATACTCTATATCCAGTCTCGAAACCGTTTGAAATCGTTAGGGGTGGATTGAAACCTATTTTTTAAATTCTTCAAACTCGAATCCGAAACTTTATAAGATTTCAATACTCTCGAAACTTTTGCAACTCGAAACTCTTGAAACTTTAAACGCTGATTTTGGTTTGTGAGAGGAATATTTTGTTTTAAGGGCTGGTCTCGATAAAATTTAAATACAAACACTAACAATCGATAGTTTAGAAGTTCCAATTTTTTACTACCACTAAATAGTACTATAATACCTATTATAATTGAAAAATAAAATTTGATAAAACTGAATCAAGCTCTCCCGGATCACATACTTTTGACCTGCACTTCAAGACCTGCACCAGTCCAATATTTGTATCTTACATTAGTAATAAAATCAAGTATAAATAATTTTTTCAACGTGGATGTCTCACCCGATAAAATGTCCAAATTACACCATTCGTATAAATCTTTCCACATTTCTTGCCACCGACACGACGAAAATCGTTCGTCGAATTTCCAAACGGTATACGAAGAAGAAATGATCATCGTTCAACCGTTTCGTTCCCTTTTCGCCATCGCTCTTTCCGCCTTTGAAGCACGACAAACCGCCGGCAGCGAACCGCGGGATCGTTCTCTTGAAACAATTGAACCTCTCTTAATTTATCACCCCCGGCCAGAATGCAACGAATTCCATGGGAAATAAATTATTGTAGGTGGCCGGCGCCGGAGGCCCGGGCCACGGTCGGGAATTCGGAAAGGCAAGTAATTCACGAACGAATTTGTTCTCCAGCTCCAGCCCGCCCAACAGTGGAGGAGAGGGGCTAGGTGCTCGAAGAAAGTAACGTGACTCACGGCTAAGTCGAAGATTTATGCAGTTACCATACCCCTTTGGACTGTGTTCGGAGCGTCCGGTTCCGGAGGGGGGTTCCTCGAGTGACGCGAAACATCGCCGGAATGGAAACACGTTGCCCTCATGGGCGGCCAGATTACGGCGATGATCGAGCGGATAAACGTTACGATATCAGGATTGCTGGAACCATCGATCGGTGAACGGTAATCCAGTTCCGATAACGTCCGTCTCGGGACACCGTTGGGTCACCGACAGATTATCGCGTTGAACGAGGAAATTTTATCCCTACAACTGGAACACGTATGACAGCATGATTTTTTTCTTTAAGTACATGTGTTATTGTAGGATTGTGAAGTGTAAATATATACTTGCTTCGAATAATTGGTAGTGCCACCAGATTCTTTATAAATTTTATTTATATAAATAAATAATTGAATTTGAGAGCATATATCCCAGCAGATATTTTAAAAGTTACTTGGGTCGTTTTGTTGACTCAGTCTTGAAAGAATTAACAGGAATGGGCTATTGGTGTATGTACCCAGAGATCCAGTTTACGAATCGTATCATCAACTGCATGTTTACTATGCAAAGCAGCTTTACAAAAAATGGAGGATGAGGTACAGTGATTGTAGCCATATCTGGAGAGGCGTGAAGTTAACGAGTCGATAAACAATTCCGTACAATAACCCTTTCATTTCTTTTTTGTCCTATCGAGCATGTTTCAGCTTAACACACTTTTTTTGTCCACGATCCCTTAGTCTTCTTTAGAGCGAGGCAAATGCATAAAAGGAAGTCTAAGCCGAAACTCGACTGGCTCTTTTATAAGACGGCAGACAATGGCGGCCGGCATTTTTTTCGCTTGCACCGTGACGGGAACTGGTTCAAGGAGGGTAGTCAGACTGAACTAAACTGTGTCACGGAAAAGTTGTCGCGTCGTGTTCTCGCCTATACCGTTCGAGAAGCTGATTCCCAGGAATAATTCAATACCACTTTAACCACGATTAACATTTTCCATCGTGAGTAGAATCCTTTCGTATTAACATTCAAAACATTTCAATAAAAAAACATAACACTATAGATAACATAATAAATCGGCCATTAGAATGCCAACATATGTCAAACATACATTCTTTTGTAATTAAAATTTTCTGCGTATCCATTATTATCCGCACACGCTCTGTCAACCTATGGCTTGAGAACTATGCCTGCGTCCGATCCTCTATCTCCTTCATCTACAATTCCGAAACAGTGGCTCTATCCTATAACAGCACCACCAGCCTATAAAATGTTCAAACCTTCTTGTGCTCTCTCCGTTAAGTCAATCCCAATTTCAAGTTCCCGGTTAATTACGATCACCCACCGAACTGTAACCGTTACTACAAACTTTAATACCTTTCTGCTACACAGCGAATTACATCGTGGAAAATCCCTGGCGTGTTCCGTCCTCCCCAGGCTCATAATAAACTCGAATATCTGATTTACGACTACTCACAGCTTCGGGATTCCTTCGAGGACCCGTTCTACGAATCAAAAGCACACGGACGTGAGTAACCGTGTAACGCCTCGCAGCGCGTAAACTTCAAAGATATTACAAGATTTCCAGCCGCGTGACATCCCATACACGCCAGCACGCGATATTACGTATTATCAAAGTTACAGGTAATTTCTCCATCCACCCTCCCCCATCCCGCGCTTTATTGAAAGGATAAAATCCTTATATCGCAGCGACGCGTCGTGATTGCCCGACGTCATTTCTCTTCCCCGTGCATTATGAACGACAGAACAAATACAGACGAAGGAACAGAACGCGAAGCAAATAGAGCGAGGCCGAGGGAACCGTATCGAAGGAGACAGATCGGGGGAATGATAAGCGGATCATCTCTAATAGCCTTGGATCATGGCGTTTACAGCGATGATACCTCGATGGCTTTGCCCTCTGTCACGAGTTTCTAGTAACAGGTACTTCCGACCTGCTGTTAAATTATCCCCCCGGTTTGGTAATGCTATTGTAGAAAGCGTTGCATTGTCTACTGTCAACCTGGGATACGACAACGATAGTCATACGATTGTAAGGATAAACGGAGACAGGTAAAGCGTGATTATAGGGAGAGAATACGGTTTTATCGATATTAGCTTCGTGTGCACGAGGGGTGCCAATAATGTTTTAAAAGGATTTAAAAGTTTATTACGGATTTTAAAGCCAAAAGTATCAGACCAGGTCTGATAATTAAACAAAAAGAGAAGAAATATTATTCTACAAAGATTTGGTAAAAGTACCCCTAATACTTTTCGGTCGGTAGCACATGTCTATTTTTTGAATGTATAATACTAAAACATTACCTTCGCTTAAAAATACCGCGTTAACAGCACCTTCAAAATATTTTTGACAGCACTGTTGCGACTTTTGGGCGATTTTAGACACCTGTATTTACGACAATTTTATAAAAAAATCCAGGAACACTGTATAGTACACCAAATCGACATCTACCAATGGTAGCGTTTGTCGTCAAATGGTGACCCAGAAAAGTCGCAACATTTAATTTCACGCGAAATGAAATCACAATTTCTCCAATCTCAGTCATCCCGACAAGACGATCAAAGAAAAACGCGAGGACAGTTTACATCGATACGCCACAACGAGGCGTGAATTCCATAAGCGGGGTTTCCGACGCGTCCAGTAATCGAACGCGATGAGCACAAGCAACCGTGTCACGATATCGTAACAGGGGGTGGCGAGCGTATATCGAGCAAACGTCTACGTATTTAACGGTGCAGCTAGCTGCACAGCGCGATTCGACATCCGCGGGAAGTAATCGATGGCCTTACACGGTGCGTGACGATTCAATTACGAACCGACGACGTAGACTTGCCCGGAATTAACTGTGGATAAAGCCGAATCGGATTGTCACGATCGAGGCGACAGCCACGAACTGGCGGAAGAGAGAGACTGCACGATAGCCGACGTTGCGACAACGACGACCACGACCCGAAAACGATATATAAATATATCTCACGTGCAAATCCTGCGAACCGTAAATCTTTAAGTAGCGCGGACCGGAGAAAATGGTCCCAGAGTCACCCCCGTTCGCCCCGTCCGTGGAAAGGCAAATTCAACGATTGCTACGAGGAGATCTATCGTATATAACTCGCAACATCGGGACCAGAACGCGTTCATTCCGCCGAGCCCCTCTCTCGCTGGATAAGTACGTTTCAGGGATTTATCACGCGATGGTTCCGATCGTTTCTGAAAATTATACGACGCCCGACCGCGAGTCACTGGGTTATGCAGAACCGAGATTAAGCATATATCTATTTTCATTCGGGGATATGTCACTGTGCTCCGTTTCGACGGCGACACACAGTTCTGTTACGATTCTTCGGGGTGTTATCTATGGGACACCCCGTAATTTAACACTCCTACTGTTTTCGTCGCTTTTCCGATGCTGCATGACTCTGTCGTATTAGTTGTTCCGATGGTGCAAGCTACGGAAGTGGAATGTTTGCGAACCCGAGTTAAATGTATTTTTATTTGTTTCTCACTGTTCATTTAACTTTGTTTCTCGCTGTGTACTTAAAAAGGCCAGAAAATAAATAGTTGGCACAGTTGATGGAAAGAATTCGTGTAAAGATTTTATTAATGAACGCAATCACTTCGATTTTAATTCGATCTAAATTGAATTATGCGTCCTGGTGATTCTTTTGAATTAATTCCTTCGTAAAACATTCGTGACTTGTGTGTTGAGCAAGATATGCTGTGTGATACTGTTGATAATCGACAAGTGTTTCCAATAAATAATCGACGTTCTACTGTAATTCAAAATTAGTATTCCTTTCACTAAGTTTTTCGTTTTTAATTGCTAAGTCAACTTTATAGATGCGCGTTTCATAATGATATTCAAACTGCATTTAGAACGTACCGATTATCTGCATCGGAGCCGTTGTTTACCGCACCGCCGTTATAGTAAACATTCCACCATATTCGCGAATACGATTTCCATCCGCTAAATAATCGGTTCCGGGAACTTCGCGGAAGTTAACGAGCACACTCGGAACCGCAACACGCCCAGATATTGCCTGTGTCTGGCAGGTCCGCCGACTCTCGCGGTTCCTCTCGCCTGCGTGATTGTTTGAAGAGCCCTGTACCGTGTCTCGAGGATTTCGAAGCCGAAGTAAAGACTCTACCGCCGCTCGAGGATTCTTCGTTGCGTCTCCTAGATTCAGAAATCGTCGAATTGCGAACACTCGTGTATGCGTCCTGGCGAATCCGAAGATGCACCATGTTACGAAGTGTTTTCACAATGAGACATCGACCACTGAATTATCCAATCAATAAAAGTTGTAAGTGTTCGACACTACAAGTCATCATGATAGGGATATCAAGATGAAATTAAAAATTAGAAACCATGGTAAATTATATTATTTATAACAAACATACAAAACTGAGTAGCCCGAAAATCGTCGATTTGTTTCGTGAAAAGAGGAAAAAGGAAAGAAGCATCCTGCCGCGGCGACGTCTTTCGTCCAGGACCCGATTCAATCGGCATCGAGCGTATCCCCCGTATCCCATAATTTCCAATGCATTCTCTAACCTACTTATTAAATGCCACGGGTGCACACGCGGACCCGCATTCCCTGCGCCCGTAACTTCTTCCCCCTAACCGCCCCCCTACGACTTTTATATCCCTCGAACCGGAATTCCGCGTGTACTCTTAAATTAGAACGGCTATCTCGTTCTCCGGATGGGATTCGCCCGGGTACGGAGCAAATAACGTAACAAATAGAAATAAGGAGGAAGGGAGGGGACTAGCATGTTTGTATTAATTGAAAATACAGAGGATACGGTTCGAAACAATTACAGGAAAACTCGGTTTCCAGTGAAAATTGGTCGTACCTTTCACGGGATTAGGTTTAATAAACATCGGTCCTGGTGAACCTTGCCCTTTATGCAACGACGACAATTACGTAAGGGTTTTGTTCTCTACGCTTTGTTTTGGGTGATGTTCGTGTCGTTTTTGCTTTTGTAGTAGGTATTTCTTTGGGGACAAATTAAGAACAATTGTATAGAAATTCACGTGTTCTGTTAAAGATTTCGTTGGACTGAAACTGGAGTAAAAAATTCGGCTTTGTGAATGCAACATACTTTAGCACGACAATAAAATGAACTTTGGTTTGTTCTAAACGTTTAACTATGATGTACATATATTAATGTGGTTATTATTTTAATAGAAATATAGTTCGTTGGTAAAGAGACAGTTCTGATCGATGTTACGCTTAAAGTTTCTATGATTTTTTATGTATCGATACCTTCGTAGGAATGAGATGCATATACATATTATACGATTTAATTATTGCCGATACTAACATTCATTTAGCCGCCACTGCATCGCACTCTAAATAGATTCAAACAAGGTAAATAGTGAATAATTGCGTAGTAGATAATGATTAATTAGTTCTGATGCCTGGTAATTTATCAGCGTCACGTTCGTCACTTCGTGCTGTGCAATTAAAATTTTCGTCCCGATATTACAATGATGCAAACGACTACACGTGTTTGTATAATATAATATCGGTTATGTAATTTCATAATATTTTCTACAACACTAAAAGCCACATCCTGTACAATCAAAATATTCGCGTTAATAATAATAACGATATACATATTCGTCGATCCTTGTTTGCATAATACTACACGACATTATTTAATTTCAGAGCATACTGTACATAATGTCGAAACTTTTAACGTATCAAGTACTCCATTAATCGATCGAATCCAATCAAACAACCAAAAAATGAGATCCGAAACTAGCGTTCCACTTAAAAGGGAAAATGAAATTCATTTTCAAAAATGAATAAGATTAACTTGATCGAGGGAGGAGATGCAATTGTTCGCTAATAAACATAAACGTTGGCCCGCGCGTAATTAACGGGAACCAGCAATCGAGTCCGATACGTGCAAATACTTTGCGGTATAACTGCAGCACACTGGCGAGGTCGGCTATTTATCCCGGTTTATGTTGATCATACTGTACGCTGAAATAAACAATCCGTTATGCGATTCGATTCACCGATATTTGGTAGTACAGCGGGGCCAAACAATGCAGTCGGCACGGAGAGACATAACATTTGCACCACGAGAACGCGTTTCGCTTCTTGCCCCAAAACACCATCGTCGTGAGTTACAACCGGCTAGGTGATCGTGGGAACACGATCGACACGATCCAAACTATCGTTTTTCAAAGAAGCAAGACCTGTCGACGGCGATCGTTTTCGACCACCGTATAATGTTCATGATACCATCGTGTGTTACGTCTAATCCATACAATGCAGAGGATTATACAGTACATAAATTATTTAAAATTTCAAACGTCTTTACGGATCTTGGAGATTCTACCATCTGTGGTAAACACGTTTCATGTTCACTATTGTTCGTTCTTTTATTTGAAAGCCAGGGATATGGTTACAGATCTTTATGCAGATTTATGCTTCGGTAGATCAATTTTCATACTTCAGTTTTATTCACAGTTGGACACAATATTGTTCTAATATGTATTAAACTAGTAATGAGATTAAATAATCGTTTACTAAGTGTCTCTACTTAATTCAAGACGAAAGTATTACTTTACTATAAAAAATTGGAATTTCCACGTTTAATCAATTATATGTACCGAAATACTTTTTCGTCCTGTATTCGTTATTCTAAACTCTTTATCTGGATAATGAATTTGCACATTTCTGATTTCATTTGATCGAAATTTGACTTAATTAAGGTATCGTCAAACCAATTATTTATCCCTGGAAGAAAATATATGTACCTACGTTTAATAGCACTTGTTGTACACTGTTCTGCTATAACATGAATTTTTTCAGTGTAATAATCGTATTACATCTAAAAACACTCGTTTAATATCCTCTTTTATTTTCCCACGGGTGCTTCAAAGTGATCAAACCACGAAGTACACCCATCTTCGAAGCCTATACTCGTAAAGCCCTGTCAGCACTTGGGGTCCCAGGCGGTTTCGTTGTTCCACCATTTCGTCGATAAATAAGCTGTCAAATAAAATTCAAATATCCAATAAGCCACGCGCGCCGATCGCGCAACGCAATTGCATAAAAGAACGTCGCAAGGTCCTGGCTCGACGTTTTCAACACCCCTGGTTTCCCTCTAAACGCAAAAGAACAGATGCGGTGTGTACATTCACGGACGAATTTCCGACGTCGTTGTAACGTTTCCATATCGAACGACACCACTCTCGCGAATTTTACACTCCGCTCGTATACCTGTCCACGAATAAACACAGCACGTGTCGTGTAAGATAAAAAAGAAGTTTAGAAGTTCCGTAAAACAAAACGGAATTTCATATTATAGACTGTAGAGGCTTGTACTCTACATTTTAAAGTCTAAGGTAGCAAGAAACACACATACCAGTGACTACTATGCTTCTTTAAATCCAGAAAAGTCATTATCTCTGGTGCACTCAGATTTTAATTTTCAATCGTACTATTTATGAGAGAATCTTGTAAATTAATTTGACACCAGTAAGTATATTTCCTTAAAAACGCGATTAGGTCGGAAGAAATTGGAGAATCATAGAAGGGTCGAAAAGGTGAGAATGTTAAAAGACGTTAGCGTTTAGTCAAATAACTTGTTTGCAATGCTGAGAATTTAATTTCAGGAAGCACGTTGCGTTTTAACAAACGGGATACATTCCTCCCATGGATCGTTAGCGACGCACCGTGAAAACCGTAGATCTATCGGACGGGTCTGCCCAACAATAAGTGTTAAGATTCGCCCTTTTCGAGCGTAACACACGAACCGGAACACGCGAACGCGTCCAGTGAAACCACGCCCCTTCCATTTGACGCGCGTTGCTTTAATTAAATTCCCGTCGATCTCGCGCGTTTCTCGTACGGCCAAGTCGGAATTCTCATTCTCTGTGCGCGTGAAGAGAAAAGAAAGGGAACAGAACGAGTGGTCGAAAGGGGTGAGGGGAGGAAAATTTACGGAACTGAAGAATGACGCCTGAGACGAGGACCGTGGATGCTGTTGAATACGAATGAGAAAAATAATAAACTTGATTATAATCGGACTACATCGATATTCAAGGCTGAGTAGCTTAGACCTGTACTGAAACACTTTTTTACACGAAATTCCAAGAATTCAATTCGCTGAATCCAATAAATTATTTCTGTTTCAAACGTTCGCGTACAGACTGGTAAGAAAAAGTGGGATTAAACTTACACCTGTATTCGATAATTATTTCCTAACATTTACTAATTCTATTCGTGGAATGTAGTGCTGAAAATTTATTGAAAAATTCTGAAACACTGTATACAACTTGGTTCACAACTTCTTCGAACACTGCGTACACAACAGAGAATCACAAACACCGCGTCAGCCACACAAACTGCAAATATTTTTTTTATTATCGTTGCATGTCAGGCGATAAAGTTGTAAATCCAAGTTGATCGATCCATTTTAAAACGAACGATAACATAGAACCCTACCTGCACCGTAGACGCACGAATATATTCCGACGTTTACTTTGCCGTAATAGGCGGTAGGGAAAATGTATTTGCAGCATTTCGGCCTTAAAGAGAGCCAGTTTCAAGTCGTTAACATTGGATCCCGGGTTCTGTGGGCAACTAGGTTTATTTGCCAACGTATCCACTAAATATTATCGCAAACCACTGTACTTACATTTTAATAATTCCCCCAACCCGTGCTGCTCGTGCGATTAATATTTAATTCGGCACAAAACAGTAGTTTATTTATTGGCACGTTTCACAGTACCTGCAGTACTTCAATAATTAATAGCAGCACGGACCCGTGTATTCATGGTCCTGGCACGAAAATCCACAATGTTGCGATTAAATCAGCGATCGATAATTACTGACTGTCAGAAACTACAGAACACACGATATGGAAGTGGTCCAAACCGCGATTGCTAACACCAAACAAAATCACAGTCCCGTACCTATTATTATTCCGGGGAACCAATAAACCCAGACCTACAAATCCAATACACACCTGGTCGCCATTTTCACCGCGATACTTTCTTCGTGGAACAATCATCGGAGGGGGGAGGGGGTGGACGACCTGTCAACGAAGTGAGTCAGGAGACCAGGGAGTGTAAGAACGGCTTGTCGTCGTCGGCGGTGCGCTCAAATATCGCAATATCCGGCCATATCTGATGGAAGTTTCTATTTTCCCGAAAGTCGTGCGCGCTCCATCAAAGTTTCTGCCGGCCGTATATACACTGCGAACAGATTGGAGGGAGGGGGGTGTATACATATATACGAAGCTGGAAGTTTGTAGGTCAACGGTGTAATAGACCAAACAGAAGTTAGACGAGAAAGGAACTGCTATGGAGGAAAGGAGAAGAATCGGTCGGAAGCGTGACTGTAAATTAGAATCTCTGTGCCGTAAAGTAATGGGAAGGGGCTAGGCGAGGAAGAAAAGGGGTGACGATGGCGCTCGGCCTGGGTTGATACGGAATACTACCCGGAAGAGAAACTGAATGGCGGTCTGGCGTTTGGCTCTCTAAAGGCACAGATTGTTAGTGGACATTCAGAACTTCCCACTCGTGACTGTCGCTTCCCCCTTCGAAGTTTTCGCGATGTTTTCAAGCCGGGGCATCGCGATCGAAATCACCTCCGAACCGCTTCCGCCACCCCGTTCCACCGCGAATACGCTACCGCCCATCTCTTTGGACGGGGTCGAGGCGGTTGTTCGTGTGCGCTCGAGTTTCTGGACTTCGAGGAATCCGGTCTACACGAGTGCATCGGGGTTCGGTCGTATTAGAAGAAGGGAGGAAGATCGTGGTGGATGTTGCCGTATCAATGCGTTCGCTGCAAGCTAGTTAAAGGATGATCCAAATTGATTTGTGACTTAACCCCTTTCGAGACAAATTTTTTTTTTAATGATGACCTTAGTAATACAATAATACGATCTAGGGTGGATGCACCAGTAAATGAACAAGTACCAGTGAAAGAACATCATTTCTTTTCAATTCCTTTTTTCGTATTCAAAACATTTTCGCACTATTGATTAGAAATATTCATTTACTGGTTAATGTTCATTCGCTGATGAAATCTGCATTTTCTTTCTATTTAATTTAATTGATTACATTTTTCCGGTTGTGCAAACTGAAATCTATACGTTATAAAAAAGTATCTAATTTTCTAAGAGTCGCTTGAAAATGGGATACATAGTCCCATCAGTCCTTTGCGATGGGATCATATGTCTCAGTAGGTTGCAATGAGAATAAGTTCTGTTCCATGAAATATCTTACATAATAGTTAAGAAAGTCAAACGGTTGATAGATTAAGGTACTTAATTATTATTTTAGGGTCTTTTTATAGTTGTACTGTGCAGTATATTTACGAAAATAAAACTATTGAAATTCTGTATATTTGCAAATTCGCGTGTGCAAATACAAGATCGAACGTAAATATCTCTTGCAGACGATAAAGCAGTGAAAGGTACGCGCATCCCCTGTAACGTATCTATTATAATCAAAAACAGCCAATTTACATTTGAAACGGCAAATTCTACCAAAGCAATCATTCACCTAATTGTCCTCGGATTCTCGAGCCGCGACGGTGGTCGTCGGGGCTGAAATTCCGTTCCTTTTCCGTCGCAAAATAAAATTAGTCGTGATTCCGAGGGAATCCGGAGTGAGAAAGTGTGTAATGAAGCGGTTCGGTGGAAATCGTAACCACGGTGGAAATCGTCGTGCATCTCGGTCGGAGAGCACGTTCGGTAGGGAGGTTGGGGGGAAGAGTTAATTCCAGTGTCAATAAAGCAGAATCATCCAATTACAGACGGTGCTCCGGTAGCATCGTCGGGCCGGGCATGGTCGATTTCTGAATCAGAAAGCGGAGATACAGCCCGGAGAGGCGAGGGGCACAGAGCGGCTAGACGGCTGGAAAAAGATGGAAAGATTCGTCGAGGGGAAAAAGGAGAGCACGAGTAAGCTAATGCTGAAATTAAAGCCAATGAACCGATTTGCAGGGAAAACGAAAACACAATCGCTTCGCTCTCGAGAACCTTCGGTGGCCTTTTAATTAAACTACGATCGACATTCGTTCTATTTTTGTGTCAAATAAACAACGTGTCCTTTCGAGCCCACCGACAATAGAAACCATTAACCCTAGAATTGGCGGGTTATGTGAACCGTTCTCGGATTGAAAATAAGATTCCTTATTACGGGAGCATCGATTGGTCGAATTGAATCGTTTCTAGTAATCAGTTCCATTTAACGAGGCACTAAATTTCTGTAAAATCTTTCCGGCTTTGATGGACCCTAAAGATGTCTCGGGGAGTCTCTTAATTGGACCCAGTGGATTTCTATTCTAAAGAAATTGTTCGTTGTAACCAGTTTCAATTCAATTATCGATTTAACATTTCTCGAACCGTTAATGTAACTTCTCTCACACCGTACGAATCGTTTCTCTTCGATCGCAAATATATAAACGAAATTCTGCAACCCGAGGTACAGTGGTACAGAATCAAAATTTAGCAGATCATACACTTATTTAGCTGAAGAAATAGAAGAATGTTGAAACTTGTAATTTTATTTAAGTAGAAGTAAATCATGAATTTTTTTTCTATTTCTGCTTGACATAAATGATACGACAAGATAGTGAGGAGAACAATAGTGCATGGGACAAGTTTTCCATGATTACATTGATGTAAGTTTTCTGGAAAATAAAAGAAATTTGATTCTGACTATTTCAGCTGCTGAATTTTGATTCTGGACCACTGTACAACGCGTCGAACTTTGTAATCTGTACCCTGTAAAATACAAATTCGACAGACGTACTCCGAAACTTTCGTGCGGTCGCGTATACATATTGATGCGGTCCACGCCGACCAATAAAATGCATCGAGGCACTCCTAAATACATACAGAGTCGACCGAAGCAACGCGAAAACTAAATAACAGGGGGGGGCTGGCACTGTCCCGATATTCCAGAGTCGGATGTAATAAAGTGTATCAAGGATGGGAAAAAAAAGGCCTTGAAAACCGTACAAGCAAAAGGTAATTGATTGCAACGAGAGCCGGAAAACGGTGGAACCAATTAAACGTTTCCCTCATCGTGCCCCCTTCTCCCAATCCACCATCAACGAAACAGCCGTCAGCGTGCACGCTTGAAAGGTCAAAGGTCGTTACCGATCGATCCCAATTAATTTCCTATAATAGATTCCTCGGAACCTTAAGGATTCCCGAAGTACTCGACAAGAGTACGAATGAAGTTGGTTACTAAGTCATCTCATTATTGTAGATTTCATCAATCGTAGGCAGCGACGAAGAACACGCGGGAAATATTCCTGGAAAGATTTCTTTGAACGATCGGCGTACCTCGACTGCAGGTGAACGGAAAAGAAAAGTGGGTTGAGCGGAGGGTGAGACGAAGGGCCACATGCAGACTGGCCAGAGGAAAAATGCCTTGGCACGTTATGCAAATCTTAGGAAAAGGTAGTAAAACGGAGATGTAAAGGCTGGCTGGTCCCCCTTATTCTTACGCCCGGTAACTCCCATAAATTCGCCCCCTGTCCTCTATCAACGAGATCCCCGTGCCCCCTAGCCTTCGGCTTTCTCTTTCCCCCCCCCCCCCCGTTTTTGCACGATTTTTCCTTTCTTCTGGGTCATGTTTTTCCCTTGAATTACCGACGCCTCGATCGGCACGAATATCGCGTAGGAACTATTTGAATATACGTATTCTTGTCGGAGCAAATGTAATAACATTCTTAAAGTGTACTCTTGACTGGCCTGATAAACAATATTAAACGATATTCAATGTTCATTCGTTGTTTATGGAGTTGTAATTGGTGGTTTTTAACACATTGACTATGTACGAGATCAATTGTTGTATAATTATGCAAGGTTAAAGGTTTTAACGAAACGAAAACAATATGTATTTTGTCCTTCTCCAATTTCACATATCCTAATGACGTTTGTTTTATTTAAAATCTTGTTTTATTTATATATCTTAGTTATGTTATCTCATATACGGATGGCACATTAGTCAGCGTAAATTATTACTGAAATGCGAATTTTGTTTCAAAAATCAGGAAAATTTCTTACAAAAGAATGATAGAAACAATGATAACAAAAATATGTAAATAGAAATTGCATAAAAGTCTTGACAGCTAATTAATGTTTTAAAAGTATGTGTACAAATGTTCAAAACTTATAATCGTTAGTGTGCTGTTTTAAAATTAAATAATTTTGACTTACCAACATTTTTCTATATTTACTTCTAATCCACGTATACGTTCTTGGACCGCCAATAATAAACACTTAACACTGAACAGTTAAAACACTATATATTCCTAATATAGTGATAGTCCAACACGACAGTAGCTGTAGCCGTGCGCACTGAACACCAGGTTCGTCCGGCTCTTAGTGAAGACCGATCTTCGACTGTTCGAACCCCGAAGTTCCCGTTTGGGTTTTTTCTCCCATTCTGTCCCCACAGTTTCTTTCAAACATTGTTGTTATGATTCTGACACGGTGTGTGAGTTGGCTGTGGATAGTAGAAACCAAACTTATCGCCTTCTGCACCTTCTTCAGCGTTTCTCTCGCTGTAGAAACGCGGTTGGTATAGTTACAACTTTTTTTTATCATATTATAATTTTCATTTTAATACCTATTTCATACAAAGCGATGCTTCTCCTTCAAAATTAACTGTGCAATCAAATTTTAATACAAATACGAGAAGCAGGAAAGTATTCATAAAACTTTTGTCATCTTCATTGTACAATATCGCGCTATTAGAATATAATAACACGTAGGGAAATTTATACGATATTACATAAATGAAACATATTTAATGTTTCGCACTAGGTGTACTCATTCGGTTTTTAATTCTACTGGAAGATATAATTCATTCTATTTAACCAGGCTATACATACATACATATATTTCCGGAATGGATTCAACAGTTCTCGAATTGTTAAACTTCCATTAGGAATACTGCGACACATACCTTTGTCGTCCCTTATTTAACGTGATCAGTCCAGTATCACTAGGTTGTTTCACACGAGCCGCTAAATTATTCAGCGAAACTCCAAACTATGTTACATTAACGTTTGAACATTCAATTTATACCATTAGTCACAGAAACTTTCTGCAAACGCAATATACCACGTGATATACACGTTCTCACACTCTAGCATCAAAATATCACGTATAATCAACGTAAAAAATGCTTACTACAAAAATATAATATGTAAAACATTATAAAACAATGTGAAATTCATGATAATAAGAAAGAGAAAGTATATTGAGGTTTCGGGGGAACCTGAATTATCGCCTCTGGACAGCTCATCGATAAAAAGAGTTGGTATTGGTGGCATAAATTTGGTCAACTGATCAAAGTCCTATCAGAATAGAATACCAGGACACCAGTACTGTATGCATACGATGAAAGTGATTACCCTTTGTTACAAGGATAAATAACATCCCCTCTAGTTTCGCCTCTCGTTCCTCTTCTTTCGTTCAATTCGGTCGCCACGGTTGCTATTCTCGACGTGCAAGCACACGCTGCTCAGTTATTAGATGCGAAACATTAAAAGGGGGACTCTCTCTCTCTCTCTCTCCCTCTTTCTCTCTTTCACTCGGTTATTTCGATGTCAACTTTGAAACGCGCCTCGAAACAAAGCGGAGACCGTGACACGGTCGGCGAAGCGTGTAAAAGTTGCAAAGTTCGGTTCAACCGACACCCTCTGTTGAACGATATTCGCGTTTTATTCTATAGCGCAATTGTACGAGCCTTCAGCTTTGTCGCCTGTAACGTTGAACATTCTGCTTTTTTTGTTTTTGTTTTTTTTTTTTATTTTCGCGACCTGTTTTTCTTCTGTCACTTTTCAAGCGCGTTTCATTGGATACACGACGATCGTCCACCGTACGATGGACAAACGAAAGGATCAATTTACAAACCGGTATCACCTGGAGGGGGGGGGGGCTTATATACGATCGTTTCCCGAAAGTATGCGACAACCAATTATCGCATTACTCAAATAACCAAACTAAATCCATTAATGCCCTCGCGCTAATTAATTCATACTTCGGCGACGGTTTAAGCTTTTAATAATTTATCCGGCGCTGATTCACGACGATAATACGAGTTCGGTAACATATGCGCGGCCCCGGACCAACGGATAGCTTCGTAATTTTCATCAGGATTTTCCACGTGCAAACATTTAAGTAACCTAATTGATGGAAACTGACGCCGATGAGGATGCCACCCCCCTGCCCTTCGATAATTCAAACTTTAAATCATTAATAAAATTTCAACCGTTCAATTGACAAATGAATGGAAAGAATATATTTCTTAGAAATAAGAGGACTAAAATCCTGTTAACACTAGAACTACCGCCGATAAACGTACATCTATTTCGATCGGTCGATAAACATGTCAATCTTTTGAAATTTCTCGACTTTCGTATCGTAATAAAAATAGCAAAAAATCTGAGAAAATTTATTGTTGTAACTCAATTGCGGATGTTGATGTTTATGTTAATGTTTGTCAATTTAACAGGATTTACCTATTATTATTAACATATTAACGTACCTAGTACAGGAAACAAAATTCTAATCAATCTTTTTGATTTTTTTCGTAATTCTAGTGTTAATTACACAGTCAACAATATTCCTGTTAGAAGTATTCACCGTGGAACACAATACTTGAAACCCTAATACGATGTAAATTCAGTACAGTGAAAAGTTCCAGGACCCTCGGTGACAAAATGTCAGTAAACAAAATTTCAGTTTGACTCCATTTCCAATATATTAATCCATATAAATGCAATCCAAAGTCTTCCAAGCACCCTAATCAGCATCCCCTAAAAATCTCCGCAATCAACCCGCTCGTTATGAACCAAGAAACTTTCCACTACGAGTATTACACTTAATCGGTTCGCCAGTTCCAGACCAAAGGATCAAAATCTGAACTAAACAAAAATCGCAAAGAAGCCTTTTATTTGCCACTTGTTCAATTATCACGTCCATACGCTACAGCTGATTGCTATCTAAATCCGCAATAGTCCTCAAAGCGACGTTTGAACACGACAGCCAGCGCGAAATCACTGTAAATTTCGTTGCCTCTTTGACGAAGGGACGCTACTACCTTCGCGAAGGGGATGGCGTTCAGGACTATCCCCAATGTGTCCTGGACATTGATACAATTAGGAAACAACTGCGTTGGCGGTTGGCCACCCAGCCCCACGGCTAGAAAATTGGTTTCCTCTTACCTCGTTGTCTCGATTGCCGGTCAGATGACGTTCGCGAACTGCTAATTGGCACCGTGGCGGTAGGTATTCCCGTATACACACCTACCCCTTTCCCTATTTCCCGACACGGGTGTGTTTCTTTCGTTTTTTCTTTGTGCCCTGGCAGCAGCGGCGGGCGCAACATGCTTGATTAACAGGGACGGGATGAACCGGACCAGAGAAGGAAAACAACACGAGCCACACTGATCGATTAACTTGCTAACGACGATCGAAGCTTCTTCCGTTAAATTGCAGCATCGCGGGATGGGTGAAAAATGAGACGATTCTTTTTGAGAATAATTGAACCTCGGCTCTATGGAACGTTGGTTTTTCTTCGACGCTTAATTTAATGGAAGGTGAGACCGGACGTTACACTGGAAGTCCATGGAAAATTGCAACACGACCGAGTTGATTGGAAATTGATTATGAGGTATGCGAGATTATATTGAATATTGCTTTTTTTGGAAAGTTATTGGAATGAGAAGAAAAGTTTTTATTTAATCTTTGATAAAGTTATTAGTAGGACAGAGATTTGAAAATATATACACTGTACGCACAAGGGATGTTTAAAAAAGGGTAATTTAGCCGAGGCTCTGTGACTTTTATTTTAAAGAATTTGCAACTTTAACTGTTTATCTCTTCTTTATAGTAAGTTTTTACCACCGTGTCAAGTTGACACCGAGGGACGGATTAAGTTGGGAAAATGAGGGACGGATGAGGGCTAAAGGTATATAGTGTTATTGAGGAATACAGGAAATCCTTCAATGTTGTTTAAATGTAATTTTGTATTTATCATATTTAATGAAGTAAACGTGTTTATGATTATTATGCTTATGTAGGGTAGGTAAAGGAAATGAATGTATACAGATAGTGCAAATGAAAAGTGGCTGTTGAATGTTAGGAGCGTGTTCGCAATCACATCCCAGGATCATACGTACGATAATTCGAATTTATAAGGAAAACTCTCTGAACTAAAAGCACAACCGTAACAGCACAACGTGGCCAAGATTTACAAACGGCGCCGGCAAACTTTGAAAATTATTCGCATCGGTGAATTCATCTCTTAAACGATTACCCTGCAAATACAAAGCTAAAAATGCCGCGGTAACCCTTACATTTATTTCACCAGCAGCGAAAAAAGTTTCCACGCCACTTCATCGAAGGAATAAAATTTTACTACAGGGAAATTCATATTTCTATATGAGCACAAAACTACAACCGAATCCATTAAACGTTCATCAACCGTGCCCCCCGCGTGCCATTAGTTTCCAAAATTGCTCTTTGCCGAAATCAAAACTCCGCGGCTAGCAAAGTGCACTCCATGATTTCAACCTAAATTCTACCACTCGTGTTCGATCAGTTTTCAACTGTATACCGTGATCTTCAATTCTTTGCACCCGCGTCTTCGTTCGAGTGAATAAAAATCGAACAGGCTACAAAATGAAAATATTCTCGACAAACTATACCAGAACAACGGGAAGATATATAAATTCTATTCGATGGTAAATTCAAAACGATGATGTATTTTCGCTGTTAAACAACAAACAGTCGATTTATCAATTTTTTCCCGTTTAAACATTGATATTCGCATACAAATCTCTCTGAAAAGTAGCCACGTTCCCGTTGTTGAAATAATTCGGCTGAAATATTTATACGCCCATATTGTGGCCGGTATTTATCGAGCCGAACAGAGAAGGGGTGGGTATCGCGAAAGGGTTGCGGGGGATGGGCAAGCCGCCATGGTCGAATGCACGTCGTCGGGACAGTAAGAAATCTATAGAGATTCAGAGTAAGGGGGGAAAAGTAAGAAGTAGCTTGGGCGGGTGCGTTCGCGGTGCAAGACGGGCCGCGATAAAGGAATTTATGTCCACGCGAGATTTACGTCCCCTTATGCTTTTACAAGATACGCGCTGGGAGGATACGCCCGCAAACGCCACGCTTGGTACGTGCACACGCGCGCCTTCTCGCGTATATCGCGGTGGGTCGAGATATAGGAGGAGAATACGGGGTGGGGCAAGGGGTGAAGGGCTCAGAGGGAGGGGAAAATGGCACGGAAAGCGGAAAAAATGTGTAGAAAAAGAGGGAGGAGAAAATAAGATACAGAAAAGGGGATAGAGGGTCGAAAAAATTACGGTGATGAGGGCAGGTAGAGAACGAAAGGTTGAGGAGCTGCGAAGGTGGAAAGAAGGTTAGACGAAGTGAAGAAGAGAAAGGGTAATAAAAAAACAGAGGGTTGTGGGAATTAGAGGAGTATAAGTGAGAGAAAGAAGAAAATAGGAGTGTGAAATGTGAGTGAAAGACTGGTCACTGGTCAGATACATATTGTCAGGGAGACGCTGATATTTTTGGAGCGATAGGAGCAGGGGAATAGTGTGGAACAGAAAGTGGCAAATTATAAATACAATTACGATTTTTACCAATATACAAGGTGTTCCATTTAAATCGACCCACTCGAATATCTCCGAAACTGTTGGCGATACATAGAAGAAATTTAGATGAGTAAGTGCACTGTAATAACATTCAACTCTTGTCTGAAGCATTTTTTGCGAAGTGGAATCAAGACGAAGAAAACTTGCCCCGGAAGAATAGGCAATAATCTTCAACGTATGATTCAAAAAGATGGTTTCCGATGGAAGAGAAACCACGGAAGAAAATGCATCTCTGATACAATTGGGCGAGTGATGCGCGGTACATTTGCGTGAATCTACTTTATGGTTCGAGCGAAGACAATCTCGAGAGTACGGATACCTCCTAAAACGCGGCCTGTGTGATTCACCTGCTGCGCGAGCCGCCGCCCGAAGCCCTTCTTCAACATCTTCGTGGAGCCCTTTTCGAGGAGCTGCAGAAAACGCGCGAACCCTTAACCGAGTTTACTTCCATCCGGGACCACTTGCACGCGACCCTGCTGCTGTCCCCTCCGCACTTCTCCACACTTCACACACACCCACACACACGCCGCCATTTTCACTCGATTTTCCTTGAGCACCGTTGGCCCCGTGATGGCACTCCACGTCTTCCCACCCTCGACACGAATTGAATTGAATTTGTAGAACCGCACGCATAAGCGGTGTTTATTTTCGGAAAAGAGATCAAAGGAGGGACAAGTGATTCTCGAGCCGACGTCGAATGCGCCTTAATGCGTCAGCTATTCACCCTTACCCCCATAGGTTTCCGTTAATGGGACCGAAGCGGGATTCCTTGGCATTGGGAAGAAAATGTGTAACGATATTCATAAAATATGTTATCGACGTTTTTACGTAGACCATGAAGTATCTTCACCTGGTCCAGAGAAATGTTCACCCGGAACAATGTAGATTTCGTATTGTATCTGTGATTACGACCCATCAAGGTTCTCGCAAAATCGCTAATCTCTGTGGACGTCGTAGTGACGTTTAAATGGAAATCAAGGACCACTAAACCCTCTTCAAAAGGTATTCAAGAGACGTCAGGGTTTCTGATGACAAGAGAACCCAGATGATCTTTCAAGGTTTCGAGCACACGTTGGGATGCTGCAGAGAGATTATCAAGGGTCCTGAGACCCCTCACGTTTTTCTGGAAGTGGTGTCTAGTGGCCTAACAAAATAATATTCACTGTTCTCCGTAATTATTAGTGGTTTCACAAACTATAGCAAACTATGATAACTGACGCTCTAATATTATTCACGATACTGTTATTAACAGATTCGTATCGTCAGTGATTTTTTTACCATGGTACTGAAGTCAAACTAGGGCGATCGGCAGAATAGTCGATCGTCTTTGCTTGCGTTCGTTGTAACATATTTGTCCGTTGTAGCATTGTGATTGTAATAATAAGAACCGTTCCATGTAGCATTCGTTCGTTGCAGCATACCCCAGTGTGCTGCAAACCTTTAAATCCTGAAACTTTAATGTTCCCAATCCCCCTAACTTGTACACCGTCGTTATTAAATTCGTGCGACCGTTACCGGTAAGTGCGTGGCACCCTGCGAGAATATTAATATTAGCCTG
Source organism: Dufourea novaeangliae (assembly GCF_001272555.1). Lineage (NCBI taxonomy): Eukaryota > Metazoa > Arthropoda > Insecta > Hymenoptera > Halictidae > Dufourea > Dufourea novaeangliae. Next base: position 1,032,908 of record NW_015374020.1, on the reverse strand, counting down.
CACAAAGACACTTCGAGTGCTTCGATACCTTTTCTACATTAGCATGGCGTAATCGAGCGCCTCTTACGGATTCCCGTTTCCACCACCTCTCCCCGGTGGATCGCGATCGACGACGGGAAACGAGGCGTTCCCTCGGGGGGAATTCGTGGCAGGGAAGCCCGTGGACTGCTCAAAGCGCCAGGAAGTCTTTGGTAAGCAACAGTGGCGCGGAAAGGAAGAGAAAAGGACTCGATTGCATGGCGTGCGCGCGATAAAAGTCCGGCCACTCGCTAAACGCGAGCAAAGTTACCGGAACGAGGCTGGGGGGAGAGAGTGAAAGGATGGAGGGAGGAAATGGACGCTCAAGAAAAACGAAAAAAGCAGGTACCAAAGATGAGGGTGTATGTGTGTGTGGAATGACGCGAAAAGTTCTGCCGCAATGGAACAACACGGCATGGACCTAAGTACTCGGCGGCGTGTAACTCGTATCTGAAACGAGAGAGCAAAAAGAAAGGCTTTAGCGGGTGAGCTTCATTAAGCAGACGCAAGGGGGCTGTGTTATAGGTGGATACGAAGACGGGTGTGGGTGTGGAGGACCGTGGTTGCATCATGCTATGGAAAATAAACGTTGCCGGGATGGGGGAAAAGCAATGAAGAGAACAAGAGGGGGTGTAAGATCGAAGAAGGGTGAAAGAGAGAGAAAGACTCTGCGTGGCAGAGCAAGGGACAGACCAGAAGACCGTAAGAGAGAAGAGGATCGAGAGGGACTAGAGGGAGAGAGTAGGAGCCGGCATAAACTGTCCCCTTTGTGCGGGAAATTGCGTTTTAATTCCCGCATTCAGGGTACCCTGGTACCAGCCGGCAACGCTCGTATACACGCCATACACGACTTTCATGCATTTTACATGGTCAGCACCTGCCGGCACATTGCCCGCCACGGCTGTATAAAGACCCGACGAGAAATCGTGATGGCCACGGGCTTGACAGTGCCGCTTATCAACATCGTCCGAAAACCTCTTTTTGGACCGTTAGCGCGTCGATTCGCTAGTCATAGCCAATTGGCCGGGGCAATAAGCATTACGAGAAATTACGATTCCCGGACAAAGAAGCACGATAAAGCTGCTCTCTATCTTGAGCGTAATTAACGGTAGGTTCTCGTTGAATGACCGCGCGGGAGCCCAGAGTAAGCAAACACAACAACGGGAAAAAGTACTCGCAGGAATCACTCGGTCTCGCGTGAAAGCGGCCATTAAAGCGTGTGTACCTACTATGGGCTCAACGACACGGGTAAAACATTAGAATTGAAATCGTACAAAAGTGCTCACGTACGAAGGTCTAGTTCAGAACTGCACGGAATCAATGTCTCCTTTTACAGTTTTTTTTTTTAGCAGAGAGTGTCGATTGATCAAGCTTGGGTTTTTCAAGACTTTTAAAAAATCTTGAAGTTCATTCAACTCTACTTACTCTATAACAAATAATAATGATCACTAGTGTGACCTTTATTTGACCTTGTGTACGAAAAATCCACAAATGTAAGGAAGTAAATTTAAATAATAATGCAACTGCGATAAAGGAATGAGTGCAAAAATATGTCGAAGTTGATGGACATCACAGTCAGCATTTGTTAAAATAATTTTTCTGAAAATCCTGTGGCAGGGAGAAAATGTTTGTGGGCCTTAGTACAGGATGAGTAAGTAGAAGTTCGGACTTTGGGCAAAATAATGGGGACTAATTGTAAATTGTTTAGGACAGAGCAGCGGGGTTGGAGTTATTCATAGAGCGAATTAAAGTCAATAGGTTCCCAGATTGGTTATCCAACAGTTCAGTGACATCTTATATAGGGTTAAAAAATTCACTGAAAATACAATTCTCGAGAAGCAATATCCTTCACGGATTCAATACTGAAACGCACCTTATAGAACTCTAATTAACCGTTAGCACCGCCAAGCAATTACAGTTAACCGAAGGAAAACAGATAGAAAAATACGAGAACAGGAGAGAAACGGGAAAATCCTGGACCATCGGTGGCCGTACTCGTAATTGAGGATCTAACTCTTCTGCCATAACGTTGATTTACGCGAGCCTCTGCCAAAGCCAATCTCGCCGTGAAATCCTTCGAAACAGAGTGTCTTGATGGCCCGTTAGAGAGGCAGCAAAAATTTATCGGAACACATTCGAACTAAATAGCTCCCATGGCGGGCCGGCTCGTTTATTAATAATCGTGCAAATCTTTCGAAAGCGCTCATACGAGGGGTCAAACCGTTCGTGGTGAGGTGGAACATGCGGGGGTTAACATGGAATGGGGGCCAGGGACCTAAACGGAAAGACAGAACTGAACAAACCGTAGATAAGGGTTGCCGGTGATTGCCCCATAAAATATGTATGCCAGGAGCGTCGACCTTTTTTCTTTTCTTCTACCGCCCTTTACCACCTCCTGAGCCCTTGCCTCCGACCCCTGTTACACCCTCTCTCTCGTTTTCTTGCTTTTTATACGCAACACGGACGTCTTGGAACACCCCCGCAACAAGCAAACGGTGCGCCCGAGACCATCGCTGATTCACGCGAACCTGCAGACACGCGAGATCTCGTCTACGTGTACCGGGTGTCTCGTCGATCATACGACGAGAATTCACCGTGTCAACCTACACGTTCTTCCACCATCTGTCTGAACATAGTCGGTGGAACACCCTGTACACAAAGTTCTTCCAAACCGTACATCACTCCCTGCTCACAACTGTTTGTTTCCGTCTGTCGAACTCTGAACCTTCTGCCTGGGTCACCCCCACCTCCATGCCCCTTTCCCCTTTTTCCCAACTTCTCTCCTTTCTTTGTCATCGTATATCGCCCCCTCGACACTCTTTGCCAGAAGGGCTCTAAAGGGAAAAAGACTCGCACCGGCGACGCCGGCCAATATTCCTCGCCGATGAAAACAGAACCTCTGTGGAACGTCGCGTTTCACGCTTTTCCACGGGAACGTCTCCCCACGGAATAGAAAATCGATATCCTGATCTGATTTTTCTGAAAAAAAAATTAGCCCTACGTCTGTCTGTACGATGTTACGAAATCGGGGAAAGATTTCAGTGAGCATAGAGTCTGGAAATGAACGGTCCTCAAAATATAAGGAAAGTCAGGAAATTTTTAGTGTAGTATAAGTGTAGTATTTTATATTTAGTGTACCAGTTCGTACGTCAAACAATATTACAAATCAATACAGCAATCAATAAGGTTGTACCGCTCATAAGTATGAGGATACTAGGTCTGTATGAAGAAAATATAATGTAATATAATGTTTCATAGAAGTTATATATTTGAGGTGACTTGTATTACTATACAATCATTGACATTGACTATGTGCCCTTTTTACTTGCAGCAACTATTATTGTTAATAATTTTCAGAACATGGTATACTATTCCAGTACAATGGTTTAAATTTCCAGATACCTTGTAACGTGTACCGCATATTCAATAAAGGTCCTAATAGTTATGAACGGGAGTGTATATCGAATAGGAATTTAACACATACGCGCGTTGCACGTGGGCTAAGTAGACGCTCCTCAGTTAAGATGTAATATTATATACCGTGCATGTTCGAAACTGGCTCAAGCTTAGTACATCCAGTCGAGCTTCGAAAAGTTCCGCGGCATTATGAAGCTCAACACGTGTAACGCCTATAACACGAATATGTGCCCCGAATCCCGGAGAATATCGGCGAGATTTACCAGAAACGTCTCGTTCGGACGAAACAGTAAACGCGGTCAGCTCGAAATCTCCGATTCGTGGAATCGAATGATCCACGGAAGAACGGGCACGAGTCCCGTAGACGACGAGAAAAATGAGAAAAAACGAAAACTAGAGGGAAACAAACAAGAAACAAAGAACAACGAGCAAATTTCCACGAGATTTCGACGTGTCGCGTTCGAGAAATATTTTTTCGTTACGGGACCGTTCCTTCAATGCCGCCCGCGGAATTTATCGAGGAAATTTTCTCGAGCGGTATATGAGCATCTAAAATTTAAATGCATGCGAATTTGTCGGTTCCACGGAAAAATCCATACGAAATATCGACGGGGGTAGGGGAAGGGGGGGTGGTGAAGAGGGGAGGGGGTGGAAAAAAGCGAATACCCTACACACATCGGCTGTATATTATAAATTCAAGTTTGCATACCGAGTTCGCCAGCGCGATATTCCACGGCAGCGTTGGATGCCCGTTATACGAAACGAAAATAGTGGGTAAACTGTACGAAATAGAATAAACTCGCGAATTGGTGCGCGATGGCGGAACACACGCAACGCCCCTCCACCTGGAGTTGCTTGTTTGCGGAAATTTTCGGTGCGCAGCGTTTCGCCAAACGCGCCGCGCGCGTTTTATCGTGCTGATGGCTCAACGACTCGCGTTTTCTCGGACCGAAACAATAAAGAGGTGTGTAAGTTGGTCGTAACGACGTAACGAGGCAGTGAACCCAGCAGTGCTATAAACAGAAGCTCCTTCTACGGAGCCGACCCAGTTGGAATCCTGGTTGACAAGTGAATGTAATTTAAAGGAACTACATCAATACTTGAATCCCAGTAGACCTATCCATTGTTCGACGAATGTAACTTTTCACGTGTTGTTTATTACTATTATTCGTTTATTATCAATGAGGCCAGTTTCATATATTCGAGTAAGCTGAAGGGAATCAGTGTGATCTATGCGGGGTGAGTCAATAAGAACTATTATCTAACATAACTCGTTATATCTATTAATTGTATCACAAAACGTTTTAGACGAATTATATGGCATTGATTGGAAACAAGTTTTTTAGATAATAATTCTTAATGACTCATCCTGTACATAGGTTAGCAGAGGCTATCGCAAATGATAGATAAAAGAAGAAACGTGTTGCGGCTAGCTCGTAATCAGTAAAAATAGCACTATACCGCAAAGGAACGTCAAATATAATCCAGATGAACTGCTCACCGCGCTGGCTCGCGTTCGTACTCTGCGTTGATGGCATTGAACGCGTCGAACTCGTAACACCGCGAGCATCATGATAAATATCTCGAAGAAAATGCGTCCATTAGAGCGAACGAAAAAAAAAGGAATTGGATATAAAACATCTTTAGCCCCGGGACACCGACGTTATCCAATTATTATGCATGGAAATATTCTACGGGGTACTACGAGAAGGAAATATGTAAAAATGGAACCTATTTCGAAAAGATATTTGTCATGATTCTGACATAACAGGAACATTTTATAGCTGGTTTTTCCACGTAGATAAATCCTTAAGATAAAGTCGGTATTAAACAAATTAACGAAACAAACCTCACGAATCTTGCTTGCACCAAAGACAAAAGTAATGTCTCTAATTGAAGCGGCTCCCTCGTCTATCTCTTCCGACCGAATTTATAGCTCTACCCAAGAAACAAGTACCCCTATTTATTCCTGCGAGCGGAGATCGTTATCCTTCGATGGGGGTCCGATAATTTGAAGAAAAAAAGCATACACACACACACACACACACATACCATAAAATACAACCGTTCATTTAATTTAAATTCCAAGCAAGAAGGAAGGCCGAAACAACAGACATCCTTTTTCACCCCGCGAACATATACGTCTTTGTCCTCGCGGGCGTACGGCAATTAGAATACGAGCGGTGTCACGCAACAGCCAAGTGGATCACGAAGACCCATCTTTCTTGCGAAATCCTCGACGTTCATAACCACCTACGCCAAACATGTTCCGCAGACCGCGTGTAAGTACATATTGCTCCTATGATTCTCGCTGCTCGGGCCATAACTGTCGAGCTATAATCGGTAAGAATCATTGGGACATGGTATGTAATATCCGAAGAAGTGAATTCTTTATAGCAGACACAATTCCCCTTGGAACACCCCGGAGTTCAGAAAGTTCTTGGAACGCTGCAATACTCTCGAGGTTTACCCAACAATGAATATGATATTCGTTTCATCAACGCGATCGCGGAATCAATGTGGTTTTATTGCAACACATGTCAGCGTCGACAATGGAACCAGACGAGCATCTGCGTTGGGAACGTAAAAAAGAAAGTACAAGGGCAAAGAGGAAAGGTCGTATGGGTCCCATCGGCATCGCGCTGATAAATGAAGGTCGCCCCACAGGAACGCTTTCCCTATACGCCGAGGCCTGTTTGCAATTGTGTTTGAACGAAATCGTTATCCCCATAGATACTGAAGAAAGGACACGAATTCTAACGTCACTGGCCCCTACAGATATTTAGAATGAAACAGAATTCCATTTAACCCCTTACTTTACGATTTCTTTTAAGACTGCATACCCAGGAATTACTTTATCATCTATAATTTCCCAGATACAAAAGGAATTCTAATGTTATGGCAAGTGTAACATTTACTCGAAATCCATTAATACCAGCGAAACAGTATTTCTCTTCGACACGAAGTAAATGAATAACATACATGTTTATTAAATCTAGTTTGAAATCGTCATCGCGTTGTCTGACTCGATATTACAAGGCAAATGTTAATCGAAGAAGACGATCAAACTCGTCACTTCTGTCAGACTTCGTCTTTTACTTATCTTCTTCATTTCTCGTGCTCTTTGCAACGACATCCTCATTCCCACCCCATATCATGGCATCATTCCGCTCCCTCTCGATCGTTCGAGCGGCAGGTATTGTTGCAACGGTCTATACCGTCACGTCACCTGGTGCGACACGTGCGTGAAAACGCAACGGAGCTCGATATACGTGTGCTTGCGTCACAATGGAACGGTACGAATCGATGCCAGAGGTATCGGGGCCACGTGACACAAAGGAAAATCTTCTGTTCACGGCACTGGGCGAACGTTTCTTCGTTTCCTGCGAGCCAAAGCTTCACCTTAGCCATCCGGCTGCATCTTCAGCAGACTCTTCCCTGGGACGCTACGTGAACTTTATAACTCTGTCGGAACCATGGGTCACGGATAGGTCGCGGCGGTAATAGTCCCGTCGCCGAACATTCCGCCACGTATTTTTCCGCCCGCCATACGGGGTCGTTCGTCACGGTGGGGAAACTAACACCTTCGTAGAGCGCCAGACGACTCTATTCCTGCTCGAAATACGATGCTCCCGAAGAAGACCCAGGTCAGAGGCGATTCTTGCTCGAACGACTTAATGGGGGGATCGTCGAGGACCGATATTTGGGAGCAAAATGACTTGAGGAATCGAGAACTAGTTCCAAATTCGTGGACGATGCACTGTTCTTGTATTGATCATTAAGAGACTGCGAATTTTTAGGAAGAATGAGATTTTTTAATGTAATTTTTTAAGACAACAGCAAAAGAAATTTCTTCCTTCTCGTGAGTATCTTATTGGGTTTTATATGAAATAGAAAATTCAGTTCATTTGATGAAAGTTTGAACTTTTATTGTATTATATAAAGCCCGATAAATGCGTAAAACACGCAGTTAATAGTTAATATATTGACGGAGAAAGGAAATTGTGGATGGCAGAAAAGCAGAAGGTAGATGAAAATAAATAACAAGAGAACGTATTGTATTTAGATAAGCTTGTGTAATCACTCTTCATGGATATAGATTCAGTTCAGAAATGTAAACTATGAAGGTAAATCTTAACTTACCACTCTGAGGAGCGAAGTTTCGTTGTTCCACTTACGAACAACGTTCTACCATTACATTGTAAGTACGTGAAAACTCCTAATTACACTTTTCTAATTACCTTTCATTAATTTTAATGAATGCTGTGTGTCATACTTAAAGGTGTATTAACGAAATTGTACAACACCATTCAGAAACATTAAATACAATATAAATATTAAATAAATCTACAAAATATGTTAATTCCTTGAGCTGGTATCATACTTCTTTGATCAAAATGTAAAAAAAATTCATTGCGTTATTAAGGAAAAAGAGAACGATTTCATTCATTTTTGCTGGAATTTTCATCAACAATCTATTTCTAGTAAATTGCGTTTGCAGAATTGGAACGATTCTTTACTCACCGAAGGATACGAAAGAAATATTGTACAATCGAATTCGGAATAGATGGTTCCAAGTAACCCGGATAATTATAAACGAAGAAACCAGAATTTCCCTCTACAAAGTTTACCGACTTCCGCCAAGAGCGAAGCCACCGTAAAAATAACCTGGACGCGGTGAGCAAGGTCCAACTTCCCTAAAAACGTTTAAGCCGAGCTTAATCGCTTAATCCGCCGACATAGATCTCTTTGTGCGCGCACAATAGGTCAGGGTTGATTCGAACAGTTTGTAACTACTTTCTATGCCGCCTCGAGCGGATATTCCTACGAAGCAAACCGCTATTTCGGTTTGATACGCCGGAAATTTATCAGATTCAAGATTGAAAGCCCGTTGAAAATGCGCATGGTTAAAATAACGCGCTCGGATGTTTCGTTGAAATAGCTGCGTTTTCAATAACAATTTTAGTTTTCATTTATCGAAACACCGTGAAATGAAATATTTCGAAACTTCATCGTGCAAATATTTTCAACCGAGTTATTTTCATGTTTCACGCTATTCGGTTATCGCAATAGGTATTAGTGTTAGATACAGGGAGAAAGTTGTACGAGCAGCTTTATTTGCGATTTATAAACTCTACGTCAATACTAATTGACTCCATTTTCCAACCTCGCATACTAATGTACTTTAAGATATTCATCTGTTATCTGTGTGATTCTTCGATCAAAAGCAACCGTGTAGGCATATATGAATGAAATCAATCCGACCTTATCAGATAAATATAAGAATCTTTGGTCACACGAACATTCTTAAGGCAGTTCTTAGCCAACTGTGTTAGTCAAATTGGAGTACGTTAGTAAATAATAAAAATAAAGGTGGCATGATACTATTAAAATAATAATAATTTTAACATCGTATATGTGTGTTTTAAATATTAAATTAACTAGCGTAGTTAATTGTCGGAACAGTTATGCATTATATTTAGTGGTTTCGGTTCCAACAGTTAGAAGAAGTTCCCGACAAGGACAGCCCGCTAGGAAAACGTCTAAACATTGAGCGTACTGCGAACAATTACGGTTTGTACAAGTGTTATCTGCCGCCAATACCATCCAACTTTAATAGCGCCCACCCACGGAACGGCTTACAGCTACCATCACGGGCGGCGCGACAACGCTTCTGCCGGCGTGTACGTGGGGCTACTTACACGGGAGCATATCGACCGTAGGAGTTATCTTGTGACGTAATTATAACTTGTAGTTTCTAGTACTTTAGTTCACGGAGGTTAGTGTAAGGAGGAACACGGGGCCTGGAACAGCCACCGAACTCTGAGAGATCGTCATTTGCCTGCCGCCGGTGTACCAGGGACAGAGATAGTGGAGACGGCGAGCAGGATAAACGGACGTCTGAGGAGAGGGCGGTAGACGAAGACGGAGAGATTGTAATATACATAAAGAGCGACAGAGAGAGAGAGTGAGAGGGGGGAGGGAGACAGAGAAGACGAGGAATATGGATGGAGCAATAGGAAGGGAAAGACGAAGATGGGGAAAGGTATGTTGCTGATAGTAGAAGGGGGTAAAGGGAAGAGGAACTCGAAGGAGGAAGAAGCGAAGAGTAAGACCAGAGCCAAAAGAGGAAGTAGAACAGCCAGAAGAGATCCGACTGTGCTTAGAAGCACGGCAACTTCCTCTTTACCAGCGACGACTTCGTGGCTCCTGAACTCCGCTGAAAACGTGATAGTCGTGAGCACCTTTGTTGTTGGTAGGCAAGTCCCTCCTCTGCCTACTCGTAATCGTCAAAGAAAATGCAACCGAAATTTCGAAGGCTTCCTAGATTTGGCGCAACGTATGCTCGCGATAATCTGTTCGGTAACACTATCCTGTCGATGCAACGTTTGATACTCGTTTGAGCGACTAAACCGCGAGCAGATGTAATTGTTAAATATTAATACTGATGGAAAACGATACCGTCGCAGTTGATTATTGTTACAGGTATCGGAGCAATATCCAACACGATATATATCTCGTATCAGTATTAGGTATTAATACCTTTCAAGAGATACCATATAATGTTGCATTACTAGGGCACATGACTTGAACCTCTTGCCACATGAAATTTCAATTTGATAAATAATCATAAGAATCAGTTACGTCAACTCTAATATTTGTTTTTATTTCTGAACGATAGAAGGGGTTAATTATTTCTATCTCTAATTTTATTATACATATTTATTATGTATTATATCGACTCTATTATCTAGGTGTTGATATTTTAAAGTACTAAAACATCCTGCGAAATATCATCTACCATCTCTATCCACAAGTTCAGTTCGTCCTCTAACGTATCCCTTTCTACCTTACTTTGTCCCACCGTTGTCGGTGTACGAAACGAGACCGTGATAAATGTAACACGTCGAATATCAAACATGTAATTCGTCTTCCTTGTCGCCGGGTAACCGTGAAAAACAAAAGGTCGACGTCGGAAATGCTGGATAAAGAGAGAGGAGTTATTTCGAGGTTGCACGGTAGCTCTTTGAACGCCCATTGAACCACGAAACCTCCGACACACAACCACGCTTTCCGCGCCGGCACACTCGACTCGACACTTCGAGCATTGTTGACCGCTGGGAAACTGACAACCAGCACTTTTCACGGCACTCCTTTTTGCTTTGAAACACCCCCCACCCTTTTCTCCCCTCGGGGTTGGGGATATGCGACCAAGGCGCAATTAGCGATTGTCCGCGCTTTCAGCAATTAAGGGCGAAACGATGTTGAAAAACCGCCGGGGTTGACTGTCACGACTAATTTCGCTCTTTCCTTCTGCTCTTTAAGCGACAGTTTCACGGCTTTTAGTTTGCGAGACACTTTACCCCGAGCACGGTAAGCAGTCCACGAAAATGTGTCAACCGGAGATTTTACAGGGGAATCGACCCTTGGGGGACAGAGTTTAGATGAAAATATAGCAGATAAATTCATGTTAATTACGAACATCGAAAATTAAGATCCTAGGGAAGACAGCTTTGATTATAATGAGTTCGAAGATCAAGGCAAGAACACTTTTCTTTAGAGAAGATTGTTAACTACAAAGTCAACTTTTGTCATTTGATTCAGAAACAGTCTACGTATATGCTGAAATGAAACCTTCATCAAGGATTAACGAATCTTACACTCTCGATTTAACGAATTTCATGATAAATTTCATGATACTTCCTTTGCTTGTAGGCGAGATTGGGTAGATGTGGGTTAGTTTTCAATTGTAGTAGTGATTAAAATGAAAGAGAAACACACGAAGAGAATGATACTTTCGGTAATTACCGATTCAGCAAAATTACCGAATCGGTCAAAACAACGTGTCGTCTGAACTGGCTGTTACGGTTTCTATTAATTCCGCAGTCATCGTTTATAATACTACGTTCTCGCAAACTTTCGAGAACAACTGATTAATTTAACTCGAGCTTATGAGATTGCACCCGGGGCGAGGCTTACTCATGCAAATGCCACGAAATGCTTGTGAAACAACGGCAGGCAACTGACTCGATGACGGAAACACGCGTGGTCGCTCAAACCAGACGACTATACCCCCATGGTACCCCTAGTTGATCGCTGAATCCACGGCGTATCGAGGCGTCCACGAGATTTATTGCACCGGCAAAAAAGACACCGGAGAGGGAGAGGAAAAAAGGAGGAAATGTCTTCCACCGTCCTGACCTTGCTTTCCCCTTTCACTCTCGTTTCATCCCTGCGGGACGTTCCGATGGATTTATCGAACCGCGCGTCAGGAAAAGGGTGAGACATTCTGTATCACGGATATCTCTGATAAATATCGCCAAACTTATCAGTGATTCAACTTATGAAATGTTTCTTTGAAGTTTCCAGAATTTTCTGCGGAAAATCAGAGTTGATTCGTCCAAACATGAAGAAATACGTCGACAGCATTTCAATATTATAATGAAATAATAGTTTTAAGAAGGTCGGATATGGTCAATTGAATCTAACAATCGCAATAATTCAAACGATATGAAATTAATAAGGTTATGTGGATTTAATCAAGAAGGACCGTGGGGATTAATAGATAATGCCGATCGAATTCGAACGAAAATTCTAACCGTGAGCAGCGGCAGTGCAGCAATTTCAATTTTAATACCTGCCTGATCATTCGCGACGTTCATCAGCGTGTGTTTGAATATTATAACGTGATTATTATGAAATTATACAATGGCAGCGTAATAATCTTCGAAAGGGATAATGCGAAAGCGTTTGTAATTGTCACGTCGCTTATTTGACGGTTGTCCCTAGTCGGAGTAATTTTCAAGCGGCGCCATCAACCTCGTCGATAAATAATTACAATTGCCGAGTCGTATAATACGGAATATTAATCACGTGTTCCCGTTGTTTGCCGGTGTCTCTCGCTGAAACGGTCGTTTCAGCGCTGAAAAGAAAATGCGCCGACAGAGAAGCACAAATAATCGCACCGATTTATTAATTAATAACACCGCAAACGATTAATTAGAGGGAAGAGAAAAAAAATGTTCTGGACGAACCGGCGGATCCTTTTAACCGGGGATGTTACGTTCAGTACAGTTCGCTAGAATTTCTGTGTAATTACTCAAGTAATTTCGAAACAGCTCTCGCTGAAACTATTGCGCTTAGAAACGGTTGCTGTCGAGTGGGAACGAAAATGAAAATTTTCAAAAAGGGGTAATAAAGCGGAAAACGCTATTGAAAATGGGTACCACTCCGACATTACGGAAATTATACGAAAAAGGATTTAAATGTCCAATTAACTTCTGCTTCTGTAAAGGAATCGGTGTAAATGTATGAATCTAATTAGTCTGTCAGGTATGCTAATGAGACACTTTCAATACTAGAACTACCGACGATAAACGTGCATCTGTTTCTATCGGATTGATAAACATGTTAAATTGAATTACTCCTTGGTATATCTAATATACACGGTGTTTCGAATAAATTCATTGATACAATTGAAAATCCGAATGTGTAACAAGTCTCAATGTCCTATTACCAGAAATTAAATAAACAATATCTCCAAAACTTTATCGTGAATTTTCATTAATAAAACTTCAAGATCCCGCTATAATCCCGAGTGTCAAGTAGACTACAAAAATATATCCGTGTACACATAGAATTACAACTTGCCCGGTTCTTTTAACGACTTTCCTCACCGAGCTAAATTCCCGCCAATAGCTCAGAGGCAGCCAGAGGAATGTAGCGAGAGAAGAGGAGAAGAAAAAACACGTAAGAACCCGAGGACATCACAAGTCTTAACACCCCGTCCACGAAGGAGCTCTCGTCTCGATCGTGAATTCCTCCCCCGTAAGTTTGCCAACCAGGCAAAACTAGTTTACCGCCAGCAACAATCTCGAACAACGCCCATAAAAAACTCTATCAGCCGAAAGTCTGAATTCCTAGAAGTCGATCTTGCGATTATTTAACTACGTAGGCGTTCGATAGAGGGTGATAGGCGACCAGAATGTTCGCAAAGTTAAAAAATTAACCATAGCTCGTTACATTTCATTACTGCCTACCCCTTATTACACGGCTGAGCTTGCTCGAAACTGGTTCTCGCCTCTCTTCACGCATGGTGGTGATCACTCGGGTGAATTTCAAATTAACGTTTTCATCTGTTCCGTCGTCTGGCGACGCGGGGACAACGTTGCCCGAGCGAACGTCAGCCCTGGAGCGTGTTATGCCACGATGAAATTCACGGGCTGGTAAAGGGTCATTCAGTAATAATTCCCGGTCGATGCAAGCCTGGATCAAGGGTGAAGGGGCTAGGGGGATATAGCCCCGGGCCTCATTTTCCGGGTGGGCCCCATTCTAAGCCATCTATTTATGTATGTCAAAAAATAATACAATCAATTTTTGTTTACTGTTTCCCTTTTCAAATAATTGGACATCTCTTTTGAAATAATTGCAAAATTTATTTAATAATTGATAAGTTAATAGCAGTATTAAAAAAGCGAAGTGAAGCTTATACTCACATTTAAAAATCTTTTACAAATATCATTTTGACGTTTGTCTTATATGTAACATTATTCATTTGTAAATCATGATTACTTAGAAATATTTAACTCGATTTAATTTTAATTTATTTAGAATAAATTTCAGTTTTTGTGGAATTATGTATTTTGCACACTTTCTACCGAGAGGGCCGCCTAAGGTTTGATATCCCCGGGCCCAAAAAATTCCTCCACCGGGTCTGGGTCGATGTCACGGGTACGGGTAAACCCTTCCCTGTATAACCGGAAGGGATACCCAGGCAATTTCCCGCCACCGTCCTATGATGCTCAACGAATAATTGATAATTCGTTCGTCTTCTGCGCTGGTGTTCTATGAAGGTAATGGACGTCAAATTAGGGCGAATGGTTTTGCTAATTTGGACAGCACGAGTTTCTCTCGGAGATCGTTTTCCCTACGGGGATACAAAATTGGAGTGTGATTGTGTGTTAATGTCAAGGTGTTCCGAGTGGAGTCGAAGCCCTGGCGCTATTTTGCTTTCGATGGATTTGTGATAGTGATTTAGGCTGTGCGAAGTCGTGGAAGGGAGGGTGCGAAACTGATGCCATGATCTGATGCAATGGCTGAAGACCACGTGGGGTCCTTCTACAACTATCAGTCGTCGTAGGTTTGTTTCAGAAAAACGGATAAAGGAAAGTTCTAAAAATATTTAGAAACTACTACTTAACTTTTAGTCGTCAAACTTTAAATATAGAAAAATCGATTTTTTCCTACTTTTTACTGTACTCTAATTCTTACTTAAGAAAGACGTACTATTACGTCATCCGACATCTAAGTGTTAACGTGGTAAAAGAACGACAGATTGCACCAAATGAAAGGAAGGACTCGATCAAAATTGTTGATACAAGCAACAACCTTTACTTCTGTATAAATGCAATTAGTTACTACGACTTCATCATCCTCGGCTCGTTACGCAATTATCATTATTCGTCGGGCTCAATTAAGGCTGTAATCAATCGTCCAGCACGGTTAAGTTTATAACTGAGGCGGGCGCACGCGCGGCGTATAGAAACTCGTAGAAGTCTCGGCACTTTGATCTCGCATCTCAACTTGTACATTCAAGCAAAACTTGGATAGTGCGGCCTGAGTTAATAGAGAAACCCGTTTACGATGGGTTTTAAGTGTGCTCGTTTGCGATGGCTCGGTGAAGTTTGGAAACACGGCTGAACGATACGAAGAGCTTGCAATGAAGTTAGGCTTACTTCTTCGGGGAAAATGTTTTGTTTTGGGGAGGACATTAGAATATTTCGTAAAGCTTCTCCAAATACTCATTCACCACTTTGCGATCTTTTTTCTTTTTTTTATTATCAGTGTAGCCTCGACAAAAAAAAATTAATCATATCTTTAACTTCAAACAAGTTTTTCCAGTTTTTATACAGTTAACTTACTTTATCTTAGTTCATGTATGGTCATGGTTCATAATTCTCGTTGTGGCTTCGAATACTGGAATTTGGGCTACATTCCATACTGTTCGTTAGTCGATATTGTCCTCTTCTTCAGAACCTTAAAGCACCCTCAAAATGTTCATCGAAAAGTCCTCGACCCCCTAACCCATATGCACCGGCTGTTTCCCGAGTGGAGTTAGAAGTTCGTTTCAAAGGAAGATTATTATGAACCAGTTGCCCGTTTTTAATTTTACAAAACACCTAACAAAACACGAATAGAATCTCCAAATATTCAATGTCACATTTAACAGTTCAGCATTAAGCCAATCGAAGCAACATTTCATCGGTCGTTATCTATTATTCGCAACTTTTGCTTTAATCGAAATTATAGTTCGCACACTAACATAAACCATAAACACTGTTATTCATAATTTAAGCGAACCTTTCTTTAAAACACTTCTTTTCTACAGAATATTCATATTATATCTACAACCCTTCCCTTAACCATTTCACCCCATTAAAGCCATATGGAAACGTGTTTCTCATCATGAAATAAACGAGTAGGTAGGTACATCCATTTCAATTTTCATATCTCTGAATACGACGAAGGACGCTTCAAAGGGAGCTAATGAAATAAAAATTGAGAAGATGACTCGAAATGAAACAAAGATCAGTTCCCTTCGCCTTCATCTTCATGGAAATTATATTTCACATTGTCTACGAGCCAGCAAAGGAACCACAGACTAGCGAAAAAAATGTTTCAACCGCGCAGGAGCCGGATGCTGCGGGCTAACCGAAAGGACATGCCTCGCTCTAAGAAGTAAGGATTACAGAGGCACGCAAGCTTGAGGGTGGCCAAAAGCCTTTGTCTGGAATTGCTTGAAAACCGGCAATGAGAGCGCCCCCTATCCAGACCAATTACCTTCTTTCCTTTCGTCTTCCTCTGTTCCCATCCTTTTCGCCCCTCTTTTCCCCCGAGGTGTCGTGGCACTCATCCCGCGGAAGAAATTTCGTTCGCGTTCAATTTTAGCCGCGGGATAAGGGATAAATGCCAAAGTCGTCCCTCTCATTCCTGTCCCATCCTACCCTTCGACATCAGCTATCCCTCGGTTCTTCTGCTTACCCCCTCTCCCACCCATATTCCTGAGCTTTTCCTACCTTCGACTCGTCTTTTCTTTGTTAAAGATACGCTTCACTTTTATCTTTAACCATCGTATTCCCGGGAATTAAAATAGAACAAGCATCTTCTCTGTTTCTTCTGCTGATCGTTCAACCCTTCACGGTTCTACATCGAGGTGGACTCGACGTTCAATTTCATTGCAACCGAATTGATATGTTTGCTTATAATTTTACTAGTGTATCATACAATTATGAATATACAGGGTGTCTTGTTTAAGTATGCCCCCCAGAATACCTTTTTCCAATTGTGAAAATGCAAAATGTATTTTTTACATAATTTGAATGGTATTGAGTGGTCAGTGTTCTGCTGTTTTTTTTCACGAAGGTCATATCATAATAGATATCTGAATGTATTTTTTCATAAGCTACACGATGCAATAAGAAAACATATGTAGTTTAAAGAAACGTCGATAACCTTGAAAACTTCGAGAAAAGAACAACATTTGAAAAAAAAACGACGCTTGCAGCATACTAACCACTCCATACCATTTAAACTGCATGTAAAATATTTTTTGTGTTTTCACAATTAAAAAAGGCATTTGGGGGTCACAATTAAATGAGACACCTTGTATATTATTCGAGTGAAATATTCAAATATAATTAAATTGTATATTTCTTCCAGTGTCAAAATAGAACAGCAAAAATAATTTGGACCGTAAAGGGTTAAATACAGTGTCAGCCACATACGGGTCACACGTCATTTGGTCAAAAAGTGAAGATTAACAATCGTATTAAAATGTCAAGTGGAATAAATTTGGTCAAGATCAACGAGATTCGAGGTTCATCGAAAAATGAGAAAATTCGAGCGATACGGTTCTCGTGTTTCGATAGGTAATGTTAAAAAATCATATTTTGATTCGCGTGTAATTTCGAATGACGGCGGATTTCCAGCGACCGCTATCGGCACCAGCCAATTTCAATTTCACTCTCGTTATCGATCAGCCGCCCCCAAGTGAGAGTAGCTACGGCACGGCTGTACATCACGCGGAATTAAAAGTTCTCGAATTCGTTCCCGGAATGTGTAACAACTCTGGACGAAGTCTGGGCCGATATTCTCGGGCGTCGATCCGTATTCTTGATGGTATGTGCTTCGTGGCATTAATTTTAGAAAGGTTAGTGAAAGGAATGTCATCTGACTTGTGAATTATTAAGAGCATGATAACGGGGTTGGGGATGATTTCTCTTATAAGAGAAATGCATTCGATCTGTGCATCTAAAGAGAGCATTTAACACTTTCGCTGACACGTTATCCAAATTTGACATAAATGCTGTCTGCTAGCCAACTTATGAAGGTAAAAGATTACATTTTTGATGATTGGTTGAACAGTGTTTCCGCAACTTTCTCACAGTGATAACTCGAGGAACACTTTTGTCGAGTCGTGTTACTTTTCTAACAAGGGTACGATATGTCTAGAAACTAGAATAGACTATTGTTTTAAACGATGACATTCGAAAGTCCCTCAACATACCGTCAGTGGAAACAGAACTACAGCTCCTAACACATACGAAGAGGATAGACTCAAATAGCACGGTAAAAAACGTCTATAGTACCGGACCAAAAACGCTAAAAAGAAGAAAACATCCAGTGGAAATATTTACCACAACAATAGACCATTAAAATCTAGATAGCTTTAATGGGAATCTTATAGGAAAAACGATTTCCCGTGTAAGTGAGAGCATAAGGGAGTAAGAAAATAGCTATTACAACTACTTAATTTCTAAAGTCAATAAGGAAAAAATCTACCTAATAAGGGAGATAAATAAAAACAAAATGATTAGAAATTCTATATATCAGCATGCAAAAGACACGTTGGAGCCCACAGCAAAATTTCCCAAACGTTAACGAGAATAACGCAACCCTTGTGTTTATAGATGAACGAACTTCTACTCCATAAGAACGTTCCAATTAACCGAACTTATTTATCCCCAGACACGATCAAATAAATACAGTTCTACCGTACCTCAAATGAAACAGTATCACAACATCAAATATTTTTTCCCCGTTTTCGTCTTTTTTCTTCACCTGGAGACGAAAATAATCAAACGGTCGAGAAAGTTCGCGTCGCGAGGCGTCGTCGCGGAACACGTAAAGCGTTGGCCCAATTTACCTCCGCAGCCAATTAACCCGGGCGCTCCCGCCTGTCCCCCATACTCAAGACGGCCTTACGTATTCCGGCCATTTCAAATTGCAACACGCAGCGCAGTAATTCCTTCCGTGTTGTATACGGGGGTGGGTAAAAGGTAGAGAGAGAGAGAGAGAGAGAGAAAGTTCACGTGCTCTGTTATTACGGCCCCGCGAGCGGGCCAATGGCCGCGCGTGGTGCTTAAAGTTGGACGTTTTGGTAATTCGACGCTGCTCGTACACGGGCCGGCCGTGTAACACGGGCGACCAGAGGATAGGGGGAGGGGACGCCCGTGTGTTACAAGCGACAATTAGAATCTGTTTGCATAATCTAGATAATAATGGAAATTCGGAACGACGCGCGGGGAATTATTTCGGTCGGCGGAAAATACGGGAAAACGAACACCGATCCGTTATTATTTGTGTAGTTGCGGCACGAAGAGCGTGGTACCTAATCGACGTCAACTGAAATTGCTTAATATCTTTCGGCCCTGGACAGCGGAGGCTTTGCATCCTGATTAGTTTATATCGTAAGCTTCGCGTTCTACAGGTCGAGATCGTTCTCCCGTGATAGATTCAGTCGGGGAAAATCGTTGGTTCGAAGGGAACTGGAAACGGTATCGTTACGTTCTTTTACGCAGATACACACACGGAAAAGAAGGAAATACTTGAATAATAGTGCCGCGGGATGCGACTCTGATTTACGAGCGACGTCAATCTAAATCCTTTCATATTCCGGCAAAGTGGAAAACTCTTTGTGGCTTTAACTCTTCTCGACGGTTACGTTTTTCCACGGCAGAATATTCCTGGAACCGCTGGAAACCTTTGCGTTTATAAAATCATGTGCGATCTGATGTTATTCTTAAACGTTCGCTGCTAGAACTACACTTTCCTTGTAGTGTTTATTATATAAATGTTGTTCAGAGATACATAGTGTTGCGTTAAAGAGTGCATTTTCAACGCATGAAGATATTTAACATGTTTTTGGTCTTGATTCGTCTCGATTCTGATTCTCTGATAAATAGAGGGAAAAGCAATGGGAAGGAAAATTAGTAAGGATTTACAGTGTTTCTGCGACATTCAATTAACTACACTAGAATCTATTAACACGTTGGTGACCGTTCCGGCAGATCTGCATCGAGAGTAGGGATTTAACCCTTTGACTGCGGAGTACTCAGAAACAAAACGTGTCAATCGCGTGGCGCAGTAGTATCAACAACCGCCACGATACACAGCGTACTACTGTACATTGCGTGGTATCATACTAATAAAAATAACTCACGAAAATCGTTTTTACATTATTTTGCATTTATATTTATCATCCACTTAATACTTTCCAGTACTGCCAAAGAGGATTGAAAGTCTCCAGAAATGGTACACTTGAAGAGTATCCTTACGATCATTAACGAGCACGAAATCGGCTCGACGTTTGTTTCATATGTACCAGAAACAATAGCCTCGAATTTTCGTTCAGGAGCCGCTTGGCGGAAGATTGCCCGGGGCTGGTTTGAAATGGAAAAATTCACTAGCTGGAAAGGGTCCGGGGGAATCGTCATTTTTCTAGCGAACAAAATAATAGCGTTAGATAACGCTCGCACGGTACGATTATAAGATGAAGTGGCAGTTTCGAAGGGGACGGCGGCAGCCATACAAGCGGAAAAGCCAGTCCTCGTTTTCGTCCGGTCCCTTCGCTCCATCCGATTTCATTTCAGCTACTCCCACCGGCTGCATGCCTATTCCTCTCAAACCATCCCCATCCACCCCCTTCATTCGCCTCTTGCTTCGGTCCGAATCCCGGCAGCACGATTCATCACCCATAACAGTTCCACGGGTGGAAAAGAAAGAGAGGAGGTGCACGCGGTTCGTGAAAGGCGAATTGCCGTAACGCCTCGCCGGAAAGTTGAAAATAATAAATTGTCTCCATTAGTACCGGACCGGCTCTAACTGTCCGTCGAGCCGTATAACCGACTGCGAGTTACGTTTTCAACGGCAACCCTGTGAACAGATAGAGGGAGGGGTGGACGTGGGGAGCACTTTGTCCCCTCTAACTGCGAATTCCGTCGCTGTCATCGGTGATAATTTTTGTCTCTGCCCGTGCTTAAACTGTCCGACCGGAACACCGATATCTATATCCGAATACACAGCATAACTCGCGGTGAAATAATTCGGTGGAAAAAGGGACTGGACGGGGTGAGGCGTGCGTCCGTTTCACCGGAAACGAAACACGAGATAAATAATGGTGTCGCGAGCCCGGCACCGCAGGAAACTTTTTTCAGGCAGAGGAATATTCGATTTTGGGGATGGTATAGAATTATAAACAATTATTAGTTTGGATGATAGAAATTGGGATGAGTCCTCTGGACCGATCTTGAGACTCGTAATACATGGCACGCAAGGAGGAACAGGAAAAATAAATAAATAATGAAATCGTAGTACAACTGGAAAGGAGATGTAAAAGTAAGTCGAAAATATGTATATACATAGAATAAAATTTCTTCGTGTGATGCTTCGTTTCCAAGATAATCGAATTTGAAAATCTGCTGGATACGCGTGCGATTGAATAGAACTTGGCTAGTGCCGTCTGTACATTACGTTCCGTTTCTACTTATTTCCAGCAAGAATACGCGCGTTTTAGCTGAATCTTCAAACACAATTTTCTTGAAAACGGGGCTCCATATGAAAAAATTTTATTCCATTTTTTCGACTTACTTTTACACCTACTTTCCGGTTCTACCGGGATTTCAGAAACATCCTGTATAAAGTTCCCAATCTTTTGACCAGATCTTGCATTAAGGTTTCTAACAGCTTTCAAATGAAATAGAAAACGAATTCTATTCTAATCTATAATATAACCTGACAGAATTCCTAATGGTCTGACTGAAGACCCTACATCCAATCTCGAGCTGCGAGCACTAAACGAATCCCGTGGTAACACAAGCACGAACGAGAGCGAGCATTTCGCGCGTAACAATGCAAGAAACGGTAACTGCAATTTATGAAATTATCGACGAGCAGGAAACGAAACTTGGCTGCCGGAAGCGAGCTGGGGTCGGGCAAAGGGAGGGAACGGCGGCGATGAAAGAATCCGATGAAATACGGTAAGGAGGCCGGGAACTCGCAAACTTGCTTCTTGCCGGGACGCGTTTTACGTTGATTCGCTCGAGCGGCAAGTATTGTCGGTACCAGATGCAGAGAAGCGACATTCTGTCGAGTTTCTGCAATTCGATTTGAATCCCGTACCACCGAAGTTTCCAGAGTTCACGGGAAGTCGGGATAATTACTGTGCGCGGCCGAGTTCCAAGAAACGACGGCGGCGGCGGCGGTCCATTTCCAAAGGTCATGTCTAGGATGGGGGTGAGAATTTCTTCGATCACGACTATTCGCCGAACACAACGAAAACTGATATCGGTTAATCATCGTCGCGTTGTCACGGAGACTCATCCCCGTGTCGTCGAGAAAAATATCTAATTGTCCCGATGGTAATCGGAGAATGTACCGTCCTGCTAGACGCTTAATGTAATTAATATGCTTCGGTTCCCGATGGCTGAGTATCGTCGATGGCTAATGCAGCTCGTGCGCCATTTAATACCTGTCCGCCCCCCTCCCCCCCTCCCTTCCCAGTAGAAGTGTAGGAGCCAGGGGTGCCGTAAGGGCAAAACTCAATTAACAAAGTGGCTCGTCATCTTCTTCCCTGCGCCTCGAAACTAAATCCGTTTAATACACTTATCTTTGTTGCCGCAGCAACAGAAAGCGCTTGAAATCCGTTTAATATACTTATCTTTGTTTCTGCAGCTACGGGAACGGACCGTTTTTGCCATTCACGTTTATTAACTTACACGAAAGCCAGAGCACCCCCCCCCCTTCCTTCCCCTGTACGACCCCCTCAGGCGGGCCTCCTATGAAGCGGTGTACCCGTGTAATCTCGTTAGCACTAAAATTAAGCGCGAACGTCTTTTCATACGGTTCCCACCGATCTTTTTTTTTCCACGCTTTTTTTTCCCTCTTTCTTTTTCACTCGTATGTCAGACACGTACTCTCCCGAACGCTATGTTTCACTGTCTCTCGCCCCGTGTTCCCTTTGCGTTACCCACGGATTCCCGACTGCAGAGGTGCGTAGTACCGCGAGTGATACGATTTCATAGAGCCGGCCCCGGTAACACGATTTAAGGTGCATTTATATGTATTATCCGTTCAGACACGGACCAGCACCGACAAACTTTCAGCTGCACTTATGCAACTATCCGTTCCGACACAGGCGATTCCATATGGATACAGATTTACGCTTTTACATTTTTCAATATAGTTTCATGAAAATTGTCAGAAATGAATCGGAAAGATTGTCCTGGTGAAAATGAATCGAAACTCGACGTAATTCAAGCTACAGTAAATTCTCGTTGAGCGTTCGAAGGTTCCTCGGCACTGGCAAAGGTAGATCTCTAGGTGTAATGCTGACTTTTTACATATTCCGTACACAGCGTCGCATGAACAACTTTGCGTTGCAAAATATCTCGTCCAAAGTATATCATAAACGAAATCACGTGGCGAGATATCTCGTCCTCAGATTCGAAGGGGTTAAAGGTTTTGTTCGTAGCCAGCGCACGGCTCGTCGAACCTTCCGACGACTGCGACTGACTGACTGACTGACAAATTCCGAAAGATCTGTTTGAATATCAACGCTCCGTGTTACAGAACGACGAGCAGAGCGGAGAGCGTGCCGGGCCCGGCCGCGAAAGTGTACGACGAATAATTACGCGTCACGATCGAAATACAGGCTCTCTCGGCAGGCGCGAGGCGGCGCGCGTTAATTCCATGACGAGAGATCTAATTTGTTCGCGTCAATTTACCGCGGCTCGAGCGTTCCGCCGTGTTTACATTAATTCACGTAAAATGGCATCCGCCGGCGCAATTTGCCGCCGTCGAGCGTTTTCGAACCAACAGCCGTCACCCCCAACCCCCACGCTTCACCTGTCCCTCGCCACCGCCGAGTTCTTTGCCGCGACGAAACGACGAGGGTCTCGTCGAAGATTCGCATCTATTTTCACGCCCACTTTATTTTACACTAGCAAGTGTGCCGAGGTGTACATTCACAAATACGCGGATGGATGGAACGAACAAGGACACTCTATAGATCGAAGAACTTCTTTGTGCAGCGAAGTGGGTTTTTTTGCCGCGGGTTTGGCAGGTTGAGGCGCGTGCTGGAATCAACGATAGAAGAGCGTATAGATATATATATATTTTAAGATGAGAATCCACAGGGGATTCGTAATCTTTGTTGTCTCGATAGACCAATTCTTGTGTGATCTATGTCTCGTGTTCTCTTTCGTATTTCGTTTATTATACAGTATGGGCCACGAAACGTGATCAGCTTAGATTATTCTATTGCTAACCGTTCGATCGAAAGTTTTTTTGCATGCCTAACCATCAGGTCAGACATCGTAAATAAAACTAAGCAGTCGTTTCTTAATCGTTTACGCGAGTGTATTGCAGTAAATTAAAACCTTCTTAATGTTTCTTTGGTTTAGAAGAAGAAAAATTATTTGTTATGATACCGAATTCATCTCAGTATCCGTTAAAATATGGGCGTAAAGAAATTATAGGTTTATCTATAATACACTGGTAGTGTACTAAAAAATTTTAATACACTGGTAGTGGACTAAAAATTAGTAATTATTATATGATCGACTAAATATCGCTAACACAATATACCTTAAACCTTGCACAACTCCAGCATCCAGGCCCAGTGAAAAGATTTCGCAATTGTTCCTGGACTAGCAATTTCAACCAATCGTCGTACAATCAAACAAAAACCCAATTCTACACGTTTAGCGACAACCCAGACGGACATTTCCAGGAAAATACTGCGAAACGATTTGGTAATTCGAATCAAAACGTCGACGATTCCGTGAACCATGTTTCGTCGTGACCACGCTAAAACACGAGCGAGAGAGACCGAGCCAGCAGAAAATTCGGATCATCACTCTCACTTTCCGTCCTCGTGCGCGGGACAATTTGCACACACGTTGCAGTCGATGTTTACGGCCGACCGGTCAAAGGTAATGTCAAAACTGCGTTGGTTGCGCGGCGAACCGAAAAAACTTGAACACCCGTACCGAAGATTAAAACCCGTAATAGCGAACTAGTAGCGTGTCCCTGGACCACGTGAACTGAATAGGACGCCGGAACTTTTAATCTCGAACCAAGCCTATCCTCCCGAACCATCGAAAAAGACGAATCCTCCCGGCTGGGCTCTCGTTCGCATCTGTTTCGCGGATAGTTAAATTCGTTTCATTTCGTACCGTTTATTTCCCGTTATCCGCAACGTACGTTATAGGCCGGGGACACGGGCCGCCAGTCGATCGGACATTTTACGGGACACGCGTTTTCACGCGAATGCAATTTCCCTCCAATTCCGAGCACGTCGGTGGGAGTGCACAGTGATCGCGGGGCTCGTTCATCGACGCTGTATCCACGGCTTCTATCGCTACATTATAAATAAATATCGTTTCGGTGCAGGTTCCGCGGATGGAGGGAAACCCCGTTCGGAAAACTGGACGAACGACGCTCCAGGCCACGGATGATACCACGGTAAATTAATGAATCGTCGCGATATGTTTTAATAAACAGCCCCGACTATTATTCAACGCGTGCGCACTGTGTCGAAGACACGCGAACACTGTCTCTACTGTTCTGGGAATTAATTAAACTGAATATGTTGTCTCCAAGGGCCGTGCACCGAGGATATCTATACGAATAACTATAGATTAATCTATAGTTAATATCTATACGACGAACCAGCGGAACAACTAGCGAGCTTTTTCGAAGAGAACGAATGAACCGAGGAAGGAATAGGACCGGACGGAAAGAGATTGGAAAGAGAATCGGAGATTGGTGACCCTCTTGGTTTCTTGCAGTTTCTGGTTAGCTCGGACGAAAGGAAAGCCATTGCAACACCTTACCCGGACGTTTCTGTCCCATAGCCGCGCGCTTGGTAGTTACCAAACCGTGGAAAGGATGAGAACTGCGGCAGAAGAGAGGATAAAACGAGCCGGGGACCAACGAACTAATCAGACTCGACCAATCCGAGTACGTTTCCCCCGAGGAGGATGCCCTCCTCCCGGCGGACAGGATAATTTAAACTTTCCTCCGCACGATGCAACCCCGTCCGCGCCCTCGTATCTCGATCGGACCCCGCTAAACAGAATTAGATACGAGTACCAAATTCAAACGTTAACCACTTTCGCTCCCTGACGAATGCTCTCCGACCATCCGTGCACGGATAGTTTTCGGCCAATGGCTGACTCTCGTAAAATCGCGGCTCATAAAATCGATGATTTCGACCGATTCTATTCGCAATTATTTGAAAAAACCGACAGAAGAACGCTAATATACCTACTAGATGGGGGTTTATGGATTCGTGACGTATGCAAATAAGGAAATTAATTGAAACCTGCACTTTAATAAAAATGAGCGGCACATCTATCTTATCTTTAGCTTGATGAAACTTACATTAGAATTGGCATTAATTTCCACAGTCTAATTGTAACTGTTTGTTTACGAGTCTCTTGATTGGATGGTCGTAACGATACATCGATTACAATGTTGTTTTGCATGATTTTTTTTTCGAGGCGGTTATCTATATAGTTGCAGAGTTTAAAATCCCATTTACATAAAATTTCAATAGTCAAGAACCTATGAATTCTAAAAAAGCGTTTTCTGTAAATCGCTTGACCGAGATAAAGTTCAAATAGCCCGGAGAAAATGACGTCAGAGAGACAATTGCACGCCCTGCTCTGATTTTTCGATGCTCGTTTGAACTCGAATTTTATAATGCCAAACGCAAAACGTTCGCTCGAGCACCGAATATTAAATAGTATTATATATAGTTCGAGCACAATTAGCTTCTCTGTTGACAAAGAAATGTACGCGAGCGGACATATGTATGTTTCTCACAAATAACTGCAAGAGAAAATAAATTTTCCATTTTCAATTTATTTCTTTCATAAAAAGTGATCCTGCGCTCTTTGAAAGTATATCTTCCTCGATCGTCTGTCTATTGTAGCCATCTCTTTGTAATCCTTTCACTAAAAATAACATAACATGATTTCACAAACTTTTGTTATTTTCTTTAAAGAGAAAGCCGTTGCTTCATAAAGAAATTCTATACTGCACTGTCTGTACTACAGTTTTAGTATTTCCATACTCATTACACTGGATTATACATATATATTTATTATATTATATTCCTCCGATCATCCTACAGATAGAGAAACGCCGGTTCCGATGTTTCCTTCTTTTCGACCTCGATCGCCAGATTTCACCCTTTTACATCTATGCTCAACCCCAGGTGAAAGGGATCCACGGTTCAATTAGATTGATGCCCCTTTAAACGAGCCAAGACTCGAATATCTAAAGTGTCCATGGGACCGAGGCAGCAAATACGCAGGGGGGGGTTCGCCCGCCTAACTTCGTCCCGGTTCGTGGGAACAGAACCAAAAATTCCGCCGATGACGTCGGGGCCGAAGCAATTTAACTTTCACGTCGTTGCCCGAAAGCGAGCCCGGCTGACGTCGCTCGCCCCCCCCCCCCTTCCGAACCTTTTGATGGAAACGTCCGTGCACGGGCGGACAGAGGAAAAGGATGCTTTCACCGTGGTTTTACCGTGGATTGCCGCTAACGGAATACATTACTCCCTGAACCACGGCAGTCCCAGCACGGAATTGCCAACGGAGAAACGAATCGGGACGGAGATACCGATCGTAGGCGTTACTCGGTCGCGAAGAAATATCGATTGATTTTGCTGTGAATTCCATTTACCTACATTGTATTGATGGATGGTATGAAAAATGGATGGGTGAAATAATTGTGCATAGTGGGCAATCAGGTAGTCAAGTGGAGTTGATACTTTAGATCATAGGTTCTCGACGTGGAAGCTGAAGATATCTGGGGGCGTTCTAGTTATTTTATCTTCTTTACTTTTCGTCTAGCTTTTTAAGATTCAACAATTACACGCAAAACTACACTTGGAATTTTCAATAGTAGAGATAGTTTACCTAAAGAGGATACTGGAAAAAAATACTGAAAAGGGGTAGTGAGTCAAAGAAGGTTGGCTCACTATGCGTTAGCATCAACTGTGGAAATTGTCTTCTTATAAAATCTTAATATAAACAACTGTATGTATGTATCGGTTAAGTTCTACCAACTTTCATGAAGTTTCTGAAATCATGGATCAACATGGACCCGGACACTGCCGCCCGAGGGTTCATACTGACTTTAATACTATACTTTGAGTTTTAGTGGAAGTAAAGTCAGGTTTTTAATATCAGATATTCTGTATTTTACGCACTTGTGTAAATTGAACAACGTTATTTGATAATAAAATAAGTATACTATATCTCCGGAAATAATATCACCTTCCAATTCAATTTTTATATTGTGAAATTAAACAAATAAAGAAATCAATTTTGATATTGTACCAGCCAATAGAACATGGTCAGCAGATTAAAATTTACATGTAAACCAATAATATAATAGGTCGATTCACCGCGTTGTGCGTGAATGAAAATCAATACTGCTGCGTAAGTAACGAAGCACTCTGGGAAAAAAGCGTAATGCTCAAATTTCACTAGAGGAACGTAGAAATTTCATTCTCCTCGACAACCAACGATAAACTCGTGTAAAGCGTTCGGTCGTTCCCGGTCGAAAAATCGATTCCGAGCGTTGATTTTGCTTCGTTTATATTTCGTACCTACATATTGGAGGGATATACGCGCTATTCAAAACAGCTTCTACATGAAATCATTTCTATTCATGCATTTTCAATCTTACAAATTTTGAAGCAACGACGAGAAATACGAATGTATTAAAAATTCGAACGTCATTTATCGATAATTCTTCTACAATGAAATGAAGTATTAGAATCGTCTTCAATCTTCGACTGTATTTTATAATACTGATTTGACTCAATTCTCTTGTACCCTCACCACTTCAAGACCTTTAACAGAAGAATCAAATATCTATTTGATTCTTGACTTAAAAATAGTTTAGAAACAATTTGAAAAGATTGAATATGTACAACATTGTGACAATTTATTAATTGGTGCACCAAACACGATACAAGTAAAACGCACTCGTATTAAAATAATTATTCCCTTAATAAACGAATATTCCAATTTCTCTTATAATGAGAAACATAATCCGGGGTGTCTCGTTATCACGCCATGCCCGATTCTACGTCACGCAGTGTACGCGCGCGCGTTAAAAGTATCGGTGGAAATGAGTCAACGATTTATGAGGCTGACGGTTACGCTTTAACATCTTTATTTCGCTGACATTCCCGGCGAAATTTATTGCCGGTCCGTTCATTTTTTCGTGGCTCCCGTAGCTACAAAATGCCCTCGTTAATCGAGAGGCCTACGTCAATTACGGTAATGAGTGCCGCGAACGAGCACCAACAGCCAAGGATATTATTCGGAAAATTAACGTTTAAATCCACGCTTTGGGACACTACAAATTCGTTTAGGCCACGTCCATTTGAATTTCTACGCTGATTCCCGGTTTATGTTTGACTCTGAGTGAAAATCTACTCGTTTAATCCTGGAACCCATATAGACTTGCGTTATAACCACGTGCACGCTTCCTATTGCTGAATTAATTACATCTGGCTACTTTTGCATAAAGTTTAGTCGATTCAATATTTGAATACATATATATATATATATTGAATACACAAATTATATTACTTTACCATTATAATCATATTACTATTCGTATATCATTGAATATCGACGGATTGGTGTTCGTTAACTTATCGTTAATCAGGTATAACACGGATTTGGCATACGCAAAAATTATTCGATCCTAATCGTTGTGTTATGCAAAAGTCACTGGTATTATGAACCTATTAAATAGGAATTAGCTATAACAATCGCCAAACTTACCACCCCTCGGAGTGTCGGTGGGACCGGAGCGTTGTCGCAAGCCTGAAACAGAGAATTGACTATTTAATTTCGAGAACGATGAAACAGAGAAAAAAAGGAATATTATCTCGAGCAGACAGGATAAAGTGACGTAATCAGAACTTTCGAATTCTGTATGAGGGAGTTTCGGAGCACCTAAAAGGCTTTTCGACGCCCCCGAATCCTTCCCCACACCTCTGACTCCGTCCACCTCTACGTTGTACCCTAATGCAATGATTAAATTAATTTTCAGAAATATTCGAAAATTACCACGAAACTTGCCAAGCGGTGGCTCGAACACTCGAGGAAGTGTACTCGATCGATCCTCGTGCAAGCTGATGCATCGCCGCATTTTAACGAGTCTCATTTTTTTAATAATTAATAGGGACCTGACGAACACGGATCGTTTTCCGCAGACAATTTAACTTGAAACGGATCTCTCACCGAGTTGGGAAAAAATTAAAGCAAAAAATAGAACATTCAAAGAGATTTGGAATTATGTTAAAGTTTGCAACTAATTGGATTTGCGACGGTGCATCGTGATATAATTACTAAGTTTACGTCGAGAAACATTCATGGAGATTTTTCTTTTATTTTATAATGTTTAAAAATGAACTATTGCATTATCAATCGATTTTCTACGTAATTTAATAGATTCGCTA
The DNA here is from genome assembly GCF_001272555.1 of Dufourea novaeangliae. Taxonomy (NCBI): domain Eukaryota; kingdom Metazoa; phylum Arthropoda; class Insecta; order Hymenoptera; family Halictidae; genus Dufourea; species Dufourea novaeangliae. The sequence goes on along the minus strand of NW_015374020.1, from coordinate 1,002,637 downwards.
GATGATAAAGGATTGAAACAGTTTATCAAACTGCATATACAGTTACAAACGTAATTCTTATCCCCTATAGCGAATACCATACAGCTACATTTCACGAACACAGAAGTTTCTGAGGAATTATGCAGCAAATTAATCTTAACAGGTCCCTGGTATCGGGATTAACTCTCTTGCCAGTGCCCGCAACTTCCGAAGCAATCAAATTTCAGCGAGTCTTTGGCCACCTTAAATCAATCAGTTAGTGAGCAATCGGGTTCAATTTACGGGGAACGTTGGACTACATCGGATTACGCTACGATCACCAGAAAACATACGCTTGCTTATCTTAGCGTTATCACTTGCATGATATCCCGAAGAGAAAGTTAAACGAACTCTAACTATACGTAACTACAAACGCATAATTAAAAACCATTGTATATCTTTAAAAATACACACCCACCCTTTTCAAAATAAGTTTATCGTTCCCAGATTATATTATAAAAACATCTGTTACTTTACTCTATCGTTAATTGTAATATATAGACTGTGGATATTTATACAAATATAGATTTTCATGGGCTAGTTTACAAGAATTGGAGTCAACCAGGGTTTTGTTTACTATATTTACTATTCTATTAAGTCCCAACGAAGATAAAGACCCGTTTAACCTTCATCAAACACTTAAGTGTATATACGGAATTCTGTAATGTTGTAATTGCAAACAATAAACGTTTTCACGTGTCAATAAGAATATACATTTAAACACAAACAAAAAATAAATTTTGTTTAGAGGATATTAAAGCTCAATGGGAAACGATTGCGCTGCTATAAAATACTAGAGTGACCTAAAACATATGTATAATTTTCACGAAACATCACAATTTCTTCGTACAAACCTTAATATTTATTTACGCTATACTACGTCGCGAAGAATTTCGCAATTACTACACCGACAAACTCAGAAACCTCCAGACGGCACAGATCTTACGCAATAACCGAGTCGACGATCAGGCGAAATCCGCGACGACAGACTCAGCAGAAGGGAATCGTAAAAAAATCGCGTTTCACAACCCGCGGTAGAGGGGTGGGGGTGAAAGGGGAAGGGCGGGAAGGGCGAGGTCTTTCCAGCTGACTTTTCTCACTCGAATCCACGGTGTTTCTCGTTCGTCGAACATAAACGGTAAAGTTAACGTACTTACAGCCCCTATCGGGCCGCGATCCCCATCGTGTGCTCGGTTTTATATATCTCCCTCTCCGTTCCGCAACCACCCTTTCCCCAACTACCCCTACGCTCGTCTCGACGGCTGCATAAGCGTCCCCGTAACTTTCGTCTCCCCCCCCCCCGCCGCGTGCCAAGGCCCCCCCCCCTCCCATTGAAGCTCGGTGAATTACAAATCGGACGTGGCGCACGTCGTGCACGGGGATAAAAGCGACGCTGCGCTCTGGGCCCCACCAAGACGGTAGACGAGCGAAGGAAAACTGAAAGAATGGGAAGAGGAAAAATGCGGGAAGAAAGGAGGAAGGAAACGATGGCTGTGGTGGGGTTCGGGGGTTGGGGGATGGAAAGTGGAAAAAAAGAAGAAACTGGCTGGCAGGGATAGAAATGAGAGGGTATTTCAATCTCGTTCGTTGCCACTACCTAGGACGCATCCAGTTCGGAAAACTTTCGCTTCCACACGGCTCGTCCGGCTGACTGAGTTTTTCGAGAAGTGGTATATAGAAACTGGATCCCCCCACACCCGATTCGAGGGAACCGAACGCGTTTTCAGTAGCCGCTCACAATGTTCGAGTCTACTTTCCACAGTCTCCTGTTCAAGTAGGAGGAGCTACGAAAAAATCGGGGGAGAAACGCTGTTTCTCCCGCTAGGCAGTTTGTTTAACGAAGCAGCCCGATGACGTAGGATATTCCTTTTTTTTTTTGCGTGGATAGAAGAAACTTTACCCGCCTCTTAATTCTGTTTACAGTAGCAACGAGGGCTCGTCAGAAGTTTCGCGAGCGGGATAGATTAACGAGCCTTGGCTATAAATCCTCGAATCCCAGCGGGGCAACGGGATAAGCGTTACTTAGGCCGTTATCTCGATTGCAAAATGGATCGAGGAGGGAGGCGCGAAATTGCGTTCCTGGGGCATTATTCATTATCACGGGACCGGTTGAAGTCTTGGTATTTCGACGAGCGTTGCGTTACACGCGATAGTAGATACCGATTCGCTGAGACACATGGACTGTCTGTTAGCTCGTAATTGCCACTTGATCGACGCAGGTGACGGCGACGGTGGCAGTGTTATACGTTAACGTAATTATATTCACGATCATCGTCGGATCTGAAGCAGTGCTCCTGTATCGAGTGTCCCTAGAATGTTAGGATGTCCCTGGAAATGTTGTGCAGTTTGCACTCTAGGGCATTGTTAGGGTCAACTTGACTCAAACTCAGATTTAATAACGCTAGATCGCATACCTCGTTCCAACATGAACACTTATTTTTGAAGAATCTATTTTATTATAATAGTTGCATTATACTTTATTTGTCGTAACTTTGTGCTAAAGGGTATTTATTCCATTAATAAATAAATAAATAATATTATTTAATATATTATATATTGTAACACGTTAAAATAATTACAACTTTTAAAGTTAAGTGGGGTATTTCTTATCAGAACTCTTAATCAGAAAAGCTTGTAAATTAATTTGACGTTAGATGTGTACGTATAAACAATCAAATCCGTGTAAGAATATTTCCCTAATTCGATTTTAGCTCAGACCAAGTTTAATTCGAGTAATAGTAATGGAGCAATTTATGGAACAGTGCACGAGGGGTAATCACATTGTTTCCTGATGTAAACAATACCGTACATTCTCAAAATCATTGGGCTTGCCCAAAGCTGACTCGTTACGATCGGTACGAACTTCCAGAACTGTTTCAAAGAAAGTAACGTCAAACGAGCGTCTGTCAAGGGCACGTAACGGGGATCTCGTGAAATGATTGTTATAATAAACTAGTGTGTTTGAGCGAGGCGTCTTGTCGGTCGATCGACGATAAAGGGGCATGGGAGTTCCGAACCCATAAAAGTCGCCCGGGTACGACACGATTCGAGTAACGGGAACCGCCTTGGAAAAAACGGGGACGAAACCCTCGCGATCGAGGGACATACATATGACGACGAATCGATGGTTGCCACTTCTATAGGTAAGTGCAGCTCGACGGCAGGTTCTTAGATCGGAACGACAATATGTATCGCACGTATATGTATGGGTGGGTTGTAAGTTCCAACAGCGGAGAGGGGAATCGGGAAGCGAGAAAGATAAGAGGAACGTGGGTAGACTCACTACTCCACGGTTGCCGATAAGAGATCACACCTAACTTAACCTCGTCTCCGTCGTAGGACGAACGACCGGGTTGGAACACCCTCGTCGACTAGAGGGGGGTGAGTTGAAACTGGCTTCTCTACCGCTGATACCGGGATCGCTTCCTTCTTTCTTCTCTTTTTTTAAACAATAACTCTTTGTAAGTAATGATCGACGGCTGGATCGAGTTTCGGGGTTGCTCTTAATTGATTCTTCTCGTTCCGTGAAAAGTATAGGAACGATGTTTTTATTTAAATTGGGCTTTCGTGAATCTATGTTGCGTCAATGGCGACTGATCGTAGACGGTCGAACGATTTCGGGATTTCAGGACCTGTCGTCGACCCGATTTAGAGCGAGAGTGTGAAAAAAAAAAACAGAAAAGAGTCGACCTAATCCGGCATCGAAATGGAACAATAGACGGAACCCCGTTCAAACGTTCCCACACCATTTAGGTATATTTCGATGTAATTACGGGTTAATCCGTTTCACGACAAATTTGCTTAACAGCCTGCTGTGTTCCGCGATCGGCCGCGAATTCACAGAGCGTGGGGGGGGGGGTCGGAGATCCGATTCGAATCGAATGTAATTTGCCGAGCGAACGAATTTCGCCCGCTAACGCGGGTCCAACCGAATCGCGCGTCCGTTTTTTACTGTAATATATTTAAATCGCGGGCAGGTAAAAAAAAGTACAGGTCCGTTTTGAAAACGTTGTTATCCCAGGGGCCGCGCAGGCGAGGAAGCTGAATGTACAAAAAAAAAGAGAGAGATAAAATAAAACGATTGCTGCAAGCTGTTGGCACAGACTCCACGCACGTTGCACCGCGCGTGTATAGATTATCTAAATGGTCGTTCCTATGCACGTTGCCCCCACCCCCTATCCACCGGCCCCTCTTTCATCTCCCTCCTCGTCTTTTTGCATCCACGTTGCTCGATGCTTTTCATGACAGCGTCATGGATGGCGTTCAGAATTCAACGTTTTCGAAATAGTTTGGAAGAAAAGTTTATCCAAAATCATAAATTAAAAATTTATTTAGATATGAAATTGTTGGATAATAAGTATGGTCCATGTTATAATAAGATTGTGGACCTTATGCATTTATGACACATAGGACTTTCTGAAGCAGAGATAAGCAAATTCAGTTTCTCAATACACTCGTTTAACGAGACATCTATCTAATATTTGCGTTGTATATACATATACATATATATATATATATATATATATATATATATATATATTCTGAAACACAAAATCAAAAGATTCGAATGACGTACAACGTAAACATTTCGGGTTTGAATGTTTCTTCCATTGAAAACTCATTCGTTGGAGAACAAATGTTATTCATTAATCTCGTTCTTTGTAATATACGCAGATAAAATTGTGGTGAATGGATTACGCTCGCACAAAATTGGTTCGTCGTGCTTGAAACCCCGAGCTCTCTGCGCAGCACCAATTAATAAAACGAACGGAAAGAAACTACAAACAAAACAGATCCAACTTGTTGAAATTGAACGTTGTGTTGCAACGGACTCCAACGATCCACGAGATCGAATCAGAGATATGGCTATCAAAGAGAACGCGATCGGAGAACCTAACTAAAAAGTGGAATTAGTTATCCCAGTCCGTTATGTTGTCCTTGTTCGATCGAAAACTTGTTAAAGATTCATATTTACAGATAAAGCTTCACTGATTTCGTGTCTAAAATGCAGTACGAGTTTTAAAAACTTACCATTAGATGTATCATTACTCCATCAAGGAAAAAATTTTTCGACGCCATCACGATTGCACACATAAAGATTCTACCCGTCATCCGATAATTCACGACCGTCTCGCACAGAAGCTACACTTGGACTGTGCTTCAAAGACTCTATGTACCCATCAGGTTAAACGGTGTGTTATTACTCAGGAAAACAGGTAATAAACCTACTACGTCCAAAACGGTACAAACTTTCCGGACGACCTATAATCAATCCAACGAATCACTAAAAGTAAACAAAGCATTCCCGTGCTAAAATCCCAACTATTCGCTGGTAACTGTCTCTGTCCTTGCCCCACCTAAATGGTGATCACCTCCCTTTGTTTATACTTACTGACCCGAACTATTGAGTGAGATATAATAGTTTACTGGAAAAGAAGAGCCACCTTGTGTTCAAAGGAGGTGTGTTTCCCTTTTCTATAGAAATCTACCCCAAGATCCATTACTGATTCTAATTTTCAAAAAAATCCAGTATTAAGAACCCATGCGATAATGGGATCCTTTCCTCTCTATCTGTACTTCGCACATTTCCATTCGCCCAGCTCGTTCACCTTCAACAAACCACTTATGAAAATAGTTATTCGCATCATCGCCGTTTGAACGTCGCCTGAGCCAGTTTCCAGCCCGTTACTCTAGCCCCACCTCCTCTAAAAAAACGATTGTTTTTGTTACGCAACGCGTCGACACAACACAACGGCGAAAACATTCCTGTTCCACGTAGCCCAGCGAAAAGTAACGAGCGTTCCGGGCGTGTGTTCAGCAATTTCGCGTACGTTCCGCACGACCCAGCAGCCGCGTATACGTTCTCGTTCGCGTGCAATACCGTCGGCGGGTGGCGTCGGGGTGTATCGGTGAAAATACGAAAATTCATTCGAAATTCCCTTGACGCGTCCCGGGATGCTCCCAAGCGTGACGATGGCCCAGGCAAATCGACTTGCCGGAAACCGACACGACCCACAACCCCGTGATGGCGGAGGGTGGTTCCGCTTAGTCGCGTCGCGGCTAACTGCCGCGCGAAATAGAACCGAATGAGCGGAGGAACAAAGTAAAAAGTACCAGTCTGGGGGATGGTTTGGGAATTGGCGAGAAAGAGAACGACCGTCGTGGGGGTGGATGGTAAAAAGCTGCACGCGAAGATGCGACGCAGGAACGAACGAACGGCCGTTCGAGCTAACCGTGCGGATGCGATACGAGCGTTTCTCGCTGGAAACTCCTTATCGCCACCCCACGCTTTCCCTCGCCTGTACGCTCCGTCGAGGGGGCTCATGACGGTAATCTCGTCATGGACGGAAAATACTCGAGTTGTAAATTGACCAAGCTTCGTTGCTCTGATCGTTCTGCACCGTATTTTCTATGGGTATCGTGCTGTCTGGGGGCATAGAAACATTTGTTCTGATCGAAGGATATTTTTTTTCTTTTGGTTCATGCAAATTACGTGTAGTTTGAATCAGTTTTTAGAGATATAAGTATTAACAAGGGGACAGCTAGACATTTTTGATGTTAGAATACATGGTGGTACCTGAGTTTAGATGGACTCCTGTTTATCTGTCTTTAGATGTGTTTATTTATTTATATAGTATTCATGGGATAAATACTGTTTAGTGGAAACGTTATTATAAGAAGAGAAGGACATACATGAAACTGAAAATAAACGATACAGTAATATTAATTATCGACGATACGAAGGAACGAATTCTTTAATGCTGGGGAGGGAGTGTCTGAATATATTGACAGAGTTACAAAAGTTATTGGCCAACCTCAAAGCACGGTTGTATTTGGAACAAATTACATCAAAATGTGCAAGTCTCGTTATGGTAATACAAACAACTGTACTCTTCAATTAGCATTCTGTAAGCTGGAATGGTGTGGGAAGTTTCTTGTAATCCTGGGTGAAAATGACCAAACTCCGTTGCTCTATTAGGATATTTGTTCTGATCAAAAAACATTTTTTTTGTTGATACAAATTACGTACTTTGCAGCAATATTAGCGGTGTGAGTAGACCACCGCTCCAATTCTCCGTAAAATGAACCATATCTCGAGAAAATAGTAAAATTATCTGTTGGATAAGCTTCAAATCATCCCTACATAAATCGCTTAATTGCTTCCAATCAGAAGACACTAATCAGAAGTTACTCTTCATTGAGCTCGGATCCCAGAATTACAATCAACACTGTCTCGATGCTAATTTACTTCCGTCCGGTCGGATCGATGGGCTCATTGAGCATTCACGTTCTAATTCCGTCCCTCGAGGAAAAACCGTTCGGGAACGATAAATTTTTCCTTAGGCGACGAGCTGCCGTTTCATTCAGATTTCACCGCGTGCATACGTTCCGCAGTGGTGTGCGCACGTACATCGGTTGATTAAAATTTAGTTAAACGATTTACTGTCGCGCAATGCGGTTCAGAAATCCCCGCCTCCTCAAGTGCACATAAAAAGCCTCCTGCATATTCAACAACAGCAATATCCGATCCACACGGTTTGTTTTAACTCTTCATCAAAGAACGCCGCATCACACATGACCCACGCCTTCAGCTATTTCACATCTCAATCAACACTAACAAATATTTCCACGAACAGTGGAGTAAGTTAAAACGAACAATGTTACAATGAACGGATGCTAGAGCGTATAGTTTTTAACCAGTTATATTTGGCAACTGGCATAATCGTCGGTTCCTTCTGACACGATATTCCGTATTTATCAATCAACTTCTCCTATCCTAAACAACAGATAGATGCAACAAAACTGGAAGATAAATACTACTGTCGACGCACACTTAAAAAACATTCACAATTTAAAACTTTCCGTTTCCAAAGACGAATACCGCAATCCCAGCAGATGATACACCAAAAACCTCTCGATTTATCCAAAACCCACACGTTTCCAGCGCAATTTCCGGTATCCCTGGGCGATCAATTTCTCCGCAACCTATCGCCGGGTCTCGACTGCGAAGAGAGACGTCGGTCCTCACGCCGCGACTAAAAAGTCCAATAAACAACAACGGTGAGCAACCGTCGCGATTCCGCCGCGGCGAAAAAAAAAAAACGAAAAGAGGAAAGTTGAAAAGTTTCGAGCCGTGCTGGCAATAACTACGTTACGCGATCGGTTGGAAAAACACGCGGAAATCTTGGAGGAAAGCTGGTCTGGTTGCGTGGCTACCACCTTCTCTCACCCTCTCTTTCTCCGCTTCCTCTCCGTTTTTTTTTTTTCGTTCGTTTTATCCCCCCGGTTGGTCGGTTACGATTCTGCGGCGGGTCTACTTTACAGGGCAAATGTCAAATCGTTACTCGAAACTTTGCCACTGCAACAGGATTACCGCCCAGGATTGCCCCCCACCTCCCTCCTTCTCCTCTTTGCCCCCTCCCCTACCCTTCCCTCCGTCGGCCAAGTCGAAAGCTGTGCTAGACGAGCGGAATATAAATGAGCGAAACCCGAAGACGAACTGGATCGATCGCGTGCACGTGATAAGGCGGGGCGAGGACGCAACGAGACAGCTTCCTTCGGGGGGTTCCTCAAGCCCCCAGAACACGTGCAGAACATTTCAAGCGGCGATTTTGATATCGGGGATCTTCCGCAAAATTCGATACCAGCCTTCCGAACGCGTCGGGTCCTTTCTGCCCGACGAGGGAAATATGCGGCCCCTGTTCCGGTCGTGACATTATCGAGGACATCGCGGATTTTTCGTAGAGCGATCCCTTCTCTCGACCATCAATTCCGAACGGTGGGTATATTTATCAACGGCCGTCCGGCCGTAAAGTCTGCGGGGGGGGGGGGAGAATTTTACGCTGGATGCAATTTCGTAGCGTGCGAAACGCTGACCGATGACACGAAACGGGGATCGTTATTTTTAAGATCGATGATTTAAGTATAATTTGTTTCCTGGTGTTTGTTTTTGAACCGGAAGCGTCGAAATTTTAAATGGGTTTTGATTAATGGAAATACTTCTTAGCACGTTCGCTGTATTGTATTCTCATCCATACACGCGCGCACTCACACTGTCTCCGCGACCAAATGAATTATTCAAATTTTGTTATTTTAAGCATACTCAACGTTCAACTTTGATTATTGCCCATCAACTTGTTTATTAACTTTATAGTCGCCCGAGTTCTTTACTGTTCTAACTCCATTTTTCAATACAAATTCACCATAATATAAAGAAAATTCAACCTAGAAAAGAACAAATATTCTTTTAATCCTAACTCCGAAACCTCGAAAGTTTTTTTTTTCTACTTGGTTGTATGTCCAAATACTAACAAGAATTATTATGTTGATAATAAGATAAAATTTTGTTAAATAGTGTAATTAAATAGTTAATAGTGCGTTTTATTATTTCACTACTTTCCGGCTTCTACAATGTTAAACTCCATACACTTTAAACTCAGTTTCCTCAGTTTAGAAACTAGTGGAGATAGAACAATTAAGAACTGAAGCGACGAAATACCCATATTTTCACTCTATATTTTTATATCAACGTTAGTTACCGAATTTATATAATTACGACTTAATTCGAAGGAATCAATTGCCGATATACGAGAAAAAAAATGTTGGAGGTTATTGCAAGGTAATGGATCGGAATGGAGAAGTTTGAGACTTCGAGAGGGAAAGAAAATAAAGCAATAAGGCGAATCGGGGGTACGGTGGACGAACGATCGAGGAAAAGATTAATATCACGCATCGTTTATATCGTATTTTCCGGGAATAAGTGGAACATTCGACTCGTGTTCGTATCGTTTGACCTATCTTCCGCCAGAGGCTTTTCCTACCTCTCCGGTTGTCCCGTCGCGTCCACGCGCGACCCACCCTGAAAACCCGCGAACAAAGCAGCGGCCGCAATATCGTACGTGATTTAAGAAAAGTTTTCTCCCGAAATTGTTTGTGTTATAACCTTTTGGAGTGGTTCCAGCGGTTGCGGGGCAGTGCCCAAGATAAGAATTTTGTACCGCGGTTCCTCGGACCGTGTCACGGGGCAATATCTAGAAAGAATGTTTATAGGGGTAGACAAAGAATAAAATCAAATCGTCGATAGTAAAGAAAACAAAGGATATAATTGAACGAATTCAGTCAGTATAAAATACGTAATAACGTTATAATTTACCTGGGGAAAGAATAATAATAAATGAATCGAGAACGCTGTTGAACGCGAAATTCTAAAAATAAACGACACTTTTGATTTCGACCGCATTCCACGTTGTTAACATTCGTTGGTAATCGAAGCTACCTCCGCTGAAAAAAAAAAAACAACCAATTCGATTGACGTCGAGAACCTATAACGATCGACGAGTAACCCAGGTACTCAATTACCCGCGGGAGCAATATTTTACCACTTTTTATATCGATTTTATTAAATATTAAAATTTTTCGTTACCTCGCCCCAATTTTTTTATATCGTTCCAACGATCGTCGAACCGACTCTTACGATGCCGTTTGAATTTTTTAAAGCAACAGCCATTAACGTCGCAAAAATCATCGCTTGGCACCGTCGAAGTGTTGCGTTAATTAATGATTCGAATCTCATTTATCATTACCGCCGTTCCGCTGAAACGAGGAGTTGCTCACGCGTTATAGCATTCTCGCGCGCTACATACTTTCCTCCTTGCCTTCCGGCTATACATATACCGATACACATAGCCGGCTCGGCCCGCCATCTTTCTTCCCTCTCGCCTTTCTTTAATTAAATAACTTCAAGACACTATCCGTTACTTCATCTAGAACCGGCCCCGACTGTTCCCGCCCCGGCCACGGCTGCAGTCTGCCTGCTTTTCAGGTCTGAAACACGGGATGCCCATTAAGGTGGATTCGCGAAATTCGATATATCCGATATCCGATTGCTTATATCCCTAAACCACCGTTTCCTCCAGGTTCTTCGAAATTTCGCGAGAAACACCGTTTCCCTCAGGGGTTACCCCGAAAGAAAAAAGAACGATCGGAAACGCGCTATTAGATCCTGAAGAGTGGAGAGGGGAACCCATCGTGAAGTCCACTTGATCTGATTCCGCAAAACATTCGGGATAAAAGTTTTTAAGTACCGTCGTACCTGTGCTAATTCCCTTTCGGATACTAGGATTCTGTTTATAACTAACCTTTGTTCACTTGCATTATTCATGAGTTGATCTAATGATCTAATCTTCGTTTTATGATTTCGTCGAAATCGACAATGAATTACCAAAAAAGTAATCTTGGTTTTGGACGAGTTCAGAAATGAGTTTAGCTTGAATTGGTCTAACTACTGATAAAATGAACGACAAAGTTTGTTTTCGGTACAAATCTGAATAATCAAATGATAAATGGTACCGAAGGACAGAAAACTGATACGATCTTCCTATTATCGCAGTAATTCATTTAAATAACAGCTCAAGTTCAGCGTAATAGTGAAGAATCGATAACAAGTGAACGACTTCGTCTGCTTTGAACTTCCTAATTCATTTTCAAGGTAATCCTCTGCCGTCGTATTCGAATTATCAGTCCCCTCCGGAATTGATTCAGCGAAACTTCACCGATGCTCCAACACAATTCTCTCGACGTGTAATATTCCACGATATTTTGATGCATCACTCGGCGAAAGCTTCGCTCGACAAACCATCCAACACTGTTCCCGCGATTCCACGGTTTTTCTGACTTGTTATTTAAACGGGACGACAGTTGTTTCCACGGTCTCGGACGTTGATGTCCCCGTTATTCCGGCGAGGAGATTCGAAATCACGGATGGAAACGTGACGGATGAGAGGAAGGAAGGAAGAAACGAAGGGAGAATCGAGACGCAGGGAAAGCGCATTGTCGGTATATCGTAAGAGCTGTCTTGTCAGCCCCATCCATTATTCAAGCCGGGCAACTTACAA